>NC_068920.1:109475665-110091029 GCF_023091745.1 Budorcas taxicolor
GCAGTCATACTGGTCTCTTTGTTCCTGCAGAAAATTGAGGGCCTTTCTGCCCCAGGGTCTTTGCACTGCTGTTGCCTCCTCATGGAGGGAACGCTCTTCTCTGAGATAGCCCTGTGCTTTGACCTCTTATCTCCTTGTCGGCAAGGCTTAAGCGTTCTACTGGACATTTAGGGACTTTGCTGCTCACCTTATTTAAGACAACATCCCCTCCCCCCTCCACCAGTACTTCCTGCTCACTTTCTGCTTCAGTGTTCCCCCCAGCAGTTACCACTAAAATACCCGAGGCAGGGACCTGTGCTCCATTTACTGCTGTATTCCTGGTGCCACATGCCTAGAGCTGTGCCTGCTGCTTGGTGGGCACAGCATCAGTAGTTGGGAAACAAAGGAGCATTGAACAAATGCAGGGAACCATCCACGTGCCGTGCCTGGATGGTGTCTGACACACAGTCAATATCAGCCAGCTGCTTTCAGTATCATTACTATCAGCACGTGGCTAGATGCCAGAACATGAGTGTCTTTAAAAACATCTGAGCAGTTTTGGGGTCTTCCTGACTGTCCAGGGGTTAGGGCTCTGCACTTCCAGTGCAGGGGATGTGGTTCAATCTCTGGTTGGGGAACTGGGATCCTACCTGCTAAGGGGTGCCCCCCTCACCAAAAAAAAAACCTAAGAAAAATTCTGAGCAGTATTCATTGAAAATATCATACAGGGGCCCTATTTCTAGACTAATACTAGTTGAAAAGGCAACAATAAAATAAATAAGGAATAAACTAAAAATGGACACATATAATTGAACAGAATTTGTTTCTGAAGAGAAGTGCAGGTGTTATGAGTAGGATGGGATGTTAGGAAGCTTAAATGTGTTGGGTGAAGACAAACCAAAACCAAATCAACATGAAACACTCCCTCACCCCCCCACCCCACTCCCACACTATGATCCTGCAGTAAAGGTTTGTTTTTCCTGGAAATATATTAGCTTATTATACCTGGATGGAGGACAATGAATCAGGTGCGCGTGGATTTAGTATTTCAGCTTTTTACCATGTCTTCCTGTGTAGAAGTCCTTTGGTAGATTATGTGGAACTATGTGACCAGATGCAGAGGTCAGTGGTCTCCAATCATATTGTTATCCAAGACTCCTCTGTTATCACTGACAGATGATCAGATAAACCAAAATGAACAGATAAACCAAACTAAATCTATGCTTGGAAGGCCATGTCTAGCAAATCAGTTGCAGTTTTTGGATCTTTGTTGCATCATGCAGGATCTTCCCTTGTGGCCCACGGACTCTCTCATTGTGCACGGGGGCTTAGTTGCCCTGAGGCATGTGGAATCTTAGTTTCCCGACCAGGGATCGAATTCTTGTCCCCTGAATTTGAGGGCAGATTCTTAACCACTGGACCACAAGGGAATTCCCTTTGTTACCCATTTAAGATTAACCAGAGCCAGAATTGTCAACCTCAGCTTTTGATTACCATCTAAGCAGTGTTTTTCTATCAGCTTGATCTAATTCTAAGCAGCAATGAGATATTTCACTGCTTAATTAGCCTTGGCAACCATTTTCCGGTAGACTTAGAATTTCCATTTGGCTTTTTGAAGTAGTACTTAAACCCTGGGGGCTCTCAATACTCCCTAAGATTCTTGAGTACTGACTGGAGACCCTGTACACAGTTCATCTCTTAATACTAATTCGACTATTAACAGGTTTTAAAAATTATTGAAAAATGTAGTCTGTCTCTCATTTGTTCAATCATTTAACTGTTAATTGTTTAACTTATTACTATTACCTATGATAAAGGTTCTGGAGGAGGGCATGGCAACCCACTCCAGTATTCCTGCCTGGAGAATCCCGTGGACAGAGGAGCCTGGTGGACTGTAGTCCATGGGGTCACAAAGAGTGAGACACGACTGAGCAACTAAGGACAGCACAGCATGATAAAGGTTACTAACTGACATTCACTGATGAGAAATTAAGTTATAGAGAAATGAAGTGGCTTTAAAAAATTTCAGTGGGGGGAATTTCTTGGCAGTCCAGTGGTTAGGACTCTGAGATTTCACTTCTGTGAAATCTCAGGTTCGATCCCTAGTCAGGGAACTAAGATCCCATAAGCCACACAGCGTGGCCAAAAAAAAAAAAAAAAAAAAAATCTCAGTGAGGGTGGCTGAGTCAGAATTAAAATTTAGACTTCTTTTGTTCAATTAGTACATTCTTGAAAAAAATAGCTGTGTGAGCAGAATTATATCTTGAATACTTTAAAAAACAAGATTGGGACTTCCCTGGTGGTCTAGTAGCTAAGACTTCATGCTCCCAACTGAGCTAGAACGCTCAGTTTCCTCACCTATAAAATTGGGATGATACTGCCCATGTTGTAAAGTCCTGAGGATTCTGTGCAAGATTATCAGCAGGCCTGGCTCATAGTGGGCACTGTATGTTAGTTTTCTTCCCCTTAAGTCTGCATAGTATTTATGAAGTGTTTTCTATGAAGCGCTGTTCTATTTGCTTCTGACCAAAGAATGATAGGGCAATTATTATTATCACCATTGGAAAAGATGAGAAAATAAAGTTGAACAGGACTTCCTTGGTGGTCCAGTGGTTAAGAATTCACCTTCTGATGCAGGGGACACAGGTTCGATCCCAGGTCAGGGAACTAGATCCCATATTCTGCAACTAAAGATCCCACACTTGCAATGAAGACCCTGCGTGCTGCAACTAAGACTTGGTGCAGCCAAATTAAAAAAGAAAAAGAGTTTATAGCCTGGAGGCCTGTGAGATGAGTTCTGTCTGGTGTGCTTAGAGTTTGAGAAAATTGAGACCTTGTTTTCCAACTGGAAGATTTTATTTAACATCAGGATTTCTAGTCTCCATGGAGAAGTCCCTTCTGGGGCACCAGGCCTGTTCCCCTGTGGCCAGCCCTGCTTGGGCTGCCTAGACAATGTCCTTTGTGGAGAGTTGTGGGCCACTGACTGGCCCCCCCTTGTTATGCCACCCCCAGCCCATATGTTTTCCTATCTGCCTCTGCCCTCGTCTGAGTGGTCAGATGGTGTTTTTGTAAAGATGGCAGAGGCACAGATGGTAAAGAGCAGGCTGCATGCTGGGAGGGTAGGGCCCCTGTCCCAGCCAGCTCCACCCTCATCACTCTTACATTTTGAGGTTCTGTGTAACTTTTTTACTTGAGACTAGACTGCTGCCACTGAAACAGCCACATAGAAATGCAAATATAGTTGATCCCCATCATTTGTGGGCTTCCCTGGTGGCTCAGATGGTAAAGAATCTGCAATGCTGGAGACCTGGATTTGATCCCTCGGTCAGGGAGATCCTCCAGTATTCTTGCCTGGAGAATCCCATGGACAGAGGAGCCTGGTGGGCTACAGTCCATGAGGTATAGTATAGTATATCTATAGAGAGAGTAGAGTATAGCGTATACTATATGCAATATACACTGCACTATAGTATAGTATACTCTCCATGCATGTATAATCACATGGAGACCTGCCCAGAACTGTGAAAAGTTTGAGTGGTCTGATGCACATGCTCCCAGCTGAAGTCCAGTAAGTCAATGCTGTGTCTTGTCATTTCAAACTAGAAACAAGTAATCCCACGTTGAAGGTCAGGAACGGCCGCGGTAAGGAGATACCCCTCGTCCAAGGTAAGGAGCAGCGGCTGTGCTTTGCGGGAGCAGCCATGAAGAGATACCCCATGCCCAAGGTAAGAGAAACCCAAGTAAGATGGTAGGTGTTGCAAGAGGGCATCAGAGGGCAGACACACTGAAACCATACTCACAGAAAACTAGTCGATCTAATCACACTAGGACCACAGCCTTGTCTAACTCAATGAAACCAAGCCATGCCTGTGGGGCAACCCAAGACGGGCGGGTCATGGTGGAGAGGTCTGACAAAATGTGGTCCACTGGAGAAGGGAATGGCAAGCCACTTCAGTATTCCTGCCTTGAGAACCCCATGAACAGTATGAAAAGGCAAAACGATAGGATACCAAAAGAGGAACTCCCCAGGTCATTAGGTGCCCAATATGCTACTGGAGATCAGTGGAGAAATAACTCCAGAAAGAATGAAGGGAATGGAGCCAAAGCAAAGACAATACCCAGTTGTGGATGTGACTGGTGATAGAAGCAAGATCCAATGCTGTAAAGAGCAATATTGCATAGGAACCTGGAATGTCAGGTCCATGAATCAAGGCAAATTGGAAGTGGTCAAACAAGAGATGGCAAGGGTGAACGTCGACATTCTAGGAATCAGCAAACTAAAATGGACTGGAATGGGTGAATCAAACTCAGATGACCATTATATCTACTACTGCGGACAGGAATCCCTCAGAAGAAATGGAGTAGCCATCATGGTCAACAAAAGAGTCCGAAATGCAGTACTTGGATGCAATCTCAAAAACAACAGAATGATCTCTGTTCATCTCCAAGGCAAACCACTCACTATCACAGTTATCCAAGTCTATGCCCTAACCAGTAACGCTGAAGAAGCAGAAGTTGAACGGTTTTATGAAGACCTACAAGACCTTTTAGAACTAACACCCAAAAAAGATGTCCTTTTCATTATAGGGGACTGGAATGCAAAAGTAGGAAGTCAAGAAACACCTGGAGTAACAGGCAAATTTGGCCTTGGAATGCAGAATGAAGCAGCGCAAAGACTAATAGAGTTTTGCCAAGAAAATGCACTGGTCATAGCAAACACCCTCTTCCAACAACACAAGAGAAGACTCTACACATGGACATCACCAGATGGTCAACACTGAAATCAGATGGATTATATTTTTTGCAGCCAAAGATGGAGAAGCTCTATACAGTCAAC
Source organism: Budorcas taxicolor (assembly GCF_023091745.1). Taxonomy (NCBI): domain Eukaryota; kingdom Metazoa; phylum Chordata; class Mammalia; order Artiodactyla; family Bovidae; genus Budorcas; species Budorcas taxicolor. Next base: position 109,480,482 of record NC_068920.1, read on the forward strand.
AAAAACAAGACCGGGAGCTGACTGTGGCTCAGATCATGAACTCTTTATTGCCAAATTCAGACTTAAATTGAAGAAAGTAGGGAAAGCTGCTATCATTCAGGTATGACCTAAATCAAATCCCTTATGATTATACAGTGGAAGTGAGAAATAGATTTAAGGGCCTAGATCTGATAGATAGAGTGCCTGATGAACTATGGAATGAGGTTCATGACATTGTACAGGAGACAGGGATCAAGACCATCCCCATGGAAAAGAAATGCAAAAAAGCAAAATGGCTGTCTGGGGAGGCCTTACAAGTAGCTGTGAAAAGAAGAGAGGCAAAAAGCAAAGGAGAAAAGGAAAGATATAAGCATCTGAATGCAGAGTTCCAAAGAATGGCAAGAAGAGATAAGAAAGCCTTCTTCAGCGATCAATGCAAAGAAATAGAGGAAAACAACAGAATGGGAAAGACTAGAGATCTCTTCAAGAAAATTAGAGATACCAAGGGAACATTTCATGCAAAGATGGGCTCAATAGACAGACATGGTAGGGACCTAACAGAAGCAGAAGATATTAAGAAGAGGTGGCAAGAATACATGGAAGAACTGTACAAAAAAGATCTTCACGACCCAGATAATCATGATGATGTAATCACTAATCTAGAGCCAGACATCTTGGAATGTGAAGTCAAGTGGGCCTTAGAAAGCATCACTATGAACAAAGCTAGTGGAGGTGATGGAATTCCAGTTGAGCTGTTTCAAATCCTGAAAGATGATGCTGTGAAAGTGCTGCATTCAATATGCCAACAAATTTGGAAACCTCATCAGTGGCCACAGGACTGGAAAAGGTCAGTTTTCATTCCAATCCCAAAGAAAGGCAATGCCAAAAAATGTTCAAACTACCGCACGATTGCACTCATCTTACATGCTAGTAAAGTAATGCTCAACATTCTCCAAGCCAGGCTTCAGCAATACGTGAACCGTGAACTCCCTGATGTTCAAGCTGGTTTTAGAAAAGGCAGAGGAACCAGAGATCAAATTGCCAACATTCACTGGATCATGGAAAAAGCAAGAGAGTTCCAGAAAAATATCGATTTCTGCTGCATTGATTATGCCAAAGCCTGTGACTCTGTGGACCACAATAAACTGTGGAAAATTCTGAAAGAGATGGGAATACCAGACCACCTAACCTGCCTCTTGAGAAATCTGTATGCAGGTCAGGAAGCAACAGTTAGAATTGGACATGGAACAACAGACTGGTTCCAAATAGGAAAAGGCTTACGTCAAGGCTGTATATTGTCACCCTGCTTATTTAACTTATATGCAGAGTATATCATGAGAAATGCTGGACTGGAAGAAACACAAGCTGGAATCAAGATTGCTGGGAGAAATATCAATAACCTCAGATATGCAGATGACACCATCCTTATGGCAGAAATTGAAAAGGAGCTAAAAAGCCTCTTGATGAAAGTGAAAGAGGAGAGGGAAAAGGTTGGCCTAAAGCTCAACATTCAGAAAACAAAGATCATGGCATCTGGTCCCATCACTTCCTGGGAAATAGATAGGGAAACAGTGGAAACAGTGTCAGACTTTATTTTTCTGGGCTCCAAAATCACTGCAGATGGTGACTGCAGCCATGAAATTAAAAGACGCTTACTCCTTGGAAGAAAAGTCAAAAGCAGAGACATTACTTTGCCAACAAAGGTCCGTCTAGTCAAGGCTATGGTTTTTCCTGTGGTCATGTATGGATGTGAGAGTTGGACTGTGAAGAAGCCTGAGTGCTGAAGAATTGATGCTTTTGAAGTGTAGTGTTGGGGAAGACTCTTGAGAGTCCCTTGGACTGCAAGGAGATCCAACCAGTCCATTCTGAAGGAGATGAGCCCTGGGATTTCTTTGGAAGGAATGATGCTAAAGCTGAAACTCCAGTACTCTGGCCACCTCATGTGAAGAGTTGACTCATTGGAAAAGACTCTGATGCTGGGAGGGATTGCGGGCAGGAGGAGAAGAGGACGACAGAGGATGAGATGGCTGGATGGCATCACTGACTCGATGGACATGAGTCTGAGTGCACTCCGGGAGATGGTGATGGACAGGGAGGCCTGGCGTGCTGCGATTCATGGGGTCGCAAAGAGTCAGACACGACTGAGCGACTGAACTGAACTGAGTGCCACATTTTTTTTGTTGTTGCATTTTTATGCATTTTAGAGGTCATTTGACTTTTTAAAATAAATTCAGGCTTAGTGCTGAAGTGCTGTCTTGTGTTTTTAAACACAAGAAGGCAGTGATGTGTCTTAGGGAGAAAATACATGAGTTAGAGGAGCTTCAATCAAGCATGAGTTATAGTGTTGTTGGCTGTGAGTTCCGTGTTTGTGAATCAACAAAATATATTAAATAAGGTGCTTTTCAACAGAAGCACACTTGACAAGGTTTATGTATTGACCTGTTGATGAAAATATGACCATAGTGACTTCCCTAGTGGTCCAGCAGTTAAGACTCCGAGCTCTCAGTGCAGGGGACACAGGTTCGATACCTGGTTGTGGAACTAAGATCCTACCTGCCACACAGCGAGGCCCCCCCCAAAAAATAACTTGACCAGAGGCACATGAGAACTTAACCCTGTATTTTCCCTAGGAGTATTTGGTAATTTAGTCTTCACACTGACTTTATAGAACATAACTATGATGAATAATGAGACTGATCATAAATTGAAACCCCCAAACCCAGGAAAGCATGTTGCATAAAAGGCTACTGAAATGAAGCCTTTGTAAAGAGAATGCATTCTAAATTTTCTTTCCTATAAAACCTGTATTTTCCCATTTCTGTGTTGCTGAATGTGTGACTCATTCCATGAATATATCTGACATTTCCACTTGAACTTCTTTGCTTTTAAACTTTTTAGCTATGTCCCAAAGCATGTGGGATCTTAGTGTCCTGACCAGGGATTGAACCTAGGCTCCCTGCATTGGGAGCAGGGAGTCTTAGCCACTGGACCACCAGGGAAGTCCCTGTTAGTTAAAGTGCATTAAATACCTCTAGGGGCCAGTGGAAATTTAGCAACATGAAATAGGTGTTCTTGTTTTGCAGACAGTCTCAGTGGTTGGCTTGTATGTTGGTTCTCAGAATACAACCCATTCAGCCTGCAAATTTTGAAGTGCTGAAACTGAATTATTATTTAAAGGTTTAAGGACATTCAACAGCCTAAAAGGGGCTTCCCAGGTGGTGCAGTGGTAAAGAATCCACCTGCAAGGCAGGAGAACATGGGTTTGATCCCTGGGTTGGGGAGATTCCCTGGAGAAGGAAATGGCAACCCACTGTAGTATTCTTGCCTGGGAAATCCCATGGACAGAGGAGCCTGGCGGACTATAGTCCACAGGGTCCCAAAGAGTCGGAAAGGACTGAGTACACATTCTCCGACTCTCTCAACAGCCTAAAAATGGTGTTCTGGAATTGAAAATGAAAATTTTAAAAAATGTTTATTCATTTATTTGACTGTGTTGGGTCTTGGCTGTGGCACTGGAGATCGCTGTGGTGCAGGGACTCTCTTTGTCTTGTGCAGGCTCGGTAGTTACAGGGCACAGGCTTAGTTACTCCTCTGTATGTGGAATCTTAGTTCCCTGACCAGGGGTCAAACCTGAGTTCCCTGCATTGCAAGGCAGATTCTTAACCACTGGACCACCAGGGAAGTCTTGACAGTGAAACTTTTAGGGACTAACTTGCTAAAATTTTATAGTATTAATAGATACTCAGATGCTAAAATATACTGTTTGTTTGGCATGTTAAGATCTATAGACAAGATGGGGACCACTGATTCTATCAGTGACCTGGGGGTGTTTTCTTGCATTGTTTTGGAAACCCCCAAAGCCAATATTATAATTTTTTTTATTGTCTGCATTTAATACAAATGTTTTAAAAAAGACAGGTGCTTTGATTTAAAGGTTCTTTGATTTTGACCTTACCAGTTTGAAATTTCTGAGCATTTTTACCTGAGCCAAAGCCTTTTGTACTTCCAATTGCAGGGGAAAAGGCTTGGAAGTAACATATTAGCTTGCGCAGGATATCTTTGCAGTCAGCTATGTAGCATCATTTTCTTGGTGATAGGTCTAAGAGACATTTTAAGCACTATAATTATGCACCAAGATGTCATGTTGATTTCATGACATCTTCTTGAGGTTCATGTACATTCATAAACTAAATTTCTTATAAGACCTTTTTAAAATTGAAGAATAATTGACTTAGAATGTTAATTTCTGCTGTAACGCAAAGTGACTCAATTACGCATATATACACACATTCTTTTTTATTGGGTTGGCCGAGAAGTTCATTTAGGTTTTTCCATAAGATGTTACGGAACCAACTTTTTGGCCAATCTAATATATTCCTGTCCATTATGGTTTACCCTTGTTGTCCATCCATTCTATATGTAATAGTTTGCATATACCAACCCCAATCTCGCAGTCCATCCCTGCCTGACTCCCCTCCTCTTACAAGACCTTGAGGTTAAGCTAGTGAGGTTAGAGTTATTTAAATTTAGGAGAAAAACGTTATATTACTTGTTTCTGAGACTTTTTTTTTCTTTTACTATACCTCCCTCATATTTCATTTTTAGAGATAAACAATAAAATACTCACAACCTAACTGTCCAGCTCAATGCGTTTTGACACATGCATATACTCACCACCAGATCAAGAAGATTTCCATCAGCCCAGAAAGTTGTATAAAGTTTTCACTGTAACATAACTCTACAGAAAATTGCACTTGATGAATTTTCGCAAACACAAGCCACGTGCTGCCTGTCCAGGGCAGGAAACAGAAGAGCTCCAGCTCACCATAAGCCCTGCGATCCTGCCCTTGTCCCCACCCCAGGGATAACCCTTGCCCTGAAATTTTTTGAGCATAAGTTAGTTTGACTGTCCTAGAACGTCACATCAGTGCAGGCACCCGGTGTGCCCCTTTGGTGCTGGTCTTCTTACACTCAGCTTTACCTTTGTGACTCACCCATGTTGCTGTGTGTGATTGTCCATGGACCATCCTCATTGCTGTGACACACTGTAGAATTCCATTGGACTTTCAGGGTGATGGTTGATGGAGGCTCCCTTTTCAGTAAGTGAGATCATTTGTCCTTTTTTTTGGTAGAAGACAAGCCCTAACACATTCTCTAGGACCCCCAACTTCTCTTGCTCATTTGAGGGGTGGCTGGTTGCTTTCTCCTTAATCTGTAGCAATCACCTGTCGTTCTGAAGAAGGACATCATAGGGTGTTGACTGTGTAGTCACCCTGAGAGAGGGAGATGGCTGACCCTGTAGGTTTCTGAGCCCATTTCCCAAACTAGGAAGAGGCCAGAGAAGCAGAAGGAAGCAAACAGCAGAGCAGTAAGGAGAGTCGGAGTCTTGCCTTTGAGGACTGGGAGGAGCCCTGAGGCCTATGCTTCAGGGCTCCTCACCTGCCTCTTGGACTGTGGGATATAGGGAGCTCGAGACTGGGGCTGGCACACTGCCAGTGGAGGAAGCCCTGGGTCCAGAGCCAGAAGAGCTGGGCTTAGAATTCCCACGCTGTCACTTACCAGAGTGTGACTTTGAGGGGGTTCACTTAACTTCCCTCACGTTCTTTCTTTATTTGTGGCTGTGCTGGTCTTTATTGCGGCACGTGGCCGTAGTCACCCGGTGGCATGTGGGATCTTACTATGCAGATGTAAGGGGAAGAGAACTAACGTAGCGTGCTCACTATGAGCCAGGCCTTGTTGGTGATTTTACTTGGAATCCTCAGGATTTTACAACCCAGGCAGTATCATCCCTATTTTATAAGTGAGGAAACTAAGGGACAGTGAGCTTCAGAGCACTGAAGAGTAGCCCCCGCTTGCCACAGCTAAAGAAAGGCCCATGCAGTAATGAAGACCACAGCCGAAAATAAATAAATAATTTTTTGACAAAAAGGCATGCTTGATCTGCCCTTCAGTTCCATAAAATTTAGAGTTGAAAAAGGACATTCAGGTGCTCAAGTTGTTCCAGACATACATAGAAGTTTTCCAATTGATGCATCAAGTATCAGCTTTTCAACTTTAATTCAAATTAAGTAAAATTAAAAGTTCACTTCCTTTGCCATAGTAGCCACAATTCAGCTACTCAACAGCCAACCTTACATGGCCACTCACTGATGCATCGAACAACTTAGTCCAAAATCCTTTTGGACACTCAAGGTCACCAAGACTTTTAACACAGCTAGAATCAAATGCAAATTCCTCCATGCGTTCGCTCTGTAATCATGGGCTGATTTTTCTTTTTTTTCATCTAAAGTTCATGCCTACTTGATACTACTGGCAGCAAAGCCATTCCCTGTGTGAAGAAAGTACGTTGATAGCTTTAGCTTAGCCCCCAAGATGATAGCTATACCTTGTCTTGGGATCTCAGTGAGTTGCTGAGATGATAGATGAAAGCTTATGGTGTTCCACCGGATTTGTGGTCTCTGAAGGAGAAGATTTAACTCAGGGACCAAAGACAGTCTCACTCACTCAGAGCTTTGTGTAGTAGAAATTTTATTAAAGTGATAGTGACAGATAAAGCTTCTGACATAGACATCAGAAGGGGGTAGAAAGATTACCCACCTTGTTAGTTTAAGCAGGTCTTTATATACTTTTCTGCTAGCTGCTGAGAATAGAAAAAAATACTTCAGGGTTGTGAAAATTTTGCCCAGAGCCTTTCCCATAACATACATCCTGGGATGACATCAGCACGAGATTAGCCAGAAGGAATGGGTTAACCCAGAGCTCAAGGCTGTGGAAGTTTTACCCAGACCTTCTCCCACAACATACATTCTGAGCTCCAAAAAGCTTGTTCTTGAGCAAGAAATACTGCTGCCTATGAGGCCTACATGTCTAAGGCAAAAGAATGTGAAAAAGAAAGAACGTTCACATCTTCCTTAAAGGGGGCTTAGGCTTGGACTCCTTATCAACCTGCCTAAGGTAACTCTCTTAACATGAGCTCAGCCGTGGGTGTCACTTCACTTCCCTCTCCTTCTGCATAGATTGGTTCCCATTCAAGATTTTGAGTTTCTTAGAGACGTGATCTTTCTAAATTCCATTTCCACAGTCACGTACCACCAGGCATTTATGCTCAAGCTCCAGACATGGTACATTATATACTTCCTCTGAGGAACTAACCAGAATGACTGTCCAACCACAAGATTCTCCCACCTGCTTCCCGAGTGAGGGACTGCTGTCAGGGTGTAGTGTGGTAGGAATTTGAGACAGCCCCAGTCCCCTTGGCATTGGGGTCCATCCTTGGGACCCAGTCACACTTGGGTCTGTGGTCTGAGTCATGGGATCTGAGAGCTGATATGAATGCAGCCAACAGGTCTGGCGTTGCACTGTGTTCCATGCGCAAGGCCTTGTTTCTGGGCTTCCAGTAGCCTAAGAGGCAGTTAGTGGGATATGAGTCCTTTGCGAACCTCACAGTGCTCTTTAGATGGTGTGTTTGTGTTCTTAAGCTCTGAACTGCTGTTGGTAAAGAGTGGTTCCTTTGTATATTGTTTATTCTTGCCAGTGGGCTTCCCTAGTGTCTCAGATGGTAAGGAATCTACTTGCACTGCAGGAGACCCAGTTTCCATCCCTGGGTTGGGAAGATCCCCCAGGAGAAGGGAATGGCTACTCACTCCAGTCTTCTTGCCTGGAGAGTTCTATGGACAGAGGAGTCTGGAGGGCTACAGTCCATGGGTCTCAAAGAGTCAGACACTACTGAGCAACTGTCACTTCACTTTTTCATTCTTGCCAATACATGGCACTAACATATTTGCCATGGCAGCAGTCACTGTTTCTACAGTATGGTCCAGCAGTAGCCGTGTCACTACCGGTTCCTGCCCTCTTTATCCCAGGACCTAATAACTCCATCACTCTTTCAGCTGAGAAGTCCTTTGCTTTTTTACAAAATGAAATCTTAATTAAAAAAAACAACAACACAGCTTTTGGCTGTACCACATGGCATGCGAGATCTTAGTTCCCCAGTGAGGGATCTAACTTGTGCCCCCTGCATTGGAAGGGTGGAGTCTTAATGACTGGACCGCCAGGGAAGTCCCACAAAATGAAGCCTTAAATGATGGTTTCATCTGGTGGACATACTTGAAGGTGCGTTTCTTGAGTCACGGTTTTGGAGAAGATGTAGATCTTTCTTCTGTGGAGGAAGCTCTCTTTAGGCAGGTCAGTTACTTAACAGAAGAAAAACTGGTTCTAGGTTGGAGCACTGGAAACATCCAGGGCAGGGCGGAGTTGGGGAGGCAGCCCCTGCCCCCAGAAGATCATGGTCTGGCTGGTGAGGGTGTGCATGTTCCTCAAAAGATGCCCCATGTCTCTGTCCTTGGGTATTGTTGGTGGAGGCTGGAGAAGAGGGAAGTTGGGAGGTGCTGGTGAAGTTGGGTTGGTGCTCCCTCCCTTGAGAAAGCTTCCTGAGGAGAGAGGGTCAGAATCTTTGTGAAGGAGGCAGACCCGCCAGGCCCAGGGGAGGCTGAAGGCAGGAATACTGCATGGGGCCTTTGTAGCTCTCTCTGCATCTTCTCCCATCAGTGTGTTGGATCTTAAGAACAACCCTGTGGGGCGGGCAATTCTCTGTTCTCTGAGGCCATGAGGGTGGGTCAGCGAGCAGAAGCCGATGGGCACAGTTTCCTGTTGGAATGACCCTGGTGTTCGGCCTGGAGTCTCAGCGAGACTGTGCAGGGCTGGCCTGCCCTCTTGGTCTCCAGTTTTCTCATCTAGTTCTGCCTCTGAGCACTGCCACTCTCCTAGATTTACAGTCTGATTTGTTGAGGGAGTTCCTGCTGCTCCCAAGTCATAAATTCCAATAAAAGCAAGCGATTTTATCTTTGCGACTGACCATGTTTTCCATCATTGAGATGGAATGTGCTTGAAGATGGAGATCTTGATACAAATAAAATTATTTACAAAACAGAAACAGACTCACAGACATAGAAGTCAGACTTATGGTTCCCAAAGGAGTAAGGGAGAAGGATAAATTCGGATCTTTGGCTTAGCAGATACAGACTACTATATATAAAACAGATAAACAACAAGAAGCTACTGTAAAGCACAGGGAACTATATTCAAAGTCTTGTAATAATATATAATGTGATAGCATCTAAAGAAGAATATATAGATATGTATGTATAACTGAATCACTTTGCTGTACACCTAAAATGAAGATAACCTTGTAAATCAACTATAACTTAGAAAAGGTGGAGATCTTGATATTGTATCTTTCCTTGGTAGGTTTTATTTACAATAAAGACCTAGAAAAAAGGTATGTGAAATCTCTGAAAGGGACGTGTGTGCTCAGTTGCTAAGTCATGTCAGACCCTTTGAGACGCCATTAACCATAGCCCACTTGGGTCCTCTGTCCATGGGATTTCCCAGGCAAGAATACTAGAGTGGGTTGCCATGCCCTCTTCCAGGGGGTGTTCCTGACCCAGGGATCCAACCCACATCTCCCGCATTACAGGCAAATTATTTACCACTGAGCCACCTGGAAAGCGCTCTCTGAAAGGGAACTGGTTCCTAAAATATGGGCAGATTTGTTTTTGAATAAGAACATCCTTCCAGGAATTCCCTGGTTGTCCAGTTGTAAGGAATCTATGCTTTCACTATGTAGGGCCTGTGTTTGATCCTTTGTCAGGAAAGCCAAAAAGAAAAGGAAAAAGAAAAAACAAAAGAACACATTTCCTAGCCTAATGAAAGACTCAGGTGAGCTCAGTGTAGGCACACACTGAGCCTACAGTGTGTGTTCCCTCTGCTGGGAACCCTTGCCATGCTGCACCTCTGGCCGACAGCTGATTCAGCTAACATATTGTGTCCTCTGTGAAGGCCTCCCAAGCCTAAAGAACCCTCTGCTGTCCTCTCAGTGTCCCCATGGCAGCCTCTGCCCCTGATGACTGCCTCCCCCAAAAGGTGCAGGCTCCTCCAAAGCTGGGCTATGGTCTCTTGGTCCTTGTACCCCAACTTCTAAAAGGGCATCTGGTGCCTTGGAGGGGCTCATCAGCGGCTGTTGGCTAAAGAGTGAGCTACTGCTGAATGTGTCAGCCACGTAGGATGTGTGAAAGTCCGACCTCAGTGGGCACAGCTTGGAAAGAGCAAGGGGAAACCCGTGAACTTGTGGATACCTTGCTAAACTGGGATACAACTTGAGTGTGTGCTGATAATTTACAGAAGTTGAGTATAGTCTTTCTGACAGCTGTTTATAATATATATAGACTGGCACCTTAAAATTCACATTAAACCCAATTTTTCTTGCTTGTATCAAATTCTTTTGCTTTTTAAAGATTCTTTCTCTCACATAATATTTTCATGTTCTTTTTTTAAAGTTAAAAAATTTTTTTTGGTTACACCACATGGCATGCAGGATCTTGGTCAGGAATCAAACCTGTGCCCCTTGCAGTGGAGATGTGGATTCTTAACCACTGGACCACCAGGGAAGTCCCTATTTTTGTGTTCTTATGGAGAGCTGGGTGCAGTGTTGAAGTTACTGTAAATGCCCCAGGAGTGGTAACATCTCTTCCTTGATTTAACCTGTCCCTGCTTTCACATATAGCATCCATACCGGTGTTGCAGGTGGGCACAGTCTTCAGAAATTGGAAGTCTGGACTGGTCTATTAGCCAAGAAGAGGTTTTCCACAGCATACCTTGGCCATCCTTTTAATCCCTTATTTTTTGACCAGTAATGGGAAATTGAATCAATGGTGTCCCTATGGCCGGCTGTGATGTTCAGATGCTGTAGAGTTCAGCTCTGTGTTTCCACCTGGGCACAGGCCTGCTTGGGACCTGAGTCATCGTTCCTTTCATTTGTGAGTCTTTATTTGGGACACATCTTCTGAAGCACTCAGCATGGACTGGACTCTCTGTTTCTCATTTTCAGGATTCAAAGACAAAGCAGGTATTGATCTCGCCTTTCCCTGCATCTCGGTGGCCCTTCTAAAGTATAAAGTGAACTAAAAAAAAAGTCTTTTTGTACAGGTACCTGGATCCCACATGTGCTGCTGGGGTTCTGACCTCAGCTAGATCTGACCCTGCTTGGCTGCCTTTGGGGTCACAAGAGAAAACACTTCAAGGGAGGCTGCAGTCTCATTTTGGCTCATTTTTACTTAATTACCTCTTAGGCATCACGGACTTGATGAACGTGAGTCTGAGTGAACTCTGGGAGATGGTGATGGACAGGGAGGCCTGGCGTGCTGTGATTCATGGGGTCGCAAAGAGTCAGACACGACTGAGCGACTGAACTGAACTCCAGAATTGAGAGTTGGACCATAAAGAAGGCTGAGCACCAAAAAATGGATACTTTTGACCTGTGGTGCTGGAGAAGACTTTTGAGGATCTTTCGGACAGCAAGATCAAACCAGTCAATCCTAAAGGAAATCAACCCTGAATATTCATTGGAAGGACTGTTGCTGAAGCTGAAACTCCAATACTTTGGCCACCTGATGTGAAGAGGCTACTCCTTGGAAAAGACCCTGATGCTGGAAAAGACTGAGGGCAGGAGGAGAAGTGGGCGACAGAGGATGAGATGGTTGGATGGCATCACCATCTCAGTGGACATGAGTTTGAGCAAACTCTGGGAGATGGTGAAGGACAGGGAAGCCTGGAGTGCTGCAGTCCATGGGGTCACAAAGAGTCAGACACAACTTAGCGACTAAACAATAAACCAGAGTCACATTCTAAAGTAGTTAGGGTGTTAGGGATTCAACATAAATTTTGGGGAACATGATTCAGCCTGTCATAGGATCCAGGGTAAAGTTGCATAGTTTGGGCAGAGGGGGTAGATTTTGGCATCATTTCAAATGTGTGTTGTTACAGGAACTAACTCAAGGTAAAAACCTATATGCAAAATAGAAAGCCCAGAGATAAATCCACGCACCTATGGACACCTTATCTTTGACAAAGGAGGCAAGAATATACGATGGAGAAAAGACAATCTCTTTAACAAGCAGTGATGGGAAAACTGGTCAACCACTTGTAAAAGAATGAAACTAGAACACATTCTTAATACCATACACAAAAATAAAATCAAAATGGATTAAAGATCTAAATGTAAGACCAGAAACTATAAAACTCCTAGAGGAAAACATAGGCAAAACACTCTCTGACATAAATCACAGCAGGATCCTCTATGACCCACCTCCCAGAGTAATGGAAATAAAAGCAAAAATAAACAAGTGAGACCTAATTAAACTTAAAAGCTTTTGCACAACGAAGGAAACTATAAGCAAGGTGAAAAGACAGCCTTTAGAATGGGAGAAAATAATAGCAAACGAAGCAACTGACAAAGAATTAATCTCAGAAATATACAAGCAGCTCCTGCAGCTCAATTCCAGAAAAATAAATGACCCAATCAAAAAATGGACCAAAGAACTAAACAGACATTTCTCCAAAGAAGACATACAGATGGCTAACAAACACATGAAAAGATGCTCAAATCACTCATTATCAGAGAAATGCAAATCAAAACCACAATGAGGTACCATTTCACGCCAGTCAGAATGGCTGCGATCCAAAAGTCTGCAAGCAATAAATGCTGGAGAGGGTGTGGAGAAAAGGGAACCCTCTTACACTGTTGGTGGGAATGCAAACTAGTACAGCCACTATGGAGAACAGTGTGGAGATTCCTTAAAAAACTGGAAATAGAACTGCCTTATGACCCAGCAATCCCACTGCTGGGCATACACACCAAGGAAACCAGAAGTGAAAGAGACACGTGTACCCCAAGGTTCATCACAGCACTGTTTATAATAGCCAGGACATGGAAGCAACCTAGATGTCCATCAGCAGATGAATGGATAAGAAAGCTGTGGTACATATACACAATGGAGTAATACTCAGCCATTAAAAAGAATATATTTGAATCAGTTCTAGTGAGGTGGATGAAACTGGAGCTGATTATACAGAGTGAAGTAAGTCAGAAAGAAAAATACCAATACAGTATACTAACATATATATATGGAATTTAGAAAGATGGTAACGATAACCCTGTATGCGAGACAGCAAAAGAGACACAGATGTATAGAACAGTCTTTTGGACTCTGTGGGAGAGGGAGAGGGTGGGATGATTTGGGAGAATGGCATTGAAACATGTATAATATCATATAAGAAACAAATCGCCAGTCTAGGTTCGATGCAGGATACAGGATGCTTGGGGCTGGTGCACTTGGATGACCCAGAGAGATGGTATGGGGAGGGAGGTGGGAGGGGGGTTCAGGATTGGGAACACGTGTACATCCGTGGTGGATTCATGTTGATGTATGGCAAAACCAATACAGTATTGTAAAGTAAAAAAAATAAAAATAAAAATCCCCTCCTCCAAAATAAAAAGTCTACAAACAATAAATGCTGGAGAGGGTGTGGAGAAAAGGGAACCCTCTTACACTGTTGGTGGGAATGCAAACTAGTATAGCCACTATGGAGAACAGTATGGAGATTTCCTTAAAAAACTGGAAATAGAATTGCCATACGACCCAGCAATCCCACTGCTGGGCATACACACCGAGGAAACCAGAATTGAAAGAGACACGTGTACCCCAGTGTTCATTGCAGTATTGTTTATAATAGCCAGGACATGGAAGCAACCTAGATGTCTATCGTCAGACAAATGGATAAGAAAGCTGTGGTACATATACACAATGGAATATTACTCAGCTATTAAAAAGAATGCATTTGAATGAGTTCTAATGAGGTGGATGAAACTGGAGCCTATTATACGGAGAGAAGTAAGTCAGAAAGAAAAACACCAATATAGTATATTAATACATATATATGGAGTTTAGAAAGATGGTAACAAGGACCCTATATTCAAGACAGCAAAAGAGACACAGATGGAAAAAACAGACTTTTGGACTCTGGGAGAAGGCAAGGGTGGGATGATTTGAGAGAATGGCATGGAAACATGTATATTGTCATATGTGAAATAGATCGCCAGTCCAGGTTCGATGCATGAGGCAGGGTGCTCAGGGCTGGTGCACTGGGATGACCCTGAGGGATGGAATGGGGAGGGAGGTGAGAGGGGGCTTCAGGATGAGGGACACATGTACACCCATGGCTGATTCATGTGAATGTATGGGAAAAACCACTACAATATTGTAAAGTAATTAGCCTCTAATTAAAAAATATGTTAATAAAAAAAACCTATATATGCATGGTTGGGAGAGGGGGTGTCTAGCAGCACTGAGTACATTGTAGGCACTTTTGGTGTGGCTGAATCTCTTGTAGCAAAGTGATTTTTGAGGATGTCATTAAAGGATGTTGTCAGGTGGCAGAAGTAGTGGAATAAAATAGCAAGTTTCACGAGATGTTAATATTTACATTAGAGAGCTCAAGGTGGAGCCCAAATGGAAGGAGATGTGAGAACTGCCATTGGTTAATTTAAAATGTCCAAGTAGAAAAAATGTCATCTAGCTAGCTGATTTTTCTCATTTTGTGTTATAACTGATTTAAAATGGTATCTTTAACCTTTTTGTGGGTGTACTGTATCAAATTGACCCAGTAATCCAAACTCTATGAATTTATCCAATGAAATGATGGAGCAAGTGACAAAGATGTATGTTGATTGTGATTAACTGCAGTGTGATTGATGCAATCTATGGGCCCAGCCACTGAGAACTGGTTAAATTATGGTCTGTCCAGGCTGTTGAATCCCATATGGTTATTAAAGGTACTTATGTAGATCATCAGAGAAGGCAATGGCAACCCACTCCAGTGCTGTTGCCTGGAAAATCCCATGGGTAAAGGAGCCTGGTAGGCTGCAGTTCATGGGGTCGCTAAGAGTCAGACACGACTGAGCAACTTCACTTTCACTTTTTACTTTCATGCATCGGAGAAGGAAATGGCAACCCATTCCAGTGTTCTTGCCTGGAGAATCCCAGGGACGCGGGAGTCTGGTGGGCTGCCGTCTGTGGGGTCACACAGAGTCGGACACGACTGAAGTGACTTAGCAGCAGCAGCAGCAGCAGCAGCAGCAACACATAGATCATGGATCATAGGGACTGGGTAGGCAAAGGCATGAATGCATCTGGCCTGTGTTGGGAGTGGGGAGTGATAGGAACTATGGCATTTGAGGGGGTGAAAGTGCCGAGTGAAGATGACTGGCTACTTGGTTCTAGTTGTTTCCTGGCCATGTGGAAATGTGCACCCAGTGTGGTCAGACCTTCCCATTTAAAAAAATTGTAATTTGGAAGAACATTATAAAATTTATTTATTTTATTTTATTTTTTTCCGTTTTAGTCAGATGGCTTCCCAGGTGGCTCAGTGGTAAAGAATCCACCTGCCGTGCAGGAGATGCAGGTTGGATCCCTGGGGTGGGAAGGTCCCCTGGAAGAGGGCATGACAACCCACTTTCAGTATTCTTACCTGGGAAATCCCATGAACAGAGGAGCCTGGTGGGCTACAGTCCACAGGGTCACAAAAGAGTGGGACATAACTGAATGACTAAACCACAGCAATGACAACAAAATTGACATATAGCCTTGTGGAAGTTTAAGGTGTGCTAAGTTGCTCAGACATGTCTGACTTTTTGTAACCCGTGGACTGTGGCCCACCAGGCTCCTCTGTCCATGGGGTTCTCCAGGCAAAAATACTGGAGTGGGTTGCTATTTCCTTCTCCATTAAGGTGTACAAAATGATAATAATTTGGTGCACATAGATTGTGAAATGATTATCACAATAAGTTTAGTCTGTTGTTGCTCAGTTGCTAAGTTGTGTCTGATTCTTTGTGACCCCGTGGACTACAGCACATCAGGCTTCCCTGTTCTTTACCATCTCCCAGAGTTTGCTCAAACTCATGTCCACCGAGTCGGTGATGCTATCTAACCATCTCATCCTCTGCTGCCCCCTTCTCCTTTTACCTTCTATCTTTCCCAGCATCAGAGTCTTTTCCAATGAGTTGGCTCTTCACATCAGGTGGCCAAAGTATTGCATGTTAAGTTTAGTTAACACTCATCATCTCCTATTGGTACAAAAAAGAAGAAAAATGTACTTTTTCTTTGTGATGAGAACTCTTAGGATTGACTCTCTCAGGAGCTTTCTTTTTTTTTCTTTAATTAAAAAATTTTTTTTGGTGGCACCAAGTCTTTTTTGTGGCACTTGGGCTTCTCTGTTTGTGGTGCACAGGCTTAGTTGCCCACAGCATGTGGATCTTTGTTCTCTGACCAGGAATCAAAGCCACATCCTCTACATTGGGAGGTGGATTCTTAACCACTGGACCACCAGGGAAGTCCTTGGCTCTCTTAACAGCTTTCATCTACACCACACAGCAATGTTCA
The DNA here is from genome assembly GCF_023091745.1 of Budorcas taxicolor. Classification (NCBI taxonomy): domain Eukaryota; kingdom Metazoa; phylum Chordata; class Mammalia; order Artiodactyla; family Bovidae; genus Budorcas; species Budorcas taxicolor. Next base: position 109,496,735 of record NC_068920.1, read on the forward strand.
TCAAAATCATCATGCTGCTGGTTATATCCTTAGAACATATACTGATCTTATAACTGGAAGTTTGTGCTTTTTGTCCACCTTCCATCCAATTCCCAGATTTTCTGTTTGTTTGTTTGTTTTTTTTTTAAGAGAAGTCAGAAGTCTGGAATTTTCTGGAAAATGTTCTGATTTTTTAATGTTGGTAAAATGCTTCCCTGGTGGCTCAGTGGTAAACAATCCACCTGCCAATGCAGGTAATGCAAAACGTGGGGCCCAACTCCAGACTTCCTGAATTAGAGACTCTGGAAGTCTGGAATTTCCCCGACCAGAATACTGGAGTGGGTTTCCATTTCTTACTCCATGGGATCTTCCCAGTCCAGGGATTGAACCTGCATCTCTTGCATCTCCTGCACTGGCTGGTGGATTCTTTACCACTGCGCCACCTGGGAAGCTCCTCCTACTGTCACAGAATTCTTTCCTAATTGTTATCTGCTTACTTTAATAAACATATTAGAATTTGAGCTGATTTCCAAGGTAAGACTAGGACTTGCCCAGGTGGAAGAAACAGGGAGATAGTTCAGATGAGCCAGCAGTACTGGCAAACCTGGCCTAAAGCCTGATGCGCTGGTAGTGGGCTGGGCTTGTAGGGTGAGGTGGGCGATGAAGCTTGAGAATGAGTGTGAGGTAGGGAACCCCCCATGCGCCCTGAGGGCAGTGCCCCCTCATTCAACCAAGGGATGGGGATGTTAGGGGGATGACATGGCTACTTTTCAGGGACAGTGAGAGCACAGGAAGCAGGATTGTAGGACATGCACCTGGCAGCTGAGTGTGGGCCAGATGGGGCCAAGACGCTGGTCACTTCTGCAGGGGTGTTGGCGTTAGTTAGCCTCTTGGCTGAGTGCTTCAGTTGTGTTAGCCCAGGACCTTGGGCCATCAGGAGGGAGATGCCAGGGGCCTGGGGGAGAGAAACAGGAGAGGGGGATGGATGTCTGTCATTTAGTGTTGCTCTGTGTGGATTTGATCATGAGCATCATATAGGTTGTTGTATAAAGGAAAACCTACTACAATTGCTGATACTGGAGAAAATGCAAAATAAGAGAAAGGCCAGAAGCAGCCTGGATTCCAGGAGTGTTGACTAAAGTTAAAACACACAAGGTGAGAGCTGTGAGTTTGGGTTTTATTTGGGGGCCTTACTGAGGCTGGTAGCTCAGATGGTAAAGAATCTGCCTGTAATGCAGGAGACCTGGGTTTGATCCTTGGGTCGGGAAGATACCCTGGAAGAGGGCATGGTTACCCACTCCAATATTCTTGCCTAGAGAATTCCATGGGCAGAGGAGCCTGGCGGGCTACAGCCTGTGGGGTTGCAAAGAGTTGAATGTGACTGAGAGACTACCTCGTCCACTTTCACTTTTCACTGAGGACTATAGCCTGGTCGGCAGCCTCTCAGACAGCTCTGAAGAACTGCTTCCAAGAGGAATGGGGGTGCAGGGGGCAGTCAGTATATATGTGATTTTAATGAAGAGGGGATGTGTAACCAGGCACACATCTTGTTAAGAAAGTAGCTGCTAGTCACAAGGAACAGATGTCTCTGTTAGTGATTTTACTGCTTTTTCTAAGTATGGGAAGATGTTGGAATCCAGGTCCATTAAACATTTCTCCTAAAAATATCTGTCTGAAGGCCTCTTCTGCCAAGTTTTTCCCAGCGCACAGAATGCCTTGCTTCTGATCTCCACCCTGAACTCCTCTCAGTGTGGGTTAAAGGTCAGTGACTGCGGTGGTGAGTGACTCAACCACGCCCACTCCCCGCCCCCGAGCCAGATGGCGGGCAACATTCTTTGGCAGAAGCAAATACAGTGTGTAGCTGTCAGTGAGCTGCTGTCCACTTACCCCAGTCACAGGTCCAGACATGGCTTAGTGTGTAAAGTCAGCTTTTTGTTCTTCATATGATTCTTTGCAGTTTATTGCTCCCAAGGCTTGTCTGTCTTGTCAGAACTTTAAACAATTCAAAGGGAAATTACCTTTCAGGGCTTTCCTGGCTCAGTGGTAGAGAATCTGTGTGCAATGCAGGAGACCTGAGTTCAGTCCCTGCGTTGGGAAGATCCCCTGGAGAAGGGCATGGCAATCCACTCCAGTATTCGTGCCTGGAGAATCCCTTGGACAGAGAAGTCTGGCAGGCTATATAATCCATGGAGTTGCAAAGAGTCAGACATGACTGAAGCGACTTAGCACCAGCAGCCACCTTTCAGGGCAATGTAGAAATAACAAGAATGGAGATTTCTAGGAAGGGACTGAGACAGTCCTGAAGCGCTTAGCAGAGGTTGTCACTTTTACTGGGGCTTGGAGGTGGAGAGATTCATGTCAGTTCTTACTGTTACTCCAGCATCCTGTGGGATCTGGGCGGAGGAAGTATGCTTGACTGCTTGGACTGCCATCATAGGATACCACAGACTGTGTGACTTAAAGAACAGAAATTGATTTCCTCATAGATTTGGAAGCTCCAAGTACCAAATCAGAGTGCCGCCTGGTTGGTTTCTGATGAGGCCTCTCTCTTTTGTTTGCAGATGGCTGTTTCTTGTTGTGTTCTCACATGCCCCTAGAGGGAGCAAGAGAAAGCTCTGGTGTTTCTTACTCTTCTTGCAGGGACACCAGTCTTATTGGATTGAAGCCCCACCCATATGACCTCATTTAGGGCTTCCCAGGTGGTGCAGAGGTAAAGAATCTGCCCTCCAATGCAGGAGCCGAGAGAGACAAGCATTTAATCCTGGGATTGGGAAGATCCTTCTGGAGTAGGAAATGGTAACCTATTCCTGTATTCTTGCCTGGAAAATTCCATGGACAAAGGAGCCTGTTGGGCTACAGTCCATAGTGTTGCAAAGAGTTGGACACGACTGAGCACCCGTGAGTGCTCCCATAATCTTAATGACCTTCTTAAAGTCCCGTCTCCAAATACAGTCACCGGAGGTTGAAGTTCACAAGAGAACTTTAACATATGAACTGGGGATGGCGGGGAGGAATGAGGGAAATAGTTCAGTCCACATCCATAACAGAAGACAGTGTGCTCAGTTACCCATGAAGTCAGGGCACATGTGGGCTGGATGGAAGGAGAGGTGGTCGGGGGACCTGATCAAAGGGAGAAGAGGGCTTGGAGGATGTGCAGGGGGTGGCAGGAGCTGAAAGAGGAAAGGCCCAGTGTTCTCTTCCAGCTTGTCTTCCTGTGCTCTCCTGGAATTCAGGAATCGTCATCATCAACAAAATGACACTTTTTCAGGTTGGAACATCACTGAAGATCAGTTTCTCTGGTCCTCATCTGAATCCTTTGGCTGAAGTATTCTCAGGTTCAAGTTTTGAGAAGCATCTTTTCCTTCTGAAAGGCAGACCTCATGTCCAGTGAAGCGCGTGGAAGCTTTAGTTCCCAAGTCTGGCAGCATCTATTAACGTGACAAGAAAAGGAGTCAAATTTCCCCCATCATTTTGCTATGAAGGGTCAGTTTAGACTGTTCGAAGGGCATGGTCCCTTTTCAGGCAAAGAAGAAAAGAGATTTTTCAGAGCGGCGGAGGGGCTTCCCTGGTGCCTCCAGTGGTAAAGGATCCGCCTGCCAATGCAGGAGCCTCAGGCTTGATCCCTGGTCTGGTGGATCCCACATGCCAGGGGACAAATAAGCCCTTGTGCCACAACTGTTTTGTTTGTGCTCTAGAGCCTAGGAGTTGCAACTACTGAGGCCTGTGTGCCCTCGAGTCCGCGCTCAGCAACAAGAGAAGCCAATGCAATGAGAAGCCCGCACACTGCCACGAGAGAGTAGCCCCTCCTCGCCCCAACTAGGGAGAAGCCCGCACAGCAACGAGCACCCAGCGCAGCCAATAACTACGTGAATACATAAATAAAATATTAATAAAATAAAAGAGTGGCTGAGAGAGGGTGAAGTAAATGAGCTTGAGGTGGGAGAGGTGAGGACCAGAGGTGAGGTGGGAGAGATGAGCACCAGAATCCTCAAGGTGTCTTGAAAAATGATGTGAGTGGAATGATCTGAGGGTGAGAGAGAGCTTCCCCTCTGCTCCCCTACTCTACTTCAAGGAACTGAATGGCCCACAAAAGTGAACCGAGAAAAATGAAGATGCAACAAGCCAGTGCCCCAGAAGGTGAGGGCTGTGCCTAAACAGATGCCAGGGTCTTTGTTGAGAGCAGCAGCTGCCGGAGTGGGGTGGGGCTGATGGGAGCCACATTATGGGTGGTGTTTTTCATATGCAGAGCAGCCCTTTGATCTGAGGGGTATGCAAGTGCTGGAAACTGGAGAGGCTCGGTGGAGGGGGCCTTTGTCTGTGACAGTAAAAGCATCTGCCTGACTCCAGCTCCCTTGCCTGCCCCTGCAGCCTGTGAGCTCCCACAACAATATCTCAATGGGAACCTGGGTCTCCTCCCAGCTGAAGAAGTCTCAGGAAAGAGAAAGAAGACTGCTGCAAGTGTTGGACAAGGAGCTTAATCAATTCTTCCCAAAGCCCCGAAAGCGAGAAGAGAGGAAGTGCAGAGGCGAGCGGAGAGTGGAAAGGGAGACTCGGCAGGGAGCAGGGGAGGAGAAGCGGCATTTGAACACTGAAACAGACGTTTGGGTAATGAGCTTGCTTTCCCAGTGAACACGACTCTTTAGAAAAAAGTGCAGGTGGGATGAGTAGGTGTCATTGGAGTGAGGGGGAAGAGTATTCAGCTGACAAGACACGGTTTTTGATGGACTGATAATTCTTTTTTCCCCTAAAAGGCAGTATTGTTGTTAGTCACTAAGTCGAGTTAGTCACTCAGTCATGTCTGACCTCATGGACTGTAGCCCACCTGGCTCCTCTATCCATGGGATTTCCTAGGCAAGAATACTGGAGTGGGTTGTCGTTTCCTCCTCCAGGGGATCTTCCCCACCCAGGGATCAAACCCACATCTCTTACATTGGCAGGCGGATTCTTTACCACTGAGTCACCAGGGAAGCTCGCTAAAAGACAGTATAATACAAGGCAAACACTAAAGTGAAAGCAAAAATCTGTTTATCTAGGTGTGTTTTTGCAGGGTGAAAAAAAGTCCCTGTAAGTCTTTGCACTGTTAGAAACTTCACGCTAATTGGAATTTTATCACAATCACAATAGTTTACAATAGCTCTTCCTTTCTTGCTGTTTCTTACTCTTCTTACAGTCTCAACCGATACAGATTAAGAGACTTGAAACAAAGCAATGGCTTTTTGGCCTGAAGATGAGTATTTTCTGCTTGTGGAGATTTTCGAGTGCATCCTATGGGGTAGATGTAATCTTTGGGTGTATATCTCATACACTATTTGTATGAGCATGTCCACTCATACTATATCTTTAAGTCAGATGTCTGCCCAGACATGGGCATTTGACATGGCATGGGGTGGGGAGGGGAGAGGCAGAATTGGGTCCTATATTGGATTGTCTCTTTAGGGGCTCTGGTTTGGGTAGCAGTTTGGGAGAGCAGGGAGCATGGTGATTTGGCACTTTGCGAACACAGCAGAAGAGAAAGGTCTGAAATAAGAGAATGGTTTTGTGGATTTTTTTTCCTCCTATAGGGGGAAATCGACCTGACACAGTGATCTAGGCGAGGGCCGTTAATTAACAGATCCAGAAGGTGGATTTGGGGCTGTTTCTAAATCATTACACCCAAGTGGTACTGTTATAACCAGGATGGAGCATTCAGGAGAAGTAGGCATACTGCTTTCAAAGAGGTGCTGGAGAAGACTCTTCAGAGTCCGTTGGACAGCAAGAAGATCAAATCAGTCAATCCTAAAGGAAATCAATTCTGAATATTCATTGGAAGGACTGTTGCTGAAGCTGAAGCTCCAATACTTTGGCTACCTGACGAGAATAGCTGACTCGTTGAAGAAGACCCTGATGCTGGGAAAGATTGATAGCAGGAGGAGAAGTGGGCAACAGAGGATGAGACACTTGGATGGTATCACCTACTCAATGGACATGAACTTGGGCAAACTCCAGGAGATGGTGAGGGGACAGGGAGGCCTGATGTGCTGCCAGTCCAGGGGGTCGCACAGGGTCAGACACGACTTGGCAACTCAACCACCAGAATAGGCATACTGCCTCTCCCTGCCTTAGGGGTACATTTGCTCTGAGGAGTCAGACCTTGCCTTGGGCGAAGTCGTCTTTGGACACCTTGAAGAGGCCAGGGTCAGTCCTGCTGCTAGACCCACCAGCAGCTACCCAGCTTCTCAGTGGAAAGAATATGAAGTGTGGGGACCACAGATCTGGGTTTGAGTCCTGGCTTCCCTGTTTCTTAGCATTGTGACCTTGAGCCATATAGTCCTTGAAAGATAGTCCTTTCTGTGTCTGATTCCTCATCTGTAAAATGGGTGTGATGAAACAAACCTCATAGGATTGTAACGAGGAATAAACAAGAGGACCTTTATAAAGTGCGTCAAAGACGTTTGGTAAAAGTTTGTTTTGCTTTGCTTCTGCTACTGTAAAGTGGTTGGCTTTACCTGTAACTAGTGGGTCTACTCTTATACCTCATCCTTGCTGACACATTTTGCTGAATAAAACTTTTCCCCCCAGCTGAGGCATGTGGCATGCAGACTCTTAGTTCCTTGACCAGAGATCCAACTGAGGCTCACTGACACATTTTAAACCCTTGGTTCCCCTTGCCATATTCCATTTCTTTATTCCTGGGCATTATTTTCAAACTGGCAAGAGAAACTGGGGTAGGGTTGGGATTGAATTCTGTTTTTGAACCCAACAGTTTGCCATCTTACTTGTTTTTACTCCAAGTGTCCCTCTTGGAGTGATTGGTCTGGGACCCAATCTTCTTAGTGATTGGTTCAACAGTCTGGGTTTAAGCCAGTCAGCGGCAGTATTGCTCTGTCTACTTTTGTGGGTGTGGGTGTGAGCATGTGTCCTATGTTGGGTTCACCTGGTCAAGGAGTCCTGATCTCTCTATGCTCCTCTGCTTTTGACTTTCTGCTGTGTGACAGTCTGTTCCATTATTGTTTAAGCCAAGTTAATGCTGGGATGTTTGTGTTAATCACTCAGTCATGTCCAAGTCTTTGGGACCCCTGTGAACTGCAGCCCTCCAGGCTCCTCTGTCCATGGCATTTTCCAGGCAAGAATACTGGAGTGGGTTGCCATTTCCTTCTGCAGGGGATCTTCCCGATCCAGGGATCGAACTCGGGTCTCCTGCACTGTGGGCAGACTCTTTACTGACCGAGCCACCAGGGAAGCCCTGATTCCAGCTGATTCCTGCTGTCTCTGTAACAGTCCCATATAAACTCCTTATGCATTACCTGAAGTCACTACATATGTATCCTAAACAGTGTGTTATTGGTGTTGTTTTTCAGTTGTTCTATACATGTGAAGAAGGCTGAGCACCGAAGAATTGATGCTTTTGAACCGTGGTGTTGGAGAAGACTCTTGAGGGTCCCTTGGACTGCAAGGAGATCCAACCAGTCCATTCTAAAGGAGATGAGCCCTGGGATTTCTTTGGAAGGAATGATGCTAAAGCTGAAACTCCATTACTTTGGCCACCTCATGCGAAGAGTTGACTCATTGGAAAAGGCTCTGATGCTGGGAGGGATTGGGGGCAGGAGGAGAAGGGGACGACCGAGGATGAGATGGCTGGATGGCATCACTAACTCGATGGATGTGAGTCTGAGTGAACTCCGGGAGTTGGTGATGGACAGGGAGACCTGGAGTGCTGCAATTCATGGGGTCACAAAGAGTCGGACACGACTGAGTGACTGAACTGAACTGATACACGCAATTACATGATATACATTCTTTTATGCCTTGCTGGTTTACTGAACATTTTGCAACATTCATTAATGCTGATGAATGTGGCCATGATTCGTTTTCTTTGTTGCATGGCATCTCACTGATACGTATACCACCATCTATCCTGCCCCTTTTTAATGGACATTTGAGCTGTTTTCAAGTTCCTGCTGTTTCTAATTATTTTGCTGTAAACATTGTGGTATTGTGTCCTAAAACACGTGAGAGTTTTATGCTCAGATTCTATGGATTTCCTTTTATTTAATTGAACTGAAGTAAGGAAAGCTGGAATGACTCTGTAGGAATACTTCTCTGAGTCGTCTTCTGCTCTCCTTTTTCTTTAACCTGCTTCAGAGATTACTGCCTTCTTGGTCACAGAATTTAGGTACCTGTGATCTTTAGCCTCTCACCACCCTCTGATGTTCTTCTGTTCTTCATCATAGTCTTAGACACACTGTTCCTTTCACCAAAAGTTGGGGCCCTTTTTTAAAAAATTGAAGTATAATTGATTTACAGTGTTCTTATATACAATATTAGTTTCAGGTATATAACAGTGATTCAATATTTTTATGGATTATACTCTATATAAAGGTATTATGAAAATTGGCTTACTCTGTGCTATACAGTATATCCTTGCAGCTTATTATTTTATACAGAGTAGTTTGAATCTCTTAATCACCTGCCTCTATCTTGCCCCTCCCTCCTTCCCTCTCCCCATTGATAACCACTAGTTTGTTCTCTATATTTGTGAGTCAATTTCAATTTTGTTATATTCATTCATTTTTTTTCCAGATTCCACATTTAACTGATAACATACAGCATTTGTCTCTGACTTATTTCACTTAGTATAATACTCTCCAGGTCCATCCATGTTGTAGCAAATGGCAAATTTTCATTCTTTTTTAATGGCTGAGTTGTATTCCATTGTATGCATAAACCGCATCTTCTTTATCCATTCATCTGTTGATGGACACTTAGATTGTTTTAATATCTTAGCTGTTGTAAACAGAACTGCTATGAACATTGGGATGGATGTATGCTTTTGAATTAATGTTTTTCTTTTATTCAGATACAAAATCAGAAGTGGAATTGCTGGATCATGTGGTAATTCTATTTTAAATTTTTAGGGGAACCTCCATACTCTTTTCCAGTAAATGTAAATTGGCTGCACTAATTTACATTTTCACCAACAGTGTACAGGCGTTCCCTTTTCTCCACATCCTTGCCAACATTTGCTTTCTGTGGTATTTTTTATGATAACCATCTGACAGGTGTTAGGTAATCTTTCATTGTGGTTTTGACTTACATTTCTCTCATGATTACTGATGTTGAACATGTGCCTGTTGGCCATCTGTATCTCTTCTTTGGAAAAATATCTATGTATATCTTCTGTCATTTTTTAACTAGGTTTTTTTTTGATATTCAATTCTGTGTGCTGTTTATGTGCTTTGATATTAACTCCTTATTGGTCACATCATTTGCAAATATTTTCTTCCATTTAATACATTGTCTTTTCATTTTGTTGATAGTTTCTTTTGCTAAGCAAAAGATTTTGAGTTTAATTAGACCCCATTTGTTTGTTTTTGCTTTTGTTTCTTTTGCCTTGGGAGATAGATCCAAAAAAAACATTGCTGTGATTTATGTCAGAGAGTATTCTGCCTATGTTTTCTTACAGGAGTTTCATGGTTTCTGGTCTTATATTTAGATGTGTAATCCATATTGAGTTTATTTATCTTTTTATGTGGAGTGAGAAAATGTTTTAATTTCGTTCTTTTACATGTAGCTGTCCCCCAACACCACTTATTGAAGAGACTCATTTTTCCATTGTATGTCCTTGCCTCCTTCGTCATAGATTAATTGACCAAATGTACGTGGGTTTATTTCTGGGCTCTTGATTCTATTTCATTGCTCTATATATCTGTTTTTGTGCCAGTACCATGCTGTTTTGATTACTGTAGCTTTTTTTCTTTTTTGATTACTATAGTATAGTAATCAGAAGTCAGAGAGTGTGATACCTCAAGCCCTGTTCTTCTTTCTTAAGATTGCTTTGGCTAGTTGTGGTCTTCTGTATTTACATACATATTTTAGAATTATTGGTTGTAGTTCTGTGAAAAATGCTGTTGGTATTTTGATCAGGATTGCGTTGAGGGCCCGCCAATTTTGGAGTAGGACTAGCTCTTTCAAATTTTTCAAGAGAGAGCCAGCCCAGCTGGGTTTCTAACCTATAGAACCTGAAGCAGCTGTAGATCAGCTCATCTCATTTGGGGTGTCCTAGATCCTTCCTCGGAGGAGGCAATGGCAGCCCACTCCAGTCCTCTTGCCTGGAAACTCCCATGGACAGAGGAGCCTGGTGGGCTGCAGTCCATGGGGTCGTGAAGAGCCAGACACAACTGAGCGACTTCACTTTCACTTTTCACTTTCATGCATTGGAGAAGGAAATGGCAACCCACTCCAGTACTCTCGCCTGGAAACGCCCATGGATGGAGGAGCCTGGTAGGCTGCAGTCCATGGGGTCGTGAAGAGCCAGACACAACTGAGCGACTTCACTTTCACTTTTCACTTTCATGCATTGAAGAAGGAAATGGCAACCCACTCCAGCGTTCTTGCCTGGAGAAGCTCTAGAACGGAGGAGCCTGGTAGGCTGCTGTCTACAGGGTGGCACAGAGTCCGACACGACTGAAGCGACTTAGCAGCCGCAGCAGATCCTGCCTAGTGAGACTGTGGTGCGAGCAGGAGCAGGTCTGTTCCCCAAGTGTTAGGGCTGTGATGCCACAAACTAGGATGGCTTAAAATGATAGAAGCTTATTCTCTCACAGTTTTAGGGCCTGGAAATCTGAGATCAAGCTGTTGGCAGGGCCATATTCCCTGAGAGATCTGGAGGAAAGTCATCCCTCCCTTCTTCCAGTTTCTTGTAGTTGTCAGTAAACCTTGGCTTGCAGATGTACACTCCAGTCTTCACTTCTGTCAACACACGGCTGTCTTTACACTGTGTTCCCTCTGTGTGTGTGTGTGTGTGTGTGTGTGTGTGTGTGTGTGTGTGTGTCTGTATGTGTCCAAGTTTCCCCTCCTTTTAAGGACACCATAATGGAGTAGGGCCCACTTCAGTGACCTCATTTTAAATTGATTACATCTGCAAAGACCCTATTTCCAAATAAGGTCACATTTGTATGTCCTGGGGGTTAGGATGATCTTGCCTTTTGGGGAGATAAAATTCAATCCATAAACCCTCTTTTTGCCCAGTCTAGTAGCTCTACACCTGGTTAAGGAGATGGATTTTGGGTTGACCAGCTTTCCTTGTCCTGTGGTGACTTTCACCTCTCCTGTGGTGATGGTGACTCTTCCTATCATTAAATCTTTTTTTTTCTCTTTACTTTTTATTTTGTATTGGAGTATAGCCAATTAGCAACATTTAATTGTGATAATTTCAGGTGTGTTAGTTTCGGGTGCACAGCAGAGCAACTCAGTCATACATATACATATATCCATTCTCCCTCAAACTCCTCTCCTATCCAAGCTGTCTCATAACATTGAGGAGCTCTATATTTCTTTTTCCTCTGGGCCTCAGCTTTGGCCCAGCAGGCTCTGGCTTCCATTTTTCTCACTTATGGAATGTTCACTCTGCCTGGTGGAGAAGAGAAGTCCCATCACCTGAACATTAGCTGCTTCCCTGGTGGTTCAGGTGGTAAAGAATCTGCCTGCAAAGCAGGAGATCTGGGTTTGATCCCCAGGTTGGGAAGATCCCTTGGAGGAAGGCATGGCAACACACTCTAGTATTCTTGCCTGGAGAATTCCATGGACAGAGGAACCTGGTGGGCTGCAGTCCATGCAGTTGTGAAGAGTCGGACATGACTGAGAAGCTAACACTTTCACTTTCACCACTTACTACGAGGTTCCACTTTTGAAGTGCTGGTTGTACAATGTGCAGTCGGGCATTATTGTGGAGAGGAATTGGGCCCTTTCTGTTGACCAATGCTGGCTGTAGGCATTGCAATTTTTGGTGCATCTCATTGATTTGCTGGGCATACTTCTCAGATGTAATGGTTTCGCCAGGACTCAGAAAGCTGTAGTGGATCAGATAGGCAGCAGATCACCAAATAGTGACCATAACTTTTCTTTGGTGCAAGTTTGGCTTTGGGAAATGCTTTGGAGCTTCTTCTGGGTTCAACCACTGAGCTGGTTGTCGCATAAAATCCAATCCGATTGAGAAATGGTTTGTTGTTGGGTAGAATAAGAGAAGATGACTTCAAAGTGACGACTTTACAAATTTTCATCAGCTCATGAGGCACCCACTTATTGAGTTTTCGCCTTTCCAATTTGCTTCAAATGCCTGACGACTGTAGAATGGTTGACGTTGAGTTCTTGGGCAACTTCTGGTGAAGTTGTAAGAGGATCAGCTTTGATGATTGCTCTCTATTGGTTATTGTCAACTTCTGATGGCTGGCCACTGAACTCCTCATCTTCAGGGCTCTTGTCTCCTTTGCAAAACTTCTTGAACCACCATTGCACTGTACAGTCATTAGGAGTTTCTGGGCCAGATCTGTTGTTGATGTTGCCAGTTATCTTCTCTACTTTATGACCCATTTAGAACTCAAATCGCTCGAATTTGCTTTTTGTCTAACATCATTTCTATAATCTAAAATAAATATCAAATAAACAGCAAGTATATCCAGAGTACATCATGAGAAATGCTGGGCTGGATGAAGCACAAGCTGAAATCAAGATTGCCAGAAGAAATATCAATAACCTCAGATATGCAGATGACACCACCCTTATGGCAGAAAGTGAAGAACTAAAGATCCTCTTGATGAAAGTGAAAGAAGAGAGTGAAAAAGTTGGCTTAAAACTCAACGTTCAGAAAACAAAGATCCGGTCCCATAACTTCATGGCAAATAGATGGGGAAACAATGGAAACAGCGAGAGAGTTTATTTTCTTGGGCTCCAAAAATCACTGCAGATGGTGACTGCAGCCATGAAATTAAAAGACACTTACTCCTTGGAAGAAAAGCTATAACAAACCTAGACAACATTTTAAAAAGCAGAGGCATTACTTTGCCAACAAAGGTCTGTCTAGTCAAAGCTATGATTTTTCCAGTGGTCATGTATGGATGTTAGAGTTGGACTATAAAGAAAGCAGAGCACCAAAAAATTGATGCTTTTGAACTGTGGTGTTGGAGAAGACTCTTGAGAGTCCCTTGGGCTGCAAGGAGATCAAGTCAGTCCATCCTCAAGGAAATCAGTCCTGAATATTCTTTGGAAGGACTGATGCTGAAGCTGAAACTCCTATACTGTGGCCACCTGATGAGAAGAACTGACTCATTGGAAAAGACCCTGATGCTGGGAAAGATAGAAGGTGTGAGGAGAAGGGGTCAACAGAGGATAAGATGGTTGGATGTCATCACTGATTCGATGGCCATGAGTTTGAGTAAGCTTAGGGAGTTGGTGATGGAAGGAAGCCTGGCGTGCTGCAGTCTATGGGGTCACAAAGAGTTGGACACGACCGAGCGACTGAACTGAACTGAAACAGCAAGTGATAGGTCATTAGCAAAAAACATAAAGTGAGTAATGCACATTAAAATGATGTATAACATAACTACATTTATTTAAGAAAGTACTTCAATATCAAATGGCAAATTTCAACAGTACAAAACTGCAAGCACTTTTGCGGCTACCTAATAGTTGTTTTTGCAGTTGCCACACTCCTGCTGCCCCCTAGGGGAGGACTGATTCTTGGTGACATGCGGGAAGCAACCCCCAGGACAAGCTCGCAGCACTTACCCTCACAGGCCCCACCCCGTGATCATGCTGGTTCACTTCCTCCTAGACTCCTAGTGTTGCTGTGGATGTCTGTCTTGGGCTTGCAGACTTGGTTGATGTCATGCTCAGAGCAGCTGCTGCATTCCCTGTGGCTACGCCTGTTATTGCCCCATTTGAAGCTCTATAGGTTTCATGGCTATAGAAATGTGTGTGCTTGGGATGGGTTTTTTTTTTTTTTTTGGTGTTATATTGGATTCCCTCCTCCCAGGATAACCAGAAGAGGAGGCCCAGACACATCAGGGACCACTTGGAGGTTCCTGATGGGCACCTGGTCCTGATCCCTTTCTCCATGGAGCCTCCGTGGCCAGTGCCGAGGGAAGGAGAAACAAGGGAGGCAGAGAGGACAGAAGGTGAGGCCAGAGCGCCTGCTATTCCTGAGATGCACTTCCTGAGATGGAGCAACTCAAGGGCTTATAAGTGGAAGAGCATCTGAAGCCATCACCTCCACTTTCCTGTCCTGTTTGATGCAGTAATCCTCTCTGTGTGGTGATTCCAATTTTGATTGAACAGTCCCAGTGCCAGGGAGCGCTCTGTTACAGTTCCCCAGGGACCATCCTCATGCACTCACATATTTCTTATGTACTTGTGCTCATGTTTCTTTCTTTCTTCCTCCCTCCCTTCCTTTCATTTATTTGGCTGCACTGGGTCTTACTTGTGGCACGTGGGATCTTTAGTTGCAACATAGGAACTCTTAGTTGCACTGCAGCATGTGGGATCTAGTTCCCTGACCAGGGATAGAACCCAGGCCACCTGGATTGAGGGCACAGAATCTTAGCCACTGGACCACCAGGGAAGACCCTGTGCTTGTGCTTCCATGGGAGAGATTCCTAGAAGTGGAACATGCACATTTTCCATTTGATGGTTAACAAATTACGCATGTGTGGAAACACATATTATTGGTATACACAGAAAACAAGTACAGGGTAATCATGATGAGATATGGAGCTCAAAAAGTAGGAGGGACTTCCTAGTAGTTAAAAATGTCTCCCAATAGAGCAGAGCACCTGACTTGGGGTAGCAGGTGTTCAAAAGGTAAAGCTTGGCACACTCCGGAGAAGCACTGGGAACCTCTCCAAGGAGACAAGTGCCCCAGTGGTGGCTTCGGTGGCCTGGAATCCTTCCAAATGGAATGCATTTTCCAGGTGAGGCTTGGAGAACAGCAGAGGTTCTGCAGGACCCATCCCGAAGCTCTCTGAGCCCCTCTCTTTGTAGAGGCTTTTCCTGAGCTCTGCTTGTCCTCTGCTGTAGACATGGGCCTGTCCACTCTATCCTCAGCTGGGATGCCCTGGGCTCTGCTGGGACTCTCCATTGGTGGCCTCAAGAGATACATGAGTTTTCCCCAAAAGGTCAGAAGCCTTCCTATGAGCCATCTTTCTCCCCAAAGCAGCTCCACCTCCCAGGGGACAGGCTGACTGCAGGGTGGGAGAGGGCTTGCTGCTGCTATTATTATTATCATCATTATTAATTAATTAACATATTTGGGACTGCACTGGGTCTTAGTTGTGGCATGTGGGATCTAGTTCCCTGACCAGAGATCCAAACTGGGTCTCTTGCATTGAGAGCACAGAGTCTTAGCCCCTGGACCACCTGGGAAGTCCCTACTGATATTATTATTATTGTAAATGTATCATGTTGACCCCTGGTTGTCCCCTCCATGTTGCTCAGAGTCCTAAGATTCTACCACCTCCATCTCATCCTCTCTTCTCTAATGCATCTTGCTTTGCTTTCAGGTGCTTTTAGCAGATTGACAGTGAGTGACAAGGGCCGCTGTGAAGTCAGCTGCCCGGCAGTTTTCCTTTAAGAGAATCTGTTGATGCTGTGTCAGCACGGTAGCTTGGCAAGAGAGCAACCATATGGGAAACATTAGGGAGGAATTCTTGGCGCTTCCTGGTACATTTCCAAAGCTGGGCTGGAGAAGGTAGAATGTGGGTTTTTTTTTTTTAAATAATGTTTTACCTTTTTAGTATTTATTGGAGTTTAGTTGCTTTACAATGTTGTGTTAGTTTCTACTGTACAACAAAGTGAATCAGCTGTACGTATACATATATTCCCTCTTTGTCACCATGTTACCGAGTCTAAGTTCTTGCTGCTCATCTCGTGACAGGCCAATAATTCTGAGAGACGAGGTGTTGAGGTAAGCAATACTACTTTATTTGGAAAGCTAGCGGACCGAGAAGATGGCAGACTAATGGCAAACTAATAACTGTCTTATCAGGGTTCGAATGCCAGGTTCTTTTATAGAACAGAGTGTGGGGAGACGAGAAAGTAAAGTAAAAAGGCTGTTAATTTTGCTAATACCTTCTGGAATGGCCTCTGGAAGGGGATGTGTCCATTTCTTGCTTGCTTAGCCATCCACAGGTGGACAGCATCTTGAACAAAGCCATTTTGATTTAACATTCAGGCAGGGGGGCAGGGTTCTCCGAGGCTGGCGTTTGGGACAGAAGCAACAGGAAGCAAATGTTAAAGTAAAAGAAACAGGTCTAACATGGAGTCAGTTCTCTCCTGTAAAAACCACAGAACATTGGGTAAAGTTCCCTATGCAATACAGTAGGTTCTCATTAGTTACCTATCCACACAAACATAAGCCTTTCAGTGGACTCAATTTACTAATACATTATTTCAGGGAGGCGCGATGAATTGGGAGATTGAGATTGACATATATACTCTACTATTTCTCAATCTCCCAATTCATCCCGCCTCCCTGAAATAATGTATTAGTAAATTGAGTCCCCTGAAAGGCTTATGATTGTGTGAAAAAACCATAGAAGCAGTACTGTTTCAGAAGCATGCTGGCCCCCTCTGCCAGCACCCTGACAGCCCACATCCTTCCTTGTGAGGACATGAGTCAGACCTTGAAAACTCTGGTGCAGAGAACTGTCAGTAAGGGCCAGAGCACTGAGCCGGGAACTGACTGCAGCTCTCGGGAGACAGTTCACATCTGAATGAGTTGAGTCTGATCTGTAAGCATCTCTGGAGGTTCTTAGAGCTCTGACCCTGGCTGAATTCAGTCAATCGCTCCCAGCCCTGCCTGTGTGTTGGAGTCATCTGGGGGTGTTTGTAGGCGGTGATTGACACTACCGGAGCTGTCAGGACAAAGTGGGGCATCCTAGGGCGCCTCTCCTGGTTTACAGGCAGCCCTTAGGAAGCATGAAGCGACCCAGGAAGTGCACTGTGTGGACTGCTATCTGGGTGAAAGGAGATGAACAAGCTACAGAGCGGTGGCTGGGGCCTGCCAAGATTTCTGTCCACCATGACATGATGGATAATGAGTTGTAAACCATGGTTGGGGGAAAAAAAATTGGCTTAAGAGGTTTCTGGGAAAAAAGCAAACCATCTGGGTGTCTGAAAGGGATGGCTTATTTGAGATCTTGAAGGAATGAGTCTGAATCTTTGTAGGATTGTGTGAAATCTTCAACTGTTGACTTCTGCCTGGATATCTCTTGGGGTCAGCCTGAGTTAGCCTGAGCCCAGAGCAGAGGTCCCATGATAGCTTTGGATTAAGGGACATGAGGTTACCTCCTGGGTGTCTCCAAGGGACTTGTGCATCCAATCTGCTTTCTCACTGGAAAGGCAACCTTAATTTCATCTCTTCTTGCTCTCAGAAATTTCCCTTTTCCTATTCTATGATTTAGCTTAGTCACTGATAATATCTTGTGGATAGAAAGTCTCAGATTCCATTTATTTCAAGAAGAGTGGAGAGTATTGCTGTTTGCCGAGATTTGGCATTTTATTCCTTGGTTGTTTTCCCTTACATTGTAATATACAGCTTCAGTATTTATTTATGGAAAGGTTTTTATTTGATGGCTTAAAAACCAAAGGAGCAAAAATAAAAACAAAAAAGTGGAGGCGATATCTCTGTTTCTGTCTCTCTCAACTGTCTGTCCACGTATGTATCTGGTGGCTTTACATAGAGACTACTCTTGGAAAGAAATATAAGACACAAGCAGCAGTGATTACTTTTGAGGAGGGTGACTGGGGAACAGGAATGGGAGGGAGATTAATTTCTTTTTACTCTTAGACATCTTTACCATATGCATGTGTGTGTGTGCTAAGTCACTTTAGTCGTATTCGACTCTTTGCAACTCTGTGGACTGTAGCCCACCAGGCTCCTTTGTCCATGGAATTCTCCAGGCAAGAATACTGGAATGGGTTTCTCTCTTCCAGGGGATCTTCCTGACCCAGGGATTGAACCAGCATCTCCTACATTGGCAAGTGGAGTTCTTCACCACTAGTGCCAACTGGGAAGCGCACGGTATGCATGTTAGCTATTACAAAAAAGAGAAGAGCTGTCTGCACAACTTATCATGGCGCTTCTAAGCTGGTGAGGAGTTCCTCAATGCTCTATAAAAATTATTTGTGTTTTATATAGTGAGTTCTTCCAGTAAATGTGGCTTAATGTTTTAATTTTTAGAATGTATCTTCTCTATGAGTTGCAACTCATTTCTGGTTTGTGTGTGTGTGTGTGTGTGTAAAATGACTTGCACAGATCAACTTCCTCTTCCCTCACTTAACAAAAGACCAATGAGCTGTTAATCAAGCTGTTGTCTCCATGGTATTACTTTGCTAAATGCACTGATTTCATAAGCATGTGGAATCCTCTTGCTTTTGAATCCGTGTAGCATATATAAGACTGAATCTATTTAATAAACACTGAATAACAAACTGAAAAAAAAGAGTAGAGCTGAGATTGATACGTTTTATGAATTGACTTGTGTTGCTAGATCTTACGTTGACGTACTAACCCCAAGGACCTGTGAATGAGACCTAATTTGGAAAATGAGTTTTTGCAGATGAGGTCACCAGAGTGGGCACTAATCCAGTATGAGTGTGTCCTTATAAAAAGAATAAATTAAGACACAGAGTGACCCACAGGAAAAAAAAAAGCCACGTAAATACTGGAGCTATGTTTCTACAACCCAAGAAACTCTCAGAAGCTAGGAGAGAGGCCTAGAACTCTAGTGCCTTCAGAGGGCACATGTCATTGCCAGCACCTAGTTCCTGGACTTTCAGCTCCAGAACTGTGAGACAAGACATTTCTGTTGTTTCAGTTCCTCAGTTTGTTAAGACAGTCCTAGCAAATAAGTGTAACATGTGAGAAAATGTTAGCAGAAACTGCAGAGAAAGGAACTGAATGGACACAAGGGGTAGTGGGCAGGGAGGGGCTGCTTGGGGAGGAGGTGGGGGGCAGTGTGCATGGCCACTGACACTTGCTCAGACCCCTTGCCTGCCCTTTTGCTTCATTCCTCTTCCTGGTTGCCTCCTCCCACCCCGTCCTGCCCCCCATCCCAGCTGGACATGTTTCCCACTGCTCCTGGGCCTTTTGGTTGTCCAGTTAACAGTCATTGTGCCCCATTTGTGATCACCAGTTACTGATCCCACACTGTAGGAATTTAGAGCAATGACCTAATATTCCAGGTTCCTTCTGAATGATCTCATCTGGATGAGATGGCTGAATGGGATCACTGATTCAATGGACATGACCTTGGGCAAACTCTGGGAGATAGTGAGGGACAGGGAACCCTGGCATGCTGTAGTTCATAGGGTCACAAAGAGTCGGACGCAATTGAACTTAGCAACTGAACAGCAACAACAGGTCACTGACAATGCCTGTCAGGAGGGACTTCCTGGACTTGGCCTTTGTGGTCAACTCAGTCAAACACAGTTGCTTCTGAGGAATCTGCTTCTCTGTGAGTCATATCCTGAGACTCCACATTTGTGAGATTGCCTCAGCCTCTGGCAAGCACAGCAAGAAGAGAAAATTACATGAGGATGATTGACAGCTGATAACCATTTGGAGATGCCACTGCAGGTTTCTGAGGAGGCTAGGTCTGGCTCTCAGTGGCTTTAGCTGGGCCGAGTTTTGTTGCTTAGTTGCTAAGTCTTGTCTGACTCTTTGTGACGCCATAGACTGTAGCCCACCAGGCTCCTCTGTCCAGGTGATTTCCCAGGCAAGAATACTGGAGTGAGTTGCCATTTTCTCCTCCAGGGGATCTTCCCGATCTAGAGATCAAACCCGCATCTCCTGCATTGGAGGGCTGGTTCTTTACTGTCTGAACCACCAGGAAAGTCTTCCTCTGGGTTCCTTTCAGTGTGTTTCATGAAACAGATAAAAGCACTTGGGATCTGCCAGGGAGAACTGTGGGCCAGGCTCCTTCCTCTTCCCAGCCAAGAAAACCCAGCCCCCTCCACCAAATCTCCTAGGTGGGGGCTTGAGACACAGTAGTAGTCAGTAGCTTTCCCGTGCTGACTTTTAATCTGTAAGATGCGTAAGGCCTCTCGGAAGTTGTTAGGCTACAAATAAGCACAATATAAAAGCCTCCAAGGTTAAGTTAGAACCATTGTAGCAGCTCTAAAATGAAAGACTCAATGACTATAGAAAATTGTATTAGAGATTCAAAAAGGGCATTTGTGTATTTTTTTAGGAACAAGAGAAGGACTTAGCACCAACTCAGACACATGTCCAATTCATTGTTCACACTTACTTAAAGTACACTGATTTGTAGTATGGCCTCCTCAGAGTTGCTGGGTGACACAAGATGATCTCCTTCCTGCCAAGGAAAAGCAGCAAAGGGCTAACTTGGGAAGCGTTTTGACTTGCGGTGGATGGATTGTCCCAGCAAGTCTGGCATCATCGAGTGAAAGTTTATTTTGGGCCACTACCTCTGGGAGGAAGATGTCCTTCTGTGATATCCCAGGTCCCTGTCCCCTCCCTGTCTTCTTCTTGACATCACCTCCCCCACTTCCAGGTAAAATGAAACCCCAGGAGGGCAAGGATATGGTCTTTCTTGTTCATTACTGTATCTTCAGTGCTCGGATCAAGTTGGCATCAGTAACAATTTATTGGCTGAATTAATGAATGGAAGAGGAATGAATGAGCTTCAGGAACTTTTAGCACTATACTTGCTGCTGTGATTCTGTTCTTCAGTAGTTGACACAAGAATGGTCATTGACATTTCTCATGACACCTTTCACGATCCATTACACTCTCTTGTTCTTGATGATGCTTTGCTGACCATCCACTCAATTTCCAGAATTCTACACTAACCCAGGATTATGATTGGCATTTTGCTCCCTAGCCTGTGCTCCCCACCCCTGTTCTCAGCCTCTGCTGTCCCCAGTCTTTCTATGACTTGAGGACCACAGGCTGACCGGGAACTTTCATGATGAGCACCACTAGCCAGGTTACTATATGGATGTCCTTCCACCAAGGACTGTGTGTAATTCTGAATAGGGATGCATCCGATATCATGAATCTCTGTAATGCACTAAGCTCCCCATCAACTGTTTTAATGTCTCAAGGACATTCTCTCTCCTCAGCAAATGGAAAGAATACATTTCCCAGCACCCTTAAGGATTAGGCAAGACTATGTGACTGCTTCTAGTCAATGAATTGTGGGAATTCAGGCAATTGTACGTCACCTGCCATATCCACTCCATGGCACCCCATGGAAACCATATATTGGGACGGCAGTGTCACAAGATAAACAGAACTGGATTCCCAAGGGACTAGATAGATGAAAGAGCCGCTAACTCACCCAGATTGTGTGAGCAAGCTAAATATTATCTGTTAAGCCACTGAGACTGCAGGTTTAATTTATTACTGAGACATAGCTTACCCAATTTTCCAGGTAAGAATACTGGAGCAGGTTGCCGTTTCCTACTCCAGGGGATCTTCCTGACCCAGGAATCAAACCTGCATCCCGTGTGTCTCCTGCATTGGCGAGTGGATTCTTTACCACTGTGCCACCTGGGAGGCCCCTATCCTGACATATACCAGGGAAGAAAATGGGAGTTTAAGAGCTTTCAGGCTTGGTCAGGACAAGCATTTAAGGAATAAACCCAAATGCAGATGCCCCAAAGCTGGCTGAGAGATAAGCTCAAATAAAATATGAGTCTCTAGGGAGTAAGACTCTCTTCCCTCCCCCATTAGGCCCAGCATTCCTCCCCTGCCCTCACCCCCATTTACTTTTCTGAGAAATTTGATGGGTCTGGGTTTCCCGGAAATGCTTCCTGTTTGTCTTGGCTAGCGAAATTTTGTTGAGCTTCCTTTATGAGTCTCCAACCCACCTCAGACTTCAGTTTTTGGCAGAGTCATTTCTAGATTTTATTCATTCAGTCAAAATTTATTGAATGTTTGCAGTATGTCAGGTCCTGTGTGCCAGATGGGAAGAATAGAGAGGTGAGTAGGGCGTGATTGCTGCACATGGGGTGACAAAACAGGGCGATGCCATTAGTGCTGTGATAGAATAGTCACAGGATGCTCCGGGCAAAGAGGGGACGGTTTCACTGTGCCCCGGAGTGCCCTCAGGACCAAGGCTTCCTGAGGAGGAGGCTCCCCTTTCAATTTCCAAAGGACAAGAGTGTTATTTGTCACAGGGAGGAGGGTAGGAGGAGCCTCCCTGGCACAGGCAGCAGTGCGCGTGCGCGGCCACAGCAGCGTGTCTGCACTGGTGCCCCACTGGGGGTATCAGTACAGAGGCACAGATTGCATTAGAGATGGAGCTTCTGTATAAAACTGGCTTTGGGAGATTGTCTGTGTTACCACTTAATGTGTATTGAATTTGTTTTAATGGAGAATTAAATTTTTACTAAAAAAAAAAAAGCACAAGTTGAAAGAAGTTTTTAGAAAAAAGAGACGTAACAATCTTTTGACTGGTTCATGCCCATTGACTCGGTAGGCCTGGTCTCAGGAATCTATACTAAGGAAATAATTAGAAAATAGAAAGAACTTTCTGCTCCTGGATGCTCTTGATGGTGTATTCATGATTGTTTAATTAAATGATGGCATGTAGTGTGATGCTAAGGACTCCATACTCTGGTGAAATGCTTACACTGTCACACAAAAAGTGTAGGATACTAAATTTTATATATTTTATATATATATATATATACATATAGTAATTTTATATATAGGGATCCCCAGGTGGTGCAGTGTTAAAGAATCTACCTGCCAATGCAGGAAAGACAGGAGAGGTTGGTTTGATGGCTGGGTGGGGAAGATCCCCTGGAGAAGGGAATGGGAAACCACTCCAGTGTTCTTGCCTGGAAAATTCCATGGGCAGAGGAGCCTAGCCGGCTATAGTCCATGGAGTAGCAAAGTCAGGCGTGAGAGACTGAGCATGCAATAACTTTATATATAAAACAATTGATTACATAAAATAATAAACTGAAAGGAAGTAAACTCAAAATATACTCACAGGTTTTAAAACCAATTATAACCCGAGTGTTGAAATTATCGCTAGTTCAACATTTCTTCTGTGTAACATCTTCTGTTTTCTAGATATAGTGTGCTTGCTGCACTTACCCGGATGAAAAAAGCTTTTGTGTGCCCTTCCTTCTGTCTCCTTTTCTGCCTTCCTCTTTCCCTCTTTTCTCCCTCTTGTCTCTCTCTCTCTCCCTCCTTCCTACCCTCCCTCTCTTCTTTCCAGTTTCAGATTCTCAGGTCTTTACTGTAAGCCTAATAATTTAAATTAGACCATGTGACAGAAGTCAGTTATGCAGCGTACCTCGTGTACAGCATGGTGGTGAAGATCTCAAGTTCTGGTGTTGAACTGTTTCCGTTCACACACTTTGTGGGGACACTTTGGTTTACTAAGCTTTGTGATCGTAAGCAAGTTATTTAACTTCCTTTCCCCTCATTTTCTTCTTTTTAAAAATAGATTTAAAAATAGTTACTACTTCAGGATGTTGAGAGGATTAAATGAGCACAGAAGTGAACTATTTAGCAGGCTCTATAGTTAGCACTCAGAAAATCACTTATATTATGGAACTTATGGTTGCTGGGGGGAAGGATAGGGAGAAAATATAGTTAGGGAGTTTGGGATGGATATGTACACACTGCTATATTTAAAATGGATAATCAACAAGGGCCTACTGTATAGCACATGAAACTGCTCAATGTTATGTGGCAGCCTGGATGGGAGGGGAGTTTGGGGGAGAATGGATAAATGTATATGCATGGCTGAGTCCCTTTGCTCTCTGCCTGAAACTATCACAACATTGTTAATTGGCTATAAGTCCAATGCAAAATAAAAAATAAAAAGTTTTTTTAGAGGAAAATCATTAATGTTATTGGCTTAGTTTTGGTATGCAAACTTCTTTAAAGCTTAATCATCAAAAACAAAGACTAACATCCCAGCAAGTCTTTGTAAACTTCTCATGAACAGGTGGACACATGAATATGTTGAGAAGGGCCTGAATAAACAAAGTTCTTATTTACTGTATAATGTCCCTGCGACTTAGCACACACACCCGCATGCATGTCCCATACAGCGTTCCCCAGTTTGCAGACAGCTGTGTCCATTAGAATGAGTGGCTCAGTCTTCTTTAAATACCAAGCATTTCAGAATCAGTGGCAACACTTGGAGGAAGGTCTCAGCCACAGGTAACCTGGGCTTGTCCTTAATGTCTTTAGAACATCCAAAGCCATCAGCCAGTGTTTTTGAGTTGAGCCTGGGGATCTGGAGGAGTTAGACTGAGACGGAACATGTGAGACCTTAGCCTGGGGCATGGCATACCTGAGAGGTACTTCATAATACCCCCTGGCACTCCCCTCTGAAGATTTCTTCCTCTAGCTGATCCTAAGTCATTTAGCAATCCCTGGTGATGGGGATAGGTCCTCATTTTTTGGTTTTAGAACCCAGAAGCTCATCTTGAGTTTCCTCACTTAGACCAAAATTTGCAGACCTGTCCATGAATGGATGTATCTGCCTCTGTCAGCTCATGTCACCAGCAGAGGGGTAAGAAGGGTGGGAACAGATCATAGTTTGGGTATGCATGCTTGTTCAAAGTTTAATTATAGCAAAGACAAACATCCTAGTATGGCTTTGTTAGTTTCTCGTGAATAGGTGAGAACCCCCAGGGCCCATAGAGGGTCCTGTCCCAAGACAGAAGAGGCTGGTCTATAGATCCTTGGGGAGCTGACCTCTGGGAGAAGGTGGAGAAGGTGTCTCTGATGGAGGGGGCATGTGGCAAGAAGAGAGTAGAGGAGGGGATTTTATAAAGAAGGACCTGCTCCCTCCCTCTTTGGTTAAGGCCCTGATGGGGACAGAATAACTGAGGGCGGAAAGGATGATGAAGGAGGGTGTGTGGTAGGCAGGCCCATGCACAGTGGCCTGTGAGGAGCAAGGTGACAAGAGTCCTGGCCTCTTGGCCACTCAGAATGAAGAGGAGAAAGCATGGAAGGAGAAAGAAGGCGATGGGGGCTGCACAGTGTCATTGCATGGCTTGAGACTTGCAATGTGTTATCTCCAGAGAATTGAAAACTTGCTGCTGAAGACCTCAGGGTCAGACAGGCCCTGCCTGCATTTGAGCCAAGTGGATGGGGCAGGCATTCCAGCAAAGGCAGTATCCTATACACTGCCTACAGGGGTATCTGTCAAAGGTGATATATCCACATCTATACTTGGGTGAATGAGAAAGAAAAAGCCACAGATCTCTGGTGCTGTTGTCAGAAGTCTTGTGGAGGGTGGTGGTGGTATTAGTTGCTAAGTCATGTCTGACTCTTTGTGACCCACGGACGCAAAATAGCCATGGGGTTGCAAAGAGTAGCACATCAGGCTCCTCTGTCCATGGGATTTCCCAGGCAGGAATATTGGAGTGGGTTGCCATGCCCTCCTCCAGGGGATCTTCCCGACCCAGGGACTGAACCTGTGTCTCCAGCATGGAGATTCTTTACTGCTGAGCCACCAGGGAAGCCCTGTGGTGGATGTCTGACCCAGTTCCCACCTGGTGCCATATTCTCTGTCTTTCCCTGTCTAACCTAGCTCTCCAGTGCCACAGAGAGTTCACAGCTTCGTAAAACTTCTTGAGTCTGGATTGTCCCCAAACATGTTCTGTGTAACCCTTCTCTTGTGATGTGTCTCCCAAATCAGCTTGGGAAACCCAGCACACCCTCCCCCTCCTCAGTGAGAAGCACGGTGCACTTTAGTGTGTCAAGACTCTGGGGAGTTTTGTAAGGATAAAAACCTGTTTGTCTCCTACACTGTTGGTGGGAATGTAAGTTGGTACAGCCAATATGGAAAACAGCATGCATGTTCCTCAGAAAGCTAGAAATAGAATTATCATATGATCCAGCAATCCCACTCTTGGGCATATATCCAGACAAAACTACAGTTGAAAAGATACATGCACCCCTATGTTCAAAGCAGCACTATTCACAATAGCCAAGACATGGAAGCAACCTAAATGCCCATTGACCAATGAATGGATAAGGAAGATGTGGTACATATCTACAACGGAATATTACTCAGCCACGAAAAAGAATGAAATAATGCCATTTGCAGCAACATGGATGCAACTAGAGATTATCATACTAAGTGAAATAAATCAGAAAGAGAAAGACAAATACCATATCGTTTATATGTGGGATCTAAAATATGACACAGGTGCACTTGTCCTTGAAACAGAAACAGACTCATGAATGTAGAGACCAACTTGTGGATTCCAAGGGGGTGGGAGGATGTGGGAGGTTGGGGTTAGCCGATGTTAGCTATTATATATAGAACGGATAAACAAAGTCTTACTATATAGCATAGGGAACTATATTCAGTATCTTGTGATAAACCATAATGGAAAAGAATATTAGAAAAGAGTCTATATATATATGTATAACTGAATCACTTTGCTGTGCAGCAGCATTGTAAACAAATTATATATCAAGTAAAAAAAATTTAAAAAGATAAAAACCTGTTTGATTTTGTGTGGCCCGTGGCCCTCATTTCTCCCTTCTTGTGCCATAATAGAGGCATCCCAGGTGGCGCTAGTGGTAAGGAGCTGCAAGAGATGTGGGTTTGATCCCTGGGTCAGGAAGATCCTCTAGAGTAGAAAATGGCAACCGACTCCAGTATTCTAGCCTGGAGAATCCCATGGACAGAGGAACCTGGTGGACTACAGTCCATGGGGTCACAGAGTCAGACACGACAGTGTGCGTGCGCGCACGCACACACACACACACACACACACACACTGCCATAACAACTTTCATTAACATCCTGTGGACCACATAAACTCATTAGCCCTCAAATGCTGCCCTGATGGTTGGGAAAGACCTGTGTGTATTGTGTATAATTCTATCTGGTTGTTCATATAATTCAAACCTGTTGGTATGTGTGTCTGTGTGTCCCTCCCTGCCTCACTTCCCCAGCTTCAGCTGGTCCTCACGAGCCAGCTCTTTGGGTCCCTCCCCTCTTGGTCACTCTCTTGAGAGAGTTTCAGGTTGTCAGTCTCCCAGGTGTCATCTGATGGGCTGATGTGGGCAGAACTGTCCTCTTTTCTTTCTTTGGACACCATCCGGGGATTTGAGTTCCTTTTTTCAGCAGCAGGGACCATGTCCTTACATAACCAACACAGGTGACGCTATTTGCCAACCACAGTCAGAAGAATTAAGATGGCAGCTTATTTTTGCTGCATCAGTGGACTTAAAAGAGACCTGAGTTTTCTTCCCTCAGATCATCTTTGCTTTGAACCAGACCTGCCTGCAGCAAGAAAGCCTGCGAGCAGGCAGCCTTTCAGGTCCCCTACACACAGAGGACCTCTTCAAACACTGTGACTGTGGGGACCTCGGCTCCATCATCTTCAGCCGTGGCAGCTCCCAGATGAGAGCCCTTGACCCCTGCCCAGCTCAGCACACATTTAAGTGCAAGAATAAGGACATTACCTGCCGACACCGGGACATCCTGTGTACAAAAGATTGAGGTCACGAAGGGCTCTAAAAATAACCGTGCCATGTATGTGTTGAGTGAGATGCTGCAGTCAACAAAGACATTCTTTAGGAAACTGAGACATTCTTTAGGAAACTGAGGAACAGTGGGAGAATTCATTCCAGATGAAGTCAAAGGATAAAGCTTCGTGGGACTGGGCAGCAGGCATCATGAACCAGCCTGCAGAGAGGGGAAGGGGACTGAATCTGAAAGCTTCCTGGCTGACTTAGGTAACGTTTCAGAAATGATGGAGCAGAGTGTTGGTTGTGGCTTTTGGTGGCTTTCAGAAACATGTGAGCACAGTACAACAGAAGTGTTCATGATATTCTTACAGTGGGGTGGGGGGGCACACAGAAACAGCTGGGGAGGCTGCTAGCATTTCCAGACATGGATTGCATCCTGCAGTGTTACGGTGAATGTGATGGAGCTAGTGCCACAAGTGTAGACACAGGACAGGCCTTACCTGGGGACAATCTAGGGAAGAAAGTGGTTGGCCAGGCCTCAGAGGAGGCCTCGCTACAGGAGGGAGGTGGATGGGTATTTGTTATGCTTTGATCAACAAGCTTCCCTTGAGACAGATCCTGGCTTCCTTCCCTCCTCTACTAAGATCAAATGAAAGTGGTGAGCCCAGCCGAGCTTCTGATTTGGGGAAGTGTATTGTCTCCCCCACTTGTAGGAGGAAGAGAAGGAGGGGGGGGGGCGCTGGTGGGTGTGAGTGATGCTGTCTGGGTCTGTTAGATCTGGGAATCCTGTCATATCCAATGTGAGTGAGTGTAAGATGCAAAAAAGGAATGTCCCATGGAGAGGAACTTGCCCTGCAAATGTCAAAAGAGAAAATGAACTTTCCAGGGAGTCTAGAGTGGAAGGAAGTAGAACCAAGGCAAAGCAAACAAGAGGAAGGGGAAAACAAGAAATACACTCAAGAAAGCACAGCAGAGTTTATGGTGCACTCTGAGTGGGGGTGGGGGAAGTGGGGAGAAGGGTCAAGATCAACCGGGAAATTAAAAGTGGAAGCTGTAGATAGAAGCTAACATGGGCAGGGGGTGGGGCTTGCAAGTTAAAATGGGCGGATGGCAAGGCTGACAGAGCCGTTAGTGGGTAGATGTCTCATGTGTTCTTCTCCTGTGGCTCCTCACTGCCTGTCCTGCTCCCAGGGCCCCTGTGGGTGATGTCGGGTGTGCAAGGTGCCTGCCCTTGTGGAATGAGGGCCAGCCAAGTGTCTGAGTGGTGTAGGTCCTCGGTCACGTCTGGCATTTAGAAACTGGGGCAGGATGGCAGGAGGCAACCACCTTGCACATTCGGGGCTGTTTCTGTGGAGAGGATACTGGGGCAAAGGGAGTGCTGTGCAAAAGAGAAGAGATTTTTGGGAAACGGACAAGAGGATCTTATATAAATGACATGACTTAAAAAAATATGACAAAAAAAAAATGACAAAGGGAAAGATGAAGGTATTTGACTTGAAAGTGAAAGAACATCATTGCAAGGCAATAGCAGGACAGCTGTTATCCATAAAGTGGAAGCGGATGGCTACATTACAGAGAGTGAGGACTTCCTAGGTGGCACTAGTGCTAAAGAACCCTCCTGCCAATGCAAGAGACAGCCACAGGTCGGGAAGATGCCCTGGGCTAGGAAATGGCACCTACTCCAGCATTCTTGCTAGGAGAATCCCATGGACAGAGGAGCCTGGTGGGTTACAGTCCCTAGGGGCACGAAGAGTGAGACACGACTGAAATGACTGAGCACGCACACCCATTTGCAGAGAGCGAGAATTTTCGAAAGGTCTTTTGGAAGTTGCTGGAAGTTGGAGAAGGAGGAAGGTGGATGTCTTACCGTATTGGGCTAGGGCAGTGCTTAAGAGGAGGAGAGGAGGGGTGGGGCAGAGAGGCCGAGGTTTGAGGCTGGAAAGGGAAAGTGGTGTGTCAGCCTCACCCACAGCCACTGTGTTGCAAAAACCACCCCTGGTTGGCACAGTTTTGGTGTAACAGCAATCTGTTGTTAGCCAAAATACTGAAACTGGTTAACATGTGCAGCAGAATCAGGTGAAATACTTTACCAGTAGGGTAAAGAACACTGGAGAAAGCATGAGGGAGAAACAGGAATTAAAGAAATAAGGAAAATATAAAGGTATGGAATTTATAAATCAGCTGAATGTCTATAGAATTTTCATGTATTTGGTAATTGAATCATAATGGTTGATTCTAAACTATGTAAATATGTAGTTATTTTCATGAAAAAAATTGCATGTGAATAAAACAAGTTAAAACCGTTGATGAATGAATAAAGAAGACATGGTACATAAATACAATGGAATATTATGCTCTTGTAAAAAGAATGAATGCCATTTGCAGCAACATGGATGGACCTAGAGATTATTATACTGAATGAAGTAAGCCATACAGAGAACAAATGTTATATATCACTTATATGTGGAATCTAAAAAATAATACAGAAGAACTTATTTACAAAACAGGCTCACAGACATAGAAAACAAACTTAAGGTTACCAAAAGGGAAAGAAGGAAGAGAGGCATAAATTAGGAGTATGGGATTAACAAACTACTATACATAAAATAGAGAAACAACAAGGATTCACTATACAGCACAAGAAACTATATTAATGTCTTCTAATAACCTACAATGGAAAAGAATTGAAAAAATATATGTATAACAATCATATTGCTACATACCTGAAACTAACACAGTGTTGTAAATCAGCTATACTTCATTAAAAATACAAAAAACCAAACAACTGTGGATGTGCTGTGCACGGAAATTGTTTCCTTTCTTTCCCAACCCCCCACTCCCAACCAGGCTGGTGCTTAACATTGAGCAGAGTTCGATGTGCTATGCCATAGGTCTTTGTTAGCTATCCATTTTAAATACAGTCCCTTCAGCTTTTCACCTGAAACCATCACAACATTGTTAATCAGCTATACCCCAGTACAAAATAAAAAGTTTAAAGTTAAAAAAAAAAGAAAAGATTGTTTCCTTACAGAAACAGGTGGCATAAAACAGAATCATTTAAGTGGAAAAACAAATACTCTTTGAAATAGCCTAAGAGTTCTTTCAGGGCACTTTATTTAATATTTTTCACTTGAGTTACAGGAAAAACAGCAGGCAGGGGCTCCCAGAATAGTGTGTCAATCTTTTTCTTTTTCTTGACAACATCTTGACTCTTTGGGCTGGGTGATATGATGCTCAAAATTAAGCAACTTCATTCATAACTCTGTTGTCCTTATTTCTCTTTATATTAACGGAGGTTTTCAATTTTATTAACGCCACACTACTACTGTAGGCTCACTTCACTGCTCAGGAGATTGACAGCTACTTCCTCCGGGGAAGGTTATCTACAAGAGAAAGTAGAGGATGGGGAAGCGGGTGAAGGCCCTTTGGGAGAAGTTCCCTTGACAAAGGCTTTTTCTTTGCCTTTGGAGCTGGTGAGTTGTAGGTTATCTCTGATCAGACTCAGGACTCTGCTGCTTCTGCCAAGGAGGGGATCTTGAGGAGGGCCCTGTTGTGTGTGAGAGGAGTGACGCCTTCTTTGACTTTCTTTAAATTAAACTTTTTATTTTCTACTGGAGTATAGCTGATTAACAATGTGATAGTTTCAGGTGGACGGCAAAGGAACTCAGCCATACGTATTTGTGTTGTGTTCTCATTCATGTCCAACTCTTTGCAGCTCCGTGGACTGTAGCCCGCCGGGCTCCTCTGCCCATGGGATTTTCCAGGCAAGAGTTCTAGAGTGAATTGCCAATTTCTACTCCAGGGGATCTTCCCAACACAGGGATCAAACTCTCATCTCTCCTGCCTCCTGCATTAGCAGGCAGACTCTTTACCACTAGCGCCCCCTGGGGAGCACCAACCGTACGTATACATGTATCTGTTCTCCAAACTCCCCTCCCGTCCAGGCTGCCACGTAACAGTAAGTAAGCAGAGTTCCATTTGCTATACAGTATGTCCTGGTTGATTATCTATTTTAAACATAGCAGTGTGCATTTGTCCATCCCAAACTCCCTAACTGTCCCTTTGATGGTGACTGTCCCTTTGCTGGATGAGCTGGTGCCTGTTACATTAGTTCTCTTTCCACGAGGGTTTCCTGATACATTCCCTGGCTGGAAAGGCACTTACCTGGCACTTAATCCTAACTTTTTCCTGGCACCTTTCTGTGTTTTAACTTTCCCTAAAATTTTTCTTCTCTGTGCTACCTGACTGTGAGCCTCTCAAGCCTAAGGTACATCAGCTATTATTAACTATTAGTAGTGTACATGGAGATAGACTGGAAAAATTATTTCCTTTTGTGGGAATATTGAAATATATTCCTGTATTTCTTGAGCGATTCTAACATACCTTGGCAGCTTCCAGAATTAAGGATGGAAATGCCGGAGGCTGGGTAATATGCAGGAGGAACATTTGCTTTCTTCTTTCAGTTCTTCCACTTGCTTCTTGAAATTGGACCCGTCACCCCATTTGGCTTTTTTTCTTACCAGGTGCAGCGACTGAAGAGAAGCGCTTCTGGAGCGGCAGAGTGAGTGATCGAGTGTCATCTCCTGGTCTCATGACCCTTAGCTTAATTATATCTGCAAACTACCTACCTGCCTTTTTTTTTTTTTGGCCATGTAAGATTTCTCCCTGGTAGCTCAGTGGTAAAGAATCTGTCTGCCAATGCAGGAGACCCTGGTTCGATCCCTGGGTTGGGAAGATCCCCTGGAGAAGTGAATGGCTATCCACTCCAGTATTCTTGCCTGGAGAATTCCATGGACAGAGGGGCCTGGCGGGCTACAGTCTGTGGGGTTGCAGAATCAGACATGACCTAGTGATTAAAACAACAATAAGATATTTACAGGTTCTAGGGGTTATATAATCAGTTTACCACGACATCTGAAACTCAATTAATGTAGTATCTCATATTGATGGAATGAAGGACAAGAATGACAAGATCATCTCAAAAGGTGCAGAAAATGCATTTGACAAAATGGAATCTTTCAGATAAAATCACTCATCAGACTAGGAATGGAAGGAGACTTTATCAACCTGTTAAAAAAATTGCTATGAAAAACCCATAGTTGATATCATATTTAATGAAGAAGACTGAATCCCTCTAAGATTAGGAACAAGACACAGATGTCTGCTCTCACCACTTCTCTTTGACCTTGTGCTGAAGGTTGTAGCCTTCAGGGAAATTAGACAAGGACAAGAAATAAAAGCTATTCACATTGGAAAGGAGGAAGTGAAGCATCTTGTTTTCAGAAGACATCATCTTAAGTATAGAAAATCCTAAGTAATACACACACACACACACACACATACATAGAGAAACCTATTAAAACTATTAACTGAGTTCAGGATATAAGATCAATACAAAAATTATTTGTATTTCTATACCCTAACAATGAATAATGTGGAAATAAAGAAACCAGTTCCACTAGATTTGATATCTTACAATAACCTATAATGGTAAAGAACTAGAAAAAGAACCCATCTATGTACAACTGACTTGGAATTAATATTCTAAATTAACTATACTTCAATTTAAAAAAAAGGGTTAAAAATAAAAGAAGCCAGTTCCAGATGCAACAGCACAAAAAATCTTTAGGACTCAATTTAGTAATGAGCAAGATGTACAATGAAAACTAAAAACATTATTGGGAGGAATTAAAGAAGATCTAAATAAATAGAAAGACAGCTCATGTTTGTGGCTTGGAAGACATAATACATAGTGTTAAGACGCAGTATTCCCCAAATTGAGCTTCACATTCAATGCAAGCCCTATCACAACCTCAGCCGATAAAAATGTTTTAAAATTAGTGGTAAGGGTTGCATACACTTTATGAATGTTCCCCAAATCCTGAAATCAATGAATTTTATGTTAGGAATGTAATGTTCAAATAAAACTGTTTTAGAAAAAATAAAGAGTCAGATTTCTTCATCTTGTTTGTTGAAAAGTTCTACTTGAAACAAATGGCTTGGTAGCCCTGGGTGGGTCTGGGAGCGAGTTTCCTCCTCCCGAGTCCTGTATGCTGTAGTTGGATGGCAGACAGTGCTGTACTGCCCAGGTCAAGTTTGTCTCAATGAGCTGTCAACCATTGCTCTGCAGGCACCCTGGCAAGGCTCAGGTCTCAAAGGTGTCCGTGGCTTGTCCCCTAGTTGGGTGGTGGAGGCTCTCTGTTAGGATTTGGAGCTGGGGACTTTGTTCCAGGAGGCTTGCTAGGTCTGAGAGATGAAACAAAAGGGAGCCCAAGGCTGCCTGCCTCTTTAGTGTGGGTTTCTGCCTCCCACTCCTGCTGACTTGGCTGATGTTTTAAGAGCTTCCCAGATGTCCAGTGCTGGGAGGATGGGGTGCTGGGGGCAGGGACCAGGAGAGGCTTTGAGATGACATCGGCTTGCCAGTGTGAGGAGGGCTGGCCCCCCAGATGGAGACTGTACTGGACGGATGGCACAGGTGACACCGGGGCACCTGGGCTTGCCTGACTTTCAGGCGTGGTACTTCGTACAGCTGCAGCTCTGGGTGGAGACCTCACAGTCCCTGGGCCCTCTGGCTGTTGGGAGTGTCCTGGAAAGCCACCAGGGCTCAGCTGTCTTCATGGGGCGGCTTTCTCCCCTGCATGTGTCCATTTCTCCTGGTGCCTTTCTGAAGGCTGAGTTGATCAGAGGGAACCACAGAAATTCAGAAATTGCTCCCAAACTCTTCGCCTTGCCAGTGTGAGATTTAAAAACCTGTGTGGTTAGCACACTTTTAATTGTAAAGTGAGGATAAGTCCAAACTGAAAGCTCCAGAGGTTTAAAAGGAAGCAGCAGCTTTTTTGTCATGGGGACCTGCAGGTGAAAGATGAGATGTGGCGCTTCTCTTTGGAGTAGGAGGAAATTGAAGTCAGGCAGTATATAGTATATTCCATAATGATAACAATTGCTGATAGGGACTGTTCATTCCCTGGACAATTACTGTTTTCATTCCTGTTTGGTTGAGAGTGTGGACGCTGGAGCCAGACCACCTGGGTCTGAGTTGCAATTTGCTTAATCTGTCTGTGCCTCTTCCTCATCTGGATAATGGGGTTAATAATATACCTGCCTTATAGGATGGTTGGGGGGAGGCAGAATGTTGTGTAAAGCACCAAGAACAGTGACGCACACCTTGTAATGCTCAGGAAATGTTAGTTGTTTTTATTGTTGTGGTTTCTCCTTGTTAACATGGACTGGGTAATGGCCAGGGGGCAGGGGGTGAGAGCCATCACTGCAGCACTCTGCAAGCTCAGTCCCCCTCCCCAAGTCTGGGCATACTCTGTACATGAGCTTGCTCGCTTCTGCACTGGGCCTTGCCAACGTTCTTTTCTTCTGAGTCCGTTGCATGCATGCATGCTCAGTCGCTCAGTCATGTCCGACTCTTTGTGACCCCACGGGCTGTAGCCATCCAGGCTCCCCTGTCCATGGGGTTTCCCAGGCAAGAATACTGGAGGGGGTTGCCATTTCCTCCTCCAGGGGATCTTCCCAACCCAGGAACTGAACCTGTGTCTCCAGTGTTCGCAGGTGGATTCTTTGCCACTGAGCCACCTGGGAAGCTCTGAATCAGTTGCCTCTCTTCAATCTTGGGTTCCTAGACTGTGGTTGGACCCAAGAATGCAGTAGAGCCCAGTACCTTGGCCTCTAAATACACCCTCAGGCTCCCCAGGTTCTAAGTTTCCTCTGCTTCTTTTCGCAGTGGAGTCGGGACAAGGGAGAGTATGGACGGACCTTCACTTGTTTTCCTGGTCTCTGGCTCTTAAGTATTCTGTTGTCAAAATGGCAAAGACCCTGGGGCCAAGCTGCCTGGATTTAGATTCTGCTTTGCTGCTGCTTTGTGTGTGAAGTCCTGAATCTGCTTTACCTGTTTTCCATTTCCAAGTGCAGATAATAACAATCCATCTAAGCTTTTTTCCTGGATCAGAGGATGGTATGCTGCGATTTAATTAGCTATTTAGGACATTAACGTGCCAACTGTCACAGAAGGGGACATCGTGACCTCGGAAGATCATGTCAGTTCTGAGCATCAAAGACTGAAATGGAAGAATACAAATCCCAGGATCTACCCCTCGAAAATACTTATTTTAAGTTGCCACCGTAAGTTTGTCTGGTTGATCTTTGAGGCTTTTTATTGAAAAAGAAAAAAGCGATATGAAATTCAGGTTGAGGTTTCCAGCTATTCTGCTAAATGGAGGATTTTATTGTGCATTTATGAGTATACCGAGGGCAGAAAGGGGCTGGGGTCTTTGAGATACTCAGTTTACACAGAATGGTCAGGACTTTCAACACTGGACTCCGAGGTGGAAGGTTGGGACTCGGTGTCTCCTTAGCTGTTTGGCTCAGGGCAGTGCACTGCCTGGCTCTGATCCTCAGAGTCCTCATCTCTGAGACACGGCTTATTGCACGCTGTGGCCCCATTGCAGCTCTCCGAACTTCTGGGTTGGACAGAGGCAGCGTTATTTCTTGGTCCTTGGGTATGTGTTTGGGGGCTACAAGTGCTGCCACATTTCTGATCGTTTTTCTCACCACAGGGGATTTCATGGGCAACAGCACAGTTTTCCATCTTCTGTGATGGGAAGGCTGTGAAGTAGAACATTCCCCCACTGGACGACCCATCAACAAATAACCTTCCTGTGCTTCAGTCCCAGTTGGGGAGCAGTTAGGGGAGCCAAGTGCCCCATGGGGCTGCCTGGGCACCAGAGCGAGAGGTGTCCAAGGGGTTCCAAGGGCTCCAGCAACAGGCCATTAAGCAACCTCTTGGCCCCCGGTCAGCTGGCGCCCCCATGTGGCTGGGACTGTGTCAGACAAGTTGGCCGGTGGAGCACTTTGGGCAGCAGAGGCTCCAGTGGCCCTCTGTCCCAGAGCTTGGGGAAGACACGAAGGTGCAGGTAATTCTGTTCTGTGGCCCTGGGTCCCAGGCAGGGTAATTCAGCTCAATGCTCTGTCTTTGACCAGGACATTTGTGAAATTTTAGGGAGGCATGAGGTCAGTCATAAAGTAAGGTGGAGGGTGGTGGTGGGTGGTGGCGGGGGTGGTGGGGGTGGGTGGTGGCGGGGGTGGTGGGGGTGGGTGGTGGCGGGGGTGGCGGGGGTGGTGGTGGGTGTTGGTGGGGGTGGTGGGTGGCGGTGGGGTTGGCGGTGGTGGGGGGTGGTGGGGGGGTGGCGGTGGGGTGGGGGGTGGTGGGGGGGTGGCGGTGGGGTTGGCGGTGGTGGGGGGTGGCGGTGGGGTGGTGGGGGGTGGGGGGTGGTGGTGGGGGGTGGTGGGTGGTGGGGGGTGGTGGTGGGTGGTGGGGGATGGTGGGGGGTGGTGGTGGGTGGTGGGGGATGGTGGTGGGTGGTGGTGGGGTGGTGGGGTGGTGGGCAGAGATGCAGGAGTGCCTGCAGGCCCATCTCTGAGACAGCAGCAAAGCCCCTTCTCTTTCTCTGAGCTGTTTCTTCCCTCCACGTCTGTTTATTTCTCATTTTTTATGCAGAGTCAGCCTCCTGCCCTGTGGACCCTTCTGTAAAGAATTCAGGAGGCCAGGATCCCCCACTCTCAGCAATGCTGCCGCCCGGTGCTGGCCACTCTTCTAGTCTCTGCCCCGTGTCCAGTCCCTGTGGGCACCAAGTGGCCCTTTCCACCCACCTCTGTAGGTCTGATTGGGCTGCCATAACAAAACACCACAGACTGGGTGACTTCAGCAGTGGAAATTAATTTTATCATGGTTCTGGAGGTTAGACTCCAGGATCAAGGTGCTGGCAGTTTTGGCTTCTCCTGAGGCCTCTCTCTTTGGCTTGCAGATGGCCACCTTCTCACTATCCCCAAGTGGCTTTTCCTCAATATAGTCCTGGTGTCCCTGTGTCCACGCTTCCTCTTCTAAGGACACCAGTCAGACTGGCCTAGGACCCACTCTAAAGGTCTCATTTTAACTTAATCTCCTCCTTAAAATTCTTGTCTCCGAACACAGTCTTACTTTGAGGTTCAGGGGTTAGGGTTTCAGCATGTGAATTTTGAGGAACACAGTCCGTTCAGCCTGTAGCACACCTTCCATTCCTGGCTCACTCTCTCCAGATCGTGGTCACCAGCGCCCCCTCCTGGCAGAGTCCTCAGCTGTGGCGAGAGGACTCAGGAAGAAAATGCCAGCCCTTGGCTGGGCTGAGGGGCTGGAGGCGGGATCCAGCTGTGGTGTCTGCCTGATGCCTGCCCATCTCCAGGTGCCCTCTTTCTCTTCGGAAGACCCCCCTTCATCTCATGTTGTCTCAGACCAGGTCCTCCGCTATCCCCTCACTCCAGAAGTTCCTCCTTGGGAATCCACTTTCCATCTTAGGAGCCAGGATTCTCTGGGTCTCCCTCAGCGGGAAAGCCTGGCTACATCCTGGGCTTGTCTCACCCCCACCTCTCTCGGCATACTGCATTCTATGTATCAGTAACAACAGTTCCTCACACAGTACTTTCTAGTTTACAAAAGCCCTCACGTAAGATGTCTCATTTTCCACCTCCACCAGGCCTCTAGCCTCTTCTAGTAAAACCTCTCTCAGATTTGCCCCCTTTGTTCCTAAGGTCGTTGTCCTCTGGTCACTCCTCCTACCTTTCTGTGGGACTAATCTTGCAAGTGTCTCTTACCCAGAAGCCTTCAGGCTTTCCTGTTGCTCTCTTCATGCTGACGCCGTGGCACCCAGACCCCCTGTTTTCCCAGTTCTGCCTCTGATATTCTGCCTCAGAGACCTTATGTCCCTGCCGTTGCCTCTCCACCTTTGCGAATGCTCTTCCTTTCCATTGACGCAGTGCCTTCTCCTCTCCTTCCCGTGCTGAGAAAATCCGGCCCCAGGTCTCCAGCCATCTTTCTCTCCTATTCTCCTTCAGCTCTGTGGGGAGAGCCAGAGCTGAATAGAATCCGTGGATCTTTCCTCACTCCCTGGACTGAGTGCTTGGGCAAAGCAGAGTGGGTTGGACCCTCTGATCGTTTCTCAGCCTGTGACCCCAGGCTGACTGGCAAGGCTGGGATTTGCCACTCTTTTTTTGGGTTGTCAGAGTGTGGGAGTGTGTGTGTGTGTGTGTGTGTGTGTATTGCTACTTGCTCCCCGACTCCTTAAATCTGCCTCTAACCCTGACACCTGCCCCTGAAGGAAGAGAGCTCAGGAGTCAATATTTTAAAAATCTGTCCATGAGATTCTGACACACCATGAGGGCTAAGAACCAGTCCTATCATTTATGGGGCTGCTCTCACTTCCCAGGGGAGGAAGGGATATTTACGGGTTGATTGGTGCTAACTGGTTCACACAGACTCTCAGTCCTTAAAACTGTAACCAGGAAGGGTTAATTTTGAATTTACATCGGATCTGCTTCCGTGACTTTAACCCTTACCTTGCTGCTTTTGTTATTATAGGCATACCTAATGACCTGCCTCAGGGAGATAACTTTACCCCATCCACCTGTGAAGGACTGTGACATTCTTGAATTCTTTGTGTGGCTAATGTGCAGTGCCCGGTGCCCCTGTCTGCCCACTTAGTGACCCAGAAATTCACATTTCAGGAGGCCAGAATCACAGATAGATATGACATCTTTGTTTGTTGATATGACAGGTGATGTTCCATTTCACACCACCCATGAAATGACTGTAAGGAACTGAAACTAACACGTCCCCATATCTGAGGCTTGCCATTCTAGGAGATATTTGCAGGAATTAAATGGTATTTTTACTTTGTTTCCTCACCTCCTCCCATCTCTGATCCATAAAAGAACCTGGCATTCAGGCCCCAACAAGATGGTTATTTTGAGGTTCTGACCTACCATCTTCTTGGTCAGCTGGCTCTGGAATAAAGTCCCTTCCTTGTCTTAACACCTTGTCTCAGATTTATTGGCCTTTTGGGTGGGGACCAGAGCAGCTTGGACTCTGTAACAAAACCAACCTCTGAGGTGGTGGTTTCTTCTCCTTTACTGATGAAAAAACTGAAGGTGACGCAGCTCATCAGTCAGGAGACAGTTCCGAACCTTTGCTTGTACCGCCCTTCTCCTTCTGCCTTTTCTTCTCCTACTTTTAGCTCTCCAGCTCCTTCCTCTTTGTTTGTGCAGGTTCCCCTGCCGTGCTCTGTTAGGGGAAGCACACTGACTGAAACCTCCTACGCTGGCCAGGCACCATGGGAATCATTTGCGTGAGTTATTTTATGACAGGAAGTTCTGTTAAGGAACATGGAACTAATAAACCACCACTGACCAGAAGAGTTCGGGAAAGGTCAAAGGGAGACATCACACATCCAACCACCTCCCAGAATCCCTCTCACTGGCATCCACTTTAGCTGAGCAAGGCATGCACTACCAAGAAGAACTCTAGGTCAGAATGATTGGCCGAAGACAACCTGGAAGCTAATCCCATCACCATAAAACCCAAGACTTCGAGCCAGGAGCTGAGCATTTCTCCTGGGTTCCCTTACCCTACTGCTCTCCACCAGGGCACCCTTTCCAATAAAATCTCTTGCTTTGTCGGCTCATGTGTCTCTTTGGGATAATTCATTTCTGGGTACTAGACAACCGCTTACAGGCCCTAGAAGGGGTCCCCCTTCCTGCAACAGATCCATTCAGTGCCCCCACCCCTAATTCTATCAGAGTCTGTGAGAACCAGTGCAAAGACCTGGGTTCCCCCCTCATGTGATCCTGGGGAGTTTGGTATATGTGGCTGCAGCAGCTGTCCTGACTGTGCCCTATGAGGGTTGCATCAAAGAGTTTTCAGTAGTGATCTTGCCTGGAGTTCTCTCAGGTGAGGCCCCAAGGGAGCATGAGGTCTCCAAAGACGCTTCTCTTCAGGGAGAAGAGATGAGGGGCTAACAACCCAGAGCCAGGGAGACACCCACAGTGAAGGGGTGGGTGAGGGGGCCCAGGGCAGTGGCTGTGGAGAGACTGCCTTCCTTCTTCCGCTTCTTGGCAGCCATGTGCTAATCCTTAAGGATGATTCTGAGCATATGACACTTGAATCTGGGCAGGGCTCTGTGGGTGTTAAAGAGCCTCTTTATGAGCAGGGCCCTTACAGGGATTCAGGAGGGATTAACAGGGTTAAGGGCCACTTCAGTTGTTCTAAGTAAATAGCATTTAAATATTTTTCATCCCTCTTTAAATGCTGTAATCTTCAGTGACTTTCTAGACGGTGGTGATCCATTGCTAGGCAAATGCAGTAATTATAAGCAGTTAACAAGGAATCTTACATTTCTTCCCCAGAGCTAGGGGATCTGGAGAGAATACAATATGAAGGAGAAACAAAGCTTCAAAAGTGGTCTCTTCTCCTCCAGGTGGCTTCCAGACCCCTCCCACCCCAGCCTTCTTAAACTTTCGCATTATCTGCCTTTGTGAGGTCCTGAGCCTTAAAGGTGTGGGAGGGCATAGTGCTGAGGGACCGTCCTTCAATCCCTTGCCCTTCCTCTCCAGAAACCCATTGCCTCTTCAGCTATCTTGGCTACGGAAGTGCCCGCCCTGAAGAGCTAGTACCGGAAACTGGGTCTAAGGGGGCGCTCACTGTTGCTGCCTCTCGTGTCTCTGCCCAGAAGTGCCCACCTGCCAGGGAAAGCACCAGGAAAGTTCCAGAAGAAGTGGAGGTGGCCGCAGCAGATGCAGGGCTTTCGGCAGTTTAGCAACCAGTGGGTCCGACTGGAAGAGAAGTGAGGCAACTGGGCTGGCCAGAACCCCATCCTCTGATGGGTCCTCACTCCGTAAGTGCGGGTGAGCAGCAGTCCAGGATTGTGAGTCTTATTTGCTTAGGCAGAGGTTCAAGGCCATGGTTGGGGTGAGTGTCCCCACCATTAGGGAGCAGCCTTTCCTGTTCCTCACAGCCCTGGGGCGGGGTGGGAGGGGTGGTCTTCTGTCCACTCTGATGGAGGGGAATCCAGATTAAATTTAACCGTCCTTCACTGATGGAGGTATACACTGACCTGTTTATTACTTTCTCAGACTGGGGTCTTTTGTTTCAAGGTGGCCATGCAAGCGTTGGGCACGTTACACCTGAGCTGAGCTGAAAGGGCCAGGTGAGCCTGAGGTCATACCTGAGATGGCTGCATGGTGTTCACACCAGACCCAAGCTGGGATAGGGGAGAGAGCCAGAGAGCCAGCGAGGAATCATACTGGCTTGGTGGTGCCTGTGTGTGTGGTCTGGGCCCTTGCCTGACATTGCCCAGATGCTGATGATTAGCAAGTTTGAGTAACCTAGTTTTAATAATCTTTGAACCAAGAAGCAGAGAGCTGGGGGAGAGTCGTCCTGCTAGTCTTAGCACCTGTACCATTTTGTTCTCTTGTGGCTGGGGTAAAAAGGACGGGATGTAGGAAACCTATTAACATACTGAAATCCAGTCCTGTCTTTGGAGGAGAGAGCTGAAAAAAAAGCCGTGCAGGCCTCTGGGGGCCTTGGAGTGTCTAGTTGCTCCTGTTGTGCCCGAAGACTCTTTTTCTTTGCCAACGAGTGCTGCAGTCCCACAGTTCAAGGTCCTTATTCTGGACAGGCCCTTCTCCACTGATCTGTTGCTCCTCATCCCAGGCAATAACCCCACAGCTAGATGGTGGCCAGCAGTGCCTGCCTGTCTCTCTGGACTCCTGCATTCTGGGAGCTGGTGCTGGCTTTCCAAACAGAGACATTCTTCCTATATTGACCAGAGGAGTCAAGCC
The DNA here is from genome assembly GCF_023091745.1 of Budorcas taxicolor. Taxonomy (NCBI): domain Eukaryota; kingdom Metazoa; phylum Chordata; class Mammalia; order Artiodactyla; family Bovidae; genus Budorcas; species Budorcas taxicolor. The sequence continues at coordinate 109,538,610 of NC_068920.1, forward strand.
AAGACCCTGACCCCTTGGACTTGAAGGACAGCCCTTCCTGTACTCCACATTCTGGGCTGGCCCTGATAGGCACAACCCAGAAGAGACTCAGAATAAAAGCCAGCACTGATTCTTTTTTCCAAGGAATGACTTTGGGTTATCTAGTGCTTGGGGGAAGTGTATAGTTCTGTAACATAATAAGCAGTATGATAATAATTGTAAATCAATTGTATGAAAATCTTTTTTTGTGTGTAGATTTCCCCCCCTACATTGTGTATATCAATCAGGCAACTCTTTTTTCTCACATGCTCTGAATCTCACCTCTGCTGCACTCCTAGCCCCATACCTGAGCCTGCCCGCAGCCATGGATGCTGCCCCTTCTTTCTGCCACCCCTCTCCTCATCATCTCCTCGTTCTGGCTGCAGTGTAGTCAGCAGGCCCTGGGACTTCTGTTCTGCTCCTCTCTGTTCAAGGTCTGGTGACTAGGGTGCCTCCCACACTCTGACAGATGCTTTCATCAGGTATAATGTGTGAGGATGTTTCATCCACATGTGAAGACTGGTGGATGGTAGGGTTTGTCAGAGGTGCTGTGCGAGCAGGTGGTTTTCAAACTCTCCTCCTACCCTTGTCTTGTGTGTTATTTATTATTTATATGTCTTTGTGTTTTCCAAATAAAGTCTTATGGAGACTATCTCTAAAAAATGAGTAAGAGCCAAACTGCCCTGATTGAGTCTGAAATAGAAACTTTCAGCTAGTCTCCACGCACTCCCCCCGACCCGGCCCCTCATCCTCCTCCCCGTGTTCCACCTCGGTTACCAACCAGAAACTCCTACATGTGGCCAACTTTCTTTATGGTTCTCCTGGGCCTCTGAGCAGCTCACAGAAACCCAAGAGGGCCTACCCAGGACTTGGACGGGGCCGATAAGCAGCAGATGTGTTTCTTCCTAATCTTGTTTTGGTTACCTTGATTGCGTGGGCTTGCAGCTCTGCTTTCCTTTCTAGAGACTTTATCTCTCTCTCTTTTTTTCAAACTTTTTATTTTGTATTGGTGTATAGCTTACTAACCAGAGAAGGCAATGGCACCCCACTCCAGTATTTTTGCCTGGGAAATCCCATGGATGGAGGAGCCTGGTAGGCTGCAGTCCATGGGGTCGCTAGAGTCGGACACGACTGAGCGACTTCACTTTCACTTTTCACTTTCATGCACTGGAGAAGGAAATGGCAACCCACTCCACTGTTCTTGCCTGGAGAATCCCAGGGATGGGGAAGCCTGGTGGGCTGCTGTCTATGGGGTCGCACAGAGTCGGACACGACTGAAGCGACTTAGCAGCAGCAGCAGCAGCATAGCTTATTAACAATGTTGTGGTAGTTTCAGGTGTTCAGCGAAAAGACTCAGCCGGATGTATGTGTATCCATTCTCCCCTAAACCCCACTCCCATCCAGGCTGCCACATAATATTGAGTTGCATGTGCTATACATCTCCTTGCTGGTTACCCATTCTGAATATAGTTGTGTGTACATGTCCATTGCAAACTCCCTATCCTTGTCTCCCTGGCAACTGTAAGTTTATTTTCTAAGTCTGTGAATCCCAGAGACTTTCTGTGGGTTCATTCTTTGTCGTTTCCAGGGCTGGGAACGTCTTTGGGGTCCCACAGAAAGAGTACTGTGATGGCAATCAGGACCCATGTCCACCACCTTTGCTCCACTCCATGCCCTCTGTGGGAGGGCTGGGGTGGGAGGGCTGAACTTTGACAGATACCCTTGCTGCTGTGATCAATAATCTTCTCATGAGATACACTGAGGGAGATTCGGAAGGTGAAAGGGGCAGAAAACTGTTCTCTTCAATAGTGGTGGCAGTTATGTGCCGGCTCCAGCAGACACAAGTGTGTGCAGTGGCTAGGCTCTGCATGAGGTTGGCACAGTTTTCTGCAGCTTTCTGATCTCGGATTATAGCTGCTCCGGTCTCTAATGTCAACCATCTGACTTCTGCAGCTGCAGCCACTCCCATAGCTTAGGAAGCACCAAGAGGAGCTGCTGATTTCTGCACTGATATAAGTGGTGCTCCTTGCTTCTCAGTGACTTGAGTCTGTTCTTAACTTTGGTAGGTAGGGGGATGAAGGTGGGGTTGTTGTTGCTGGTCAGTCGCTCCATCGTGTCTGACTCTTTGCCACTCCATAGACTGCAGCACACCAGGCTTCCCTGTCTTTCACTATCTCCTAGAGTTTGCTCAAAGTCATGTCCACTGAGTCAGTGATGCCATCCAACCATCTCATCCTCTGTCGTCCCCTTCTTCTCCAGCCTTCAGTTCTTTCCCAGCATCAGAGTCTTTTCAATGAGTCAGCTCTTCGCATCAGGTGGTCAAAGTATTGGAGCTTCAGCATCAGTCTTCCAATGAATATTCAGGGTTGATTTCCTTTAGGATGGACTGATTTGATCTCCTTGCTCCCCAAGGGCCTCCCAAGAGTCTTCTCTAGCACCACAGTTCAAAAGCATCAATTATTTGGTGCTAAGCCTTCTTTATGGTCCAGCTCTCACATCCGTACATGACTACTGCAAAAACCATAGCTTTGACTAGATTGGCCTTTGTTGGCAAAGTGATGTCTGTTTTTTAATATGAAGGTGGAAGAGGGGAGGTAAACAGGAGGGATGGATTACTGTGGCTGATCCTGTTCTTTCAACTTCCTGTTAAGCAGGTGTCATGGCTTTCTCCAGAGGTCCACATCCTAGCTGAGTGGTACCCAAGTTCTTGGCTCATATTAGGGCAAGGAAGCAACAGATTCTATTGGCAAAATGGTTTGCAAAACACAGTGGTTGGACCTCTCTGGTGGTACCGTGGATAAGAATCCACCTGCCAATGCAGGGGACATGGGTTCAGGGACATGGGTTTGATCCCTGGTCTGGGAAAATTCCACATGCCAGAGAGCCACTCAGCCTGAATGCCACAGCTACTGAGCCTGTGTGCTGCAACTTCTGAAGCCCACATGCTTGGAGTCTGTGCTCTGCAACAAGAGAAACCACCACAAGGAGAAGCCCACACACAGCAACCAAAACTAGCCCCCACTCGCCGCAACTAGAGAAAGCCTGTGCACAGCAATGAAGGTCCAGCACAGCCAAATAAATAAAAATTAAAAAAACAAACCACCCCAAAGTGGCTGCTCCATGTCAGCACTGGCCCAGCAACCTCTGAGGTGGCAGGGGCGCCAGTGCACCTAGGGGGGACTTGGCCAGTTTTCACTTGAAAATGTTAGTGGCTCAGTCGTGTCTGACTCTTTGCAACCCTATGGACTGTAGTCCGCCATGCTCCTCTGTTCATGGGGTTCTCCAGGCAAGAATACTGGAGTAGGGAGCCACTGCCTTCTCTAGGGGATCTTCCTGACCCAGGGATCAACCTGGGTCTCTTGCTTTGCAGGCATCTGAGCCATCGTTACCATCTGAGCCACCAGGGAAGCCCAGTAGTTTTATCCTAAAGTGGAAAGTTCCTCTGTACTTGGGCAGGAACAACTTGCTCTTTCCTGAGAGCACCACAGGCTCTTCTAAGAATTGCAATCCAGCCCCACAGGGTGGAGGAGTGTCACCGTGGGCCCAGATCTCATGCATTGGGCTCTTGATCTGGTCTAGAAATGGAAGGACCTGGGCCATGTGACTGACATGTACACTGGGCCTTTCATATTCATGTAAAGAGGAAGGAAGCCCTGATAGATGAGGAAGTCCTGGGCTCTGACTCTGCCCAACCCCTCTCTGCCCATTCATGCTGGGCCCAACTTCTTACAAATGGGAAGCTGCCTCTCACATAGGGGAGGGGGAGTAGGCTTAAGATGTGAGGGTTAAACCCACTGCTTTCACATCAGAGTTTAAATCAACAGCAGAAAGAAAGAACTCAAACACTTTATTCTAGGTTATAAAAGAAATAAAAGCCACACTTGCTGCGTTTACGCCAGATCACAAGTAAACCCCTTTTGCTTATTTGTAAGTTATACAGAATTTTCTCCCCATTAGGGAAAGATCTCTGGTCTGGTTCTTTTTCAGCACAGAGGTGGCATGTTTTCACTCATTTAGCTGGCAGAGCAAAGCCGATCCTTTGGCAATCCAGTAATCTTTGGACCGCTTGGAGGGTAAGAGGACGGTCACCACAAAGTTGGTTGAATGACCTAGTTAAGGATACAAGAAAAAAAGTGTTAAAGAACAACCCCTTAATATAAAAATCATGGTACCAGGAGTCAAGACATCTGGGTTCCAGACCTGTCTGTGCCTCTAAAGAGGCAACAATCCTTTGTGGATTTCAGTTTTATGCTCCATAGAATGAAGATGTTAGAACAAATGATCCTTTAGGACCTGTCCAGTTTAGACCTTGTACAACCTTAGAAATTATGTTTCAATCTCCTCTGTCTCTGAGCATTAAACTAGGATTGAGGCCTGAGCTTTTAGTGAGACTCGGGGGATGTGGTTGGTAGGTTAGGCATCCATCCATTTGTCCATCTGCTTGTGTGTCCATCTATCCACCCATCTATCCATCTGCTTGTCCATCCATCCATCCATCCATCCATTTGTCCATCTGCTTGTCCATCCATCCATCCATCCATCTATCTATCCATCCATCCATTTGTCCATCTGCTTGTCCATCCATCCATCCATCTATCCATCCATCCATCCATTTGTCCATCTGCTTGTCTGTCCATCCATCCATCCATCTATCCATCTGCCCATCCATCCAGTTGTCCATCTGCTTGTCTCCCTCCAGTCATCCATCCATTTCTCTATTCACCCATCCATTTGTCCATCAGCTTGTCTCCATCCATCCACCCTTTGTTCCACCCAGCAGGTAGGCACTGGGGTCCTGAGTCACAGGTAGTTTGTCCTCAACTCTGAGACATCTGAAGTAAGAGATCAGTTTTGCAGTTTCTTCATCGTAGGCCTGTGTGAGGGGACCAAGACCAGGATGAGAAGAAGAGAGCCTTGCCCTCAAGATGGGGCTGCTATTTCTGGCATTCACAGCAAACTTCATCTGCCTGGAAGTTGGGGACACTGGGGGTGTCCCCAGCAGAGAATGCCTACATCTCCCCTCTCTTTATCTTTGTATGTCATTCCCTGCATGTGCCTTGGCAAGCGCTTGAGTAACATTTTATAGCAGTGTTACAGTAGCTATATGGATAGTAACCATTTGTTTGGTTTGAGATACAAATAATGTCCACACTGTACAACAGTGATGTGTCTCTTGGATCTCTTTCTACGGTAGTTTCCCTCTGTGTTTCTTTTGCCACTTCTTTGTAATATATTTGTTGGAACAACCAGGCTGTTTGTCCCATAAGGTTTCCCGGAGTCTGGCTTTTGCTGACAGTGTCCCTTTGGTGATTTTACACATGTTCCCCTATCCCTGTAAGAGTGGTTAGATCTAGAGGTGTGATCACATTCAGGGTTGAGGTTTTTTGGCAAGAATGCTTCCTAAGTGGTGTGCACTGCTATCAGGAAACACCTTGTGTCTGGTTGTCCTTTTTTGAAAGGAATATCCACAGAAGCTAATTATTACTTGTTGTTTAGTCACCAAGTTATGTCTGACTCCTTTGTGACCCCATGGACTGTAGCCTATTGAGCTCCTCCGTCCAGGGAATTCTCTGGGCAAGAATACTAGAGTGGGTTGCCATTCCCTTCTCCAGGGGATCTTCTCGTCTCCTTCATTGGCATGTGGATGTTTTACCACTGAGCCACCAGGGAAGCTCAATTACTACTTAGAGCCATTATTTCATTTAGGTTAATAATTTTAAATTTTAATGATGATTAAGTCCCTCTGTGATTTAATTTTTGTAGTGATATGAGGTAAAGATCTTAGTTTGGCATAACCAGTTGTCCCAGGATCATTTATGGAATAATCTCCCTCTTCCTGACCAATTTTAAATGATGCTGCTATCACATGTCAAGTTCCCCGTATGCACAGTGTGTTTCTGGGCTGTCTATCCAGTACAAAATTTGATCTGTTCATTGAGTCTTGTGCCAGTGCACTGTCATCCTCTTCCTGAAAACCACAGAGTTCCTGTTGGAATGTTAGCCAGTAATAAATAAGAGGAGAAATGACTCGGTTAAAAAATGGGCAAACAATTGGAACAGACATGTCTGAGAAGATGTAAATAAGCACCAGAAAAGATGGTTACTGTCACTAGTCATTAGGGAAATGAAAATTAGATACCACTATATTCTATTTTCTATCTATCATCAGGCTATCTGTCTGTCATCTAGCATCTAAAATTAAAAGGACTGATCATACTAAGTGGTGGTGAGGATATGGAGGATCTAGAACCCCCATATACTGCTGGTGGGGATGTTAAGTGCTGTGGTCGCTTTGGAAAACATTTTGGCTGTATCTTAAAACATTAAACATATGTTAAACACCTACTGCATGAGGCATCATTCCATTCCTAGATACTTATCCAAGATAAATAAAGCTTATGTCCCTACAAAAACTTGTAAATACCATATTAATTTAAAAAATACCTTTGAATAAGGTGTGTTTTAGGCTTGCCATGGGAGTGGTAGATCATGTGACGTGAGTGGCTACCTTAGTTCTATTCTGTACCTCGCCCTGAGAGGACATCCTTTAACTGAGAAAAATAAACATCATCAGTATCTACACATCCTCCATTGAAATGAGAACAACTGTTTTAGTTCTTTTTGCCCTGCTCCCCCATCCCATATTTCTGTCATTTGGAAATTTAGTTCCAAGTTATTATAAATTCATTTCTATCAACAGATATTAAAGATTTAACTCTGTGTGTGAGTTTTAAATAGAGGATCAGTAGTGATTAATACAGAGACTTTGTATGTTCAAGACAGTTGTTATTACAGCTTTCCTTTCAGATGATAATCTGGTTGCATTTGCCATTCTAGTTGAAGGTTGTTTATCTTCAGCACTTTGAAGAGGTGTCTCTATTTTCTTTTATATGCACTGTGGATCATGAGACACGTCTGAAGTCAATCTGATTTTCTGAAATTTTATTTCCAGCCTATGAATAATTTTATCTCTTTGAGAATTTTCTTTCTGATAATCGTAAGTATCACTTTGATATATCTAGGTTTCTTTTAAAATTTGATTGTTTCTTGGCTTGTTGTATATTTAAAAAAATTACCTCTTCTACTTTGTGAGCTCTCTTAACCTGAGGACTCAAGTGTTTCTTCGGTTCTGGGAAATTATCAGCCACTTTTTCAAATATTATTGCTCTTTCATTTTTCTCTCTTTTCTCTTTATAGATTACCTACTAGATAAATGTTGGAAATTTTGACTCTTTCCACTGTGTTACGTTAAAAAAAAAAATGCTTTGAGCTGTATTTTTAGGGATTTCCTCAGTGCATTCTCTTGGCTCACTCTTTAGCTATCTGCATTCAGTCTTTCAGCTTATCTGTTGATAATGGCTTTTTAAAGATCTGGTTCCTTTTTTTCAGGCCTGTATCTCAGTTTCAGGACTACTAAGATTTCCCCTTTGGTACCATGGCATTCATTTATTTATTTTAAAATCTCTTTCTATGCTGAGTCTCAATGTTTTAGTGTCTACTCAGTCCATCATTTTGAAATTAGGAGACGTTGCTCAATAAACTATTTTTGACTCATTACCACCACCAGACTAATAGAAGCAAGCATTGGTTTTATAATATTAATCTATACTCAGCGTTAAAATGAATAGAATTTACAGCATTGATAAATTTGTATGTTATAAGTAGCCTTATTTTAAGCCTGGCTAATTGACCCAAGATCACCATTTTTACATTACAACAAAGCGTTTGGATTTTGATTGTAGTCTGCATTTAGTCATTATTTATATGCCGATATAAGAATGTCCTTACCTGTGGTTGAGAGGGTTCCTGCTCGAGCCCCTGTCTTATAAAGTGGGGAGTGGTAGAGTGTTGGGCTTGGCTCATAATTTTGTCGTGGTTCAAAATGCACCACAGGCAGCATTGGATTCATCTGTCCTGGGAGTGCGTCTTCTATCACCATGTCCTTATTATCCCATCGAGAAGCATCCATGAACATCCCATGGACAAGAACGCCATCCTCAGGAGAGGGCAACTGAAAGATGTGCAGACGTTCAGAGGTGAGAAGAGCAGGAGGGGTCGCCCTCTTGGGCCCCCTCCTAGTCCCACATCCTCAGTCAGTTCGAAGAACTATTCTAGAGATTCTCTTATCCCTCACATCTTAGAGAGGAAAATGCCAAGGCTCCAAAAGGTGAAATAGTTTGCTTTTCAGTTTGTCACCAAATCTCATACTGTTCACACTCCACGAGGCTGTCTGGTACATGGTACCCCAGGGAAACCCACTGATGGGCTTCAGTGTCTGATACCATGATGTTAGGATTTTCCCCTTCTCACGGGAAGTGGCCAAGAGGGCTGTGATTATCATCTGTTATTTTTACAAGGCCTTTCAAAGATCTCAGTGCTCTTCCAGACGATAGATTACATATCTGTGACAATATTTGCAGAATGCTTATGGAGAACTTTTTAAAAGAAATTTTGTGAGAGAAAGAGACAGAGACAGAGACCCTATCCCTCAATGTCCTGTGAGTAGATGTCATCACTAGTGTCTAGTTTCTGCCAGGTGTGAGCTTTGTGTCTCCTTCCTCAAACACTGAGTGAATCTGGCCAGTCCTGGGGCCCCAGATCTTTTTACAATTGGAGCTTCACACCTGCAGACAGAGGACTAAGCAGTGTGGTTTTAAGTGGTATGTTTTATAGTGAATCAAAGGATGATAAGCTCTTTTTGGTTGGACTTTACTTTCTAGCATCTTGTAGTTTGTCCCATGGGTACAGCGTGGTGCTGTGGGCCTTCCTGTCATCGGGGCTGCCATATACACTTGTGCAGGTTTGCCTGAGTAGAGGCTGAAACCATCCTGCCTTGAGCTTGTCAGGCTGTGTGTAGGAGTCATCTGCACACACTTCCAAGAGGGGTGCCTTTTCCTAAATGGCATGAAGGCGGCACTGGGCTGACAGTGGCCCTGTTGTTGGTAACAGAACTCAAGTTGTCTAACAGTCTCTTGCTGTGTTTTCTGGGAGGACCAAGAGATGGGCTGACTATACAATCTGCAGTCTCCACAGGAGGCAGAGATTCCCAGGCATCGCTATGGCTCACTGTACATAACCCCTGTGGAGACGTGTGTATACTGGTGTGGCTGGAGGGCAGAGACACCAGGGGTTACTGTGAACTTCTGTCTGTCAGCTGGCCTGTGTGGCAGATACAGCATGCCAGGCACAGAGCAGGGGCAACATCCAGGATGGCCTGGATGAAGGCATTTATGTGGGTATTGTCCTGCCCTCCTGCAGACTCACTATTCCTGACCTGGGCCTGCGACACTCTTCTGGCTGAGAAGGGTCTCAAAATAACAGCGAGTGCATTTCTAAATTGATTTCCTCCCTAGTTTTACATGCTAATACTTTAAGATAAAGATTTTTGATGCTAAAACAAACGTTCTTAAAGACATAAACTCTTTCACTGTCATTTTAAGATACAGGCAATTAAGAGGCATGGGGAATGACAGTATTTTGTACAGTAATCCATGAATATGGGATCAATCTTATCTTTGTGCATTTTTGCTAATCAGAGCAAAGACTAGATCAAGCAGTTCTGAGTGAGGGGGATACTGATTAAATTACCCAGGAGAAATTCTGAATAATACTATGATATTTTAAGGAAAGTCACTAAACGTCACTTACCCCAACTATACTGACCGGCTAGTGAACACATTCTTAGCAAAAGCAATCTGGAACAGATCTTTGATGTCATAGCACACATAGAAAATGACATTTATAAACCCCACTGGGATGGACAGGTGCTCTGGAGGCTCCCCTGCCCCATTAATATCTCAGCACATTGGAGGCAGGCAGCTCAGATGGGCAGCAATGAGTCTCAGCCCTGGCTGTATGCTGGAAGCACCCAGGGAGCTTTAACAAGTAGACGACCGATGTCACGGGGGTGATTCTGATGCAACTTGATGTGGTCTGGGCATCAGGATGTTTTTAAAGCTCCAAAGATGATTCTAACCTGCAATCCAGGTTGAGATAGTCTAGAGTAGGGGTTCTCAAACTTGAGGGGCTAAGAACCCCCTGGAGGACTTATTAAAATATAGATTTCTGGATCCCAGTTCAGAGTTTCTGATTCCGTCTGGAATGGGTCCTTGGGACCCATAAATAAATGCTAATTTACTTTACTTAAAAAAAAAATTTAAGTGTGTTGTGTCAGTGTCAGGCACAGCGATTCAGTTATGCATACATATATATATATGTACATGTGCGTATCTACTTGTATACGTGTATTTGTGTTTAGTTGCTCAGTTGTGTCTGACTCTTTGTGACCCTTTGGACAGTAGCCCACCAGGCTCCTCTGTCCATGGAGTTTTCCAGACAAGAATACTGGAGTAGGTTGCCATTTCCTTCTCCAGGGGATCTTCCTGACTCAGGGATCAAACCTGCATCTCCTGTGTCTCCTGCGTTGCAGGCAGATTTTTTACCCACTGAGCCATTGAGGAAGCCTCATATACTTGTAAATATATATTTTCTTTTTCAGATTCTTTTCCCTTACAGATCATTACAAAATGCTGAGTATAGTTCCCTGTGCCACACAGTAGGTCTTTATTTCTTATCTGTTTTACATATAGCAGTGTCTATGTCTTAATCCCAATCTCTTAATTTATCCCTCCTCCCCTCTCCCCACTTTGGTAACCATAGTTTCCTTTCTGTATCTGTGGGTCTGTTTTCGGTTTTGCAAATAAGTTCATTTCCAAAAGTGACCAGGTGATGCTGATGGGGCTGGTCTGGGGATCACACTTCAAGAATCTCTATTCTAGAGGGAGTAAACCATGTAAGCAAAGAGCCTGAGCTGCTTCCTTAGTGCATTCCTACTGGTGATGTAATGTAGTTACAGTTAGATGATGTGTGAAGTTAGTGTATCAGTTCTGCTAGGAGACAGCTGAGTGAATGAGGCAGGAAGGTTTAACTTCTGATAATAGTTATATACTGTGAGGGCACTACACGGTGGTCACGTGACACCTGCAGTTTCATTGACAATGCACTACAACTCTGAAGTTGGTGGCACGAGCCCTATTTTGCAAATGGGAACACTGAGGTGCAGACATGTTAATCATTGCTCTAGCATACACAGCTGGGGAGAGGGGAAGGCAGAGTTTACCCAGGCCTGCCTGATGCTGAAACTCTGGTTTTCAATCTCTTGCTACATTGCCTCCTCTGGTGGCTCAGCGGTAACGAATTCACCTGCCAATGTGGGAGACATGGGTTCAGTCCCTAGGTTGGGAATATCCCCTGGAGGAGGGAACGGCAACCCACTCCAGTATTCTTGCTTGGAGAATCCCACGGACAGAGGAGCCTGGCAGGCTATAGTCCATGGGGTTGCACAGATTCGGACACGGCTTAGTGACTAGACAACAAATATTGCCTCCACATGAATGAGAAAGTTACTGTAAGTATCTAAAGAAATAAGCAGTATTGATGTAAAATATATTTCTACAGATCAGACTAATTTAGGAGGTTGCCATCCAGTCACTGGTAATTGGGAGCTTGTCTTGGGAGTCGGACACGACTGAAGCGACTTAGCATGCATGCATGCTTGGAGGTGTAGGCCCATCCTGCCCTCTCCCACTCCTGCGAATGGAAAGTGGAAGGGGTGAAGGAGGGGAGATTGCTTGAGATCCTGATGACAGTAGACAGAAGCTGCTGTGCTGTAACAACGGTCAGGGGGACAGTACCTCTGTGTCCATGGGCAGTTCTTGTCCAAACTGTACTGTCTTGGCAGCTTCTATGACTGTGGCTTGATCCCGATAGACAGGAACCATGTTGTACTTGAAGCTCAGCTCATCTATAGGCAAATTGTATTTCCGAGCGTGATTTTGAAGAGTTCCTGTAAATACGAAAGCCAGAAAGCAGAGTTGCTATTATCCAAACATAGCTTCCACTTGCCTGGACCAGGATATTCTAGCATTAAAGAGCTTCCTTTCCATCTAGAAGACCCAGCTGTTAACATCTTACTCGGAATTACTGAGAGGGGTGGAGTCAAAGCATGTATGAATTTTGGTCCTGGTGGGAAAGAGAGGGAGGGCCAAGTCTAAAGTGCACTGCTCTACTAATGGGGGAGACAAGCCAGCGAGGGCGTTTCAGAGCCCAGTCTTCCCAACTTTTAACATCTTGCTTAGCTTGTCCTGTATGGGCTGTTTCTGGGCTGTGTATGAGGGACTCGGATGAGACAGATTAAGAGCTGGGCTAATTAGCATCTAGGGCTTCCCCGGTGACTCAGTGGTAAAGAATCCACCTGCCAATGCAGGAGATGCAAGAGATGCGAGTTGAGTTTCTGGGTCATGAAGATTTCTGGAGAAGGAAATGGCAACCCATTCCAGTACTTCTTGCCTGGGAAATCCCATGAACAGAGGTGCTTGGCGGGCTAGAGTCCATTGGTGGCAAATATTTGGACAGGACTTGCATACTAAACAAAATTAGCATCTAGGAGCCCAGAGGCCTTAGTGACCTCTGGAACTCTCTGGCCAGAGTCCCTGAGGACCACTGGAGGGGCAGCAAAAGTATTTTTTAGAGAGAAGGAAGCTGCTCAGAGTTGGAGCCAAAGAAATTGAGCAGGTGGTGTTCTGAGCATTGGTCCCATGGGGACTTGGAGCAGCTGTGTGCGTTATCAGGGAAACAGCAGTTAGACTTGTAAACTGAGAGCAGCAGGGATTAAGTTGTTGGGGGAATGCCTGCTATTTCTGCCATCATTTTCTTCTGCAAGCGGGGAAGAGCAGGGCCTTGTTGGGCTGCCGTATAATCAATTCCCCTTGGTTTAGGCCATCAGCAATCATGCCATTTTCCCAGTTCCCAGAAACCCAGCACAACTCATCACACACTTATTGATTTTTTCCTATGGGGATTTTTCTAGGGAAAGCAGTGATACCTGTTAGAAATCCTTGAGGAAAGAAGAAACCGGAGATCCAGAAGGACTTGGGCTGTCCTCTTTTGAGCCACAGCTAAAGGAGAAACATTATCCTATAATGTACTTTTTTTTTCTGAGATAGCAACTGTCATTTAAATCAGAGTTATATTTTGGAGGGTGTCTTAGGAGGCAGAATCTAAACCAATCCTGATTTATCACTGGCCCCATTCTTACTGCCTGCCCTGTCCCCCTTCCTCACCTACCAGGCTGACCATAAACCCAGAACCTGGTTATTATGGAGGTTCTAGAAGAGGGAGATAACAGCAAGGTCATGCCTAGCCACTTGGACCCATATCAGATTGGTTCTGTACCTCATGGTGGGGATCCCATGAACAAGACCTGAACCCCAAGGATGGCCTGGAATTAAAATGAAAAGTGGGGATAAGGACACAGGGCAAACTACACTATAATCAGTGCAAGATTTTCAAAGTGATGCTATTCCAGAAGTTTCTGTTTCTTTGGATTCAGGTGATCCCTCAATGGTTGTCAATATTTCAGTTAGCAAGGGCTTCCTTAAGGACCCCAGGGCCAACCATGTCATCAGATCGATCAGACCCCAAAGAAGTAAATTTTCTTACGTCCACAAATGCAGTCCTCAGAATAAGGTCTTTGACCCAAGATCCTAGTGGCTTCAGGGATGGGTAGGCAGTATTGGACCATAGAGAGGGAACCTGGTTGTTGAGGAAACTGTTATACACCTTTTCCATTTCTTCAGACATCACCACCAACCCAGCAATGGCTTTGTTGAGTGTATCTAGAGAGGTCTGAAAGAACAAGAAAGGATTGGTGCCCTTCAGTGATGTTGTTATCAGGTGGGAATGACCCTTGTTCGTGGTGGCAGGTGTTGCCTTGGGCTAAAGGGCCTGCTTGGTGGTTTGCATACTCTTTGCAGACCCTCTGCTGGGTCAGACTTTCCAATCTTCATGCACTTTTTACAACCTGTGACATAGAGGTGTAAGACCTCGGAGTGGGCATGGTTTAGGCAGTTAGTAGCATGATACAGTGAAGTGGATGGAGAAGGGAAGGTGGAGAAATGTCCCCCAAGCATTTTGAGAAATGCCACTGTCCAGCTCTCCTCCAGGCTGAAGGAAGAATGAGCCTTACGGTTAGTGATCTGGGAACCATGGAGGGGGTTGGGGTCATGGGAAGTACCTCGAACTCTATCCAGAGGGTGCCTGCAGCCCCAGCAGTTATAGCTGGAAGGGGGGATTCCTAGATGAGACCAATCTTTCAGTTGATACCAGAGAGCTTCCTTATACTGGAAATACTTCTTTAAAGGTACACTCCTTATCCTCCCCTCATCTCAACAAAAGACAGAGGCTGGCAGCAGTCCTGGGAGACACTGGGCCAGCAGCAGCCATGGGAAATACAAAGCAATATCTGTTACCAGGCTAAAGGTAAAGGCAGGGTGTATAGATTTGTATAGGGATTTCCCAGTGGCTCAGCAGTAAAGAATCTGCCTGCCAGTGCAGGAGATGTGGGCTTAATCTCTGGTCTGCAAGATCTCCTGGAGAAGGAAATAGCAACCCACTCCAGTATTCTTGCCTGGGAAGGCCCATGGACAGAGGGGCCTGGTAGGCTATAGTCCATAGGGTCTCAAAAGAGTCAGACATGACTTACCGACTAAACAGCAACATGATGGCTCTCGTGGGTTCCAGTTTTGTGAAAACTGCTGCCATACACAGGGGAAATAGTACAGGAAGATATTAGAGGGCAAATTTATGTTGATGAAAATGTCCGATTCCTTGAGAACCCATGGACCGTAGCCCACCAGGCTCCTCTTGTCCGTGGGATTCTCCAGGCTAGAATACCGGGGTGGGTGCCTTGCTCTGCTCTCGGGGATTGTCCTGATCTAGGGATGGAAACCGCACCTCTTACATCTCCTGCATTGGCAGGCGGGTTCTTTACTACTAGTGCCGCCTAGGAAGCCCAAGTCCTAGGACCACATGTAAATAGTTCTAGAGACAAGGTGACACGCAGGTAAGACAGGGCTAGTCATCCTTCTATTCCTTCATGGAGTTTTCCCCCTCTTCACATCTCTTCTCACAAGAGACAGTGCTAGAAAAGAGGAGTTTTAAGTAGATATGCCCTTAGGATCTGAGGAATCATATGTAGCAGAGTAGAGGAAAAGAGCCTTTAGCCAGGGCCAAAATACCACTCAACCTTAGACACCAAAAACGGAAGAAGGTAGCAGAAGACGTATCTAAGGTGGGTGGAGAACACTTGAGTCAGGCTGCAAGGACCAGGCCTCCAGTGCTGTCTAGATCAGTGGAAAGCAGACAGAGGTCACACTGCCGCCAGTTCTCCCAGAGGCAGCGGCTGACAAGCAGTCATGTTCAGTGAGAAGAATGCACTTCAGATCTTTCTCCCTTATATCTAGAGGCCTACATACCTGAGGGACCTCATCGCTCCCAGGACCTGCCTGGTTTCACGGTCCCGTACCATCAGGAGGCCAGTGAGCTCATCAAGATGGCAGCCCAAAGCCCCGGATGCTTCCACCCTCCCTTGGCCTTTCTTGTTGTCGCCACAGTGCAACCTTGCTGTTCGCTGGGTAAAGTGAAGGTGAGGCTGCGACACAGCCAGAGCCAGGCAGGAGTGGGTAGGGGTCAGGATGAGGGAGCTCTGTGGTGCAGGCCCAGCACCCCATGGTGGCCACTACCCTCCCTCTAATGGGAGTGCTCAGCTCTGACTCCTGATTGCCTTGCAGCCTGCTTCTCCCTGGGCTCCTCTTCCTTCTGCTTTTATTAGGCGAATTCTTCCATTAGTGGTGGACACTACTGTTTGACTAGAAGGGATGACTTTGTTCCTGAGAGCCACATTAGTTCACTTGCATGTTCAAATATTCATGGAAGATTTAGGATGTGTCAGGCACTGGGGAGACAGAGATGAAAGTGTTAGTCCCTCAGTTGTGTCTGACTCTTTGTGACCCCATGGACTGTAGTTCATCAGGCTCTTCTGTCCATGGAATTCTCCAGTCAAGAATACTAGAGTGGGTAGCCATTCCCTTCTCCAGGGGATCATCCCAAAACAGGGATCAAACCCAGGTCTCTTGCATTGCAAGCAGATTATCTACCATCTGAGCCACCCAGGAAGCCCCCAAACAGATATGAATTATGTTTGATATTATGAATACCAGTCCTTTTGTCTTCAAGTCTGCTGAGGGAGCTATACGCATGGAGGAGTAATTAGAAAGAAAGGTGGTATGCTGTACACAAATACAGTGATGGACACAAACACCTGAGAAGGGGGCCCTGTCATCTGGTAGTGCAGGGAAGGACAGGTATTCCAGGAAAACTTCATGAGGAAGTGACGTTTGGACTCATCCATCCTTAAGTGGGTGACCATGCATGAGGTGGAAGAGGCCAGAGATGAGCAGCATCCATCTCTTCTTCCTTTGAACAATCCACTGGCCAAGCAGATGTGGGTTCAGTCCCTAGGTTGGAAAGATCCCTTGGAGAAGGAAATGGCAACCCACTCCAGTATTCTTGCCTGGGAAATCCCATGGACAGAGAAGCCTGGCAGGCTACAGTCCACGGGGTTGCAAAAAAGTCAGACATGACTGAACGACTAAACAACAACCACAACCACGTTAGTTTTAGTGGGCACAGAACAATCCAACACAGAGACTACATTTCCCAGGAACACTTGCAGCTGGAGTACTGCCATGCGATCAAGTTTTGGGTAAAGGGATATAAGAAAAAATGATGTATGCCACTTCCGTCTGACATCTTCATGAGGAAGCTGCTCTCCCTCGGCCCTCTGTCCCCTGTCTCAGTGGCTGGCGAAAGGGAACACTTGGAACAGCCCCCTTAGTACCAAAGGTGGAAGTCACCCGCTGAGGCTGGAAGAGCCAGCCATCCAGTGGGATTCCTGGTTAAACTCACAAAGCAAGAGTGACTGCCTGCCTTAGGCAGGGCTTCCTCTGGGCTCTTCGCAGAGAGAGAAGTGAATTCCAATCTTGTTTTGGCCACTGCATTTGGGAATCTTTATCACAGCAGTTTAATCTATACCCTGATTCACTCAATGTAGAAGGTGATGTCCCCTTCCTTACTTAACTTATATGCAAGAGTATATCATGTGAAATACCAGACTGGATGAAGCACAAGCTAGAATCAAGATTGTAGCATGAAATATCAATAACCTCAGATACTCAGATGACACCACCCTTATGGCAGAAAGTGAAGAGGAACTAAAGAGCCTCTTGATGAAGGTGAAAGAGGAGAGTGAAAAACTGGCTTAAAACTCAGTATTCAAAAAACTAAGATCATGGTATCGGTCACATCACTTCATGGCAAATAGATGGGGAAACAATGGAAACAGTGAGAGACTTTATTTTCTTGGGCTCCAAAATCACTGCAGATGATGACTTTAGCCATGAAATTAAAACATGCTTGCTCCTTGGAAGAAAAACTATGATAAACCTACACAGCACATTAAAAAGCAGAGACATCACTTTGCTGACAAAGGACTGTTTAGTCAAACCTATGGTTTTTCCAGTCGTCATGTATGGGTGTGAGAGTTGGACTATAAAGAAAGCTGAGCACCAAAGAACTGATGCTTTTGAACTGTGGTGTTGGAGAAGACTCTTGAGAGTCCCTTGGATAGCAAGGAGATCAAACCAGTCAATCGTAAAGGAAATCAGTCCTGAATATTCATTGGAAGGACTGATGTGGAAGCTCCCATACTTTGGCCACCTGATGTGAATAACTGACTTATTAGAAAAGACCCTGATGCTGGGCAAAATTGAAGGCAGGAGGAGAATGGGATGACAGAGGATGAGATGGTTGAATGGCATCACTGACTCGATGGACATGAGTTTGAGCAGGCTCCGGGAGTTGGTGATGGACAGGGAAGCCTGGTGTGCTGCAGTCCATGGGGTCACAAAAAGTCAGACACGACTGAGTGACTGAACTGAAAAGGTGATAAGCTCTGACCTGACTAGCTGGCCTTCTGGTGCTGCTGTTTACCTAGTAGACCCAAGGTGAAGATGTCGCTTATTCAGCTGACCTAGTTTCCCCTCACCCCCATCCCACGAGCCTGGGTATTGTCAGACAACCAGAAACATTTGGAGAGTTGATTTCCTAGTAGGGAATAGTCAGTCTTTAAAAGATCTACCCTAGTGTTTCCCTGGTGGGCAAGTGGTTAAGAATCTACCTGCCAACGCAGAGGACATGGGTTCACTCCCTTGTCTGGGAAGATCCCACATGCCACAGGGAAACTAAACCTTTCAGCCACAACCACTGAGCTTGTGCTCTAGAGCCCAGGAGCTGAAACTACTGAGCCCACGTGCCACAACTACTGAAGCCCATGTGTTGAGCCCATGCTCTACAAGAGAAGCCGTCGTGATGAGAAGCCCATGCATTACAACTAGAGAAAGCCCACAAGCAGCAACAAAGACACAACACAGCCAAAAATAAAAATAAAGTTCATTCACATTAAAAAAAAAAATCTACCGTGGCTGCCCTCTCCAGTCTTATCACTGAGCCTTAATCCTGTGCCAGGTGTTTGGTTCCCTGCTTGGCAGTAAAACTTCCCCTGTTACTGCTCAATAGTCAGTCTCTGTTTCCCTTATTCAAGTCATGCATAGAGAAACCAGGAAGTCCTGTAGCCATCATTACAAAGTCAAGGGCCTTCGGAAAGTATTCCTGCGCATAAGGCAAAAGTTTAAATAGTTATTCTCAAATTTTAGTTGCAATGACATCATCTGGGGGTGTTCATTTGCAGGAATTACTCAAGAATCCTCACTCGGTAGGTCTGGAGTGGAATCAGGGAATTTATACTTGGAACACAGCATAGTGGATCCTAATGCAGGTGTTTTATGGCCCATACTTAGAGAAACTTGGTTTTCATAGTCTTCACAAAGACTATGGTATTAAATGCTAACTAGACATTGGGCTTCACAGGTGGTGCTAGTGGTAGAGAACCCTCCTCTCAATGCAGGTTAGACATAAGAGATGTAGGTTCTATCCCTGGATCAGGAAGATCCCCTGGAGGAGGTCAGAGCAACCTACTCCAGGGTTCTTGCCTGGAGAATCTCATGGACAGAGGAGTCTGGTAGGTTACAGTCCATGGGGTCCCACAGAGGAGGACAGGACTGAAGCGACTTAGCATGCAAGCAGACCCTGGGAACAAGCACTGAATCTGAATCTCTCTTAACCGAGCGCTTAGGTCCCTGCTCAAATTCCTAAAGTGTCAATCAAATTCTAAGGGTGCAAGTTAGGATAATAAAGGGTTTGTAATGCCCTGCAGTCATAAGCCATTATTAGAGAAAGGGAACACAGACCAGTGAGAGGAGGGTGAATTAAGGTTTAGACAAGTTGGGCTTGAAGGGTTGTTAGCACATCTACATGGAAATGTTCAAGCGATGGGAATGGAAACCACATTGTTATACACGCTCCACAACACTTTGATCCCCAAGAACAAGGATGGCAGTGAGCACTCATACGTGTATTAGCCTCAGCAGATTGTTAAACCGGTCCACTTCCTGTCCAAGAACAGTGGTCAAGGAGTTAAGGCGTCCTTGAGGATCCTTGACGAAAAGGCTCTCAGAAGCATTTTCCATCTCCAGAATTTCTGAAATATACATGGCAGATTCATTAGATGAATTATCATTGATTTCTTTCCTTATAACATTGCACTTATCTTAAGCTTTCTTAAAGCCAACTTCTCTTGTCCCTGGGCCCAGGTTGAACGGGAGTCAGGCTGTGCACACTTCAAGGGCAAATGCTACATGGTAGACAAGGGACATCCCTGAGACCAGAGGTGCCAGGGGTCTCAAGTTGTCTCCTCTGCCTTGTGTATGTAAGCCTCACTCTTCCCTGCACACCCATGTGGCATCTAGTCACTCGGTCTTATCTGACTCTTTTTGTGACCCCATGAACTTTAGCCCACCCGGCTCCTCTGTCCATGGGATTTTCTGGGCAAGATTACTGGAGTGGGGTGCCATTTCCTTCTCCAGGGCATCTTCCTGACCCAGGGATTGAACCTGCATTTCTGTGCCTCCTGCTTTGCAAGCAGATTCTTTACCACTGAGCCGCTGGAGAAGCCCTCCACGTTGCATCTAGGCATCTAGGAGCGGAAGGGCTGGGGGCAGGACACCCCCTGAGAGAGAAGAGACTTGGCATTTATCTCACTGTTGTTCAAAGGGACTGACTGGATTCTGAAATGAGTCCATGGTTCAAACTGGATGAAAAATTGTGCTCTTCTCTTTTTCTATAATCCACCCAGTAGGGGCTCATATAAGCTCTGAACAAAGAAGGACCTGCATTCTCCTGACATACCTGAGCAAAGCATGAGAAGATGAGTAGTTCTGAGCTATGTACATTAAGTTCCTTCTAACCACTCATTTTGGCTGCTGTAGAGAAATCACACAGCAGTGTGGGTCAGTGCAAGCTCTTGGGTCCATAGGGCTGTGGTTACAGGCCCCTGCTCTTCTCCTTCTGTCTGTCCCCTTGGGCTACTCTAAATCTCAGTTCTCTTGTTGAGCCAACTGTACCCCTGCCCCCTCAGTCTCAACAGATGGCATTGCTTATCATTTCACAGCAAAAGTACAAACTTCATGAAGCATGGAGAGAAACACCTCCTAGGTGTCAATGGAACCCTATGAAACAAGAACCTTTACTCTCCATTCATCTATTCATCCATCTACCCATCCATCGATCCATCTTCATCCCTTTTTCTACCCAGTTCTCCATCTCATGTTTATTAAAAAATGCTTTCTAAAATAATTCAGTTGCTTTGATATCTATAGAACGCTCTACTCAAGAAGAGATTCTTCTGTTTTAGGAGGAACATAACTGGCATCTGAGGTCACATAGGTCTTTTTGGGGGGGGGCCTTTAGAGTATTGGGGGAAATTCGCTGGTGGCTCAGATGGTAAAGAATCTGCCTGCAATGCGGGAGATCTGGGTTTGATCCCAGGGTAGAGAAGTTCCCCTGGAGAAGGGAATGGCTACCCACTCCAGTATTCTTGCCTGGAGAATTCCATGGACAGAGGTTACAGTCCATGGGGTCCCAAAAAGTTGGACACAACTGAGTGACTTTCACTTCACGAATATTGGTAAAGCTTAGTGTGATTGCATGCGTGCATGCTCAGTTGTGGCCAATTCTTTGTGACCCCACAGACCGTAGCCCCTCAGGCTCCTCTGAAACTGAGTTTTTCATGCAAGAATACTGGAGTGGATTGCCATTTCTTACTCCAGGGGGTCGTCCCGAGCCATGGATTGAACCTGAGTCTTCTGCACTGGCAGGTGGATTCTTGACCGCTGCACCACCTGGGTGTGCTTGGTCTTTGTCTCCATCTTCTGGCCAGCGTGCCTAAAACCCTTATAATTTCCTCATTGATAAGAGTGATAGGAGCATCTTTTATATAATTATTGGTTTTTGACCCCAACTCCTGAAATAGCTCTTGATCAATAAAGGTGAAAGGGGCATCTTTTATTATTGATAACAAGCCCCTTTCAACCACACCTGAGTTTATGTTAAGGAGGTGACTCTAGTACTGACCCTAAAGATGAAGGGCTGGTTGTCAGGCAAACTAACTATGTGATTAGAGATTTGGACACTCTAGCTTTACTCTCTGACCTCCTGGGAGAAGGGAGGGGCTGGAAGTTTAGTTACTTATTAAAGGCCAATGATTTAACCAATCATGCCCATGTATGGAAGCTTCCATAAAAACCTGACTGAAGGGGTTTGGAGAGTTTCTGGGTTGGTGAACACATCCATGTGCCAGGAGGGTGGTGCACCCCAACTCCTCAGGGACAAAATCTCCTGTCCTTGGGACTCTTTTGGACCTTGTTTTATGTATCTCTTTATCTTGTTGCTTATCTTTATCCTTAATAATATCCTTTAAAACGATCTGGTAAATGTAATTAACTGTTTCCCTGAGTCCTGTGAGCCAGTCTAGAAAATTACTGAACCCGAGAAGGGGCTTGTGGGAATCCTTGATCTATGGCTGGTTGGTCAGAAATAAAGGTCACAACCTGAGGACTTGCAGTTGACATTTAAAGTGCAGACAGTCTTATGGGATTGAGCCCTTAACCTGTGGGATTTGTGCCAACTCTGGATGGTTAATGTCATAACTGAGTTGTAGGACATCCAGTTGGTGTCCAGAGAGTTTGAGAATTGCTTGATGTGTGTGTGTGGGGGTAACCCATACACTCAGTATCAGAGTATTGTGAACAGAGACAGAAGCACAGTTTACTATTATAGTCACTCATTTTTTTTTCTGCCTCATCTTTCTTTTTCCTATAATGACATTTCCAACCACGAACAATAGATTAAGACATCTAAATCTATAGTTACTCTAAGAAAAGTGTGAAAGTAGATCTCTGTGATCATTCAGGAAGATTCCTTAGCTCACCAGAAAATGAAATGAAATAATAAATTATTCTTTTCTACTTCTCACTCCCCAGGTGGCATTAGTGGTAAAGGGCCTGCCTGCCAATGCAGGAGACATAAGAGATGCAGCTTTGATCCCTGAGTTAGGAAGATCCCCTGGAGGAGGGTATGGTAACCACTCCAGTGTTCTTGCCTGGAGAATCCTATGGACAGAGAAGCCTGGTGGGGTACAGTCCACAGGGTCGCAAAGAGACGGACATAACTGAAATGACTTAGCATATATGCATGCACTTCTCTTGTTGGAGAAAAAAAGTGAAATGGATTCTAGAGCAGGGCTGTCCAATAGAATATTTTATGATGATGGAAATGTTCTCCATCTGCATTGTCCAATATGGCAGCACTTAAAATGTGACTAGTGCAACTGAAGAAATTAATTTTAAAGTTTAAGTAGCCACATGTGGCTAGTGGCTACTGTCTTGGACAGTACAGCTCTAGAGACATTATGAAGCTCAGAAAAAAGTCTGTTTAAAGTTATATTGGGCTAGAAACCAACTTTCTCTTCATGCTTCTGGCAGTTGAGATGTCAGGGGCTGCAGGCTTCAGGGGCTGCAGGCTTCTAATCTATAAATAGAAGCCTCTACATTGAAAGAGCTCTCCCTCTACATAAAGAAAAAGTTCTAAATAATAAGCAGATTTGGACACCTGCCTATCACTCAGCTTTCTGAGTTTATTCCTAAAAGTCCCATTACCCACATAAGCCAACAATTATTTACTACCTGGAACTCTAGTCCGGACAGAAGCAACAAGTTCTTGGACAATTTCATCATTGCTCTTTCCCTCTCCACCAGAAGAGGACCTTGGTTGAACCTCAAGTATAGTGTTGATCAAAGTGTTGGTCTCTTTGTACTATAATGGCGAGAAGAAACAGAACAGTGAGGACCCAAATTCTCCAAAAAATAATTTTGCAGCACATACAGTTTATTACAGAAATAATAGCTGTTGCCAAAACCAAGGACATTTTATTTTTTATGTTGAAGATAGAGTTGGTAAAATATGCTCATTGGAAATGCATAGTATTTCATCCGTGGTGTTATGTTTAAAACATTTCTGGTTGAATAACACTTTAATGAAACTGTCATTTAATCATATTTTTAAAAATGGTTAAAATGATAAATTTTATGTTATATGTTTTACCATAATAAAAAATGGTTAAACAATTTTTGGCTAATTCTTTAAAAGGCAGTTATGAAAATGAGAAAGAAATAATGAGAATTCAGTGTTAGAACATACTTTTATTTAAATAATGTTACCTCAATTAGAAAAGTATTATAGAACATTATTAAAAATTTAGAAAACACAGAAAAGTAAAAAGAGAAATTATTCATGATTTTGCTTTTAAGAAATATTTATAACTTTAGTTTACCTGGCCCACCCCTGAATTAGCCATCTGACTACCAGGGAAGTCCCCACTGGCTCTTTCTAATGTGATTTATTTTTCCTTTGATTTTATGCTTAGAAATTCCTATTCTAAGATCAGTTAAATATTGTTAATTTTTCTAGATTTTTCCTTTATTCAGAAACATGGTAACTTCTCATGTATATTTGTTGGAATCTCTTAGAGGTTTTCTTTATGCTGGTCATAACACTCATCATTCACTTACCCAAGAAAAGAATTCAGAACCTAGAATTACAGATCTTGATTGTAAAAATTATATTTTACATGACAGATCTTCTTTCAAACATTACTTTCGACATGTTCATTAGGTCCTAAACAACTGTAATGTTATTTACTTAATGCTATAGTTAAAGAGTTTGATTTCCTTGCTCAGTGCCAACCATTTAATAATGACTTTTCTGTTTTAGTTTGTGCTTCCCAGGTGTTGCTAGTGGTAAAGAATCCACCTGCCAGTGCAGAAAATGCAAGAGATGTGGGTTTGATTCCTAGGTTGGGAAGATCCCCTGGAGGAGGAAATAGCAAACCATTCTAGTACTCTTGCCTGGAGAATTCCATGGACAGAGAAGCCTGGTGGGCTACAGTCCATGGGGGCACAAAGTGTAGGACATGACTGAGCACATACACTGTTTTAGTTCTTGACTTCTTGGTTAGTCAAAAGTCTTGAAACATTTAAAACAGCCAGGCCCAGCTTTCTTTACTGGTCTCTAGTATGCACCTTTGTAAGTGTAGTTTGCTGAGCTGAGGAAGGAATCATTGATATTTTTTGAATTAAGACTTTATTGATGAGACCTAATTATATAACCTAAATCAACTATAGCAAAAAGAAGGGACATGTTGGCATATATAGCTGGGAAGAAGAGAACTCAAGTCATGTGGGTTTCAGGCATGGATGGAGCTAGCATTCTCTCTCCTGTTCACGTCTGGTTGTTTCTCTCATTCTTTCCTGTGGAAGATGACCTTCTTCATGTGGTAGGGAGAAGGGGTCAGGGCATCAGGGATAAGGGCACAAAATGCTGCAGATATGCAGCATCTTAGTCAGCCATTCCAGAGGAAAGACAGCCCTCTCCCAGTCCAGCATCTATATATCATGTCTCAGGAAAGGACTCTCATTCTCCTAGCATGGGCCATGGGCCTGCTTCTTGGACAAGGTCCAGTAGCTGGGTGATGCTGTGATGCCTGGGTCACATGCCCACCTCTGTGAAGGCAAAGAGTGGCTGGAGGTTTTACCAGAATCTAATAGACTGAGGAAGTGGAAGTTGTCCCAAAGGAAAGAGGTAGGAGTCAGGTGTGTACTGTGCCAGAAAAATGAAGGAAAGGAGGCTGGACAGAAAAATATACCTGAGACCTCACCACATGCCTACTGCCTCATTCTCAGTCATTCAGAACTGATGGAAAACACAAAAAACTACATTCACAGGTACACATTGCCAAGAATGCTGCTCCTCCCGAAAGTCCTGACTTCTCATTGAATGCAGCGAGTCTATCATTTCCACACTCTTCTCTCTCTTCTCTCACCTCCACATCTACCCACTCTAGAGCAAACAGTCAGATGACTGAATATTAACTAGGTTTGGCCACCTCTTTTTCCTCCTGAAAGTAGAATCAGGAAAAATGAGATATTCCAATTCTTGACTGAATGTGCTGTGGTTAGTTGTTCAGTCGTGCCCAACTCTTTGTGACCCATGGACTCTAGCCCAGGCTCCTCTGTCCATGGGGATTCTCCAGGCAAGAGTACTGGAGTGGGTTGCCATGCTCTCCTCCAGGGGATTGTCCCAACCCAGGAATCGAATCCAGGTCTCCTGCGTTGCAGGCAGATTCTTTTACCATCTGAGCCACCAGAGAAGCCCTTCACTGAATAGCAAACCAATTTTTAGGGCAGAGAGCATGACATAGGTTTTGGATCATTGAGAAGTTCCACAGTTGTTCTGTACATGTTCCTTGATATCTAGGCTGATTTTACCCTCTAATTTGTCTCTTATTTGTAGAGACAAAATTTAAATTGCAAAGAAAGGTGATTCCCTTCAGCTTCATGAGGCCAATGTGGTCTCCAACATTTAGAGTATTCCAGGGCCCCAGGGACATACCTCTTCTCATGGCTTTAGTTCACCTAATGATTCCAGAACATGATAGATAATAAAACTGGAAGGATATGGAAGGGACCAGTCATGGGGGAGTCTTGAGTGTCATGCTGAGGAGCTTGGACTACCCTTAAGTAATGGCACAGCATCAGAGGGTCTTGGAGGAGTAAAATTATCCATTTTGCTCTTGGGACCTACTGCTGTAGTCAGGTTGTTGTTATTCTGTTGCTAGTTCAGTTCAGTTCAGTCGCTCAGTTGTGTCCGACTCTTTGTGACCCCATGAATCGCAGCACGCCAGGCCTCCCTGTCCATCACCATCTCCCGGAGTTCACTCAGACTCATGTCCATCAAGTCAGTGATGCCATCCAGCCATCTCATCCTCGGTCATCCCCTTCTCCTCCTGCCCCCAATCCCTCCCAGCATCAGAGTCTTTTCCAATGAGTCAACCCTTCGCATGAGGGGGCCAAAGTACTGGAGCTTCAGCTTTAGCATCAGTCCTTCCAAAGAAATCCCAGGGCTGATCTCCTTCAGAATGGACTGGTAGGATCTCCTTGCAGTCCAAGGGACTCTCAAGAGTCTTCCCAACACCACAGTTCAAAAGCATCAATTCTGTGGCACTCAGCCTTCTTCACAGTCCAACTCTCACATCCATACATGACCACAGGAAAAACCATAGCCTTGACTAGACGGACCTTAGGTTGGTCATAACTTTTCTTCCAAGGAGTAAGCGTCTTTTAATTTCATGGCTGTAGTCACCATCTGCAGTGATTTTGGAGCCCCCCAAAATAAAGTCTGACACTGTTTCTACTATTTCCCCATCTATTTGCCATGAAGTGATGGGACCAGATGCCATGATCTTCGTTTTCTGAATGTTGAGCTTTAAGCCAACTTTTTCGCTCTCCTCTTTCACTTTCATCAAGAGGCTTTTTAGCTCTTCTTCACTTTCTGCCATAAGGGTGGTGTCATCTGCATATCTGAGGTTATTGATATTTCTCCCAGCAATCTTGATTCCAGCTTGTGTTTCTTCCAGTCCAGCATTTCTCATGATGTACTCTGCATAGAAGTTAAATAAGCAGGGTGACAATATATAGCCTTGACATACTCCTTTTCCTATTTGGAACCAGTCTGTTTTTCCATGTCCAGTTCTAACTCTTGCTTCCTGACCTGCATACAGATTTCTCAAGAGGCAGGTCAGGTGGTCTGGTATTCCCATCTCTTTCAGAATTTTCCACAGTTTATTGTGGTCCACACAGTCACAGGCTTTGGCATAGTCAATAAAGCAGAAATAGATGTTCTTCTGGAACTCTCTTGCTTTTTCCATGATCCGGTGGATGTTGGCAATTTATCTCTGGTTCCTCTGCCTTTTCTAAAACCAGCTTGAACATCAGGGAGTTCACGGTTCACGTATTGCTGAAGCCTGGCTTGGAGAATTTTGAGCATTACTTTACTAGCATGTGAGATGAGTGCAACTGTGTGGTAGTTTGAGCATTCTTTTGCATTGCCTTTCTTTGGAATTGGAATGAAAACTGATCTTTTCCAGTCCTGTGGCCACTGCTGAGTTTTCCAAATTTGCTGGCATATTGAGTGCAGCACTTTCACAGCATCATCTTTCAGGATTTGAAATAGCTCAACTGGAATTCCATCACCTCCTCTAGCTTTGTTCGTAGTGATGCTTTCTAAGGCCCACTTGACTTCATGTTCCAAGATGTCTGGCTCTAGATTAGTGGTCACATCATCATGATTATCTGAGTCGTGAAGAATTTTTTTGTACAGTTCTTCCATGTATTCTTGCCACCTCTTCTTAATATCTTCTGCTTCTGTTAGGTCCATACCATTTCTGTCCTTTATCGAGCCCATCTTTGCATGAAATGTTCCCTTGGTATCTCTAATTTTCTTGAAGAGATCTCCAGTCTTCCCCATTCTGTTGTTTTCCTCTATTTCTTTGCATTGATCGCTGAAGAAGGCTTTCTTATCTCTTCTTGCTATTCTTTGGAACTCTGCATTCAGATGCTTATATCTTTCCTTTTCTCCTTTGCTTTTCGCTTCTCTTCTTGTCACAGCTATTTGTAAGGCCTCCCCAGACAGCCATTTTGCTTTTTTGCATTTCTTTTCCATGGGGATGGTCTTGATCCCTGTCTCCTGTACAATGTCATGAACCTCATTCCATAGTTCATCAGGCACTCTATCTATCAGATCTAGGCCCTTCAATCTATTTCTCACTTCCACTGTATAATCATAAGGGATTTGATTTAGGTCACACTTGAATGGTCTAGTGGTTTTCCCTACTTTCTTCAATTTGAGTCTGAATTTGGCAATAAGGAGTTCATGATCTGAGCCACAGTCAGCTCCTGGTCTTGTTTTTGTTGACTGTATAGAGCTTCTCCATCTTTGGCTGCAAAGAATATAATCAATCTGATTTCGGTGTTGACCATCTGGTGATGTCCATGTGTAGAGTCTTCCCTTGTGTTGTTGGAAGAGGGTGTTTGCTATGACCAATGCATTTTCTTGGCAAAACTCTATTAGTCTTTGCCCTGCTTCATTCCGCATTCCAAGGCCAAATTTGCCTGTTACTCCAGGTGTTTCTTGACTTCCTACTTTTGCATTCCAGTCCCCTATAATGAAAAGGACATCTTTTTTGGGTGTTAGTTCTAAAAGGTCTTGTAGGTCTTCATAAAACCGTTCAACTTCAGCTTCTTCAGCGTTACTAGTTGGGGCATAGACTTGGATAACTGTGATATTGAATGGTTTGCCTTGGAGATGAACAGAGATCATTCTGTCGTTTTTGAGATTGCATCCAAGTACTGCATTTCGGACTCTTTTGTTGATCATGATGGCTACTCCATTTATTCTGAGGGATTCCTGCCGCAGTAGTAGATATAATGGTCATCTGAGTTAAATTCACCCATTTTAGTCCATTTTAGTTCGCTGATTCCTAGAATGTTGATGTTCACCCTTGCCATCTCTTGTTTGACCACTTCCAATTTGCCTTGATTCATGGACCTGACATTCCATCTTCCTATGCAATATTGCTCTTTACAGCATTGGATCTTGCTTCTGTCACCAGTCACATCCACAACTGGCTATTGTTTTTGCTTTGGCTCCATCCCTTCATTCTTTCTGGAGCTATTTCTCCACTGATCTCCAGTAGCATATTGGGCACCTAACGACCTGGGGAGTTCCTCTTTTGGTATCCTATCATTTTGCCTTTTCATACTGTTCATGGGGTTCTCAAGGCAAGAATACTGAAGTGGCTTGCGATTCCCTCTCCAGTGGACCACATGCTAAGTCATGTCCAATTCTGCAACCCCATGGCCTATAGCATGCCAGGCTCCTCTGTCCTCCACTATTTCCCAGAGTTTGCTCAAATTCGTGTCCATTGAATTGATGACACTATATAACCATCTCATCCTCTGCTGCCCCCTTATCCTTTTCCCTTCAATCTTTCCTAGAATCTGTGTCTTTTCCAGTGAATCACCTCTTCTCATCAGGTGGCGAAAGTATTGGAGCCTCAGAATTAGTCCTTTCAGTGAATATCCAGGACTGATTTCCTTTGAGATTGACTTACTTGATCTCCTTGCAGTCCAAAGGACTCTCAAGAGTCTTCTCCAGCACCACAATTCAAAAGCCTGAATTCTCAACCTTCCTTATGGTCCAGCTCTCACATCCATACATGACTACTGGAAAACTATAGCTTTGAATATATGGATCTTTGTTGGCAAAGTGATGTCTCTATGTCTCTACTTTTTATTATGTTGTCTAGGTTTGTCATAGCTTTTCTTCCAAGGAGCAAGTGTCTTTTAATTTCACGGCTGTATTCACTGTCTGCAGTGATTTTGGAGTCTAAGAAAATAAAATCTGTCACTGCTTCCACTTTTTTGTCTTCTATTTGCCATGAAGTGATGGGACCAGATGCCATGATTTTAGTGATCTGGTCCTATGACCTTGACGACCTGTGCTTTCATTTTAAAAATTTTAAATTATTTTTTAAAAATTAAGATATAATATCCAGGAAACTATATTCAATATCATGTGACAAACCATAATGGGAAAGAATATGAAAAATAACATATATATATATATATGTATAACTGAGTCACTGCTATACAGAAGAAATTAACATTGTAAGTCAACTACACTTCAATAAATTTTTTAAAATTGTTGAGTTAAAGAAATTGAGATATAGTTGATGTACAATATTATATGTTACAGGTGTGCAGCAGAGTGATTCACAATTTTTAAAGGTTATATACCATTTATAGTTATCATAAAATATTTCCTACTTGTGTTGTACAATATGCCCTTATAGCTTTCTAATTTTATACATGATAGTCTATACTTCTTAATCTCTTACCCCTGTTTTGCCCCCCACTCTTTCCTTTCCTCACTGGTAACCACTAGTCTGTTCTCTGTATCTGTGGGTTTGCTTCTTTTTTGTTATCTTCACAAGTTTGTCTTATTTTTTGGATTCCACATATAAGTGATTTCACACAATATTTCTCTCTCTCTGTCTGACTTATTTCACTTAGCATAATGCCCTTCAAGTCCAACCTGCTGTTGCAAATAGCAAAATCAATGATCCGTGCTTTTGAAGAGCAGTGTTTGATTTTTCTGCCTTGGATATTTGTTATTGTACTTTTATAACCTATTCATCTGTGGATCCATAAATCCTTGTATAATATGATATAAATATCCCCAGAATGGAGGGAGAGGAGCAAAAGAGAAAGGACTGCCTGGATTACTATCCAAATCCCCATATTATGGAAGACTAGCAGGTAGATTATGGACCAGGCAGAGGCTGAAAGGTGAGGAGGTGGTCAGTGACAAGAAGATACCTAACTATCTTAGGATTTCATGAAAGATCCAGAGACAACAGGTGGCTAAATTGGAACCAAATGCTGAAGCTGAGGTGAAACATTTATTTTATTTATTTAAGAAGATTACAATTTATACAACCAGTGAGATGATTATGGATGTTTCAGGTTTACATACACAATATGAATATGCATTTAAGTTGAAAGGCCACATACCTGGTAAACTAGGTTGGCATTTTCATGCATTCCAAATATTTCTGGGTCATCTATCAAAGGCAGATTTTCAATGTAGTCTTTAAACTCTTGCAGGCTGTCAGCCAAGGGAGCAAAATAGATACCTGTTATTGAAAACACAGAAGGCAAATATGTCTTAAATAGATGACCTTTGAGTACCGCCAAGTTTTGTGCTTCTCTGTCTGTTCAGATGGTGGCTACCATCAGCTGCATCATGGAGAAACAGGGATGGTTTTTTGCAAGCCCCCTAGCTTTCATTGCTGTGTCAAATTCCTTCACATTTTCTGGAGGCCTTTAGTATCTATCAGTGTCCTAACCTTTTAAGGTGTCACCTGCAGAACATTCCAAGATTCTAAGAATTCAGGGATGTGCTGCTGAAAGGTGTGCTCTTAAGTGATAGAACTTTGAAAACACATTTAGACAGAATACAATCTACTTTAGACCAGAAATAGTTAAAAATGGTTATCACACAATAGATATCTTTGTACTCTTACAACCAAAGCTGAAGCTATGACAATCCTGGACAGCATATTAAAAAGCAGAAACATCACTTTGCCAACAAAGGTCCATATAGTCAAGGATATGGTTTTTCCAGTAGTCACGTATGGACATGAGAATTGGACCGAAGAATTGGTGCTTTTGAACTATGGTGCTGGAGAAGACTTTTGAGAGTCCCTTGCACAGCAATGAGCTCAAACCAGTCAATCCTAAACGAATTCAACTCTGAATATTCATTGGAAGGACTGATGCTGAAGCTACAATACTTTGGCCACCTGATGCAAAGAGCCAACTCATTGGAAAAGACTTCAATGCTGGAAAAGATGGAGGGCATGAGGAGAAGGGGGCAACAGAGAAAGAGATGGTTAGATGGCATCACTGATTCAACGGTCATGAGTTTGAGATAGTGAAGGACAAGGAAGCCTGGCATGCTGCAGTGCCTGGGGTTGCAAAGAGTCAGACACAACTTAGCAACTGAAAAAGGAACAAAGCATGGGGATGGTGAGTATGGGGGTCTGGGTGGTGAGGACTGGACACAGACAGCTCCTGGATGGAAAGCTGAGGATGCTGTTAATGACTTCTTGGAAAAGGTCTTTTTCCATAGTATTGAAAGTCACTCACCTGATTCAGAATATTTATAACCATCTTGTAATGTTTCAGGAGAAAAAAATCTTTTCAAAACAGTACGAAGGCATCTTTGATCCCAGGTATCCGTAACTCTTCCACCATAGGTAATTTCACCTGAAAAGGAGTTTGCATTTAAAAACGTTGTTTGTTTTTAACTGATATGCATACCCACATTCTAATAGGTTTATTTATTTACACATTTGGCACATTGAGTGTCTTTCCACTAACCTATCCCTAAAGATAATAAAAGTCAATTTTTAAAAAGCAGATAGAAGACTAGTATATGTTGTTGTTGTTTAGTTGATAAGTTGTATCCAACTCTTTCGTGACCCCCACCTGAACTGTAGCCTGCCAGGCTCCTCTGTTCATGAGGTTTCCCAGGCAAGAAAATACTATAGTGGGTTGCCATTTTCTCCTCCAAGGGATCTTCCTGACCCAGGGATGGAACCTTTGTCTCCTGTACTGGCTGCTGCTGCTGCTGCTAAGTCGCTTCAGTCATGTCCGACTCTGTGCAACCCCATAGATGGCAGCCCACCAGGCTCCGCTGTCCCTGTTCTCCAGGCAGGAACACTGGAGTGGGTTGCCATTTCCTTCTCCAATGCATGCAAGTGAAAAGTGAAAGTGAAGTCGCTCAGTCGTGAGCGACCCCATGGACTGCAGCCTACCAGGCTCCTCCAGCCATGGGATTTTCCAGGCAAGAGTACTCGAGTGGGGTGCCACTGCCTTCTCCATTCCTGCATTGGCAGGTGGATTCTTTACCACTGAGCCACCAGGGAAGCCCAAGGAGGTATATGTACTTTCCCCCAATTATTTCGCCTTTCCCAAATAATTGAAACTAAAGCTACTGAGCTCTGTTTACATATTTCTTCTTTCTTCCTGTTTTTTTCCTTTGTTTAAAAAATATTGAAATGTTGACTTTTGGCCTTATCCCATCATTGACTGTAGTATTGTAAAACATACCTACTTTGCATCAAAGACTGCTTTTTTGGGGGCCAGTAAGCTAAATAGAACCAAAATATTTACAAGGCATTCAAAATCTATACATACCTTATACATTATTGATGTACACGGAGGAAAGGATAGATCCAAGATGAAAGAGACAATTTACCTCCCAGAAATTATATTATGGGGAATTAAAATTTATTGGTACCCTATCTCTCTTTCCACAGAGAAGTTATGCTCCATTGTCACCCTGACATTACAAATAGGAAAGATAGTTATTCTGTGCTGTAATGATTGTATTACTGATGTGGTGGTTTAGTTGTTAAGTCATGTCTGACTCTTGTGACCTCATGAACTGTAGCCTGCCAGGCGCCTCTGTTCATGAATTTCTCAGGCAATACTGGAGTGAGTTGCCATTTCCTTCTCCAGGGGATCTTCCCTACCCAGGGATTGACCCTGCATCTTCTGCACTGAGGGTGGATTCTTTACACCTGAGACACCAGGGAAGTCCACTGCTGATATAATTCCTTGGAAAAATTCCAGACCCATTGCTACAATTTCTTATTCACCTCTGTAGTGCTCCAAGAAGAATTTTACCTATGATACTGATGTTGTCAACTTCTGAATCTTTTAAATGTTCATCTGCTCATCTCCATCTCTTATGACGTCAAGATTTTTTTTTCATTCTCTTTCAAGCTGAGATGGTTGGTTGAGAGAAAGTTATTTTTGCTTGGATCTTTGTAGTTTATTTTTTCCAGGATAGTAATGTGCTAACTGGCATCTATCTTTCGTCTCCTGTTGAAGCACCTCTGGTCCGTCTTTTTTTTTTTTTTTTTAATTTATTTATTTTAATTGGAGGCTAATTACTTTACAATATTGTAGTGGTTTCTGTCATACATTCACATGAATCAGCCATGGGTGTACATGTGTTCCCCATCCTGAACCCTCCTCCCATCTCCCTCCCCAGCCCTGAGCACCCTGTCTCATGCTTTGAGCTGGGACTGGCGATCTATTTAACATATGATAATACACATGTTTCAATGCCATTCTCTCAAATCATCCCCCTCTTGCCTTCTCCCAGAGTCAAAAAGTCTGTTCTTTACATCTGTGTCTCTTTTGCTATCTCACATTTAGGGTCATTGTTATCATTTTTCTAAATTCCATATATATGCGTTAATATACTATATTGGTGTTTTTCTTTCTGACTTACTTCAGTCTGTAGAATAGGCTCCAGTTTCATCCACCTCATTAGAACTCATTCAAATGCATTCTTTTTAATAGCTGAGTAATATTCCATTGTGTATATGTACCACAGCTTTCTTATCCATATGTCTGACGATGGACATCTAGGTTGCTTCCATGTCCTGGCTATTATAAACAGTGCTGCGATGAACATTGGGGTACACGTGTCTCTTTCAATTCTGGTTTCCTCAGTGTGTGTGCCCAGCAGTGGGATTGCTGGGTTGTATGACAGTTCTATTTCCAGTTTTTTAAGGAATCTCCACACTGTTCTCCATAGTGGCTGTACTAGTTTGCATTCCCACCAACAGTGTAAGAGGGTTCCCTTTTCTCCACACCCTCTCCAGCATTTATTGTTTGTAGACTTTTTAATAGCAGCCATTCTGACTAGTGTGAGATGGTATCTCATTGTGGTTTTGATTTGCATTTCTCTGACAATGAGTGATATTGAGCATCTTTTCATGTGTTTGTTAGCCATCCGTATGTCTTCTTTGGAGAAATGTCTGTTTAGTTCTTTGGTCCATTTTTTGATTGAGTCATTTATTTTTCTGGAATTGAGCTGCAGGAGCTGCTTGTATATTTTTGAGATTAATTCTTTGTCAGTTGCTTCGTTTGCTATTATTTTCTCCCATTCTGAAGGCTGTCTTTTCACCTTGCTTATAGTTTCCTTCGTTGTGCAAAAGTTTTTAAATTTAATTAGGTCCCATTTATTTATTTTTGCTTTTTATTTCCATTACTCTGGGAGGTGGGTCATAGAGGATCCTGCTGTGATTTACGTCAGAGAGTGTTTTGCCTATGTTTTCTTCCAGAAGTTTTATGGTTTCTGGTCTTACATTTAGATCTTTAATCCATTTTGAGTTTGTTTTTGTGTATGGTGTTAAGAATGTGTTTTAGTTTCATTCTTTTATGAGCGGTTGACTGGTTTTCCCATCACTACTTGTTAAAGAGATTGTCTTTTCTCCATTGTATATTCTTGCCTCCTTTGTCAAAGATAAGGTGTCCATAGGTGCGTGGATTTATCTCTAGGCTTTCTATTTTGTTCCATTGATCTATATTTCTGTCTTTGTGCCAGTACCATACTGTCTTGATGACTGTGGCTTTGTAGTAGAGCCTGAAGTCAGGCAGGTTGATTTCTCCAAGTCCATTCTTCTTTCTCCAGATTGCTTTGGCTATTCAAGGTTTTTTGTATTTCCATACAAATTGTGAAATTATTTATTCTAGTTCTCTGAAAAATACCATTGGTTGCTTGATAGGGATTGCATTGAATCTATAGATTGCTTTGGGTACTACATTCATTTTCACTATATTGATTCTTCTGATCCACGAACATGGTATATTTATCTATCTAGTTGTATCATCTTTGATTTCTTTCATCAGTGTTTTATAGTTTTATATATATACAGCTCTTTTGTTTCTTCAGGTAGATTTATTTCTAAGTATTTTGTTCTTTTTATTGCAATGGTAAATGGAATTGTTTCCTTAATTTCTCTTTCTGTTCTCTCATTGTTAGTGTATAGGAATGCAAGGGATTTCTGTGTGTTAATTTTATATCCTGCGACTTTACTATATTCATTGATTAGCTCTAGTAATATTGTCGTGGAGTCTTTAGGGTTTTCTATGCAGAGGATCATGTCATCTGCAAACAGTGAGAGTTTTACTTCTTCTTTTCCAATCTGGATTCCTTTTATTTCTTTTTCTTCTCTGATTGCTGTGGCTAAAACTTCCAAAACTATGTTGAATAGTAGTGGTGAGAGTGGGGACCCTTGTCTTGTTCCTGACTTTAGTGGAAATGCTTTCAATATTTTCGCCATTGAGGATAACGTTTGTTGTGGGTTTATCATATATGACATGACTGAATGACTGAACTGAACTGAACTGAATCATATATGGCTTTTATTATGTTGAGATATGTTCTTTCTATGCCTGGTTTCTGGAGGGTTTTTTTTTTTAATCATAAATGGATGTTGAATTTTGTTAAAGGCTTTCTCTGAATCTATTGAGATAATCATATGGTTTTATCTTTCAATTTGTTAATGTGGTGTATCACATTGATTGATTTACAAATGTTGAAGAATCCTGCATCCCTGGGATAAAGCCCACTTGGTCATGATGTATGATCTTTTAGATATATTGTTGGATTCTGTTTGCTAGAATTTTGTTAAGGATTTTTGCATCTATGTTCATCAGTGATATTGGCCTGTAGTTTTCTTTTTTGTGGCATCTTTGTGTGGTTTTGGTATTAGGGTGATGGTGGCCTTATAGAATGAGTTTGGAAGTTTACCTTCCTCTGCAATTTTATGGAAGCATTTGGGTAGGACAAGTGTTAGCTCTTCTCTAAAGTTTTGGTAGAATTCAGCTGTGAAGCCATCTAGTCCTGCGCTTTTGTTTGCTGGAAGATTTTTGATTACAGTTTTGATTTCCATGCTTGTGATGGGTCTGTTAAGATTTTCTATTTTTTCCTGGTTCAGTTTCAGAAAGTTGTACTTTTCTAAGAACTTGTCCATTTCTTCCATGTTGTGCATTTTATTGGCATATAGTTGCTGATAGTAGTCTCTTATGATCCTTTGTATTTCTGTGTTTCCTGTTGTGATTTTTCCATTTTCATTTCTAATTTTATTGATTTGATTTTTCTCCCTTTTTTCTTGATGAGTCTGGCAAATGGTTTGTTTATTTTATTTATCTTCTCAAAGAACCAGCTTTTATTTTTTATTCTTTTTTCAAGTTTGCTTTTCTTTTTTTTTTTTGAAGGATATATACAATTTGTTCTTACAACATGTTTCTTCTTGAATGAGCATGTGTATTTTTTGTCTTTTTTTTTAATTTTTATTTTTACTTTATTTTACTTTACAATACTGTATTGGTTTTGCCATACATTGACATGAATCCACCACAGGTGTACATGTGTTCCCAAACATGAACCCCCCTCCCACCTCCCTCCCCATAACATCTCTCTGGGTCATCCCCGTGCACCAGCCCCAAGCATGCTGTATCCTGCATTGGACATAGACTGGTGACTTGATTCTTACATGATAGTATACATGTTTCAATGCCATTCTCCCAAATCATCCCACCTTCTCCTTCTCCCTCTGAGTCCAAAAGTCTGCTATACACATCTGTGTCTTTTTTGCTGTCTTGCATACAGGGTCATCATTGCCATCTTTCTAAATTCCATATATATGTGTTAGTATACTGCATTGGAGTTTTTCTTTCTGGCTTACTTCACTCTGTATAATCGGCTCCAGTTTCATCCATCTCATCAGAATTGATTCAAATGTATTCTTTTTAATAGCTGAGTAATACTCCATTGTGTATATGGTACCACAGCTTTCTTATTCATTCATCTGCTGATGGACATCTAGGTTGTTTCCATGTCCTGGCTATTATAAACAGTGCTGCGATGAACATTGGGGTACACGTGTCTCTTTCCAGTGTAGGAGGGTTCCCTTTTCTCCACACCCTCTCCAGCATTTACTGCTTGCAGACTTTTGGATCGCAGACATTCTGACTGGTGTGAAGTGGTACCTCATTGTGGTTTTGATTCGCATTTCTCTAATAATGAGTGATGTTGAGCATCTTTTCATGTGTTTGTTAGCCATCTGTATGTCTTCTTTGGAGAAATGTCTATTTAGTTCTTTGGCCCATTTTTTGATTGGGTCGTTTATTTTTCTGGATTTGAGCTGCAGGAGTTGCTTGTATATTTTTGAGATTAGTTGTTTGTCAGTTGCTTCATTTGCTATTATTTTCTCCCATTCAGAAGGCTGTCTTTTCACCTTGCTTATATTTTCCTTTGTTGTGCAGAAGCTTTTAATTTTAATTAGATCCCATTTGTTTATTTTTGCTTTTATTTTTCCCAGAATTCTGGGAGGTGGATCATAGAGGATCCTGCTGTGATTTATGTCGGAGAGTGTTTTGCCTATGTTCTCCTCTAGGAGTTTTATAATTTCTGGTCTTACATTTAGATCTTTAATCCATTTTGAGTTTATTTTTGTGTGCAGTGTTAGAAAGTGATCTAATTTCATTCTTTTACAAGTGGTTGACCAGTTTTCCCATCACCAGTTGTTAAAGAGATTTTCTTTACTCCATTGTATATTCTTGCCTCCTTTGTCAAAGATAAGGTGTCCATATGTGTGTGTATTTATCTCTGGGCTTTCTATTTTGTTCCATTGATCTATATTTCTGTCTTTGTGCCAGTACCATACTGTCTTGATGACTGTGGCTTTGTAGTAGAGCCTGAAGTCAGGCAAGTTGATTCCAAAGCAATTTACAAATTCAATGCAATCCCTATCAAGCTACCAGCGATATTTTTCACAGAACTAGAACAAATAATTTCAAGATTTGTATGGAAATACAAAAAACCTCAAATAGCCAAAGCAATCTTGAGAAAGAAGAATGGAACTGGAGGAAAGAACCAGCTTTTAGCTTTGTTGATTTTTGTTATGGTCTCCTTTGTTTCTTTTTCACTTACTTCTGCCCTAATTTTTATGATTTCTTTCCTTCTATTAACCCTGGGGTTCTTCATTTCTTCTTTTTTATAGTTGCTTTAGGTGTAGAGTTAAGTTATTTATTTGATTTTTCTCTTGTTTCTTGAGGTAAGCTTGTATTGCTATGAACCTTCCCCTTAGCACTGCTTTTACTGAATCCCATAGGTTTAGGGTTGTTGTGTTTTCATTTTCATTTGTTTCTATGAATATTTTGATTTCTTTTTTGATTTCTTCTGTGATTTGTTGGTTATTCAGAAGCATCTTGTTTAGCCTCCATATGTTTGTATTTTTAATAGTTTTTTTCCTGTAGTTGACATCTTATCTTACCACATTGTGATCAGAAAAGATGCTTGGAATGATTTCAATTTTTTTGAATTTACCAAGGCTAGATTTATGGCCCAGGATATGGGCTATCCTGGAGAAGGTTCCATGTGCACTTGAGAAAAAGGTGAAATTCATTGTTTTGGGGTGAAATATCCTATAGATATCAATTAGGTCTAACTGGTCCATTGTATCATTTAAAGTTTGTGTTTCATTGCTAATTTTCTGTTTAATTGATCTATCCATAGGTGTGAGTGGGGTATTAAAGTCTCCCACTATTATTGTGTTACTGTTAATTTCCTCTTTCATACTTGTTAGCATTCGCCTTACATATTGCAGTGCTCCTATGTTGGGTGCATATATATTTATAATTGTTATATCTTCTTCTTGGATTGATCCTTTGATCGTTCTGTAGTGTCCTTCTTTGTCTCTTTTCATGGCCTTTATTTCAAAGTCTATTTTATCTAATATGAGTATTGCTACTTCTCCTTTCTTTTGGTCTCCATTTGAGTGAGATATCTTTTTCCAGCCCTTCACTTTCAGTCTGTAGCTGTCCCTTGTTTTGAGGTGGGTCTCTTGTAGACAAAATATATAGGGGTCTTGTTTTTGTATCAATTCAGCCAGTCTTTGTCTTTTGGTTGGGGCATTCATCCCATTTACATTTAAGGTAATTATTGATAAATATGATCTCATTGCCATTTACTTTGTTGTTTTAGGTTCGAGTTTATAAACCTTTTCTGCGTTTCCTGTCTAGAGAAGATCCTTTAGCATTTGTTGGAGAGCTTGTTTGGTGGTGCTGAATTCTCTCAGCTTTTTCTTGTCTGTAAAGCTTTTGATTTCTCCTTCATATCTGAATGAGATCCTTGCTGGGTATAGTAATCTGGGTTGTAGTTTTTTCTCTTTCATCACTTTAAGAATGTCCTGCCATTCCCTTCTGGCCTGAAGAGTTTCTATAGAAAGATCAGCTGTTATTCTTATGGGAATCCCCTTGTGTTATCTGTTGTTTTTCCCTTGCTGCTTTTAATATTTGTTCTTTGTGTTTGATCTTTGTTAATTTGATTAATATATGTCTTGGGGTGTTTCAAGTCTCCCTGGTGGCTCAGATGGTAAATCGTCTGCCTGCAGTGCAGGAGACCTCGGTTTGATCCCTGGGTTGGAAAGATCCCCTGGAGAAGGAAATGGCAACCCACTCCAGTACTCTTGCCTGGAAAATTCCATGGACTGAGAGGCTCCTCAGAGCCTGGTAGGCTACAGTCCATGGGGTCACAAAGGGTTGGGCATGACTGAGCAAGTTCATTTTGACTTTGGGGTGTTTCACCTTGGGTTTATCCTTTTTGGGACTCTCTGGGTTTCTTGGACTTGGGTGGCTATTCCTTCCTCATTTTAGGGAAGTTTTCAACTATTATCTCTTCAAGTATTTTCTCATGGCCTTTCTTTTTGTCTTCTTCTGGAACTCCTATGATTTGAATGTTGGGGCATTTGACATTGCCCCTGACCTCTGGTCAGTCTTATTGGCTTAGCCACTTACAGTGAGTGTGTAGCTGATTCCCTGTATCAACAGTTCTGAGAAGGAAGAAGGAGATGCTGTTGTACTTTCCTGAGAATATTCTTCAGTTACCCTCTGGGAAGTCTTGGAACACAGAGTTGGGTTAAATCTTTGTGGTCAGTTTATCTAGCTTTGGACTAACTCGAAGCTCCTCTTGCATCCTGGGGGCTGGATAGGAATATAAAGTTCAAGTTTCTTCAGTTGTATGATGATGTCTGGGAAAGGAGGGTGGCTTGGAAAAGTCAGGTTCCAATAATTACTCAGTAGTGAGAGGAAGAGTTGGCCTAAAATGCATTATTCTAAAAAAAAAATTCAGGGACTTTCCTGGTGATTCAGTGGTTAAAATTCCATGCTTCCACTGTTGGGTTGATACTTGGTTGGGGAACTAAGATCCTATATGCCTCGCAGCAGGGCCAAAATATTTCAAACTAAAATATCTACATTTTGAGAAGCAGCACGGAAATTATTTGCCTTAAAAATCAAATTTTGTGATTCTGTGTCCAGATTCAGTGTTATCTTTTTCTTTGCTCAAATAAGTAAACCAGGAGCTCGAATAATTTGACTCAAGGTATCTGACTCAATTTTAGGCTTACTTTTAAGCAGCAGTTTTTTGGATTTAGAATAAGAACATTTGGGAGGGGGTGTCCACCACACATACCCACTGTGTGTCATAGCCCTAGCATGACGGTTCCTAAGGGTCTCGCTGCAAATCCTGATGTCATGGTTTTCCCCCTCTCTTCTATTCTTATCCCCATGGGTTGGCTCAGGGATGGCCTGATACAAACTGGACAGGCCTGAGGTTTGGCTTTGTCCTTGTCCACTCTGTGCTCAGATCTGATTCCTGGACTTAGACATTGCTGTAGCTTGCTCTATAAAATTTTAAGGACCGCCCCCGCCTTCCTCCAACCCCAAACACCTTATCATATTCAAAGCCTCCTTAATCTTTCTCTGTTTATTCGCTCCTGTCTAGTCTCCCCCTTGGTGTTGCTATAATCCCCTTGTTCAATTCTTCATCTTGCTTTTACTATAGCTTTGTAAATGATTGCACCTCTTCCCAGCCTAAAAGACTGTAATTACCAACCATTGCTTATAAGGTAGAGTCCAAATTTATGAAGAACACACACAGGCTTTCAAGATGTGCTCACAGATCACTTTTTTTTTGTTTGTTTTATTGAAGGTAAAGC
Source organism: Budorcas taxicolor (assembly GCF_023091745.1). NCBI lineage: Eukaryota > Metazoa > Chordata > Mammalia > Artiodactyla > Bovidae > Budorcas > Budorcas taxicolor. The sequence continues at coordinate 109,580,305 of NC_068920.1, forward strand.
TTTCTTCCAAATACATGACCTCTTTAAAAAAATGATTTATTCATTTTAGTATTGGCTGTACTGGGTCTTTGTTGCTGCATAGGCTTTTCTTTAGTCATGGAGAGCAGGGGCTACTCTCTAGTTGTGGTGTGTAGGCTTCTAATTGCAGTGGCTTCTCCTGTTTCAGAGTATGGCTTCTAGAGTGCTTGGGCTTCAGTAGTTGTGATTCCCCAGGCTCTAGAGCACAGGCTCAGTAGTTGTGATGCATGGGCTTAGTTGCTCTGTGGCATGTGGGATCTTTGTAGACCAGAGATTGAACCTGTGTCTCCTGCACTGGCAGGTGGATTCTTTACCACTGAGCCACCAGGGAAGACAACATCATCTCTTTATAGCCTGTTCCAGCACTACTGAACTATTCACAGTATCTACAGGCATAGCTCATCCTGATATTGCTTGCTGGGCTTTCCCATCAGTGTTCTCTCTGCCACAGTGCTCTCCTGCCTCTTCTCTTCTGCTGAGCCCAACCCACTTTTCAGCATTCTGCTCAACCATCACACCTCGATGGAGCTTCCCTAGATTCCTCCAGGTAGAGTTATTTGCTCCTTTTGAATTCCCACAGTATTGTCCTTACAACTTCTATTCTGGTAATTATACCATATTATAGTTTATTTATTATCTCTATCCATGAGTTTTTGGTAGATGGGAGCTACATCATCTTTATATTTCCAGCCTTTAACATAGTAGTACTAAGCTGTATTTTCTGGATTAATCCATAGATGGCTGTCTAAAATCTCACCATGAGCAAATATTATTGCCTGGATACAGCACTGCCTTTTTTTTCTTTTTAATAAAAAGTTTTAAAATTTATTTTATTTTTGGCTGCACTGGGACTTCATTGCTGTGCTCAGGCTTTCTCTAGTTGCAGCTAGAGAGAGGGTGACTCTTCGTTGTGGTGTGTGGGCTTCTCATTGCAGTGGCTTCTCTTATTGCAGAGTACAGGCTCTGGGCTTCAGTAGTTGTGAGGCATGCAGAATCTTCCCAGACCAAGGATTGAACCTGTGTCCCTTGCATTGGCAGCATAATCTTAACCACTCTGGACCACCAGGGAAGTCCCCAGCATTGCCTTTTTTCTCCTACTTTTTAAAAACCTTTTTAATGAGCTATACCTTGAAGATCATAAAATCACTTAAATTTCACATGTATAACTAGTTTTTAGTAAATTTACAAGATTATATAATGATCATTATAATCTAATTTTAGAACATTTCTATCATCTTCCACAGAATACATCTTGTGCCCATTTGCAGTCACAGTCCTTTTCTATTCTGCTCCATGCAATCATTCTTTCTGTCTGTATTCTACTTTCTGTCTGTATATTTGGTTTTTCTGGAAATTTCACATAAATGGAATATACAGCATGTGATATTTTATGTCTAGCTTCTTTGACTTAGCATGTTTTTGAAGTTTATCCATGTTGGAGCGTGTATCAGTACTTTATTTCTTTTTATGGAGCAATTATGGCTCAGCTGGTAAGAATCTGCCTGCAATTCAAAAGACCTGGGTTTGATCCCTGGGTTGGGAAGATTCCCTGGAGAATGAAAAGGCTACCCACTCCAGTATTCTGGCCTGGAGAATTCCATGGACTCTATAGTCCATGGGGTTGCAAAGAGTTGGACACGACTGAGAGACTTTCACTTTTCAATGCTACATTGTGGGGTTTTCCCGTTGGCTCAGCCATAAAGTATTCACTTTCAATGTAGGAGAAGCAGGAGACATGGGTTCCATCCCTAGGCTGGGAAGATCCCCTGGAGAAGGAAATGACAACCCACTCCAGTATTCTTGCCTAGGAAATTCCATGGACAGAGGAGCTTGTGGGTTACAGTCCATGGGGTCACAAAGAGTAGGACACAACTGAGTACACGTGTTGTCAATATTATTGTATGGAATATACCTGGTTTTATTCATCCATTCATCAGTTGATAGACATTCAGGATGTTTCCACTTTTTGGTATTATGAATAATGCTTTTATGAACATGAATGCTGTTAAGAACATTTATGTACAAGTTTTAGTGTGGACATGTGTTTTCATTTTCCCTGATATATACACAGGAGTGGAATGGAATTTATAGGTCATATGGTAAGACTATTAAAATATTTTCCAAAGCAGTGGCACCTCACTGCATTGCCACCAGCAATGTATGAGATTTTCAGTTTCTTCACTTTCTTGATAACACTTGTTATGGTCTCTTTTTTTTTTTTTTTTATTATAGTCATCCTAATAGGTATAAAGTGGTATCTCATATGGTGTCAATTTTCATTGTCCTAATGATTAATTGAGCATCTTTTCATGTGCTTATTAGGCATCAGTATGTATTTTTTGGTGAAATGTACATTCAAATCTTTTGCCTATTTTAAAATTGGATTTTTTTCTTACTGTTGTAGGAGTTCTTTACACACTTCATAGACAGGTGCCTTATCAGATACATGGCTTGCAAATATTTTATCTTGCTTTTTCATTTTCTTGATAGTGTTTGCTGAGGTGTAAAAGCTTTACATATTGAAAAAGTTGAATTTATTATTTTTCTTTAATTACTAGTGCCTTTTGCACCATATCTAAGAAGCCATAATTAACCTAAAGTCATGGGGATTTATTTATATGCTTTCTCTTAAGAGTTTTATAGTTTTAGCTCTTACATTTAGATATACCACTCAGTTTGAATTAATTTTTTTGTATGCTATGAGATAAGGATTCAAATTCTCTTTAGCAGCTGGGTATCCAATTGTCCCAGCATCATTTGTTAAGTTGTCCTGGTGCCTTTGTTAAAAATGATGATAAATATAAGACTTTATTTTTGGATTCTCAATTTTGTTCCATTGATTATATGTCTAATGTTATGCCAGTACTATATAGTTTTTTTTAAAAAAGTTGAATTTAGTTGATTTACAATATTGTGTGTAAGGTGTACAGCAAAATGATTCAAGTATACATATATGTGTATATATCTTTTTTCCAATTCTTTTCCTTTATAGTTTATTACAAGACATTGAATATAGCTTCCTGCACTATACCGTAAATCCTGTTTTGATTATTGGGGTTTTGTATAACTTTTGAAATTGGGAATTATAACTCTTCCAACTCATTCATTTGTTTTTCCAAGATTGTTTTTGTTTTTGGGGGCCCTTCACATTTTCACAGACTTTATGATCAGCTTCAGCTGTTATATCTGTCAGCAATTGTGTTAAATCTATGTTGTGCTTATACTTAGTTGCTCAGTCATGTCTGACTGTTTGCAGTCTCATGGACTGTAGCCCACCAGGCTCCTCTGTTCATGGGAATTCTCTAGGCAAGAATACTGGAGTGGGTTGCCATGCCCTCCTCCAGGGGATCCTCCTGACTCAGGGATTGAACCCAGGTCTCCCGCATTTCAGGAAGACTCTTTACCATCTGAGCCACCAGGGAAGCCCGCGTTAAATCTATAGATTGTGTTAAATCTATAGATTGGTCCGGGGAATGTTATCACTTTAACAATATTGTATCTCTCAATTCATAAGCATGTCATGTTTCTTCACTAATTTCAGTTCAGTTCAGTCACTCAGTCGTGTCCAACTCTTTGCGACCCATGAATCGCAGCACGCCAGGCCTCCCTGTCCATCACCATTTCCCGGAGTTCACTCAGACTCACGTCCATCGAGTCCATAATGCCATCCAGCCATTGTCCCCTTCTCCTCCTGCCCCTAATCCCTCCCAGCATCAGAGTCTTTTCCAATGAGTCAACTCTTCGCATGAGGTGGCCAAAGTACTGGAGTTTCAGCTTTAGCATCATTCCTTCCAAAGAAATCCCAGGGCTGATCTCCTTCAGAATGGACTAGTTGGATCTCCTTGCAGTCCAAGGGACTCTCAAGGGTCTTCTCCAACACCACAGTTCAAAAGCATCAATTCTTTGGCGCTCAGCCTTCTTCACAGTTCACTAATTTAGATTATCTTTAATTTTCTTTGGCAACACTTTGCAGGTTTCAGTGTACAAATCTGCACTTTTTAAATTAAATTTATTCTTTTTGATGTTATCATGAACATAATTACAAATATTTTCAAATTGTTCATTGCCAGTGTACAGAAAAGAAGTTGATTTTTGTATATTGACTTTGTATCCCACAGCCTTGCTGAACTCATTTGTTACATCCAGTGTGTGTGTGTGTGTGTGTGTGTGTGTGTGTGTGTGAATTCTTTAGGATTTTCTGCATTCAAGATGTTGTCATCTGCAAATAATTTACTTCTTCCATTCTAAACTGATGCCTTTTATTTATTTTCCTTGTCTAATTTCCTGGGATAGAAACTTCAGCACAACATTGAATAGTAGTAGTGAGAAAAGATATATCATTGTCTTGTTCCTTTCTATGCTTTTCAAAACCCAGTTACTTTCATGGCAGTAGAAACAACTGAGCTAACGGAAAGGTCAAAGGTTCTAGGAAAGAAAAAAGCAGAGAAAAGCTAGGAAGCAGAAATTTCAGGGTATGTACCGGGTGGCAGGGAGAATACTGTCTAGTTCACTGTTATGTTAAGCAATCTCAGCCCCACAGGAGTGGCTGGGGGCAGAAGTACAAAGGAGCTTCCCAGGTTCCATGCCCAGCCTTCTCGGTCCAGCCTGGAGATAGGCCTTCATCCATTTTCACTATTGTTTCACTGCCCTTCACTCAAGCATGTTCCAAGGTGTCACATGCTGTTCAAGTCTCTAGATCAGCTGACTCTTCTCTGCTGTTCCTCATTTCTTTTGCTCACCAATGAAAACCATCCATTCCCATTCTGCTCCTTTTCAGGCTCTCTCCCTCTCCCACCTCCTAATGGGAATCTTTTCTTCATTATTTGGGCCTGCATGGTCTAAACTGGATCTAGTTTTACCAGTAAGATCTCACAGGGCCACAATTAATATTTTCTAAAGATTATACTTCATAAAATATTTTTTCCTTTGTTGTAAGTACCCCTGACTCAATAGGTCTCTACTGGTCAACCATGTTCAGATTCTTTTGAATTTAAGAGCACAAACTCTGGAGGCTGGATTGCTTGCTTAAATCTTGGCTTCACCCTTGTAAACTGTGTGCTTCAGTTTCCTTATTTGTAAAATAGGGATATAATGGCCTTTACCTTATAGGGTTCTTATGAGCATTAAATCTGCTAATTCATGGGCTGTGCCTGAAATGTGCTTGGCATGTAGCAAGAACTATCTAAGAGTTTGCTATTATTATCTGGGAAAATATCTGTCTTGTCTTCTCTGTATAAACATTTTTATGATATTCTTATCATGGTCTTATCTTCTCAAAGGGAATATCAGAAGTCATCACCACCCTCACTATACACTTGGGAGGACACCGTCTTGGTATAAGCCAGGTAGATGTAAACCAACAACCGTGTGGTGGAGAGCTGGACATCAGACCATGTGGGCATACTGACCAGTGATGTAAATCAGTGCATCCCAGGGAATCTTTCCTTCTTGACAGTAAAGGCTGAGGTTCAGTAGAGCGCATTCCCTGTCACTATCATTAAATTCATAGCAGATATTCCAACCAAGAGGGCCAAACTTTTTTCTCTCCTAGAACAGAAAATGAAAATGGTCTTAAAATTTGATAAAATTAATTGTGCATAAAATACTGAAAACCAGAGTTTCTGTTGAAGCTTGGCATCCTCATTGTGCAAAATGCCATTCAGCTTGAGTGAGGCTTTCAGTTTGACTTTCACCAGATAAGGCAGGCACCTGTTCCTCCAACTCTGGCCTTTTTCCAATGTTCCAAAAGATGATTAGATATTACTGGAAATGTGAAATCGTGACAGACCTGACAAAAGAACATTTGTTCTTTATGGTAAAATAAAATATTTCCCCATCAAAATAAGAAAAAATATCCCACCTTAAGAGTCATCTTGGTATAAAAATACTGATGCTAATCACCTGTGTGATGGAGACAGCTGCCCCTAAATCTTCTCAGAAGTCTGTCCATCACGTAGGCTTTTCAGTCATGCCTGATGGGTTGATTATACCCTGACTTCTCCATAGAGACCTTTTTAAAAAAGTGGTACAGAATCTCAATTCCTGTTTCATGGCTCTCCACAGGGAAATCTTTCCCGCTCTTTGTTATCATCCTCTCCTACCTAATTTCTTATCTCTAAACTGATTATATCAGAAGATGGGTGCCATGTTCCTTCTTCTCCTTCTTTTTTTTAAAACTTATCTTTTATACAATTTAAAAAGGCTACACTCCATTTACAGTTATTACAGAATATTGGCTATAGCCTCCATATTGTACAATACATTTTTGAGCTTATCTTATACTCAATAGTTTGTACCTTCTGAGAGAGTTAATTCTTAGATAGGTTGATAAAGAGTCCTTGGCTCTCAAGGAGGAGAAAAGGACAAAAGTTTTTTTTTCTACATTCCTTCATCTTAGTCACATAAGACATTATTTTCTTTCAGCCCAGAGCTAATTATTACACAACAAGACAACTCATCTTGATCAAGGGTATGTTTTTCCTTAAGCTCTGTACTAATGATTATATAACAACAATGTATCTTGCTCAAGGACATGTTTCTCCTTCTTAAGGAGAACCTTCTGTCTAATCCTGTTATCTTATGTGGGAGTGGGTCTGGTAAGACCTTTCTACTGTTACTCCTAATCCTGTTATCTTAAGATGTATGTTGTGGGAGTGGGTCTGGTAACGTCTTTCTATTGTAGAAACCAATTGTAAAAGTATATAAGGCCTTGATAAGACTATTGAGTGGGGCACTCTCTACCCGCTTCTGATATCTATGTCAGAAGCTTTCCCTATCCCTTTTTCACTGTAATAAAACAAGGCAATGGCACCCCATTCCAGTACTCTTGCCTGGAGAATCCCATGGATGGAGGAGCCTGGTAGGCTGCCGTCCATGGGGTCGTTAAGAATTGGACACGACTGAGCAACTTCACTTTGACTTTTCATTTTTATGCATTGGAGAAGGAAATGGCAACCCACTCCAGTATTCTTACCTAGAGAATCCCAGGGATGGGGGAGGCTGGTGGGCTGCCGTCTATGGGGTCACACAGAGTCAGACACGACTGAAGCGACTTAGCAGCAGCAGCAGCAGTAGCACACAAAAGCTCTGAGTGATCAAGCCTTGTTTCTGGCCCTGGATCTAAATTCTCTCCTCCAGAGGTCATCAATCTGACACCATTCATCATAAACTATCACTCCTTCCCCACCCCTACGTAGCCTCCCACCTGTAACCAGTAGTTTGTTTTCTATATCTGTGAGTCTGCTTCTTTTGTGTTATATTCACTAGTTTGTTGCATTTCTTATATTCCACCTATAAGTGATGTTATACAGTATTTGTCTTTCTCCGACTTATTTCACTTAGCATAATGGCCCTCCAAGTCCATCTATGTTACTGCAAATAGCAAAATTTCATTCTTTTTAATGGCTGATAAGTATTCCATTGTATGTATGTCTGTATATATATATATAAAATCATTTTTATCCATTCATCTTTGAGGGACACTTAGGTTGTTCCCATATAATGGCAATTGTACTCTGTTTGCTCCTCTTGATTTCAAAATTTCCCTAAGTCTTAAACCACCTCCTACATCTCAGATGCTTTTGTAGTAGAACAAAGGCCTCCCACATAGATGCTCTAATCCAGAGTCTTTGATTTTCTCTAGGGTCTTGTTTACTTATTTATTCCATATCTTGCATATTTAATCTTTGTTTTTTTTCTCTACTAATTCTTTCTTGGCAGACTAAACACATTTGAAAACAAGGCAGCTTACTTAGTCAAGACAGGGATACAAAGCTAAAGTCAGAGTTCCTGTACAAGGCCACAGAATGGACACCAGGTCAGGGTAGTGAGTTTGAACAGAGGGAAGGAGAAAGTAGTGCTGAGTTGAAGGTCACTGGTCAGGAGACTTGGGGATCTAATCACAGGGAGGAAGCCATTAAGGGTGGTGAAAGTGAAGTTGCTCAGTCATGTCCAACTCTTTGCGACCCCAAGGATTGTAGCCTACCAGGCTCCTCTGTCCATGGGATTTTCCAGGCAATAGTGCTGGAGCGGATTGCCATTTCCTTCTCCAGGGGATCTTCCTGACCCAGGGATGGAAGCCAGGTGTCCCGCATTGTAGACAGACGCTTTACCGTCTAAGCCATCAGGGAAGTCCTGGAGGCAAGCCATTAAGGGTGGTAAGCCCACTCAAACAGAAACAGGTGAGAGTGGAATTATTGTAATAAAAAATGCAGACTTGCTGACCAACATGATATATATGTGTAAAGGAGGAAGGATAAAAACAGTCCTGAAATTCTGGCTGTAGGTGATTACAAAAATGGGACCATCCATTTCAGGAGTAGAGTCTGGAGGGGAAGCAGATTTTGTGAGTGAAGCACAGCTGAGGAGACAACTTCATGCTTTTGAATTTGACCTACTGCATTTATGCAGGCAATGTAGCTCCTTAGGTCAGAGCAGAGCTGGGAGGCAAAGCTGTGAGGTACAGAGGCAAGGGCCATACAGAAATCAGACAGTGCGCATGTTAGTCACTCAATCATGTACAACTCTTTGCGACCCCATGGACTGTAGCCTGCTAGGCTATTCTGGCCATGGAATTCTCCAGGCAAGAATACTGGAGTGGGTAGCCATTTCCTTCTCCAAGTGAGCATTCTGACCAAAGGATCAAACCCAGGTCTCCTACATTGCAGACAGATTCTATATCATCTGAGCTACCAGGGAAGTCTAGGGACTGAGTTAAAACAACTTGGGTTCAGACAGAACAAAGACCTCAGCATTTCACAATGTCATTTGTAAGCTTTTAATTCTTACTTTTTATTGATTTAAAGTGTTAGTCACTTGGCCGTATCCAACTCTTTGCAACTCCATGGACCATAGCCCGCCAAGCTCCTCTGTCCATGGAATTCTCCAGGCAAGAATACTGAAGCAGGTAGCCATTCCCTTCTTCAGGGGCTCTTCCTGTCCCAGGGATCGAACCTAGGTCACCTGCTTTGCAGATAGATCCTTTACCATTTGAGCCACCATAGAAGCCCCTTATTGATTTTTAACCTAATACACTTCTCCTTGTCTATATTTAAAAAATTAGCAAATTTAGTGTACCTGAATAATTGCATGGAAGAAACAAATGCCGAATATTATTTGTCTCCATTTTCTTCCAAGTATATTTTCTTCAAAAAATGAAGGCATCATTTCGGTAAATGCTCGTCTGATATTTGCACGTAAACCTTTTGGAGGCTCATTGGTTACCTGTATTTAGAGACACATGGCAGAGAGTGTGGTTGTACAGATTTGAATTTTTTTCCAAATAACACATATAGAAGCCACTGAGGGGATGCAGGTAACTGATGCCTGGGAGGCATTCCTGCCCTGTTCCTGCCAGCTCTGTATCCCTGTCAGCCTTGTCCTCTGGAGAATAGGGGGTTCTCAGGCCTACGGTGGGTGGGTGAACCACCTCTACAAGAATCTCAGACCTTTCCATTTGGTGTCCATTTTTCTAACCACAGGCCAGAAAGGATGCTCAGGCCTTCTGCACTGGATTTTCTGGTCATCTCAATGTCCACCATCACCCTACACTTTGCCTTAATGGCACGGGGCACCAGGGAAGAGAAAACCCTGGTTCCTGAGTGATCATTCATATGCAGAAGTGTGTGTTAGTTGCTCAGTCATGTCAGACTCTTTGTGACCACATGGACTGTAGCCCACCAGGCTCTTCTGTCCATGGGATTCTCCAGGCAAGAATACTGGAGGGGCGTGCCATTTCCTTCTCCAAGTTCATATGCAGAGGCTTCCCATATAAGGAAACTTTGATTCCTGGTTGGGGAACTAAGATCCTGAATGCTGTGCATAATGGCCAAAAAAGAAAAAAAAAAGATGCCTTCTAGGACTTGCCTTAGGGTCTCCAGCCTTCAGCTTGAAGGTCTTTTTTACTTAGTAAGTCTCTCTATCCAAGTTTTCTGCATTATGTGAATGATAATTGAGGTTTCAATCCATCAGCCATACTGCCTGTGGGCTTTCCTGTCTCCCACATGCTGAAACATTTTCTTAACTCTGAGCAGGGTTCTGTTCTCATCTCTCTGCATCCTAGACATTTTCTTGAAGAGGGGAAGCAGGGAGGTGCTGGATGACTAGCAGAAGGACACACAGGAAGGGCAGTGGCCTGGGAAATTGTTTCCCTACTCACTCTCTGGTGAATGGACACTGACTCCCACCTCTCCACCTTGGCTGACCAAACCCTGACACAACCCTGCACAGGCCCAGTGGGCTCCATGGATTCACTCGGGGAGCACCCTGAGCCCAATCATGTCACAGAGTTCAACCACGAACATATGTTACCTTGACCGAATTTTGAAGGACTGTCACAGGAAATGTACTACTAGGCATGGAACTTAAAAAAAGTCGAAATGTATCCTTGATAACAACATCTGTTTAAAACAAAGACAAAAAAGAAAATGCTTAACTCAGTAATATTTTTCTATAAGAAATAATTATTATTGGATAGAAAAAGATAAGCTCAGTTTAAGGACTAGTTTATCTTTTTAAAATATTTGATGATGTAAAATGTTCTAGAATGGAGGTGAGGGGACTCCTTCTAGAAGCTCTTCACCCAGGTGATCCTGACAGTCTGGATGTTGGCACAGTTGAGTAAAGAAATTAAGAACTTGTTCTATTCTTTTTAAAAGATTATTAATTATTTTGACTGTGCTGGGTCTTCATTGCTGGGCATGGGCTTTCTCTAGTTGCAGCAAGTAGGGGCTACTCTCTGGTTGTGGTGTTCAGACTCTAAAGCTCAAGGGCTTCAATCGTTGTGGTGCACAGGTCCAGTTACCATGAGGTATGTGGAATCTTCCCAGACCGGGGATCGAACTTGTGTCCCCTGCATTGGCAGGCAGACTCTTAACCACTGGACCACCAGGGAAGTCCAGGAATGTTAATTTTCAATTCTTGATAGAAATGTTAAGGATCATTCCTCTGAAACTGGTAATTTTTCAAACGAAAAAAAGGACAGTGACTATCTTTATGCTTGTGAAGTTTTAATTTTTGTTTGTTGTTAGCCATTCAACTTAGGGAAAATTCCGTGAAAATGGTCAGAAAGCCTTATGGAGAATAAAGGAATGTGTTCCTTCTTCAGAGAAGAAGCAAAGGGAACTCAGTGAGCAGGGAAATGGAGAGACCTCACAGGCAGCATCAAGAAGTCAATATGCTTCCTGTTTGAGTTGTGGGCATAGAACCTAAGAAAGAACAAGCTGCATTCCAGTTTCAAAAAGCCAGAGCAGAACTGGGAAAACCACTGTTCCTGTCACAGGAAGACACAAGCATCATCCAAGGAGGCCTTTCTCAGCATTGGTCTCTAAGCACAAGTGATGGTGTTCCTCTGGCATGCTCCCGCTACCTCCTTAGGGGGAGCCCCCAGGCAGTAGCTGTTCCTTTTACCTGGAATGCTCTTCCTTTAGACTCCTTGACTTTTCTCAAGTGTTGGTCAAATGCCAACTTCTCAAAGAGGTCTACCCAGACCACCCCATTTAAAACTGCTCTCCACCCTTCCTCCTTACTCCCATTCCACCCCGACCTTCCTGTTCCTCCTTACTTTACTTTTAATTTTTCCCAAAGCACCGACCACATTCTATCATACCATATACATTACTTATTTGTTATGTGGTTTGTTTATGTGGTTTCTCTGTCTCCACTCGCTAGCATGTAAGCTTGAGGAGGGCAGATGACTGTGGTTGCTTTGTTCACCAACATGCACTAAGTAGCTAGAACAGTGTGTGGTACACAGTAGGTTCTCGAATATTTATTAAGTGAATGGCTGCAGATTAAAGTTGTATTTATGCTTCTTGGTTTAGTAATCTAAACTAATGAGCTACATTAAATAGCCAAGATTAAGTTAGTTCTAGTACTGTTCTAGTAAAGTTAGTTTACCTTTTGGTGGACCAAAAAGTTCAAGGGAAGAACCCAAACAAACTTTTTCACCAACCCAGTGCAATTCCAGAGAAACATTAAAGTTGTTTCTATGGTAAAAAGTTTTTCAGTAATCATGTATGGATATGAGAGTTGGACCATAAAGAAAGCTGAGCACCAAAGAATTGATGCTTTTGAACTGTGGTGTTGGAGAAGAGTCTTGAGAGTCCCTCGGACTGCAATGATGTCAAACCAGTCAATTGTAAAGGAAATCAGACTTGAATATTCATTGGAAGGACTGATGCTAAAGCTGAAGCTCCAATACTTTGAACACTTGATGTGAAGAACTGACTCATTAGAAAAGACCCTGATACTGGGAAAGATTGAAGGCAGGAGGAGAAGGGGATGACAGAGGATGAGATGGTTGGATGGCATCACCGACTTGAAAGACATGATTTGAGCAAGCTCTGGGAGTTGGTGATGGACAGGGAAGCCTGGTGTGCTGCAGTCCACGGGGTTGCAAAGAGTTGGACACTACTGAGCGACTGAACTGACTGACTGATTAGCATAGAAGTCAGATATCATAAAATCTTAGGGCTAATGCTTTCATTAACCACCTCCCCTACACACACACACAAACTGAAGAGTGGAAAAGGCCAGGTTTAGAGAAGCATCTTAAAAATCCTTTTTTCCCCTCATGACTGCAAAAGCATTGAGGATCTTAACATTTATAGACATCACAGAAGTTTAGAATTGAAATAGAATAGAAATCATCTTAGTATGGACTTGTAGCAATGGCGTTGTGTAGTCACTTTATTTCTGAGGAAGCAGAGGCCCAGAGATGAGGTGTGATATATATAGTCAGGCAGTGGTGGGGGCCAAACTCTACTCAGGTCTTAGAATTTCAAGTCCAGAGGCTTTTTTCCCTTTTCTCTCTTTTTTCTTTCACTCACTTTCTCTTTTCAACTTCTTACCTGAATGTAATTTAAAAAATATTTATTTATTTATTTGGCTGCTCCTGGTCTTAGCTGTGACATGTGGGATCTAGTTCCCTGACCAGGGATCTGACCTGGGCTCCCTGCATTGGGAGCATGGAGTATCAGCCACTGGACCACCAGGGAAGTCCCTCCCTGCATGTATCTTATTTTATACTGGTTCAGGTTAAACGTTAGAACCCAAATGGTTATGTTAGTAAACAGTTGTAACAAGGACCAGAAGAGGATTTTTCTGTCTACTTAAGCACTTAAACTTCATCAACAACTTCTCTGGCTGCTGTGGCCCATCCAGCCTCCTCGTAGGTCTGGCAAGGTCATTGTGAAGGTGATTGACTGGTCCTTATTCAGAAGGCTCCCATAGTACCTCTGCAGCAAACTGCTTTTAGATGCTTTCTCTAGCATTTTTTCTTAATCATAATCCTAATCATCAGGATAAGGAATCTGATGATTCAAGTAGTAAACACCATATCATTTTTCTTTACTTATTTAAATAGAAGTCACAGACCCCACAGGAAGCAAGCCATCTCTTGTTCATATCATGAAGAGTGGAAAGAGAGGAGATTCTGGGTGGCTGATGCTACAGACTCTGTCCTTGATAGAAACAGTCTGTAGAAGGCAGGGCATGGGGCAATCAGGGAGTGAGGGATCTTTGGGGAAGGCTGCTAAGCCCTGTTGGTGGCTTGGTGACCAGTGCAGGCTGGCTGCTCTGTAAAGGAGAAGGTCTTCATCTTAACAGGCAACGATAAAGAAAGTCATCTGCACAGTTCTCACCTTTCTAGAAAGCCCTCTGTCAGGACACAAAGGAGGACACCAGAGAAAAGGTCCTGGATATCCCAGGTGGGCAGTTCTCTTCCATGACCTCCTGGGACAGTAAGGAAGTTTGCCCCACACAGCTTATTACCTATCATACAGTTCCTAATTCCAACTCCACTTCTCTCTTTGCAGTCCATTATACTTACTTGAGTGGGAAAGAAGGCAGTGATAGTATAGTTAGTGGTGGCAATTACGACTTATGTTGGGCACACCCATGGGGGTGTGTGTGTCTATGAGATACATGTGAAAGTTAATTGTCATGTGGGTTATAGAGGATAAAAAGTGGTAAAACACCACCATGAGAACTGGTGTTAACTTGAACTCTGTTCCTGAACGTCTCTCATTCTGTAGTGAAAAACATAATTTTCTTCTTTTGTCCTAAGTCCATTTTCTATTTCTTTTTAAAATTAACATCATGCCTAGATGTTATTTATTTTGAATTCAAATGGTCTTTCATAGAAAGTAACATGAAACAAAAATGACGCAGTTCATTGTACCCTCAACTTGGAGTCTGAACATTTTTATTTGAATCAGGGTCGTGTAACCTAACTAAACCCCTCTAGATCTCAAATTTTTCCTTTTAATATAGGATAAACAATGCCAATAATAATTGTTATAAGGATTGGATTCAACAAGAAAGGCCACATAAAAATGGTATTATTATATAAATGCTATATGCTCAACATACTTGAATCTGTGAAGGTTTTAATTAGCTCCTCCATTGCCAACATCCAAGAAACAGCAAGGTGGCAGTTTTGCAGAAACACCCAGTTTCCTGATTTCATTGCATCTTTGATCATTCTTTCAGCAATAGGTCCTTGTCCTTGTCCCAGTGAAATTGACTGCACCCTGAATTCAAAAACAACAATGAAATGCTGTTTCATATTACTTTTAAGCAATGCAACTATCAAGAAATGTAAATATGGCAGGCTTCTAGAATATGAATACATTTCAAATTCTCATTCTGATAGATGTAGATATTTTTTCTTATTTTCTCGGTATTTTTAACTATAACACGCAAAAGTGAATGAGACAAATATAGTTCTGTGTTACAAATATACAAATAAACGTGCATAGAGGAGAAAAATATCTGTGCTTGAAAAGAGAACTTCCCTAACACCCCAGAGACATCTCTTCTGTCTCCTTTCTATTCCAATCATCTTCCCTTCCTCCATCCCAAAGGTACCCTTTGTCCTGACGTCTAATGCTATAGGTCAGTTTTTAAAAAGCTTCTGGAAACCCAAAGTCTAACATATATACAGGACTTCCCTGGTGGCTCAGATGGTAAAGCGTCTGTCTACAATGCGGGAGACCTGGGTTCAATCCCTGGGTTGGGAAGATCCCCTGGAGAAGGAAATGGAAATCCACTCCAGGACTATTGCCTGGAAAATCCCATGGACAGAGGAGCCTGGTAGGCTACAGTCCATGGGGTCTCAACATACATACAAAAGTACACAAATCATTAGTGTTTAGCTTGATGGATTCTCTCAAAGAGAGTGTACAGAAGAACCACCACCCAGGGCCAAAAAAAGAGAGAGCATTACTAGCACCCTGTCAGTTAGTGTCCTCCCTTTGTCTCAAAGGCAACAATTCCTTTGACTTCTAACACCATAGATTAATTTTTCTTGTTTTTGAACTTATATAAATGGAATCATAAAGTGTATATTTATATTTGGTCTATTTCAATCAACATTATTTCTTCAGATTAATTCATATTACTGTGTGGTGTTCATTTCCATTGCTATATAGTATTCTACTGTATGCTTATATCAAGTTTATCCATCCATTCTGCTCTTGCTGGACATCTGGGTTACTTCTGGTTCTTGGCTATTACAAACAATGCTGCAATAGCCGTTCTCACAGACGTCTCTTGGCATATATGGGTACTCCATCTTGTATGTATATATTCCTTGTATGTATATATGTGTATATTCCTAGGAATGGAACTGCTGTTTGACAGAGTATGTGTATGCTGAATTTTTTTATAATATCAAACTTTTTCAGAGTGATGACATCATTCCACACTTGTACCCGCAATGGGTGAGAGTACTTATTTTTCCACAACTTTGACAACACCTGATAGATATAGAATGGTATCTCATTGAGGTTTTAAATTATTTCCCATTTTCCTAGGTTTATTTATTAGGCATTTGGATATTTGCTTTTATATTCTTCTCTCCCCTTTTTTCCTACTGGTTCACCTGTCTTTTTTCTTATTGATTTCTAAGAGTTCTTTACATTGGATATAAACTCTTTGTTATTATTATTTTTTTAATTGTCTTCATAGTTTTGCCTTTTACAGAATGTCATATACTTGGAACCATCCAGTATATATAGCCTTTTCAGATTGGCCTCTTTCACTTGGTAATATGCATTTAAAGTTCTTGCATGTCTTTTCATGGCTTGATAGGCTCATTTCTTTTTAGCACTGAATAGTATCCATTGTGGGCTTCCCGGGTAGCTCAGCTGGTAAAGAATACACCTGCAATGTAGTAGACCCTGGTTCAAATCCTGGGTCAGAAAGTTCACCTGGAGAAGGGATAGGCTACCCACTCTTGTATTCTTGGGCTTCCCTGGTGGCTCAGATGGTAAAAGAATCCACCTGCAATGCAGGAGACTTGGGTTCAATCCCTGGGTTGAGATGAGCCCCTGGAGGAGATCACGGCAACCCATTCCAGTACTCTGGCTTGGAGAATCCACATGGACAGAGGAGCCTGGTGGGCTATAGTCCATGAGGTAGCAGAGTCGGACTTGACTGGGTGGCTAAGCACAGAAAGCACAGCACAGTATCCATTGTATGGATACACCACAGTTTATTCATCCATTCATCTACTGAAGGACATCTTGGTTGCTTCCAAGTTTTGGCAATTATGAATAAAGCTGCTATGCATTTAATGTAGGCTCTTGTATAACGTAGATTCTTGGGTGAACATAAGTTCTTAACTTCTTTGGGTAAATGCCAGATGGCTGATCATATGAAACATGAAACTGTCTTCCAAAGTGGCTGTACCATTTTGTATTCTCACCAACAATGAATGAGAGTTTCTGTTGCCAGTATGCATTAATGCAATCTATTTTAAGTCCAGTAACCTTGCTAAATCCACTAAAAATTAAGATATATTTTGTCTGAGTAGAAGAATGTCCTATTTCCGTTTTTCTCTTTTTAAGAAATGATTTCTAGATTCTTAGTTTATTAGGACATTTCCCACCATGAATTCATGTTGAATTTTAACAAATGCTTTTTCTGCATATGTTGAATTAATAGTTTTCTTCTTTAAGGATATTTTGCCATTACTCTTTCAATGTGGTGAATTAAATTATTTTCAGTATTTTAATGCTTATATTACTGAAATAAACCCAGAATTCTGGGAAGGTTTTTTAATAATGAATTCAATAAAAAATTCTAAACTATTTAGATATTCTAATTATTCTTATTAGTTTTTTAAAGGTGTGCTTTTGGAGGAATTTTCCTGTTTATCAACATTTTCAAATTCATTAGCAAAGTTTTCTTTTTAAATAATATGCTTTTATGATTATTTTAATGTCTGCAGGTCTATAGTGATATTCTCTTACTCATTCATGATATAGGTTTTTTGAATCTCTGTTTCTTTCCCTCTGTATTAGTTTCAAGAGAGATTTATATTTTATTAAATTTTTCAAAAAAAGCAACTTCTGTTCTTTTAAATCTTGTCTATTGAATGAATGTTTTCTGTCACTGGTTTCTGCTCTCGGCTTATTATTTTTTCCTTCTATTAGAGCTTAACAACTAAGTTTTAGATTGCCCAATTTTTCTTAGTGGGAATATCAGCCTGAGTTCTTAGTCTGACATTTCTGGCACCAGAAGTCATTACATATGTATAAATTTACACTAAGTGTCTTATTACTAACCCCCCCTGGTTTTTGATAGGTTATATTGTTTCATCATTGTCCATTTATTGGGAAATTTCCAGTATGATTTCCCTTTAACAAACAAGCTGTTCATAAGAACATGTTTTTGCTCTCCAAATATTAAAAATATTAACTTTTAAGATTTATAAGAATTATTGTGGTCAGGGAATAAGTTTTATTCTTTTTGAAATACCTGTCTCTTAGAAAATCATTAATTTTTAAATGCTGCATAGGTATTTGAAGATCTTGCATTTGTTTTATTTGTTGAGTATAAAGATTAAGGCTCTTCATTTCACTATTAATTTCATCAGCCAAGTATTTTACCTTTATAACACCTTTATAACCTTTATAACAAAAGTTATAAAGTTAATATAAGTGTATATGTACCCATACCCAGCTTCAGAAGTAAAACATATGATCTGAGCTTGCATTATGCCCCTTCATGTTCACTTTTCTTATTACCCAAACTTCCCCTTCTACAAGGTCACTGCTCTCCTGGACTTGGTATAACTTTTATATTTTTCTTTATACTATTATTGCAAAAATGTGAATTCATAAGCAGCATATAACATATATCTGTTTAATAATTTTATATGATTTATCAAATTTCTCCAATATTATATAATTTTTGTGCAACTTAATTTATTTTGCCCAGTATTAGTTTGTGTGCGGAGAAGGCAATGGCACCCCACTGCAGTACTCTTGCCTGGAAAATCCCATGGACGGAGGAGTCTAGTGGGCTGCAGTCCATGGGGTCGCTGAGAGTTGGACATGACTCAGTGAATTCACTTTCAGTTTTCACTTTCATGCATTGAAGAAGGAAATGGCAACCCACTCCAGTGTTCTTGCCTGGAGAATCCCAGGGACAACAGAGCCTGGTGGGCTGCCATCTATGGGGTCGCACAAAGTCGGACACGACTGAAGGGACTTAGCAGCACCAGCAGTTTGACCCATCCATATTAATAAACATAGTCCTAATTTATTTATTTTCATGGCTATAGTGTATTATATTCAATTATATGAATATGCCACAATTTACATAGTTTTTTAAGATGGACATTTTGGTTGTTTCCAGGCTTTTTTTGGTGTTGCTATTATAAATGTTTCTATGAATGTTCATGAATATGGCTCTTTGCCCATCCATGACTGACTTTGAACATGCAAATTCAGTAGTGAGTTGTTGGGATATGGGGAATGCTCTCTGCAACTCTGATATACTGCTAATTTCTCTTCAAAATGATTTAAACTAATTTTTCACTCCCACTTGCAATATGAGTATTTCTATAGCTCCCTATCTTTGGCACGATTTTGCTAATTTGATGAGTATGAAATATCTTCTTAATGGTTTTAACTTATTGTTTCCTAATTACTAGTGAGGTTGGACTGGGTCACATGGTGCCCAGACATTAAGTCAGACATCATTCTGAATGAGTCTGTGGGGATGTTTCTGGGTGAGATTAATATTTGAATCAGCAGACTGAGTAAAGCAGATTTTCCTCCTTAATGTAGATGGGGCCCACCCAATCAAGTGAAGACTTGAACAGAATGAAAAGGTTGAGGAAGAGGGAACTCCTTCAGCCTGACTGAGCTGGGTCATTGTATTTCTTTGCTTTTGAATTCAAATGAAAACACTGACTTTTCTTGGGTCTTGAGTCTGCTGGCTTTCAGACTGGGACTCGTATCATTATTACTTCTGGTTTTCAGACCTTTGGACTTGGACTAGAATTACACATTGACTTTCCTGTGTTTCTCTCTTGCTGACTGCAGATTTTGGAGATTAGCCTCCATAATCATGTCAGCAAATATCTCATTTTATGTATAATATATATACACACATATATAGCATAATATATTCAAGGCCACGGTTTTTCCAGTAGTCATGTACAGGTGTGAGAGTTGGACCATAAAGAAGGCTGAGTGCCAAAGAATTGATGCTTTTGAACTGGGTGCTGGAGAAGACTCTTGAGAGTCCGTTGGACTGCAAGAAGAGTATACCAGCCAACCCTAAAGGAAATCAACCCTGAATATTCATTGGAAGGACTGATGCTGAAGCTGAAGCTCCAATATTTGGACACCCTATGTGAAGAGCTGACTCATTGGAAAAGACCCTGATGCTGGGAAAGATTGAGGGCAGGAGGAGAAGGGGATATCAGAGAATGAAATGATTGGATGACATCATTGACTGAATAGATAAGAGTCTGAGCAAACTCCAGGGGATAATGAAGGACACAGAAGCCTGGCATGCTGCAGTCCACTGGGTTGCAAATAGCTGGACATGATGGAGCAACTGAACGACAACAACAATAGAGTGATATATATATGTTATTTGCATAATATATATAATTTGTATTATGTGTGTATATATATATCCATATATATCTGTTTCTCTAGAGAAGCTTGACTAATAAAGATTGTTGCTGTTTAGTCGCTCAGTTGTGTCCAACTCTTTGAACTTCAAAGAACAGATGGAATTCATTGTCTTGTAATCTCCATGCAAGGGCCTGTCGGCACTGGAGATTACCTCCTAGATATGAGACCCCTACTCTCCCCTGCTATCCCGTGGTCTTATGTACTTCCCTACCCATCAGAACACCATCTTGGGGAGGACTTGGGAAAGAAGGAGTCAGGAAGACTGAGTTTTTATGAGAAAGGAGTCAAAACAGCTTACTCTGGAGAGATTTAAATCTGAAGAAAATATAATATTGTAAATTCACAAGTTTAAACTTCCCCCTCTTTTTCTTACTCAGCAGAATAGAGGCTCAGGAGAAAGAAGAGATTAATAACACAACCTAAAGAGCTATGGGATTTTTTTGTACATTTGAGCATAAGGTGTAAACTACAGACCTTTATAGTTACATTAAAATAATGTCTTAAATAGCAAATGTTTTAATTATTATTGAATTAATTATCCCTCAATATTTAAACAATCTCCCCTTTGCTCAAATGAAGTTTACATCTGCTTTTATGAATTTACTACCACTTTAATCACATGCATAGCTAACTATTAAATATTTAAACTTATTTATATTTAAATAAATATTTATATATTTAATATATATAATATATTATTTATATATATTTAAAATATATTAAATATTTTAACTTATAAGGGATACCTGAATTAGGAATTCACATTCCACAGAGGGAAGGAAAAAAAAGGGAAATTTTAACTAGGTGATGTTCATATGAATGATAAAAACTGAACAATGTGACCTTACCTTTCTGAATATCCACTCTCCCGGGCAAACCTCTGAAATGCACCCATGGGATCTGAGCCTGTGCTTAAGATAAATACCAGGGGAGTGTTGTATGACATGTCTTGATACAGAGTGGGCAGGTCCACAGGTGGTGTCTCTATAAAGGCTTTCCCAAGATTTTCTATGACAAAGTCTGTAAGAGCAAAAACCACCTGAAAGTTGAAAGAAAAAACATTAAAAGGCTACTGGATGAGGATCCATTTCAACATAGTATCAGAAGCTCTAACCAGGGCCATTAGGCAAGACAAAGAAGTAAGGCATCCAAATCAGAAAGGAAGAATTAAAAATGTCCTTATTTGCAGATGATATGATCTTATAGAGTTAACCCTCGAACAACATGAGTTTGACCCAAGACATGGGTTCATTTTCATTTTTCTGCATCTGAATATCCAATTTGCCCAACACAATTTATTGAAGAGACTATGCTTTCCCATTCTGTTTCCTGTAGTGGCTATATCAATTTACATTCCTGCTTACACCACTCATAAAAATCAACTCAAAATGAATTAAAAATTTAAATATAAGATCCCAAACCATAAAACTCCTAGAAGAAAACAGAGGGGAAAGCCTCCTTGATGTAGCTTTTGGCAACGAGATTTTGGATATGACAGCAAAAGCACAAATAACAAAAGCAAAAATAAGCAAGTGGGACTATACAAAATGAAAAAGCTCCTGTGCAGCAAAAGAACCAACCAACAAAATAAGAAGACAACCTATGGAATGGGAGAAGGTATCTTCAAGCCATACATCTAATAAGGTGTTAAAATCCAAAAATATATAGGAAATTCATGCAACTCAATAGCAAAAAAATCCCAAACAATCCAATTAAAAAACAGGCAGAAGATCTGAAAAGGCACTTTTTCAGAAAAGACATATATCTGCTTAGCATCATTAATCATCAGGGAAATGTAAATCAAAATCACAATGAGATATCATTTTATACCTGTTAAAATGACTATTATCAAAGAGACAAAGAATAAATGTTGGTGAAGATCTGGAGAAAAGGGAGCCCTGAGGCATCATTGCTAGGAATGTAAATTGATGTCTCCACTATGAAAAACAGTATTTATATTTCACAAAAAAGTAAAACCAGAACTACCATATGATCCAGCACTCACAATTCTGGATATTTATCTTAAGAAAATGAAAGCAATAACTTGAAAAACATACATGCACCCCCGTGTTCACTGCAGCACTATTTACAATAGCCAGGACATGAAAACAACCTGTGTCTGTCAATGGATAAATGAATAAAGAAAATGTGATACATACACATATAGGAATATTATGCAGTCATAAAAAAGAATGAACTCTTGCCATTTGCAACAACATGAATGGACCTTGAGGGCATTATACCAAGTGGAATAAGTCAGACAGAAAATAAACAAACATATTATCTTTCATATGTGGAATCTTAAAAATAACAACAAGAAGGCAAAATACTCTTTGACATAAAATCACAGCAATATCTTTCT
Organism: Budorcas taxicolor; assembly: GCF_023091745.1. NCBI lineage: Eukaryota > Metazoa > Chordata > Mammalia > Artiodactyla > Bovidae > Budorcas > Budorcas taxicolor. Next base: position 109,602,625 of record NC_068920.1, read on the forward strand.
TGACCCAACTCCTTCAATAATGGAAATAAAAACAAAAATAAGCAATTGGGACCTGCCGCTGCTGCTGCTAAGTCGTTCAGTTGTGTCCAACTCTGTGCGACCCCATAGATGGCAGCCCACCAGGCTCCCCTGTGCCTGGGATTCTCCAGGCAAGAACACTGGAGTGGGTTGCCATTTCCTTTTCCAATGCATGAAAGTGAAAAGTGAACGTGAAGTCGCTCAGTCATGTCTGATTCTTCGCGACCCCAAGGACTGCAGCCTACCAGGCTCCTCCGTCCATGGGATTTTCCAAGCAAGAGTACTGGAGTGGGGTGCCATCGTCTTCTCCGAATTGGGACCTAATTAAACTTAAAAGCTTTTGCACAGCAAAGGAAACTATAAACAAAATGAAAAGACAATCCTCAGAATGGGAGAAAATAATTGCAAGTGAAACAATGGACAAAAGACTAATTTCCAAAATATACAAGCAGCTCATGCGGCTCAATATCAGAAAAACAAACAACCCAATCAAAAAGTGGTTGAAGGTCCTGAACAGGCATTTCTCCAAAGAAGACATACAAATAGTCAACAAACATATGATAAGATGCTCAATATCACTCATTTTTAGAGAAATGCAAATCAAAACCACAACGAGGTATCACCTTACACAGGTCAGAATGGCCACCAACAAAAAAAAATCTATAAAAAAAAAAAAGTGCTGGAGAGGATGTGGAGAAAAGCGAACCCTGTTGCATTGTCGGTGGGGATGTAAATTGATACAGCCACTAAGAACACTATGGAGATTCCTTAAAAAACTAGGAATAGAACTACCACATGACCCAAGAATCCCAGCACTAGGCACACAGCCTGAGAAAACCATCATTTGAAAAGATACATGCACCGCAGTGTTCACTGCAGCACTGTTTACAATAGCCAGGGCATGGAAGCAACCTGGATGTCTATCAACAGATGAGTGGATAAAGAAGTAGTGGTACATATATACACAGAATATTACTCAGCCAAAGAAAGGAATGCATTTGAATTAGTTCTAGTGAGTTGGATGAACGTAGAGCCTGTTACACAGCATGAAATAAGTCAGAAAAAGAAAAATGAATATCGCATATTAACACATATATATGGAATCTACTGGGCTTCCCTGGTGGCTCAGAGGTTAAAGCATCTGCCTGGAATCTGGAGACCCGGGTTCGATCCCTGGGTTGGGAAGATCCCCTGAAGAAGGAAATGGCAACCCACTCTAGTACTCTTGCCTGGAGAATCCCACGGAGGGAGGAGCCTGGTAGGCTACAGTCCATGGGGGCGCAAGGAGTCGGACACGACTGAGCGACTTCACTTCACTTTTATGGAATCTACTGAACTGAACTGAATTGATGGAATCTAGACTGGAAAATCCCATGGATGGAGGAGCCTGGTAGGCTGCCGTCCATGGGGTCGCTAAGAGTCGGACACAACTGAGCGACTTCACTTTCACTTTTCACTTTCATGCATTGGAGAAGGAAATGGCAACCCACTCCAGCATTCTTGCCTAGAGAATCCCAGGGATGGGGGAGCCTGGTGGGCTGCCGTCTATGGGGTGGCACAGAGTCGGACATGACTGAAGCGACTTAGCCGCAGCAGCAGCAGTAGAATGATGGTACTGATGAACCTATTTGTAAGGCAGGAATAGAGACACAGACATAGAAAACAGACTTGTGGACAACGAGGGGGAAGGAGAGGGTTGGATGAATTGAGAAAGTAGCACTGAATCATATACATGGCCATGTGTAAAATGGATAGCTAATGGGAGATGGCTATATATCACAGAGAGCTCAACACTGTGTTCTGCGACAGCCTAGGAGTGGGATGGGGTCGGGGGTAGGAGGGAACTTCTGCAGGGGAGACATATGTATACTTATGCCTGAGTTGTGTTGCTGTGTGGCAGAAGCCAACACAACACTGTAAAACAATTACCCTCCAATTAAAAATAAATTTAAAAAATAGCAACAACAACAAACTTCTGAATACAGAGCATACACTGTTGTTTGCCAGAGAGGGGAAAATGCATGCAGAGGGTGAAAAGGTAAAAATAAAAATTAAATGTAAAAAATAAATGTGTGTGTGTGAGAGAGAGAACGCACTTCATTTCCCAAGATTGAGATTTTTAACTAGAATTACATAATCATACGTGGAAGACCATTTGTGTATTTTCTAAGAAGGCTTGCAACTTGCATCATATTCTCCAAAGGGTCCAAGAGACAAACAAACAAACAAACAAACAAACAAACTCTCAACATTGTAAATCAACCATACTCCAATAAAAAATTAATTAAAAACAAACAAACAAAAAATCCTTGTCCTCAGGCTGACCTGGATTTCATGACTGGGAGGGGTAGGAAATCATTTTCTACCAAGCCCCTTTGCTCCTTCCCTCTCCAAGCCTAGGTGGTGCCTGAGGGGGAGTGACTCTGCTTGCTTCTGGTGCAGAGCTTGGCTCCATTTCTCATTCTATTTGTTTCTTTTTTGTTCCCATGAGCAATCACTCTAACCACAGCTTGAAGGCCTGGCTCTAAGCTATTCCTGGTCCTTCTCCTCTGGAACCCTCTTCCTTCTCCTAACTGGTCTGCCCTTGAATCTCTGCTAGGCTTCCCCACCCAGGGGCACTGTTCCAGGTCTCCCTGTTGCTGCCTGACACCCTCCAGTCTGCCCCCACAGGATGTTGGTATGACACAGGAAACGATTTATATGAGCTGAGACTATCACCTCTTCAAAGAGGTCCTCCTTGGCTTCCTACTCTAGTTTCCACTCTACTACTTTTATTGAAAATTCCCTTTCATGTCCTTCTTAGAACTTTTTGCAAGCAGAAAGTATTTTATTCTTTCTGTCCCTTCTTTCTCCCACTAGAATACAAGCTTTTGGGAGTAATTTTTCTTTTTCATAAGAAAAAAGAATTTTTCTTTTTCACAATTGTATCCTCAGTGCCTGGAATACAAAAATTACTCACCAAGGTATTTGTTAAATGTTTTATGGACAGAAGCTGAGGGACAGGTACTGGTCTTCAAATGATCGAAAGTGAGTCTTAGGTCTTTTCCTGAGTCTGATCTTCTCTGGACCAGAGAAATGGGAATATTGGCTGTGGGACAAGGCCCCCTAGCAGGTGGAATCTTGCATGGATGTAGCCCACCGGCATCTGTTCTCTTCCCTAGAACTCTTGTGTAGTCATATTTCTACTGCATGATGCAATTTTCCTATCTGTAGCTGATTGGACGAGGAACAAAACTTAAGTTGAGCTGGACCAATCAGAATCTCTCTCCTGAGAACTTGAAACTGGAGGAACAATTTCATTGAGGGTTGAGTGCTATCAATGGCAATACTATAGAGTTATGTTCAGTGAGTTGCCCAGTGAGCTGCTCCTCCTGAAGTGTGATTAACTGGTTTTCCTCAAATTTAATGAGCTACCCCAGTATCCTTTTAATATATCCTTTTTAGTCTTGAATTTATTAAATTTGTTCTATATTGTTGCAACCTTAAGAACTTTGGCTCGTACACAGAGACACAGAACCCGAAACAAAAACAACAAAAATTTCCCATAGTTTCGAATTTTCTAGCCTATGTCTCAGTCTTAAAACTCCTTCTTTGGGACTACTGCTGTTTAATCATCCCTTCATCTTTGTCAGTATCTGACCTGGTAGCCACTGTCGCATATCCACTGGGGACTTGCCACCTCGCTTATAGCTTCCTCTCCATTTGTATCTTTTCCAGTGATTTATCAACTGTGTCTCAGGCATTGTCTTGTCATCATCTGGGGTGATACAACCTAGGTTCAGGGCCCAGAAGGACCTCCCACATCCTAACTGCACAGTAACTTGACCTCAAACTCCAGTGCACATCATCTCAGTCACCCATACCTATGGCCACCCTCAGGACATGGTCACCACTTGGAACTTCTCATTAGAGGTTTTAAGCTCAGCTTTGATCACAACCTCTCCTGTCCTTCTAACTGTTCTACATTCCTAGTCCAACTACAGTTGCTTCCGAAGAAACTTTCAAGGTTTTCCCTCTTCTCCCAGTCTATAAGCTTTTTCTTAGAGCTCTTCCCCGTTATAGAACTACTTTTACCAACAGTCTCAATGACCTTCTATCTTCATATATTGCAATAATCAGTAGCCCAGGCCAACCCCACAGCCTTTCTGTTTTCCTAAAGAGATGGTAGAAAATCCTACAGTATAGCCTCAATATCTCCAAATTACAGTTTGACTTTCTCCAGTGCATTTTCTTTCTCCCGTTTCTCATAGAACACCCTCCATTCATTACAATCTGTTGATAATTCTTGCTGTATTGAAACACTACGCCTACTTGGTTTCCACATCATTTCTTTCTCCTGGTGTTCTTCTTACCCCTCTGCCTCTTCTTTCTTAAGGGCTCTTCATCCTTTCTCTTTGTCTTTTCAAAGTTGGTGCTACTCAGGGTTTCATCCTTTGCCCATCTGTCCTCTTAACCTATTATTCCTCTACGATTTTAACAACTCCTGTGGTTTTACTTTCCAACTCAATGTTAATGATCCCCCAGTCTCTACTTTTTAAGCTATATTTCTCTCTACAGTTTTCTGTGCAGATATTAACTGGTCCTCAGACTACCATACAGTTTGATATTGGTAGATACTGCAGACTCGGTGACATCTTTATCTGACATGTTTCTCCTTTCACATTTGCTTAGTCATTGACACAACTCTCCCCTTTGGCACCCACGCAGAAACCAGGAGCCATACTAGTTGCCCTATCTCCACATCCCCCTCCACCTCTTTAATCTACTACCTCTATCTTAATTCAGGTTGCCATAATTTTAAAACAATTTTTATTGAAGTACATTTGATTGACAATGTTTTATTAGCTTCCAGTGTACAGCAAAGTGAATTATATATATACATATATATGTATATGTATATATCGCCATTCTTTTTCAGATTCTTTTCTCATATAGGTTATTACAGGATATTGAGTAGAGTTTCCTGTGCTTACAGTAGGTCCTTGTTATCTAGTTTATATATGTAGTGGGTATATATTAACCCCAATTAACCCCAACTCCTAATTTATTATTTCCCTGCATGTTTCTCCTTTGGTAATCATATGTCTGATTTCAAGATATATGAGTCTGTTTCTGGTTTGTAAATAAGTTCATTTGCATCATTTTTAAAATTAGATTTCACATATAAGTGATACCATAGGATATTTCTCTTTCTGTGTCTGACGTAACTTCACTTAATATGATAATCTCTAGGTCTATCCATGTTGCTACAAATGGTGCTGTTTCATTCTACTTTATGCAAGCTGCCATAATTTCTTACATAATTATGTCAGCCATCTTCAAACTGGTCTTGGTGACTATGGTTTTTTTCTGTTCAAATGCCTCCTTCCCATTGCTGCCAAGTTCTGAAAGGCCCACCAGTCCCCTGCTAACACCATCCAGCAGAGCCCTGACCTCCCTGGCAGGAAGAACAAGTTCCCCAGGCAATATTAAGGAAGTTCCTCTAGGTCCCTGGATGACTCTCCAGCCTTTTCTCTCATCATTTCCTGTATAAAATATTGTTCTCTATTGATAACACAAAGTCTCCATTTCTTACTAACAACACAAAGTCACAAACCATTTCCCAAATTTGGCCATTGTTACTTTCTAAACAAATCTAATCAGTCCATGAATCATAACTGGCTGGTGTGCTTTAGCAAAAATAATTATAACACAGTTCTTTAATGAAAAATATCCTACCTTTTCTTCTTTACAGCATTTAATAAGGATTAATTTATGGAAAGAACTTAGTTCTGGCTGCCAAAAATTATAGCTTGTGGGCACCCTTTCCGTTGTTATGAGTTGATCACTCTCCTTCATTATAGAATAGGCGTCCCGATCGGGTGGATTAATATAAGTCTCAAAAGACCCTGGAAACACAATTTTAAAACATGCTTTAATTACAGTTGCTATGACTGTGATATTAAATAAATGTGTGTGTTTAGTTGCTCAGTTGTGTCTGACTCTTTGTGATCCTTGGGACTATAGCCTGCCAGTTTCCTCTGTCCATGATATTCTCCAGGCAAGAATACTGGACTGGGTTGCCATTTCTCCCCTAGAGGATCTTGCTGACCCAGGAATCAAACCCACATCTCCTGTGTCTTCTGTGTTGCAGGTGGATTCTTTACCCACTGAGCCACTGGGGAAACCCATTAAATAAGTATATTTGGTAAGGAAAAAATTTCTACATTGACTATCAGTTTTTTATATTACCGCAAATGTAAATATATTAATCTCCCTCTACCCAACCTAATTAGGAAATACTGAATTCAAAATTGGATCAGAAAATGAATTCAAACCACTTATAAAACATGAAGTTAAAACAAATGACAGAGAAGTTACAAATTAAAGGATGCATAGAGATTTATCAATCAAATGTGAGCAAAAAAAAAAAAAAAAAAAAAAAAAAAACCCAACCCTAAGTGATAAGAAGTGATGAGTAACATTGGCTATACTAGAATTCAAGGCAAACATAATTAAATGGGACGAAACAGGTCAAGTTATATTAATTACAATACAAACCCAATAATAAAAATACAATAAAATAAATCAATGTGTCAGACAATAGCATAAAAGTACATCAAACTATCACTGCTGGGACTTCCTTGGTGGTCCAGTGTTAAGAATCTGCCTTCTTATGCAGGGGATGTGGGTTTAATCCCTGGCTGGAGAACTAAAATCCCACACGCCAAAGGGCAACTAAGCCTGAGTGCTGCAACTAGAGAAAGTCTGAGTGTCACAACAAAGCCCCAGTGCAGCCCCACCCCCAACAAAGCCCAGAACCCCCATCACTGTTGGAGGCAGAAGGAAAAGCAGAGAAAAGCAGAGCAGTGATAGAAAATAGCACAATTATTAGTGTGAGACAGATGAAGCAAATAAAATATGTGTGAGACAGATGAAGCCCATAAAATATTCAGGCATATATACATTTTTACCATATAAATAACATATGAATAAATTGTGTATTATGCATGAGTCCTGAAGAATCGAAGCTTTCGAATTGTGGTGCTGGAGAAGACTCTTGAGAGTCCCTTGGACTGCAAGGAGATCCAACCAGTCAACCATAAAGGAAATCAACCCTGACTATTCACTGAAAGGACTGATGCTGAAGCTGAAGGTCCACGACTTTGGCCACCCTGATATGAAGAACCGACTCACTGGAAAAGACCTGATGCTGAGAAAGACAGGGCATGAGGAGAAAGGGGCGACAGAGGATGAGATGGTTGGATGGCATCATCAACTCAAGGGACATGAATCTGTGCAAACTCAGGGAAGCCTGCCATGCTGCAGTTCACAAGGTGGCAAAGAGTTGGGCATGACTGAGCGACTGAACAAGAATTAGCACTGAAATTCCTGCAGGGCGCACAATGTGCTGCTGTTAAGCCGCTCGGCAGACCAACACGGCCATCTAGTGATGAAATAGGCTGCTGGGGTTGAATATTACTCAAAATGGTTGGCTTCCACAGCAGGCTGGAAAATGACTTTCTCCTCTGAGGCTCTCCTCTGAGGGCCTAACAATATAGTAGCTACAGAGCTGGTGACAGAAATTAAGTGACACTGAAGCCCATGACCCTGGAGCAGTAGGTAATTCTGTAAGACTTCTAATTTCTGTGTGAAATATAGACAACTACAAGGTAAGAGACCACAGGGTAGAGCACACCACAGCACTTTTTAGTGGATGCACTATTCTGAGAACCAGGTAGTGGAAACATTTATGCCAAAAGGACTTCTTTTCCCCTCAGGTTCTCATTATTGTAATGATCACTAGGGCTTTGGCTAATAAGGCAGGATAATTTGAAATTCTAACTCCCAGCTAGTAGAACATGAAACACATAGGCACAAGATTAAGGCAATTAGGAAGCCTTTGAAGCTGAGTGGCTTTGAAATTAATTATGAAACTTCACCTGCAAAGATCTAAAGCTCACTTTTAGAACACAAGTCATCCTATCACACACAAACCTTCGTAATTCTGCAGGGTTTCCAGAATCAACCTTGAAATTTAACAAATGAAAGCAAGAAAGTTGTTTTAAACTGCTAAAATTTTAGTCTCAGATGACAGTAATAAATGGTGCCTTTGTCCAAACATGATGAGTTGTTTTCAGAATTACTTTGCCTTTCAGCCTTTATCTCTTTCTTTGCCTCTACGTTTATGAAGCTCCATCTAGCCCCTTCTGCTTTGGGTCTTTCCCTAGCTGTCCATCACTAGACTTCTCCTACGAGTATTTTTTTTTCTGTGTTCTACCTCTTCCTCTAGCCATCTTGTTTAATTGGTCCATAATATAGAAACACAATTTTCATTGGTTTATTTACTGAAGAGTATTTTATTCTTCCCAGTCTTTATTTAGAAATCAAATGAGCATATAAGGATCCCAGAATTTCTGGTCCACATAGCCTTTAAACCACCACAGTTACTGGGTGTACTCGGGAAAAAACCCATTCAGATGAGAAGCAGAAGAATACTAAAAATAACAACAGAACACACAACTTCAAATCAGTACAAGGAAAATAAAAAAAGAATGTGGACAACAGACCCGAGGGCAAGAAAGAAGAAGTAAAAAATAAAGAAAAGCATGCCAAGGAAAAAATCTCTATAAATAAGGTGACAGAAGTCAGTCTAAATAAATGAGGACTTTCTCAACCCTGCCACTACTGCCATTTGGTCCAAGTGGTCATTTGCAAGTGGTCATTGGTTGTGGAGAGTTGTTCTGGTTGTTTTGAGCATTGTAGGATGTTTAGTTACATCTCTGGTTTCTACCTACTGGATGCCTGCAGCACCACCCCAGTTGTGGGATCCAATAATGTCTTCAGAATGTCCCCTGGGGAACAAAATCTTCCCCAGTGAGAGCCACTGAAATAGAGGTATAACCAACTTTACAACAGTCGGATTAAAAATTGCTTGTTTAAAAAGAGACTGCCATGTTGCTGAAAACAACAAAATCCTACTAAAGATACACTGAAACATGATGATGACCCAGAAGAGATAAAGAATGCAGAAATATACAGAGGGAATACTAATGAAGACAATCCTGCTGTAATAATATTTAATAATACTAATATTAGAAAATATATTTTAAGGCAAAAAGCACTATTCAGGTATTTTACTGGTTAGGAAGATAATCACCCTAAACCTATTTATGCTTAATTAACAACATCAGTTCCACAAGATATAATGGGAGAAATTCTAGAATTACAGAGAAATTGTCATAGTGGTGTACCTTAATGTAGCTCTCTTAGAAAATGACTGGTTAGGTGTAAAAAACAGTAAAATAAATGCCATAATTAATAGGCTTGAATTAAAGTTTACATGTGGCTTCCCTGGTGGCTCAGTGGCAAAGAATCTGCCTGTCAATGCAGGATATGTAGGTTCAGTCCCTGGGTCAGGAAGATCTCCCGGAGGAGGAAATGGTAATCTACTCCAGTATTCTTGCCTGGGAAATCCCATGGACAGAGGAACTTAACAAACTACTTTTCATGGGGTGGCTAAAGAGTCAGACATGACTTAGTGACTAAACAACAACAGCAAAGATTACATACACATAGTAAAACATGGGGGAAAAGTAACATAGACGGTTATAATTCAGAGCAGGCATAACCTTTGGGAAAGAGGGTAAGGGTTCTATGAAGGAGTATACGGGAATTCTGTGATGCCAGTGCTCTAGTTCTTGACTTGGGTGGTAGCCCAGAATTAGTCAGTATTTTATAATAAGCTGTTGATTTTGATTTGCGTACTTTTCCATATGTATGTTTTCCTTCAGTAAGAAGTTAAAAAAAAGTACAACCTGCCATGCTCAGTTGTGTCTGACTCTTTGCCACCCCATGGATTGTAGCCCCTAGGCTCCTTTGTCCTTGGGACTCTCCAGGCAAGAATACTGGAGTGGGATCCCATTCCCTTCTCTAGGGGAATCTTCACGACTCAGGGATTGAACTTTTGTCTCCTGCATTGCAAGAAGATTTTTTACCATTGAGCCACCAGGGAAGCCAAAACCAGTATGAGATGAAGCTAAAACAATACTTGGAGGTAAATGCATCTCCTTAAAATGGGTATAATTGTAAACATGAAGTACTGAAAATTCATGGGCCAAGCATTTACCTCAAGAAACTGGGAAAACAAGTAATTCAAAATTTCTTAAAAATGAAGGCTTTCCTAGTGAAAAATACTGATACTGCAGAAGAGGTTAAAGGAGACTTTTAAAGTTAGGGTTCATGAATTTCTTTACAACCTCCTATAGCAGATCCTTTTTGCTGTATTACCTATGCGTACGGAAATAGGATATAATACTATATATTGTGTAAGTCCTTTAAAAACTGGAAATAATTCTTCTAAGTCACAGCAGGCGAACCACGTGGCAGTAACCAGCCAGGGAAATTCAGGCTTAGGTGGGCGTTCCTGTTAGAAGACAGAAAAAAAGTGAATAGTAATGCACAAAGACAACCACAGAATATGCTTTCACCTTGTCTAAGGGAAAAATCAAGCTCTAATAGCATATTAAAAATAACCATTTGCCCAGGACAGATATAAGATATGGTGAAATAGATATGCTGTTGAATCAATTCTACCTGTTGGTGTTTGAAATTAAGTGCAGCTGATGAAAGCTTTTCATGTTGACATGTGCTGAAAGTCATTGATCTTGTGAAGGGTTAACGATAAATCTGTAAAGTCTACTTGTAGCCTGTTCTCCAACATGCCACGCTGGTCTCTCCCCACCCTTCAAATATTCTTATATTGATGATTTTTTTCCTAGAGAACTAGTTTCCAAATCCAGTTCCTAGATGTTCTCACTGCTAGGAGACGGGGAAATCTGAGAAGCAGAGCAGAATACGTAGCAAGACAAGCAGTACTCTCCTTCCAGCTGGGATGAGTGTGTCTATGTCTAATCATTTCACACATTCCCAGAAATTTCAGGGAAAAGTATCAATATTAGGCCACCTGGCAATATTCCATGAAGATCTTACATGTGGGTAAACAGTTTTAAAAGAGACAGAGAAACAGCTATAATTGTAGACTGAAACTAGCTCTTTGAAAATTTAATGCATATTTGCCTGAGGCTTTTATCAGTTCTTTTCAGTTCATTTCAGTCATTCAGTCATGTCCAATTCTTTGCAACCCCATGAACTGCAGCATGCCAGGCTTCCCTGACCATCACCAATTCCCAGAGCTTGCTCAAACTCACGTCCATTGAGTCTGTGACGCCATCCAACCATCCCATCCTCTCTCGACCCTTTCTCCTCCTGCCTTCAATCTTTTCCAGCATCAGGGTCTTTTCTAATGAGTCAGTTCTTCCCATCAAGTGGCCAAAGTACTGGAGCTTCAGCTTCAGCATCAGTCCTTCCAATGAATACTCAGGACTGATTTCTTTTACAATTGACTGATTTGATCTCCTTGCAGTCCAAGGAACTCTCAAGAGTCTTCTCCAACACAGTTCAAAAGCATCAGTTCTTCAGCACTCAGTTTCTTTATGGTCCAACTCTCACATCCATACATGACTACTGGAAAAACCATAGCTTTGACTAGATGGATCTTTGCTGGTAAAGTGATGTCTCTGCTTTTTAATATGCTGTCTAGGTTGGTCATAGCTTTTCTTCCAAGAAGCAAGTGTCTTAATTTCGTGGCTGAAGTCACCATCTGCAGTGATTTTGGAGCCCAAGAAAATAAAGCCTGTCACTGTTTCCATTGTTTCCCCATCTATTTGCCATGAACTAATGGGACAAATACCTGTGAAAAGAAGAGAAGCGAAAAGCAAAGGAGAAGAGGAAAGATATAAGCATCTGAATGCAGGGTTCCAAAGAATAGCAAGGAGAGATAAGAAAGCCTTCCTCAGTGATCAGTGCAAAGAAATAGAGGAAAACAATAGAATGGCAAAGAGTAGAGTTCTCTTCAAGAAAATTAGAGATACCAAGGGAATATTTCATGCAAAGATGGACTCAATAAAGGACAGAAATGATATGGACCTAACAGAAGCAGAAGATATTAAGAAGAGGTGGCAAGAATACACAGAAGAACTGTACAAAAAAGATCTTTATGACCCAGATAATCAAGATGGTGTGATCACTCACCTAGAGCCAGACATCCTGGAACGTGAAGTCAAGTGGGCCCTAGGAAGCATCACTACGAACAAAGCTAGTGGAGATGATAGAATTCCAGTTGAGCTATTTCAAATCCTAAAAGATGATGCTGTGAAAGTGCTGCACTCAATATGCCAGCAAATTTGGAAAACTCAGCTGTGGCCACAGGACTGGAAAAGGTCCGTTTTCATTCCAATCCCAAAGAAAGGCAATGCCAAGAATGCTCAAACTACTGCACAATTGCACTCATCTCACACGCTAGTAAAGTAATGCTCAAAATTCTCCAAGACAGGCTTCAACAATATGTGAATTGTGAACTTCCAGATGTTCAAGCTGGTTTTAGAAAAGGCAGAGGAACCAGAGATCAAATTGCCAACATCCACTGGATCATCAAAAAAGCAAGAGCATTCCAGAAAAACATCTATTTCTGCTTTATTGACTGTGCTATAAGCTTTTGACTGTGTAGATCACAATAAACTGTGGAAAATTCTGAAAGCGATGGGAATACCAGACCACCTAACCTGCCTCTTGAGAAACCTGTATGCAGGTCAGGAAGCAAGAGTTAGAACTGGACATGGAACAACAGACTGGTTCCAAATAGGAAAAGGAGTACATCAAGGCTGTATATTGTCACCCTGCTTATTTAACTTCTATGCAGAGTACATCACGAGAAACTCTGGGCTGGAAGAAGCACAAGCTGGAATCAAGATTGCCAGGAGAAATATCAAAAACCTCAGATATGCCGATGACACCATCCTTAATGGCAGAAAGCAAAGAACTAAAGAGCCTCTTGGTGAAGGTGGAAGAGGTGAGTGAAAAGTTAGCTTAAAGCTCAACATTCAGAAAACTAAGATCATGGCATCTGGTCCCATCATTTCATGGCAAATAAATGGGGAACCAGTGGAAACAATGGCTGAATTTATTTTTTTGGGCTCCAAAATCACTGCAGATGGTGATTGCAGCCATGAAATTAAACCACACTTACTCCTTGGAAGGAAAGTTATGACCAACATAGACAACATATTAAAAAGTGGAGACATTACTTTGTTAACAAAGGTCCATCTAGTTAAGGCTATGGTTTTTCCAGTAGTCACGTATGGATGTGAGAGTTGGACTGTAAAGAAAGCTGAATGCTGAAGAATTGATGCTTTTGAACATGGTGTTGAAGAAGACTCTTGAGAATCCCTTGACTGTAAGAAATCCAACCAGTCCATCCTAAAGGAGATCAGTCTTGGGTGTTCATTGGAAGGACTGATGTTGAGGCTGAAACTCCAGTACTTTGGCCACCTGATGCAAAGAGCTGACTCATTGGAAAGACCCTGATGCTGGGAAAGATTGAGGGCAGGAGGAGAAGGGGTTGATAGAGGATGAGATTGTTGGATGGCATCACCAACTCAATGGACATGAGTTTGAGTAAACTCCAGGAATTGGTGATGGACAGGGAGGCCTGGCATGTTGCAGTTGATGGGGTTGCAGAGTTGGACACTACTGAGCAACTGAACTGAATGGGGCTGGATGCCATGATCTTTGTTTTTTGAATGCTGAGTTTTAAGCCAGCTTTTTCACTCTCTTTCACTTTCATCAAGAGGCTCTTTAGTTCCTCTTTGCTTTCTGCCATAAAGGTGGTGTCATCTGCATATGTGAGGTTATGATATTTTTCCCAGAAATCTTGATTCCATCTTGTGCTTCATCCAGCCTGGCATTTCTCATGATGTACTCTGCATAGAAGTTAAATAAGGAGGGTGACAATATACAGCCTTGATGTACTCCTTTCTTGATCTGGAGCCAGTCTGTTGTTCCATGCCTAGTTCTACCTGTTGCTTCTTGACATGCATACAGATTTCTCAGGAGGCAGGTAAGGAGGTTTTATATTACACTTATAGGTTTGCATGCATGCTAAGTGGCTTAGTCATGTCCAACTCTTTGCAACCCTATGGACTACAGCCTGCCAGGCTCCTCTGTACATGGGGTTCTCCAGACAAGAATACTGGCATGGGCTGCCATTTCCTTCTCCAGGGGATCTTCCTGACTCAGGGATCAAACCCACATCTCCTGCACTGGCAGGTGGTATCTTTACCACTGAGCCACTTGGGAAGCCCTAAAATAGCTTATTGAGATACAATACACATATCACGGAATTCATCCGTTTAAAGCATACAATCCAGTAGATTTTAGTAAATTCACAGCTTTTGTAACCATGACCATGGTCAATTTTAGAATATTATAGAATATTTCATCTCCACACACACACACACACACACACACACACACACACACACACACACACTAACCATGATGTGTTTAGCAACTTCCCTCCCACCTGCCCATGCCCTCTAGCCCTAAACAGCTAAAACTAGTTCTTTGAAAATTTAGTGCTTGGGAACTAAACTTTGAAAGCTTTCTATCTCTATAGATTTGCCTGGTCTGAATATTGCTGTTCATTTGCTAAGTCATGTTTGACTCTTTGCAACCCCATGGACTGCAGCATGCCAGGCTTCCTGTCCTTCACTAACTCCCGGAGTATGCTCAAATTCATGTCCATTGAGTCATTGATCCCATCTAACCTCTGCCATCCTATTCTCCTTTTTGGCTTCAGTCTTTCCCAGCATCAGGGTCTTTTCCAAATGAGTCAGCTCTTTGCATCACATGGCCAAAGTGTTGCAGCCTCAGCTTCAGTATCAGTTCTTCCAATGAATATTCAGGGTTGATTTCCTTTAGGATTGACTGGTTTCATCTCTTTGCTGTCCAAGGGACTCTCAAGAGTCTTCTCCAACACTACAGCTTGAAAGCATCAATTCTTCAGTGCTCAGTCTTCTTTATGGTCCAACTCTCACATCGGAACATGACTACCGGAAAAACTATAGCTTTGACTATATGGATCTTTAGTCTAACAAAACATGGTCCACTGGAAATGGGAATGGCAAACCACCCCAGTATTTCTGCCTTGAGAACCTCATGAACAGTAGGAAAAGGCAAGAAAACAGTGTTAGGAAAGGATTAATAGAATATGTATGTATGCAGGGTGAGTAAGGGTCAGGGAAGCAGGACTGTTGGGTGAAGAGGTCTTGCCTGGGCTTGACTCAGAGTGCTGGGTCAAACAAAAGCATGAAGTTCAATGTCCCAGTGATACATTGAGGCTCAAATACTGGCAAGCTCATGCAGGTGTCAGAACCATAGGAGCCAAGGGCAGGGCTTGAGATAGACAGAACAAAGCCAAGAATTTAGAGTTGGGCTGGATGGTAGGCAAGGGTCGGGTGGCTGTGCTTCTGTTCTGTGAGTGACCAGGTCTGTGGTATGTGGGTGGGTTAGGCCAGTTAGAGGGACTGGAGCAAGTTAGACAAACATTATGTTATTACAGAAGGCAACAAGCAAGTTCTATTCTTCCCCATGTTTTATAATGAAAGATGTGTCCAGGCAAGAGAGGATCATGACTTCACAAACACTAGGGTCAGATCTGTGAATGACTACTTTTACTGGATTTTAACTCTCCCATTTGTAAATGGTCAACTTTTCAAAACATGTTCCCATCGAAACCAAGCCGGACCCTTGGGTCTCATAGGCCCCAAACCTTTAGGCTTCATTCAGCCTCCATAACCTTCCATGAGTTCCAATAAGCAGGTTCAGTTCAGTTCAGTTCATTTCAGTCACTCAGTCATGTCCAGCTCTTTGCAACCCCATGGACTGCAGCATGCCAGGGTTCCCTGTCCATCACCAACTCCTGGAGCTTGGTCAAACTCGTCCACTGAGTCTGTGATGCCATCCAATCATCTCATCTCCTTCTCCTCCTGCCTTTAGGAGGAGATCTTTCCCAACATCAGGGTCTTTTCTAATGAATCAGTTCTTTGCATCAGGTGGTTAAAGTATTGAAGCTTCAGCCTCAGCATCAGTCCTTCCAATGAATATTCAGGACTGATTTTCTTTAGGATGGACTGGTTGGATCTCCTTGCTGTCCAAGGGACTCTCAAGAGTCTTCTCCAACACCACAGTTCAAAAGCATCAGTTCTTTGGTGCTCAGCTTTCTTTATGGTCCAACTCTCACATCCATATGTGACTTTGGAAAAACCATAGCTTTGACTAGATGGACCTTTGTCAGCAAGAAGCAGGTTCAATCAGTTGCTAATAAGGGAAGGGAGGGGATGTCCAGACAAGGGGGAAACAGTCAAGAAACAACAGTGCAGCCTTGGGGCAAAGCCTGGTTCCCCTTCAAGGGATATACATAGCAGTATTTTTGAGGTGTTTTGCAGATACTGAAACTCCCACCAGGTGGGAGAAGTTAAATGTTAACGATGGTAGGCTGCCCACAAGCATGGAGACACTGGAAGGGTTGGAACCAGAGGCTGATGACGCTGACTCCCACTCACCTCACCACCAACCATTCAGAAGAATGTCCACAAGCTGATCACACCCTCTTTGAACCATTACTCTAAAACTCCTCACTATCCCCTCTAGTTTGGGACACACAGTGTTAGTTCACTGTGGCCCCCTCTGTCTGGAAACCAATAAAGTTATTTTTTTCTACTTCACCCCAAAACTCTGTCTCCAAGATTTAACTTGGTGTCAGGGTGGAGAGGCTGGATTTGGCTTCACCATATGCTAGCTCACTGGTTACTTCCAACATCCCTTTTCTATAGGTGAGGACACTGCTGCATAAAGAGGTCAAATTTTATAGTCACTGCTGCTGCTGCTGCTAAGTCGCTTCAGTCGTGTCTGACTCTGTGCGACCCCATAGACGGCAGCCTACCAGGCTCTGCCATCCCTGGGATTCTTCAGGCAAGAACACTGGAGTGGGTTGCCATTTCCTTCTCCAATACATGAAAGTGAAAAGTGAAAGCGAAGTTGCTCAGTCGTGTCCGACTCTTTGCGACCCCATGGACTGCAGAGGACCCCATGGGCTCCTCTGCCCATGGGATTTTCTAGGCAAGAGTACTGGAGTGGGGTGCCATTGTCACTATACAGCTACTAAAGACAAGACTAAGTTATAGCCTGGGTCCCAGACTCCCAGTGGGCTACACCGCTGACGGTAAAACTTTCAGTTACCAGAGTCACTGTGGAGCATTGCTAGGTGCTTATGAGCTCTATTTAATAACATTCACTGTCTAAACTTGAAACAGGTACCTTCTCCAGGCCTGCAGAACCTCGGAGAAAGAAATTCCATTCAGCTTCAGTTAATCTTCCTTGCTGACGCATGATCTCAACACAGAGCATAAAGCTGTAGATCAGTTTATGTTGTTCAAAAAGTCCTCTTGACACATTGACATAAGCAGTTAGGAGAGTCTGTTCCAGCAGTATTTCCATGCGCTGCTGTAGATCATCTGTCCTTACAGACGTCTCAATTGTTGTGTTGAACAACTGTGAAAGAGAACTCTATCAGTGTCTCTGACTTAATTCAATTTTGTGAAGGAAAAAAAATCCTTTCTTTTCACCCAGACTCCCCCAAATTCAGTGACTAAATGTGTAGCAGCACAGGAGGTGAATAGTGTACAATGATTAAGTCCGGGATTCATCCCCGATTGACACATTTATACGTAGTGTTCTGTGCATTCCTTTTTCTCTCCTCTTTTTTCAGAAATGGACCAATGTCAAATTCTTGACTATTCTGTAGGGATCATCCTGATGCGGGACAGAAAATGGAAAATGAAGGTGAGCTGGCAGAACCAGTTTCTCATATCCTCAAATCACATTTGATAATCACTTTGGATGAGAGGTCTAAGTGAAACAGGAGAGAAGGGGGCAGGGCACAACCTTTAAAACAATGACATAGCCCGAGGACACAACATAAACTGATCAGAATCAAATAGGTTCAAGATGGCGGATTAGTTGACTTCCCCTAGACCTCGAGCCTCATTGTAATATATCAGCAAGCTAAATGACACACCCACAGGTGCCGAGAAAATTCCAAGTGAAAGTCACTCAGTTGTGTCTGACTCTGAATTCTTCAGGCCACAATACTGGAGTGGGCAGCCTTTCCCTTTTCCAGGGGATCTTCTCAACCCAGGGATTAAACCCAGGTCTCCCGCATTGCAGGCAGATTCTTTACCAGCTTAGCCACAAGGGAAGCCCAAGAAAACTGGAATGAATAGCCTACCCCTTCTGTACTGCAGGTGGATTCTTTACCAACTGAGCTATCAGGGAAGCCGACAGTTTCAAGGTTGACCATAAATGTCAAAATGTGGGCAGTGGCCCAGTTCCTAGAAATCCACCCCCTTCCCCATAATAGCTGGAATACTCCTCCCACTCATGAAATTACCCACACCTACAAAAAGTGACATCCCCATACCCTGGGGCCCGTCTGGTCTTTTGAGATGGTTCACACTGTGTCTGTGGAGTATGTTTCTTTCTAAAAACATTCATTTCTTACCTATCACCTTGTCTATCACTGAATTCTTTCTGTGATAAGACATCAAAAACGTGAGCTTCATTAAGCACTGAGACCAGGCTTGATCTCAGTTAAAAGACCACAAGTTCAAGTCCCATTCTGGGTTGCATGGTTTTATAGCAGGGCAGGATGTCAGGGTCATGCCCTCTTTTTGGCATTTCCACAAGATAATTCTTACTGTGTAGGAAGAATGTACAAGACTTTTCTTTGAAATTTAAGAGAAACCAATTTTAAAGGGGGCTTCCTGGGTGGCTCAGTGGTAAAGGATCTGCTTGCCAATGTAGGAGATACAAGAGACATGTGTTTGATACCTGGGTCAGGAAGATCCCCTGGAGAAGGAAATGGCAACCCACTCCAGTATTCTTGCCTGGGAAATTCCACGGACAGAGAAGCCTGGCAGGCTGTAGTCTTTGGGGTTGCAAGGAGTTGGACACAACTGAGCATACACTCTCAATTTTAAAGGAGACTTCCACCTTGCTTCCTGCGTAGAAATTCTGGGAAGAGGTCTACTTCCCAAAAGATTCCCTACACACATTACAAGAATATCAGGAAGGCAGCAGAGATGCTGGCATTGAGGTTTCATGTGAGAAGGACAGAAATAGCCCCACCCATTTCCTGCCACTTCCAAGTAGCACAAGGGGATGGGGGAGAGAAGATCCAAAAATTTCCAAGGGTCTCAGGCTGTGTGATAAAGCTGAGCAGAGCCTGAACTGATGGGCTTGCCTGGAAGTCACGGGCAAGGGCATCTTGCAGTGGTGACTGGGGAGGGCTGTTCATGTGGCTTGAGCCTTGAGGATCCACAGCACAAACGGCAACAATGTGAGGTGAGGTCAGAATGCCCAATCTTTTGGTCACCTTTAGAGGGGTCAAGATGCATTGCTCGTGGGGAGATCAGGTAGGTCAAAGGTGACTAGTTGCTGAAACCAGCTGAGGACCAAGGCAGATCGGGGTCAAGAAGTGTGCTTCACTTGCCCCTAAAAATGCTGCACAGCCCTTGTGCAGGCCTTGCTGTATCCACTTCTCCTGCCAACAGGATGGAGTACAAGAGCTGACTCTCAGGCTCCTCACCAAAAGACAAAGCTCCATTCCCTAGAATTAAAAGCTCAGAGAACTCTGCTCAGTACCCTGTCATGACTTACATGAGAAAAGAATCTAGAGAAGACTCTTGAGAGTCCCTTGGACGGCAAAGAGACCAAACAAGTCAATCCTAAAGGAAATCAACCCTAAATATTCATTAGAAGGACTGATGCTGAAGCTGAAGCTCCAATACTTTGGCCACGTGATGTGAAGAGCTAACTCAATAGAGAAGATCCTGATGCTGGAAAAGACGAGGGCAAGAGGAGAAGAGGGCGACAGAGGATGAGATGGTTGGATGGCATCACTGACTCAATGGACATGAGTTTGAGCAAACTCTGTGAGACAGTGAAGGACAGGGAAGCCTGATGTTCTGCAGTCCATGGTGTTGCAAAGAGTTGGACATGACTTAAAGACTGAACAAACAAAACAAAAATGTGTATGTTTAACTGACTTCTTTTGGTAAACACCTGAAACTAACACAATACTGTAAATCAGCTCTACTTCAATAAAAATTGTTTTTTGTTTTTTGTTTTTTAAAGAGCTTCAAGGAGGCATACCCTTATTATAGAGAATTGGCAGAGTTTGGTCAACAAAGAATAATGGAATTGCTACTTTAACACATTCAGAAGAAAAGAGGATTGGGTGTTCTTTAACAAACTGACAAGAGGCAGAGTTTAAAGTCCAGGGAAGAGGTGGTAAGTTTGGCGCTCAAATAAAACGTAGTGAATCCTGACACACCCTGAATGATTTCAGTGTGAAATGGATTTACGGATGGTCTGGTGGAGGATGTCTTGGCTAGGGCTGTCACCTGCAGTTGTGTTTTGGGTTTCTAGTTTCCCTTCCAAACTGCAAAATTCCAGTGTTTTGATGATTCATCCTACAATTTTTTTTTTCTGTCAGTCCAACATATTTTCAGAGCATCTTCATTTTTATTGCTCGAAGGAGATTTTGAAATCTTGAAAAGCATGGAAATTCCCTGGTGGTCCAGTGGTTAGGACTCAGTGCTTTCACTGCTAAGAGCCTGGGTTTAATCCCTGGTTGGAAAACTAAGATCCCTCAAGCTGTGAGGCATGGTAAAATGAAAAAACAAAAACCTTGAGAATCATGAACTGCAAAACACCCAGGATGGGAAAAGCATTATCAGAGTCTTTTAGGTGGAATGAAAGGATTTACTTCTCCTTACCTTGCTTGGTCTAATGTGTGTGTGTGTGTGTGTGTGTGTGTGTGTGTACGCGCGTGTATGTCTGTGCTCAGTCATCTCCAACTTTTTGTGGCCCCATGGACTGTAGCCTGCCAGGCTTCTCTGTCCATGGGCTTTCCCAGGCAAGAATACTGGAGTGGGTAGCCATTTCCTTCTCCAGGGGATCTTCCTGACCCAGGGATCGAACCTGTGTCTCTTGAGTCTCGTCCCTTGGCAGGTGGATTCTTTACCAGTGTTACCTGGGAAGCTTGGTTTAATGTCCACCAAGTAAAGGGGGAGATGGCAACCCCTTGTGAGAACAGCAGCCCTGCCATTAGGAACAAGAGAAAATGGCTTGTAAAGCCTGCTACAACAGTTGCACATCTTGTTGGAAGAGAGCCCAGGTGTGTCTATACAACGTGCCTCGTATTTCTCTCAGTTCATTACCATTCTCTCCTCGCTACCGTTCTCTCCTGCAGCTCCTATTGCTGCCGGCCCCCTGACCATACCAGGAGGACTAAACAAGACATCTAGAGGAAAAAGCGAGCTCGGTCTAGTGTATAAAAATTGTCTGAGTATTTCAACATCTTTTTTAAAATTAATTTTTATTGGAGTATAGTTTCTTTACAATGTTGTGTTAGTTTCTTGCTGTAGAGCAAAGTGACTCAGTCACAAGCATTCATGTATCCCTTCTTTTTTGGATTTCCTTCCCACTCAGGTCACCACAGAACACGGAACAGAGCTCCCTGTGCTTTACAATAGGTTCTCATAAATTATCTATTTTATACATAGTATCAGTCACCTAGGGCTTCTATGTATGTCTATCTCAATCTCCCAGTTTATCCCACCCTTCCCTTGCCCACTTGGTAGCCATACTGTGTCTTTTTTTGGGGTCGGGGGAGGCACACCTTGCAGCCTGAGGGGCCTTAGTTCCCTGACCAGGGATTGAACCCATGTCCCTTGCATTGAGAGTGCAGAGTCTTAACCACTGGACCACCAGGGAAGCCCTCACTTATTTTTATTGAGGATCAGAAATAGCCTCTTTGCTCCTGAAGTGGAAGTGAAAATCACTTCAGTCATGTCCGACTCTTTGTGACCCTATGGACTATAGCCCACCAGGCCCCTCAGTCCATGGGATTCTCCAGGCAAGAATACTGGAGTGGGTTGCCATGACCTTCTCCATTTTGCTCATGAGGCACTGATACATTTCTTTAACAACAACAACCACACACTTACCTGTTTAAAATATTTTAGTGAGTACTGATACATGGGATCTATTTCTGAGAGGCTTGCAATGACAAAGTACATAACAGAGCCTTGAGTGGCCACAGGACGATACTTCTCACGAGCGATGTTTATCATCTGTTCAGTAGACTCGGCTTCCTTCAGTCTGATTTTAATGGCACCGGAAGTGATCTGAATAAACATAAGAAAACAAGTCCTTGAGGATGTGCTTCCAAAGAACGGTGGGATTTAGAGAACATATCCAGTTAGGTCTAGGAAAGAAAGTAGATGACGAATTCATGATTATAATAAGGAGGCTCCCCAGACACATGACTCAGTCTCAGGACTCGGTGACCTCCTTCTAACTGAGCTGACCTCCTTTCCAGGCCGAGTTAGGGATGGGCAGAAGAAAATAAGCAACACAGGAGACTGAGGGAGAAGCGCAGCAGAATTTCTCTGAGCCTGGAACCTGGGTGCCTTCTGAAATGGAAACACTAACACCCAATTGCTCCCTGGCTTCATCATGAGCAGTCCTCAAGAGATCCAGGGTTCCTGTAAAGAAAGGAGATAGGAGCGGAGAAAGGATATCCGTGAAACTGCTCATGAGAGGGGGTGGAGAGAGCCCGGGAGGCAGTGGTACCACATCCCACTCTGGAATAACAAGGGAATCTAATGTTCTCTCTCTTTTCCTGGTACTCCAGGTGTACCTACAGGGAAACCCGGGGGTGGAAGCTGTTGTTTGAGAAGGGTTATTGGCTCAGTGTTAAAGAATCTGCCTGCCAATGCAGGAGATGCTGGTTCAGTCCCTGGTTCAGTCCCTGGGTTGGGAAGATCCCCTGGAGGAGGAAATGGCAATTCACTCCAGTATTCTCGCCTGGGGCTTCGGACAGAGGAGCCTGGTGGCCTGCGGTCCAAGGGGTCGCAAAGAGTCGGACACGACTTAGTGACCCAACAGTAACAGTGTAATCCTAAGTAAGCTAGAGATGTTGTCAAGGTCTCTCACTGCTCTCTTGGTTTTCTGTCTTGCGGTTTTGTGGCTCTGGGGAGCCTTCTGGCCAGTGGGGTTTTCAAGATTCCCCTCTCTGTCTCCTTCAGTCTCTCTGCCTTTCCCTATTGCTGTCTGTCCCAGTTCTGTTCACCACTCTCTCATCTTCTTTAGGTGTGGACATCCCTAGGTTGGGAAATTCTCTGTCTTGAAGTCACAGGGTCTAGGGCAGGGACCATGAGCAATCACTATGGAACCACTGACCTATGAACTATAGGCAGGAAGTGGCAGGAAGTGCAGCCCAGGAGCAATCAATCCTGACTTTACTCTTTTTTTAAAAACAGAAAATTTTTAAATTTATTTTTTAATTGGAAGAAAATTGCTTTACAGTGTTGTGTTGGTTTCTACTGTACAACAATGATGTCTCTACTCTATAGGAAGGATGTCTTCAACGCAACGCCTTGCAAACAGAAACCAGTTTACAGATACAGATGATAGGATACTGGCGAGAAGTCCCCACTCGCGAAACTAGAGAAAGCCCATGCACAGCAATGAAGACCCCACAAGTTAAAAATAAAATAAAAAAACTGGCAGGACCCTTAAAGGGTGCAGTTATGTCTTTTGAAGTAACACACTGTTTATAAATAATAAAAATATTTGACTTGCCTTTGAATCCTGGAGTGTGTCAATGAGTTCTTCATTGTCCAGAATATTTCCCTCAGATGTGAAGAGCATTTTCAGGATTTTCTCTTCAATAGCTTTCAGTTGGTTTTTATCAGTGTTGATCCTCACGATGAGCTTGATCCTTTGCTCTTCCAACTCAGGCTTCTCGAGTCGCACAACATCGCTGGTGCCAAAGTGAATCCCAAAGTTAGGTCTTTCTCAGGGCTCTAGGGTTCTATTTTTCTTTCCGAATTTCTCATTGTTTGTATCCTGAATACTACTTGCCTGAATGTTAATGCTACCAGCCAAATCCTAGTGCATAGGCCCCTCTTCTGCTGGGTGTCCCCAGGGACTAGCTGCATTACATATACAGTTTAATTCTTTATCTTAGCTCTCAGAGGCCTGCACCTGACCACAGTTCCCACGGCTTTTGCTCATCTTAGGAAAATCTGCTCAGTGCTTCATTTCTCTAATCATTCAATTTCTGTTTCTAACAGCTGCTTGTCCCAAGCTGAAAATGGTGCCTAGAACGTTCTTTTCCTACTAACAGGGGAGACTCATGAAATCCCACCACCTCTCTGAAACAAATCTTGGTTGCATCTAAAAAAGGGGCTTTATTCATGATGAGAAAGCACAGGATGCTGGCCCCAGATAGCTAAGGTGCACATCAAGGGAATGATTTCAGGCAGCCCAGATTCTTGCATCTTCCCACACATAGAAAAGCACTTAGATTCCTTAATTTGACTTAATCCAGTTTTCTTTGGTAGTGGTGGTTTAGTCGCTTAGGCGTGTCCGACTCTTGCAACCCATAAACTGTAGCCCGCCAGGCTCCTCTGTCCATGGGATTCTCCAGGCAAGAATACTGGAGTGGATTGCCGTTTCCTTCTCCAGGGAATCTTCCCGATCCAGGAATCGAACCTGGGTCTCCTACATTGCCAGCATATTCTTCACCAACTAAGCTATGAGGGAAGCCCTTTTAGAGGGAAGTTTTCTTTAACAGCAATCTTTGGTTACTTTGTTGCAAAAACTCTTGAATACCCTGGCTCCCCTCCTTGCATCTTCAGAGCAGTCCCTCAGAATAATCTGAGAGTCCTGTCTCCCAGGCTCGAAGTCCTCAGAATGTCCACCAAATAACACATAAATCTCAAAAGAAAATGAAAAGAATAAAGGGGCTATACCTCTAGCTTCTCTAGTCTAAACATGCAAACTGATGTCTCCCCTCACTTGCCCTTTTATTATTTACCCCCATCTCTCTATTTGAAAGCTAATCTTTTTCTTTAAGTCAAAATTTCTAAACAAAATATTAGGAAATCTTTGCTCTCCCCGCCACTCCCTCCCCACCTGCCCTTTGTTTTTTACCTTAACAACTGATCCTCCAGACCTGATTTGGTTACAGTGAAATTGATGATGGTAACTTTGATGCACACCTAGAAGAGGAGCAGAGAGTAACTGGTTCAGACTAATAATATATGGACGGCTTTCTTTATTAGAACAGAGCTCATTACTGCTCAGCTGGATGTATTCCAGGTCTAATGGTGAACACACTTGCTACCCATACAAGGCAAGCAATAAAATCCTAGTCTCATTAAGTTCTCTCTTTTAAAAAAAATTATTTAATTATATTATTTGGTTGCACTGGGTTTTAGTTGCAGCACGTGAGATCTTTGATCTTCATTGCAGCATATAGAATCTTTAGCTGCAGCATAATTGTGGCATGTGGGATCTAGTTCCCTGACAAGGGATTGAACCCAGGCTCCCTGCATTGGGAGTGTGGAGTCTTAGATATTGGACCACCAGGGAGGTATCATGTCTCACAAAATTATAATGCAATTTTCTCTACTGCCGTGAGTGACAATCTTGCTCCTCAAATGCCACCATTAGAGAATAGCATTTTATGGAAAGGTGAGCCAGTGAAAGGTTAGAAAGAAGCAGACTCAAATTCTAGCTGTACCTGTCACTGTGTATGTGATGTAGAACAAGCCAGTCCATTCTGAGCTTCAGGTCCTGATCCTTAAAAATTAGGAAAATAGGGGACTTCCCTGGTGGTTCAGTGGCTTAAAGATTAGTGCTTCCAATGAAGGGGGTGCAAGTTCAACCCCTGGTCAGGGAACTAAAATCTCACATGTCATGTGATGCAGCCAAAAAGTTTTTTTTTTAAAAAGGGAAAAATTGGGAAACTAGGAAGCAAGAATGCATAGGGTATTTGTGAGGCTAAATGGGCTAATAAAAATCACTTATAGTGACTTTCACATTGTTTACCTTTGTTAAAAAGAAGCTATATGACTTTCACATAGTTTGCCTGTGTTAAAAAGAAACTGTTGATACTAGAGTTTTATATACTTTGTCTCATCATACTATTTTAATGAAAAATTGTTGCTATAATATTCTGACATCACGTGGATATGAAAACTCGGTCACTTGTGTCCGACTCTCTGCGACTCCATGGACTGTAGCCAGCTAGGCTCCTCTGTCCATGAAATTCTCCAGGCAAGAATACTGGAGTGGGTTGCCATTTCCTTCTCCAGGGTATCTTCCTGACCTAGGGATTGAACCCGGGTCTCCTATATTGCAGTCACGCTTTACCATCTGAGCCACCAGGGAATAAGTCAACAGCAAAAATCATACATGTAGTGTTTAAATGTCATGTACTTTATAAACATTCTTACAAAATTTTAAACATTTTTGTTGACACATAGTTGATTTAAACTGTGTTAGTTTCTGCTGTACAGCAAAGTGATTCAGTTTTATACATATACATATATGTAAACATTCACTTTCCTTTTTATATTCTTTCCCATTTTATGGGTTGCCACAGGATATTGACTATAGTTCCATGTTCTATTCAGGAGGACCTTGTTTTTTATCCACACATATTATTCTTATTTAATCTTCACAGACAAATCCCTGAAGTAAGCTTTATCTCCACTTTAGCTGATTGACCTGATGATCTGAGAAGTGGAATAATCTACCTGCAGTCACAGAGCGTGGACTGGGGAGGTGTGTGATATTCTCCCGAAAGTTAAACAAGTGAGAAACTGAAGGCTGTGAATCAGCACGTGAGCAGTGCTTAGTCACTCAGTTGTGTCTGATCCTCTGCTGCCTCATGGACTGCAGCCCACCAGGCTCCTCTGTCCACGGGGATTCTCCAGGCAAGAATACTGGAGTGGGTTACTCTGCCCTCCTCCAGGGGATCTTCCCAACCCAGGGATTGAACCCAGGTCTCCTGCGCTGCAGGCAGATTCTTTACCATCTGAGCCACCAGGGAAGCCCAAGAATACTGGAGTGGGTAGCCTATCCCTTCTCCAGGGGATCTTCCTAACTTGGGAATTGAACAGGGTCCCCTGCATTGCAGGTGGATTCTTTACCAACTGAGCTTTCTTAAATCTAAAATGGCTCTTGGGAAGTGAGCTCTGGCAGCGGCTACATATTTAAACCCAACGAGGCTGACAAGTAAACCCTGACCTAGGCTTTTAAGAGCATTTCCCTCATTTTATGCAAGAAAGGTGTCAATTTCATTCAGCCTGAATACATCCAGGGAAGAGAGGCAGCTATGAGGTTTCAGTAATTAAAACGAAATGATACTCTTTGGAATAGTATTTTCCAAGATGACTTTTAGTGGGAGTTTTAGAGGAGTGAATTTGAGGAAAATTCTCTTCTCTCACTCCTTGGACACCACTAGAGAAGGGGTATCCTGCAGAGTTAGTGGCTGTGCCTGGAGCAGAGGCAGCCCCAGGCTATGAGTGGGTGGAGGAGGGAAGTGGGGATGGGTAGGTGGCTAGGTCCAGCCGTCCCTCGGAGCTCCCTGTGGGGAAGGAGAGAGGAATCCCAGCTGTCTTCTTTTCTGTTACAACTGCCTCCAGCTCTGCAGCACAAGAGGAGGGAATTGTCTGGATCTTACTGCGGTTCAGAGACTTGTGGATGGATGTGGGGCTCACATAGCTTCCTTCAACAGTCTGAGAGCACGAGGAAGGGGACAAGAAGCCTCTCCTCCAGAGCTCTAAGTACAGACTCCAGACATTAGAATCATGACCCTCTAATGTCATCGGTCACCAGAGTTCTCAAGCAGGCCATCTTCTCATTTGAGGCTGTCTGCCAGGCACACACAGACATTGACAGATCCCCCCACCCTTGGAGGCTCTCTTAGGCTCTGAGTCATTTCTCAGCCACAATAAGAGGGGACGAATGGCCTTAGTTCCGAGGAGAGAGAAGAATGATTCAGTTCAGTTGAGTTTAGTCGCTCAGTCGTTTCAGACTCCTTGTGGCCCCATGGACTGCAGTACACCAGGCCTCTCTGTCTATCACCAACTCCCGGAGTTTACCCAAACTCATGTCCATTGAGTCGGTGATGCCATCCAACTATCTCATTCTCTGTTGACCCCTTCTCCTCCTGCCTTCAATATTTCCCAGCATCAGGATCTTTTCAAATGAGTCAGTTCTTTACATCAGGTGGCCAAAGTATTGGTGTTTCAGCTTCAGCATCAGTTCTTCCAATGAATATTCAGGACTGATTTCCTTTAGGATGGACTGGTTGGGTCTCCTTGCAGTCCAACGGACTCTCAAGAGTCTTCTCCAACACCACAGTTCAAAAGCATCAATTCTCAGGCCCTCAGCTTTCTTTATAGTCCAACTCTCACATCCATACAAGACTACTGGAAAAACCATAGCTTTGACTAGACAGACCTTTGTTGGCAAAGTAATGTCTCTGCTTTTTAATATACTCTTTAGGTTGGTCGTAACCTTCCTTCCAATGAGCAAGGATCTTTTAATTTCACAGCTACAGTCACCATCTGCAGTGATTTTGGAGCCCCCCAAAATAAAATGTGTCACTCTTTCCACTGTTTCCCCATCTATTTGCTATGAAGTGATGGGACAGGATGCCATGATCTTCGTTTTCTGAATGTTGAGCTTTAAGCCAACTTTTTCACTCTCCTCTTTCACTTTCATCAAGAGGTTCTTTAGTTCTTCTTCACTTTCTGCCATAAGGGTGGTGTCATCTGCATATCTGAGGTTATTGATATTTCTCCCGGCAATCTTGATTCCAGCTTGTGCTTCATCCAGCCCAGCATTTCTCATGATGTACTCTGCATATAAGTCAAATAAGCAGGGTGACCATATACAGCCTTGACGTACTCCTTTTCCTATTTGGAACCAGTCTGTTGTTCCATGTTCAGTTCTAACTGTTGCTTTCTGACCTGCATACAGATGTCTCAGGAGGCAGGTCAGGTGGTCTGGTATTCCCATCTCTTTCAGAATTTTCCAGTTTGTTGTGATCCACACAGTCAAAGACTTTGGCATAGTCAATAAAGCAGAAGTAGATATTTGTCTGGAGCTCTCTTGCTTTTTCAATGATCCAACAGATGTTGGCAATTTGATCTCTTGTTCCTCTGCCTTTTCTAAATCCAGCTTGAACATCTGGAAGTTCACAGTTCATATACTGTTGAAGCTGGCTTGGAGAATTTTGAGCATTACTTTGCTAGCATGTGAGATGAGTGCAATTGTATGGTTGTTTGAGCATTCTTTGGCATTGCCTTTCTTTAGGGTTGGAAAGAAACTGACCTTTTCCAGTCCTGTGGCCAGTGCTGAGTTTTCCAAATTTGCTGACACATTGAGTGCAGCACTTTGACAGCATCATCTTTTAGGATTTGAAATAGCTCAACTGGAATTCCATCACCTCCACTAGCTTTGTTCGTAGTGATGCTTCCTAAGGCCCACTTGACTTCCAGGATGTTTGGCTCTAGGTGAGTGATCACACCATTGTGATTATCTGGGTCGTGAACATTTTTTTGGTATAGTTCTGTGTATTCTTGCCACCTCTTCTTAATATCTTCTGCTTCTGTTAGGTCCATACCATTTCTGTTCTTTATTGTGCCCATCTTTGCACGAAATGTTCCCTTGGTATTTCTAATTTTCTTGAATGATTAGATGATTGGAATTCATTAGAATTAGATGATTCACTAGAATTAGATGATTCATTAGAATGACTGGAGAGCAGAAAAGGAGCACAGGGAAGTGAGACAGGGTGGGGACTGGGGATCCAGCAGTGGGAGGGAGTTGAGTCCCAATCAGAAGGTGAGCAGAAGGGTGACTGGAATCAGTCAGGACTCTGAAGAGAAGCAAGTAGAAGATGGTAGGAGGAGGGAGTGACAGAGGGGAAGAGGGGTTAGGAGGAGTCATTCCTTTCAGCAAGGGGAAACCCATCACACCAGCAAAACCCTCTCAGGCTGAGGGTTCCAGGCCTGCAGCTGTACCTCAGGCAGGTAGTGGGGGTTCGGCAGTTTGGTCGTCATGTAGAACCTGAAGTTTTTATCATAATCAATGTCCGAGTCTCCAAGGCGAATCAGCAGTCGTCCACCACTGATGAAAGTCTGTTTCAACAGGATGGGTTCCAGAGCTGGATCCAGAGTTTCTCTAAGCTTAAATGTTAAAACAATAAAAAAATATATTTTCAAAAGGCATTAAATGCATGGCAGCAACTTTTTCAAATTTATGTTCAAACTTCACTCTGAACAGGCAAATTTTCAGTGGTCATATTATGGATATTTCTTAAACTCCTCTCACTCCCTCTAACAGTGTACATTTTCCAGAGTTTGTTTCCTTGATACTCTAGAGATAAGAAATAGGAAGGTTATATATTTATTTGGGCTAAATTTATACACAATTCATCCCCAGGAGAAAGCAGCTAAGATAGAAGAATCCACAGGGTGGTCCTTGAACAGGTCCCAGACAAAGGAAACTCTGTTCTCCTTCATGGTTTGCATGGCAAACTCCATCCTGCAGGCTGAATCTGGCCCAGTGGGGCCTGTTTTGGTATAGCTCTTGAGCTAAGAATGATTCTTATCTTTTTAAAGGGTTATAAAACAAATAAACAAAACCCCCAAAGTAAACAAAACAAAGAAGAGTATTTGTTCAGAGAATATTTATAGACAGACCATGCATAGTAAGTTGCTTTAGTGATGTCTGACTCTGTGTGACCCTATGGACCACAGCCCCCCAGGCTCCTCTGTCCAAGGGATCCTCCAGGCAAGAATGCAGTATGTGACCTGAAAAACCCAAAATATCTGGCTCTTCACAGAAAGTTTGTAGATCTCTACACTACATGATAGTAATTTGTACCCCCCTCAAAGCAAATCTGATTGTTGGTAAGAACATGGACATGTAGGCATTGCCAACAATCTCCATGATAAACATCTTTATATCAGCTTTGTGATGGGGGCTTGGGAGCTGCCAAAATTTGATGTAATTTATAGCTAACAGAACCTGGACTTCTCTGGGGGCTCAGGTGGTAGAGAGTCTGCCTGCAATGTGGGAGACTTGGGTTTAATCCCTGGGTCAGGGAGATTCCCTGGAGAAGGGAATGACAACCCACTCCAGTATTCTTGCCTGGGAAATCCCATGGACAGAGGAGCCTTGGGGGCTACAGTCCATGGGGTCACAAAGAATTGGACATGACTTAGCGACTAAACAACAACAATAGCTAACAGATCTATTTTAAATCGCGATGTGGTAACTGAACATGCAATTTCTTAAAACAAAAGTTTATGAGATAAAAGTTTCCCTTACTACCCACAATACAATTTTGTGCTTTTTACTATTTTTATTTTTAAAAAAATATTTATTTTTGGCTGCACTGGGTCTTAACTGTAGCAATACAATCTTCTTTTTTTAGTTGCAGCATATGAAATCTAGTTCCCCAATCATGGATCGAACCCAGGTCCCCTACACTGGGAGCACGGAGTCTTAGCCACTGGACCACCAGGGAAGTCCCCAGTTTTGTGCTTTTTAAAGTCTATTCTATGACATGTCCCTCATGGAGGAAGTAGATGAAGCTCCACTTGAGGATTAGTTGGCTACCTGTTCAACATTCTGTTTCCATTCCCTCTGAAAATGTTTTCAGGTATTTCCTTAATTTTGTTAACATTTAAAAATCTGTACGACAAGGGAAGATAAGATTTATTCCTACTAAGTGTGACACTGTGATACTTTTGGCACTAAAGCAGAGCTAGTTTTTCTTTCCTACTTTCATGTTGGCTTAATGGACTGAAGTAGTGTTTCTTGTAAGGTGCGTGTAACCAACATTACCTTCGTGGCCTGAAGTATTTAGCTATCAAGCAGATTTTTAGTGGACTGGGTCTTTTGTCACTGAAGTGTTCTGAAGTTTTAATATACACATTGATATTTAAAAGAAAAACAGTCATTAAAGCTGGGCTTCCCTGGTGACTCAGTGGTAAAGGATCCAGATGCAGTGCAGGAGACTCAGGTTCAATCCCTGGGTCAGGAAGATCCCCTTGAGAAGGAAATGGCAACCCACTCCAGTATTCTTGCCTGGCAAGTCCCATGGACAGAGGAGACTGGGGGGCTACAGTCCAAGGGGTCACAAAACAGGACTGAGCGATTAAACAAGAACAACGACAACTTGTTAAAGTGACTTTCATCTTCTGGAATCTGCTTTTCAAACCTCCCATCCCCTGTAGTGATCAACTGCATGTGCCAAGCCTCTAGAAATTAGTATGTTAAACTAAACCAACTTAATGGAAATAAATACCCGTAGGACTTGTTTTCCAAAGACAAATATTTTTTAGAGTAGCACATTTCTAAGCCTACCTAGGAATGATGGAAAGCCATTTGAAAAGCAACTCAGAGCAAGTTTTGTGAAGGTAGTGCTTAACTCACATTCCAGCTTTAAAAGTCGTAATAAATGCAGATGAATTAAAAATACATAAAAATCTATTTTATTTCATTAAAAGACAGTGATTGAGATTGGTTAACTCTATTTCACACCAGTGGGTGCAGGCAAAGTTTGAAAATATCACCCCACAAATGTGGAAAGCAGTTAGGTGTATAATCTGAGTGACACTAACTCACAGAAAGCAAGAGAGACTCCCTGCCAAAGATTTTTGGAGATCTCCCCCTCTCCCGTAACTTCAGGGTTTAAATGGGGGCCTGGGACCCATTACAGAACCTTGCCCATTTTGGTCAAGGTCACAGCCACACATGGAGGATTCTTGTGCTCTATGGAGCTCAGACTGGGAGCCTGGTAACTTGCTGTGGATTTTCTATACAATCAAGGCTTCTCAAATGGTTTACTTCACATTTCTGTGCCTCAGATTCCTCATTGGTGAAATGGAATAATAGTAGTAACCACCTTGTAAGGTGCAGTGTGGATCAGAGTTCATACACATAAAACACCACCACCAGAGTCTGGTGTATAGGAAGCATTCAGTGAGTGATGCGTGTGTGCTAAGTTGCTTCAGTCGTGTTCGACTCTTTGCAGCTGCATGGACTGTAGCCTGTGAGGCTTCTCTGTCCATGGAATTCTCCAGGCAAGAATACTGGAGTGGGTTGCCATGCTCTCCTCCAGGGGATCAAACCCACATCTCTTGCATGTCCTGCATTGCCGATGGATTCTTTATTGCTGAGCCACGGGGGAAGCCATCAGTAAGAGGTACCTGTTTCTAATATTAGCTGCACCAGGCCAGGGTTGCAGCTAAGCTGCCCTAGGTCCTTGGTCTGTTCTGAGCTTCTCGCCATTCTGCAGCTGCAGAGATCCGGCTAAACACAGTTACACCGAGACTAAGCTCACAGTGTTCATTTACTCATTCTTCTCTTATACAACTAGTATGGGAAATTAAGGAAATAAACTACAATTGTTACCCAGTTTCTTTTGTGTCCAAGGCTGCTGTACATGCTGTCCTCTTTGCCTGGAAAGCCTATCTTTCTGAGTGCTCATGGTGAACTCTTCATACAGGTCACAGCTTAAATGTTACTATTGGTAACCGTGACGGTAGTCAGCTCTCCCCACCCTACCTCCTTATTAGCTATGTCAGCACTGGGTTTATCTCTTCGAAGTCCCTACCACAAGTTCTCTTCGTCTCCTCTGTCTCATTTTTTCTCTCTTTTCTCTGTTTATTGTCTCTGTACCCAACTAGATAGTCAACTTATTAAGGGCAAGAACCATCTTTGTATTATTTGCCATTGATTCTCAAACAATGTGTGTTGAGTGAATGAACAGGTTAAAAAACCTCCACTCTTGGAGTGATTTCATTCTGAAGAAATAAAGCACAAAGTTTTAAAAAATATATACTTTTTTTAAAAAAGTGAAAGTTTATACCATACCACTCAATTGAATTCTAACTTTATGTCTAAGTGAAAAATAATATTTATACTTCTTCGGGTGCTTTACTGGCTCCACATCAGTGGTTCAAGGAGACATGCCCTGATGAGTTTGTTGCTTTGAATTTCTGGGGCTGCTAATGATCAAGAGTCACACGAGGCCTGAGAATCAGCAGTGTCAGAAGACAGTGACCATCCCACTTCACACCAAAGCAGTGTCTTCCAAAAATTGGTTCAGTGACAGACCATTCCCCATATGAGAGTGTGTTGTTTAAGGAGCAAAGCAATTGGTTTGACCATTTAGAAAAGGGAGCTGACTGGTGTCTTTGTCATAATGTAGCCATTGCCTGTACAGGATTTCAGATATGGTCTGAAGGTTGGAAACTAACACAAGGAAAACAAAAAAGTGAAAAAGCAAACCTCTTCCAGTAAGACAGGTAAACCAAGTCGGATCGAATTTTCAAGTGTGCGTAAGAAATTACTATCTGTGAGCTTAATGATCTTTAAACCATTTTTGCTTTCTTTGTTTCTTATCCAGCGGTTTGCCTGTATGAGAAAGCACAGAGTAGGACATTTCAGTTTGTAAAAATGTGAAAGTTTTTAAAGTTTAGAAACTATGTTCAATCTAGAAACAAGTTTGAAAGATTTTACAGAGCAAAGGAAATATTTTGTTTAATGTTTTCATTCATTAAACGAAATGAAAAGACAACCCTCAGAATGGGAGAAAATATTTGCAGATGAAGCAACCAACTAGGAATTAATCTCCAAAATATATAAACAGCTCATGCAGCTCAATATCAAGGAAAAAACCAAACAACCCAATCAAAATATGGGTGGAAGATATAGCATTTCTCCAAAGAAGACATACAGATAGATAAAAATACACATGAAAAGATTCTCAATATTGCTAATTATTAAAGAAATGTGAATCAAAACTACAATGAGGTATCACTTCATACACTTCAGAATGGCTATCATCAAAAAAATCTACAAACAATAAATGTTGGAGAAGGTGTAGATAAAAGGGAACCCTCCTACACTGGTAGTGGGAATGTAAGCTGGTGCAGCCACTATGGAGAACAGTAAGGAGATTTCTTAAAAAACTAAAAATAGAGTTGTCTTATGATCCAGCAATCCCACTCCTGGTCATATATCTGGAGAAAACAATAATTCGAAAATATATCAATGTATGAATCCCAGCGTTCTTGGCAGCACTATTTACAATCACCAAGACATGGAAGCAAACTAAATTTCTATCACAGAGGAATGAAAAAAAAGATGTGGTACACCTATACAATGGAATATTATTCAGCCAAAAAAAGAACAAAATAATGATATTTGCAGCAACATGGATAAATATAGAGATTGCCATACTGAGTGAAGTAAGTCAGAGACAAACATCATATGATACCATTTATATGTGGATCTAAAACAAAACGGTACTAATGAACTTATTTAGAAAACAGAAATAGAATTACAGATTTAGAAAGCAAACATGGTTACCAGAAAGTAAGTGAAAGTGAAAAAGAAGTTGCTCAGTCGTGTCTGACTCTTTGTGACCCCATGGACTGTAGCCTGCCAGGCTCCTCCATCCATGGGATTTTCCAGGCAAGAATACTGGAGTGGATTCCTATTTACTTCTCCAAGAAAGTAAGTAGGGGAGGGATACATCAGAAGGTTGGGATTGACATATACATACTACTATATATAAAATAGATCACTAATAAGGACCTACTGTATAGCATAGGGAACTCTACTCAGTACTCTGCAATGCCCTATATGGGCAAAGAATCTTATAAATCTGAATATATAACAGATTCCCACTTGAAACTAATACAACATTGGAAGTCAATTATACTCTGATTTAAAAAAATGTAAAATAAAAGAAAAATCACTCCCCTTGCAAATAAAAACACTTTTAAATTCTAATGTTTGGGATTCTTTTTTGTTGTTGTTCAAACTTGGGACAAATAAAGATTTATTTATTTATTTATTTTACCATCTAGGTTAAAAAAAAAGTTCACACAAGGTGTTCAAGATCCATCTATGAAAATAAAGCTCATGCAAGGTGTTCAAGGTTGTCTCCCTTGCTTTCAAATTGACTCCATTTTCTAAACCCCATTTAGAACATGATGAAATGGTTAGATAGCACCACTGACTCAGTGGACATGAATCTGAGCAAGCTCTGGGAGATAGTGAAGGACAGGGGAAGCTTGGCGTGCTGCAGTTCATTGGATTGCAAAGAGTCAGACACGATTTAGCGATGAAACAACAGCCATTTAGAACAACTGATCCAAGGACTTAGGAGTCAGATAATGGAATTCAGTAAATTCCGGGAAAGCTGGTCCCAAATTCATCACGTGAAAGTGGAAATGTTAGTTGCTCAGTCATGTCTGACTCCTTGCAAACCCAAGGACTGTAGCCCACCAGGCTCCTCTGTCCATGGAATTCTCCAGGCAAGAATACTGGAATGGATAACCATTCCCTTCCTGACCCAGGGATTGAACACGGGTCTCTTGCATTGCAGGAAGATACTTTACCACTAGCACCAAATTCATTCTGACTCCTCTGACAAGGACTATACAGGAATGAATTTCTGCTCCCATAGAAAACAGAAAACAAATGGTCAACTCTCTAAATAAAACCAACTAAAATCAAGTGTGCAGAGCACTTGGACTCTTCCCTTTTTACTTTCTCCATAAAATGAGGGATGTGAACTAGAAGACATCTTGGTGGCCTTGTAGGTTTACATCCAAGATCTTACAAGTACACTGAAGTCTACTTTTAGAATTTGTAATAGAATGATATTAAGCAGAGTAAATAAGCTGCTCTTCATCTGAAGAACTGGTTACACACCTGATCTTGGGGATCAATCATCAAAGGCCACCGTCTGCCTTGAGTAACCAGAATGCCATTTTCCGTTGATGTCAAGTCCCGGGGCAGCCCGTCTGTGTTCCACTGCCGTATTTCGTAGGGATCGCCGAGAATGTTAATGAGACTGAAGTCGGGGTTGATTGGGATCTCCAGAGACTGACAGTCCTGGATCCAATACTCTATAAGCTGTCGAAGGAGAAAAGTTTACTTGTATATGAGTCAGGAACACTTAGTAAATGAGGATCCACAAAACAAGTCCTATCAGGCTCCACAGGCATCCTGGAATCAGAGCCCAGGACATAAGAAGTGGACAAAGAATTAGGAGATCCGGGGGCTAGAACTACACCATTAGCTAGGCGTGGCTTTGGGCACATCATACGTGCTGTCAGGACCCCAGGTTTCTCAAGTATAAAACACAGGGGGTGTCATGGTAGTCTTCACTCTGGGGAGAGTCTGAGACCACGTGGAGAAGTTGGGGGTTCCCACAATGACCTTGGGTGATCCTGAGAATTAGCAGATGAGGCAGAGGCTATTAGCATTCACCTCCTTCAATGAGTGGTGCAGACACGCACAACAGGGACCTGTCTCCCCCAACAGCACTCCTGGCCCCCTTGCTTGATTAGAATCAGTTGACCCTTGAGCTCCTGGAGAGTCTCTGTGAGTCTCACACCAACTAGGTTTTAGAACTGAAGGTCAGGGCAAAACATGTTTTGAAAGGCATTTCATAAAAGTGTTTTGCAAATGTCTCCAAATAATCCCTGCTCTTTCCCATTGCTGAGCCTGTGTAGCAGCCTCGGCAATTCAGAACACTTCATCCTGGCTGAATTTGGTGCCACTTCTGATCCTAGGGGTGGGAGACTACATGTCTCTTTTTCTTCTCCCAGGTTGCTGTGTTGTGTAAGCAAAGCTGTGAGTAACTTTCTAAGACAGGAGAGGGAAAGAAGGACTGTGTTAAGGAAAGCCTAGGGGTACAGGGGAGTCCCTTGGACTGCAAGGAGATCAAACTAGTCAATTCAAAAGGAAATCAATTCTGAATATTCAATAAAAGGACTGATGCTGAAGCTGAAGCTCAGAAAGATTGCTGGGAAAGACTGAAGGCAGGAGGAGAAGGGGATGACAGAGGATGAGATGGTTGGATGGCATCACCAACTCAAAGGACATGAGTTTGAGCAAACTCTGGGAGATGGTGAGGGACAAGGAAGCCTGGTGTGCTGCAGTTCATGGGGTAGCAAAGCGTCAGACATGCCTTAGTGACTGAAGAACAATAGGGGAGGTGGTGGGTAGTGGAATGTAGACCTAAGTTTCCATCATAGAGAGCCTCCGTCTAAATCCAGAAAAATGACGCACACATCCCGCCTCCCCCAGTATCAGCTGCTTCTCAGTCCTCACAGGAAGTACGTTTGCTCACCGATTGCCTGTACTGGGCTGTGAAGGCCCCGTAGTAGGCCACACAAGCTGCTGCTATGAACACATTCCCAACGATATTCGATATCTCCTCGTTGAATTTCTGGATGCTTTCTTCCCATCGGACTTGCTCGTCTCCTAATGCAGCCGTCAGCTTTCCAGCACGTACCAGACGTGCTTTGGTCAGTGCCATTGTCTTTGCTAGAAAATCGAAAGAAAATCAGGTTATGTCATTCAGTATTTTCCTACAGTATAAGAAGTTTACTCATCTGCTTCTGCTTATAGCAGAATGACCATTATTTGGTTAATGATGTCAATACATCTCTGGGAAACCTCAGGCCAATTTA
Source organism: Budorcas taxicolor (assembly GCF_023091745.1). NCBI lineage: Eukaryota > Metazoa > Chordata > Mammalia > Artiodactyla > Bovidae > Budorcas > Budorcas taxicolor. The sequence goes on from NC_068920.1 coordinate 109,640,964, forward strand.
GCCCAAGTTCTCATTTCAGAGCCAAGTCCAAGTGCTTTGAATCGCCTATGCAGAGAGTTCCTTTCACTTTATTTTTAATTAATTAATTTTAAATTGCGGTATAGTTGCTTTACATAGCCGTGTCAGTTTCTGTTGTACCACAGAGTGAATCAGCCATATATATAAATATATCCCATCCTTTTTGGATCGTCTTCCCTTTTAGGTCACCACAGAGCACTGAGCAGAGTTCCCTGTGCTATACAGTAGGTTCTCCTTAGTAATCTATTTTATGGGGGCTTCCCTGGTGGCTCAGACAGTTAAGAATCTGCCTGCAATGCAAAAGACCTGGGTTGGATCCCTGGGTCAGGAAGATCCTCTGGAGAAGGAAATGGCAACCCCCTCCAGTATTCTTGCCTGAAGAATTCCATAGACAGAGTCCAGTGGGCTACAGTCGCAAAGAATCTGATATGAATTTATACATAGTATCAACAGTGTGTATATGTCAATCCCAATTTTTCAATTCATCCTTCCCCGTTCCCACTTGGTATCCATATGTTTGTTCTTCACATCTGTGACAGAGAGCCCCTTTTTGATACTCCTTTCTTCTGGCTGAAGACAGAGCTCTCTTCTTGTCCCTGTAGTATTTATTTTCTGGATCAAATTCACGTGCTGCTCTGTCTTATTCAGACAGAGAAGCTGAATGCATACAATGTACTCAGTTCTTCTAATGTTATACTTGAAGGTTAAGGCCATCCATCTAATGCAAATACGCCCATATGTTGGATGGAAACTGAGATCTGACTGTCTGAAAACACTGTCTCCTTTGGAAAATCTGGCATTTCCTAACCAACACAGATTTTATAGTTACTTACCCAGACTTTCTTTCTCATTCACACTTTTGTCATATTCATCTTGTAAGGCTTGTATTTGTTCTTCTACTTGTCTTAGTAATGCTTGCTTTTCTTTCAAAGTAGCCATAGTGATATCAAGTTCAGCCTAATAAAATCAAGAAATATTTTAAGAATAAGCTCCAAAGAGGGTTGAATTTGCCCATTTATAATAGGCTATTTTGAAAAAAATCAGATTTACTTTCTCTTTCTCCCTTTGTTCTAAAAGATTTTGATATGATATACAAAATTAAACTAAATATAAAGTAGAATAAAATATAAGAGGAGGACTAAACAGAACAAAACAAAGCCCAATGAATCGTAGAAAGATTAGCAAAACAGATGTACTAAGCATTTGGAGGTGAATTAGTTACTACAATGAACTGTTAACTTTAAATGCTAAAACAAGGCTTCCCTGTAACTCTGGAGCCAGGGAGCTGCAACTACTGAGCCCATGTGCTACAACTACTGAACACCATGAACCCTGGAGCCCATGCTTCACGACAAGAGAAGCCACTGCAGTGAGAAGCCTGTGCATCGAGTAGACCCTGCTCACCACAGCTAGAGAAAAGGTCTGAACGGCAATGAGGACTCAGTACAGCTAAAAATAAATAAGTATTTTAAAAATGATAAAACAAATGAAATATTCATGCAATAGTGAAAACTAATCTTTCCTAACTAGTTCTCTAGAGCAGAGGTCTGAAACTATGGCTTGCAGGCCAAATCCAGCCTGCTACCTATTTTTGTGTGGTTACAGTTTTAAATGGTTAGGGAAAAAAAAATCAAAGGAATAATATTTCATAACACATGATAATTATATGATTTGAATTTCAATGACCATAAATAAAGTTATATTGAAACACAGCCACACTTGTTCATGTTTGAATCTTTTTTTTTTTAAATGTTTACTTATTTATTTGGCTATGCTGGGTCATAGTTGTGGCATATGGGATCTTTAGTTGCAGCATATAAACTCTCAATTGCAGCGTGTGAGATCTGGTTCCCTAACCAGGGATCAAACCGGACCCACAGCACTGGGAACGTGAAATAACAATCTCTACTAGCTACTCTGGTCTTCCCTGATGGCTCAGGTGGTAAAGAATCTGCCTGCAATGCAGGAGACCAGGTTCAACTGCTCAGTTGAGAAGATCCCCTAAAGAAGGGAATGGTGGCCTACTCCAGTATTCTTGCCTGGAGAATTCCATGGACAGAGGAGCCTGGTGGGCTACAGTCCATGAGATCACAGTCAGACATGACTGAGCGACTAACACTTTTGTGAAAACGAAAAATAATCTTCAAGAGCATGATTACTATCTATATTGCATAGGGTCTCAATGGCACCACAAAAGAAGCTTGAATGTCTGATGATCATGGTCGTTGATTCTATAAGATATCACAACACAGACAATATACCTGTGCAGCACGGAGTTTCTGTCTTTTTGGCTCGACTTCTTTGACAACTCGGGAATACAAATCCATGGCTCTTACCCACATGCACATGGATTTACATGCTTTGGATACTTTCTCAACTTTTTCAGGCACAAAATCAGGATTATTAATATACTTTTGAAGTTTTGCCAGGATTTGAGGCTTAATATTTTCCTTATCATATTCTAAAAGCCTTCTTAGGAAGTTAGAGTCACCAAGAAGTTGCTTTGCTGTCGGCCAGTCAGGTCTAAAAGACACAAATGGTAAGTTAATAGCATTGCAATAAAGGAATGTGACAAAAGAAATGTATTCCTTTGAGAACGTTAAGATATTATTCTACAGATACATGTCAATTATGCATGATTTCATGGAATTGGACTGCAAGGAGATCAAACCAGTCAACCCTAAAGGAAATCAATCTTCAATATTCATTGGAAAGACTGATGCTGAAGCTCCAATACTTTAGCCACCTGATGCAAAGAGCTAGTTCATTGGAAAAGACCCTGATGGTGGGAAAGATTGAGAGCAAGAGGAGAAGGGGATGACAGGATGAGATGGTTGGATGGCATCACCAACTCAGCGGACTTGAATTTGAGCGAACTCTGGGAGATAGTGAAGGACACAGAAGCCTGGCATGCTTCAGTCCATGGGGTTGCAAAGAGTTGGACACTACTTAATGACGGAACAACAACAACGTCAACTGTCTATGTCATTAGTTATGTAACGAGTTTAACTTGCTCTGAGTCTTCCTATTATAAAGGAAATACAACACAATTTACTGAAAGCATTTTGCTAGGCTTTAAGAGCACCATGAGTTACTACTTTTGTTTTCTAGGCATATATTTACGTTATTTACTTTCATAGTGTGTATAGCCTGCTTTTTCTTTTTAATATTTACAATGATGTTTCCTAAAATGTTCTTATTTACTGGTTGAAAGTGTTAGGTGCTCAGTTGTGCATGACTCTTTGCGATCCCATGGACTGTAGCCCACCAGGCTGCTCCGTCCATGGAATTTTCCAGGCAAGTATACTGGAGTAGGTTGCCATTTCCTCCTCCAAGGGATCTTCCTGGCCCAGGGATCAAACGCAGGTTTCCTGAATTTCAGGCTATCTGAGCCACCAGGGAAGCCCCATTTACTGGTTGAACTACAGTTATAAAAACTCACTTTGTTTGTATCTAACTGACTTGCATAATTTGTAGAATGATATTTATGTTAATTTCCACCTAAAATGGGTTTTGTTTTACTGCTACTATTACTATTGTTATTTCTAAGCAAGAGAGAAAATCGAAGATAATCTAAAGAAGCTATAAAAATAGGTGTTTAGTGATGTGTGTGTCACTTATAATTAAAAAAAAAAATACTATTGGAACTCCCCTGGTGGTCCAGTGGTTGGAAATCTGCCTGCCAATGAAGGGGACATGATCTGGGCAAATTCCATGATGTGCCATGGGCCAGCTAAGATCGAGCACCACAACTACTGAAGGCTGCCTGCTCTAGAGCCTGTGTTGTGCATCAAGAGAAGCTACCACAATGAGAAGCTGGCATACTATAACCGAGCTGGACAGCAGCCCCTGCTCACCACAGCTAGAGAAAGCCTGCATAGCAATGAAGACCAAAAATAAAAATTAATAAATTAATTAAAAAATACTATTAAAGTACCAATCAATTTGTTGGATGACTAATCGAATCAATGAGAGGGTAGAGAAAAGAATGAAACATGTAAATGAGAATGAAGGAAAAAAGCAAAGAAATTCCACCAGGCATTTTGTATTGGGTGATTGTGAGGCACTCACTTGGCATTCAAGAGAATGGAGATGGCCTCCATCACGGTCATGACCATATCTGGAGGCTTTGTGAAAACTCTGATTTCAGATATATCCGCTTTATCTAAGGAATCCAACGCTTTGTTAGCAGCATCGAGGGCAGGGAGCGCTTCTTCAAGATCTCGTTGAGCATCGTCAGCTATGGCTTGGGTCTCTTCGGCTTTCACTTTTGCTATTGCTTCATCTTCTTGCACAATGCTACGGACCTAATCATTGAAACATGACTGCTCAAGTGATCTCAGTATGTGAATTTCAATGTTTAAAAACAAAGTGAATGATGGATAACCAATAAGGACCTATTGTATAGCACATGGAACTCTGTTCAATGTTCTGTGGCAGCGTGAATGGGAGGTGGGTTTGGGGGAGAATGGATATATGTATATGTATGGCTGAAACTATTACAACATTGTTTCTTAATTGGCTATACCCCAAAACGAAATAAAAAGTTTAAAAAGTAAAAAAAAAAAACAAGGCAAATAATAGTGAGTTATATTTACCCCTTTGAATCAGACCAATGATGAAAGAAGATTAGGTATACTGCATTTTATACTCTTCTTTGTCCATCTCATGCCATGATGATAAAATAATGGAGACAGAGTCATAAGAATGAATAACTAATTCATTCTTGGGAGAAGATTGGATGCTTTATATTTGTAGCTTGTACTTTTCTTACAACTTTCTCTGTCCCATTTCCTCATTCTCAGGGAGAGAGCCAGGATTAAAAGCATGGCTAAACTGATCTACCAGTTCATTGTTTTAGCAACATATTTAAATTAAATTTAATAACATATCTAAAAAGTCCAGTTCTTTATCATTGTATGTAAGGGGTCAGCTGGTGGTCAAAGTGTCCTCACCCACTGTCAGGTGATGCTGCATACCTGATCTGCATTTTCTTGATCCACTGCCAATTTGTCCATCAGGGCTTCAACATCTTGTGATTTTGTTAAAAGGACAGGTTCTAAGGCTGAAAGATCTAATTTCATTTTATCTACTAGTACATTTGTTTCTAATAGCTTGGTGAGACCATTCTTCACCCGCTCACGTGCCTAAAAGACAAAGAAAATAACTATTATGTTGAGTATTACAAACTATGAGTTTATTGGTATCTCTATCTGATTTATGTGCTAGAATTTTGCATTCACAGAATTAGTCAATCAGTTTGTAATACTTAACACTGAACGTACAGGAACACATGGCCCTGTAGTTCACCACAGTGGGTTTGCATCCCTGTCCCCTGGCCACGGGAGGAGGGCATCACTGAGGGATCACACTGTATTATTTTTAGCCTCTGTGGTAGCTTGGTAGCATGGTGAATGAATTAAGGACAAGTTTAGATAGAAATTCCTGGAGTTCACATCTCTGGGAGCTTGTTTCCTTAGGATGGACCAGCAGGGCTGAGGCCCAATGGAGACAGTGTCCCAGATACTTATCTCTGGTTGCTGATGTGACCACAGGGGTAGGAAACCCTTGACTAGGATCAAAGGGCAGTATTTGGTAAAGAAGCCACCTGGAAATAACTTTTTTGAGGATGAGACAGAAAAGGTGGCTCAAATAGGCTGGTTTCAAAAATATCTGTCACATTATTTTACTAGGCATACATTTACCAGGTAATATCCATTGAAAAACATTTAAAATATCTAAATGATAAATGATTTCATTTTTGTTATTTAAAATGTTGAAAATTTTAGGTCATGTTAATGATGATTACAATGATGACAATGTAGTAAACAGTAACTATTCTGAGCACTTATTTGTATCAGATCATATTCTAATACTTCACAAACAGTACCTTATTTAAATTCTACAACAATCCAAGAGGTAGATACAGATTTTTAAAAATCTTATTTTGTACTAAGATTGGAGTAGTTACAAAACCTGCTCCAAGTTGTTCAGGAAGAAAGACTCAGAATAGAGGTGCTACCTGGTCTGCCTGACACGAGTCCTTGCTCTGAATGGGAACCACTGATAGGTAAGACAACCAAACTCCCATCTCCATTACTAAACCAGAAGTTTTCCTTCTTACTAAACACTGCAGAGGTGGCTAGATATGGGCTCAATTTAATTCTGTTACAATGTCCATATCACATCCCTGAGTCAAGGAATCTTACGTTAATGATAGAAGACAAAATATTAAGGAAGGGCAAGGCCTCTAAATGACCAACACAATATACTTTTTGGTCATATTGTAGGTTGTCAAGGGCATGTTAGGATGGAGAGATGTCCAACAGGCAAGATGGCACATAGATCTTACACATTCTGGTAAAGGTTTTGAGACCTAGCCAAAAAAAATTTTTTTTTAATTAATAATATTAAACTTACAGAAACTAACTGCTTCCTCTTTTCAGTCAGCATAGACAGGTAGAGATTGATGAGTTCCAAGTAGGAAGTGGGTGTTGTGTAGTACCGTCTTCGGAGCTCCACGTAATAGCGTTCCGCCATATTGGAGACACTCAGGTGGACATTCACACACATGAGGGAAAGCTTTTCTCTCAGTTCTTCATTTGCGGCATCAACATTTGAGAAAAACGTCTTTGATACAGAAAGAAGTGCTTCTCTGGGCCACTGTAAATAAAGATATGATTTGGAAAGTCAGTTGCTCATTTCCATAATGCATGGTTTAACTATTAAGAAAAATGCATTTCTCTGCAACTCTCCCTCACCTTGGCTCCCCTTCACTGTTACTCCTACTTGTGTCCATGATGTTTCATGAACTGAATGGCTGTGTTCAATAGATGAGCGTCTGGGTCTGCATTTGCTGACCCCAGCACAGTGTCTGCTATATAGAAGTTTTCAAAAACTACTGTTGGTTGAATGGATAAGTTAGTCAGTTCAGTCGCTCAGTTGTGTCCGACTCTTTGTGACCCCCATGGACTGCAGCATGCCAGGCATCCTAGTCTATCACCAACTCCCAGAGCTTACTCAAACTCATGTCCATTGAGTCGGTAATGCCATCCAATAATCTCATCATCTGTCATCCCCTTCTTCTACCACCTTTAATCTTTCCCAGCATCAGGGTCTTTTCAAATGAGTCAGTTCTTCAAATCAGGTGGCCAAAGTATTGGAGCTTCAGCTTCAGCATCAGTCCTTCCAATGAATATTCAGGACTGATTTCCTTTAGGATGGACTGGTTGGATCTCCTTGCAGTCCAAGGGATTCTCAAGAATCTTCTCCAATACCACAGTTCAAAAGTATCAATTCTTCAGCACTCAGCTTTCTATATAATCCAACTCCCACATCCATATGTGATTACTGGAAAAATCAAAGCTTTGACTAGACAGACCTTTGTTGGCAAAGTAATATCTCTGCCTTTTAATATGCTGTCTAAGTTTGTTGAATGAATGTCTAGGCTGAATGAATAAACATGGCTGTTTTAAATTTCATAACTAAAATCACATGCAGGGATCTCATGTCCTTACTCTGCCTATTATACAATTTGAATTTGGTGTAATCACTGTCCTGTTCACCTCAACTCATTTGCTCCTCTCCTAACACTTTGAGCTCAGCTGGACGTCAGTCAAGTGCAACTCTCTGTTACCCTCATGTCTACAATCATGCAGCTAGCACAGCTAGAGAAAAACTCACAGCTGTGCTAACTGGTCTCATTGTCAGTTCACGACAACTAGCTCAAGCGAGTTCTTAGCGCATCCCAGAAAAACTTCTGTGTTGTCTCACCCATCACTTCTAATTCCCCCGAGTATTTCACACCCTATGTTACTTCCTAAGACTACTAACGCTTCCTCTCTCTTCTTCACCATTCATGACTTTGATCCCCACATAATTAAAAAAATAGAAGCAATGCAAATAGAATTTCAGTGAGCTTTCACCCTGTCTTCCCCTCTACCTGCATTTTATGCTTTGGGGTGAGCTATGCGTGCTCCCTGCCCAGGTCAGCCCCTTCACTGGGAACTCCGTCCCATCTCTTTTTGCCTATTCAGTCCTGTTGGTCCAGCAATGCCTAACTCTGTCTGCTGCACCATCAATATAATTCTGTTTTCTGAATCATTTCCATCAGCACACGTGTGTTGCTTGTGTTCCCCACTTAAACATACTTCTCTTTTGACCTCACATACCCCTCTGGCTATTACCCATCTCTTGGTACTCTTTTGGAGCAAAACTCCTTGAAAGGTTTGTCTCTGATTCTTCTTCCTTCTCCTCTCTTGAACCTTCTCCCCCATCAGTTCAGTTCAGTCACTCAGTCATGTCTGACTCTTTGTGACCCCATGAACCGCAGCATGCCAGGCCTCCCTGTCCATCGCCAACCCCCGGATTCCACCCAAACCCATGTCCATCAAGTTGATGATGCCATCCAACCATCTCATCCTCTGTCATCCTCTTCTCCTCCTACCCTCAACCTTTCCCAGTATCAGGGTCTTTTCCAATGAGTGAGCTCTTTATATCAGGTGGCCAAAGTATTGGAGCTTCAGCTTCAACATCAGTCCTTCCAATGAACACCCAGGACTGATCTCCTTTAGGATGGACTGGTTGGATCTCGTTGCAGTCCAAGGGACTCTCAAGAGTCTTCTTCAACAGCACACTTCAAAAGCATCAATTCTTCGGCACTCAGCTTTCTTTATAGTCCAATTCTCACATCCATACATGACCACTGGAAAAACCATAGCCTTGACTAGACAGACCTTTGTTGGCAAAGTAATGTCTCTGCTTTTAATATGCTGTCTAGGTTGGTCATAACTTTCCTTCCAAGGAGTAAGTGTCTTTTAATTTCATGGCTGCAATCACCATCTGCAGTGATTTTGGAGCCCCCCCAAACTAAAGTCTGCCACTGTTTCCCCATCTATCTGCCATGAAGTGATGGGACCAGATGCCATGATCTTAGTTTTCTGAATATTGAGCTTTAAGCCAACTTTTTCACTCTCCTCTTTCACTTTCATCAAGAGGCTCTTTAGTTCCTCTTCACTTTCTGCCATAAGGGTGGTGTCATCTGCATATCTGAGGTTATGATATTTCTCCCAGCAATCTTGAATCCAGCTTGTGCTTCATCCAGCCCAGCATTTCTCATGATGTACTCTGCATACAAGTTAAATAAGCAGGGTGACCATATACAGCCTTGACGTACTCCTTTTCCTATTTGGAACCAGTCTGTTGTTCCATGTCACACAGGTTTCTCAAGAGGCAGGTCAGGTGATCTGGTATTTCCATCTCTTTCAGAATTTTCCACAGTTTATTATGATCCACACAGTCAAAGGCTTTGGCATAGTCAATAAAGTAGAAATAGATGTTTCTCTGGAACTCTCTTGCTTTTTCAATGATCCAGCGGATGTTGGCAATTTGATCTCTGGTTCCTCTGCCTTTTCTAAAACCAGCCTGAACATCTGGAAGTTCACGATTCACGTATTGTTGAAGCCTGGCTTGGAGAATTTTGAGCATTACTTTACTAGCGTGTGAGATGAGTGCAATTGTGCGATAGTTTGAGCATTCTTTGGCATTGCCTTTCTTGGGGATTGGAATGAAAACTGACATTTTCCAGTCCTGTGGTCACTGCTGAGTTTTCCATATTTGCTGGCATATTGAGTGCAGCACTTTCACAGCATCATCCCCCCATCACTCCATTGAAATAACTCTTGTCAAGATCATTGATAACCTCTACATGGACAAATTTAATAGTTTCCTCTTCTTTATAAATTCTATCTGCATTTGTTCAATGATTGTCATTGTCAACTCTTGCATGTGAGTAAATTCCCAGTGGGTTTTGAAGCTAAAGTACCCTTGAGTTCTTAGTGGACAGTGTGTTACCTTTTTAAAATAAAGCAACTTCAGACACATACCTGAAAAAGACAAAAACTCTAATTCGAAAAGATACGTAGCCCCCAGTGTTCACAGCAGCACTATTTACAATAGCCAAGAGATGGAAGTGACCTAATTGTCCAGATACAGATAAATGGATAAAGAAGATGTGATATACACATACACACACACACATGTACATATATACAATGGAATACTAATCGGCTGCAAAATAGAATGAAATACTGCCATTTAAAAGCAACATGGATAGACCTAGAGATTATCATACTAAGTGAAATTGGACAGAGAAAGACAAATATCATATGATATCACGTATATGTGGAATCTAAAAAAACGATACAAATGAACTTACGAAACAGAAAGACTCACAGACATAGTAAACAAACTTGTGGTCACTAAAGGGGAAAGGTGGGGGCAGGGATAAATTGAGAATTTGGGATTAACACATACATACAATTATATATAGGTGGCTCAGACGGTGGGCTGCCGTCTATGGGTCGCAGCGTCAGACACGACTGAAGCGACTTAGCAGCAGCAGCAGCAGCAGCAGCAGATGGTAGAGAATCTTCCCTCAAAGCAGGAGACTGGGGTTCAGTCCCTGGGTTGGGAAGATCTCCCGGAGAAGGGGATGGCTACCCACTCCAGTGTTCTTGCCTGGAGAACGGTGGCTTACAGTCCATGGGGTTATAGAGTTGGACACCATTGAGTGGCTAACACTTTCACTTATATAAAACAGATAAACAACAAGAACCTTCTGTATAGCACAGGGAATTGTATTCAATATTTTATAATAACCTAAATGGAAAATAGTCCGATATATATATATATATGTGTACATATGTTTATGTACACACATATATAACTGAATATATATGTAACTGAATTACTTTGCTATACACCTGAAACACTGTAAATCAATTACACTTTAATTAAAAAAAGTCAAGCAAATCCAACTTCTCAAAGAGATATGTTGTGATGTCACTGACCTGGACAAACCAGTCAATGGTGCAGCAGTTCACAAGGGATGGAAACATCCGGCATCGGGACCGGAAGGCCTCCCCAACGGGGCTCATGCAGAGCACAATGTGCAGCTTCTGACGGACTCTGCTGATGAAATACTGAAACACCTGACAAAAAGAAAGATACTTTCAATTTAGAATAAGGCTGAACCCATGATGAAAATAAGTGTTGGCTAATGCATCTGACTCTACCAATAGCAAATTTAAAGTTTGTGGAGTGGATGCGTGAATTGTTTTAACATCCCATTCCAAGTCCCTTCTTCTCATGCAGACTCAAAAGATTAAATGATATTTTTCAGACTCTGTTGCAACTTGGGTTTAGGATGTGATATGAGTACTCCTCATCAGTGGATTTAAGAGATCCCTTGAATAAAGTGGAGAGGTGTGTTCATACAAAGCTTTGCTTTGAGGTAGAAGACCACTGGGAGAGAGAGACACGGTGCAGGGCAAATATTTTTGCAGGTGCAGAGCCCAGCAGAAATGGCATGGACCTGTTGTCACTATCATTGGATGTGGCTCCTTATTTCAGCTCCTCCCAACATGGTGGGGGACACACGGCTTGGGAGCTGAAGCAGTAGCATTCTGGGTTAGAGGCTTCCTGGCTCAGCAGAATGACTGTGGCAGACACAGCAGTGTCCTTGACTGTTGACTTCTACAGTGTCATTTCATAATCATTTCAAGGAATTCAGCATGGCATCCCTTTGTTTAGCCCTCCCAATGTTAAAGCCACTTCTGCTTATAATAGTTGTCTGTGCCCGTAAGTCCTGACCTAGCAGTGGAGGGAATTCTCATGAAAGGACACAGAAGAGATAATATGAGAAAGAGTGGCCAAAAAGGATAAGATGCAGAAAGAAGAGAAAGACCTGGGATAGACAAACAGTGGCTTAGAGAATCTAGCACAGTGTTGGAGAAATGAGAGTGGACCGCAGCTGTGTTTTGTGCATGTGTGTGTGTGTGAGAGAGAAAGAGAATGCATTTCATAATTCTGCTGACAGGCTATTGTTGTTGTTTAGTTGTAAAGTCATGTGCAACTCTTTTTGCAACCCTATGGACTGTAGCCTGCCAAGCTTCTCTGCCCATGGGGTTTCCCAGTCAAGAATACTTCAGTGGGTTGCCATTTCCTTCTCTAGGGGATCTTCCTGATGGACCCAGGGATTGAACCTGAGTCTCCTTCACTGTCAGGAGGATTCTTTACCACTGAGCCACCTGGGAAGCCCTCTTGCTGACAGGACATGGAATCAAAAGCACTGAACTCCTCAGGCAGGGCACTGGGGGTGTGTGAAATAAACTTGTATTTAAGAAGGATAAGAGAAGCTTTCCAGTTTGGACAGGACGATGACCCTCTGTGGAGAAGGCAATGGCAACCCACTCCAGTACTCTTGCCTGGCAAATCTCATGGATGGAGGAGCCTGGTAGGCTGCAGTCCATGGGGTCACTAGGAGTCGGACACAACTGAGCGACTTCACTTTCACTTTTCACTTTCATGCATTGGAGAAGGAAATGGCAACCCACTCCAGTGTTCCTGCCTGGAGAATCCCAGAGACAGGGGAGCCTGGTGGGCTGCTGTCTCTGGGGTCGCACAGAGTCAGACACGACTGAAGCAACTTAGCAGCAGCAGCAGCAGCAGCAGCATGACCCTCTGTAGGTAGTAGGGATTCTGTTTTGTGCTTTCCTTAACCATCTCCGGAAGTCCCATGAACCAATGCTTTAAATGTAGGAAATAAAGTACATAGGATTAAAAACAAATTACATTGAAAAAATTCTACCCATGGGGTGCTTAAAAGGGTTTGTGGGTGACTGGAAAAAGGCTGAGACAGCTTTTTCTTTTCCAAAATCTTATTACCATTTTGACATGTCCTACCTCATCTCTATTTCCCTCAGAAATTCCTACTTCTTTTGCTCTTGGTCTGGTGGCTGCTAAAACCTGCTCCAGTTCATCCTTTTCAAATAAATTAGGCACTTCACCTGAGTTCAGAATGTTATTTATATCTTCTAGAAACTCTTCCACTACAATCTGTAGAAGAAAGCAGAGTGGTCATTATAAGTTAGTCAACCATTTTACATTTACTTCCTATACATTATAAAGCAAACATATGATCTAAAATTCACATTGAGTTAATTTTATCTTTAAAAGAAGATAGCCTTGGGGGATCAAACCAGTCAATACTAAAGGAAATCAACCCTGAGTATTCACCGGAAAGACTGATGCTGAAGCTCCAATACTTTGGCTATCTGATGCCAAGAGCTAATTCATTGGAAAAGACCATGATGCTGGGAAAGATTGAGGGCAGGAGGAGAAGGGGGCGACAGAGAATGAAATGGTTGGATGGCATCACTGACTCTATGGACGTGAATCTGAGTAAATTCCAGGAGAGAGTGAAGGACAGGGAAGCTTGGCGTGCTGCTGTTCATGGGGTTGCAAAAGTCAGACACAACTTGGCGACTGAACAACTACAACAATCTTGGGAAGTAGCCAAGATGTTAAAGCAGGATAACCCTGAGCTCACCTCCTCCCACGGGCACACCGAAATTACAACTATTTACAGAGCAATGATGAATGAGAATGACCTACTTAATGCATAGAAATAAAAACAGAATTAGGCCAAATGAGGCAACAGAAGAGCATGTTGCAAATAAAAGAAAAGTGAAAGTGTTAGAGCTCAGTCCTGTCTGACTGTTTGTGACCCCATGGGCTGTAGCCCACCAGGCTCCTTTAGCCGTGGGATTCTCCAGGCAGAAATACTGGAGTGGATTGCCATTTCCAGGAATGAGATAAAATCCCCGAAGAAGAGTAAATGATGTCCCCTTCCAGATTTTACTGGTCCACTTTGGCAGAGATTGTTCTTTGCCAGTCAGCTCAGTTTGGGTTTCTGGACATGTCAACTGGTAACATCTTTGAGCAGGTGGGACTTGCTATCAGTGTCTATTTTGGGGTGAGGACAATGCCTGAGCTCTGAGGTCATGGGTGATGCTACTGGCTGAGAACAGTTGGACAGGACTTCTGACTTGGTTTTGAATGAGCAAGGCTATAGGATGAACTTTGTGATTCCCTGGGTTCTCTGATCAAGTTTCCTAGACTATCAGAACTGGGTACTATACTTAGCAGTAGGTGGCACTAGGAATTAGCTTTCCTGTCCTGGCAGAGTGGAATAACCGGCTTCATGTGCAACAAGGATGTCTGTGGTCTTGACTCTAGCCATCCTGCCTGGCTGAGTGGGTCACTGGCTTTGCTGTGTGGATGATCTGCTCTTCCTGCCAGACTCTCCTAAGCACTGCTGGGCTACACAGCTTTCCAGGTGTTCTGGTCAGGTTCTTTGACTGGGAAGGGCCAAGAGGTACACTCAGCAGAGAGCAGAGTGTGACTCAGTTCCCCTGCCTGGGTGAGTGGGGGGCCTGACCAGGCTCCAGGGCTGGCAAGGCAGTTCATTTGAGGACTTTGAATCAGGCAGATCTGCATCTGCTGAGCTCCTTGGTCAGACTGACTCTGCATATGAGTAAAGCTGCTGGCTTGGACCATTACTTGGGTGCTGAGGGTAAAAACTTGGTCTGTCATGATCGGAGTGCTGGTTATTATATCCTCAAGCCTTCTATGACACAACTGGATTCCTAGGGGTCAAGCGCTGCAGAGTTTCTCACCATCTCTGTGATTCAAGACTGGAGTGAAACCCCAATGTGGCCCAGAATACCGGGGAGCAGGATGTCCATCTTGGCCTCTTTCTTCCCACTGGAGGAACTGGTAGGCTCGGGGGAGACCTCTTAATGCGATGCTGCGATGGCCTGGGGGTAGGGCAGTGTGGTCAGTGTGTAACTGCTCCTCTTATCCTTCTAACATGTCTGTCTCAGTCTCTGTGGCATGGGGGTATGCTTCGGCCTCCCCCCCATGTCCTAGGACTTTCTCCATGTCTTATCCATGAATGACTGTCAGTTGTTCTTGTGAGGGGGAGCAAAGTGGGGACTGAGCTACATGGCCATCTTGGTGATGTCACTTGCTGTCACTTTGTTCTTGCATTATTTTCCTGATGTCATGAAATTGTTTATCTGTGTTCTCTTGCGACTCTCAGAGAATCTTTAGAATGATTATTTTGAGTTCTTTGTGGGCCAGCTTGTGGATCTCCATTTCTTGGGGCCAGTTATAGGAGGTTTACCATGGAGTTACCTTCCCTTGATTCTTCATGATCCCTGTAGACGTAAGTAGTGTCAGTGTATTCGAAGAGGCAGTCAGATCTTCCAGATTTCATGGGATGACTTTGGTAAGGGAAGACTTCTACCTGTAGCTTGGGGCACACTGGGGTGTTAGACTCCAGGTCTAGGGAGGCAGGGCATCAGATGTGGGGGCATGTGGTATGTGAAGGTTATGTCTCTTCCACTCAGGCTACTGGGGTCCACAGGATCAACTACCATGCGCACTCTGCGAACACTGCAGAAGGTTCGCAGGGGTTGCAAGGGTCACTGCCGTCCTTAGCGGTGCCTCCATGTGCAGGGCCCAGGGCAGGGGGCTGCTGGTGGCCACATATTCAATTCTTGTTTGTAAAAGATATTTACAAACTCAGATATAAGCTCACTGCATGTAACATATGTTAAAAATATTTTTCCTATTTTGTGATCATACTTAGTCATGTTTACAGTGCTTTGGAAACTAAAATGAAGTTAAAATACTTATATGTCAGATTTATCACTCATTCTTTGGATGATTTCTGTTTAAAAAATTAATTAAAATTTATATATATGCATTAAAAATTTTTGTTGGAGTATAGTTGATTCACAATGTTGTGTTAGTTTCAGGTGTAAAACAAAGTGAATCAGTTATACATATACCTATATCTACTCTTTTTTAAGATTCTTTTCCCATATAGGCCATTATAGAATATTTAGTAGAGTTCCCTGTATTGTACAGTATGTCCATATTAGTTATTTATTTTCCCCAACATTAAAATACCCAAGTGTAATCAATGTCGAAAATGAAGTGAAGTGAAGTGAAAGTCGCTCAGTCGTGTCTGACTCTTTGTAACCCCATGGGCTACACAGTCCATGGAATTCTCTAGGCCAGAATACTGGAGTAGGTAGCCCTTCCCTTCTCCAGGGGATCTTCCCAACCCAGGGATCAGACTCAGGTTTCCCACATTGCAGGCGGATTCTTTAGCAGTTGAGCCACTTTATTAGAGACTAAATTCAAAATCAGTTAAATTGGTTGTGGTAGACATGAATGTAATCCTACTTTAAAGTTAATTTAACTAAAATATAGCCATTATTTTTTCCTTTTCTTGAGTAAAGCATAGCTCCCTAATTGATTTCCCTTAGGGAATTACTTTTTTATATTTACTTCCACAGAAATAGTTTATCACCTTCTGCTGTCTACGTCCTTCCTCTCCAAGTTAAGTCCCTTCTTAATGCTCTGAACCTCTGCTTACATTTTCTTATGTAGAATTTGAAGATGGAAGTAATAGTTGTTAAAAGAAGTAGTATTTTATAAGGTCCAAGAACTCTGTTATAAGACGGGAAGATTGCCTGAACTACATCATTCATACAAGCTATTTGAAGGACAGGTGAGACTATAACACGTGTCCTTTTCCTGTTCTTGTTTTTGTGTGACAGTCGCTCAGTACTGTCCAGCTCTTTGTGACCCCATGGACTATACAGTCCATGGAATTCTCTGGGCCAGAATACTGGAGTGGGTAGCCTTTCCCTTTCCTGTTCTTGCTCTTTGGTTATTTAAATATGTACCTGGGTGTCTGTGAAGAGGAAAACCATATTCCTGTCTTCTACACCAGCCAGTTTGTACAGCTTCCTCAGGTCCTCCTGAAAACTGTCATAATTATATCCCCGGCTCAGCTCAATCTGCAAACATCTATAACCACATATATGAGCTGCGAGCCTTGTAAGAGACTGCTTTCCTGTGCCTCCCACTCCAACCAGCAGGGCGTTGCCTCTCTCCTGACGAATCATGCGAGCGATCCTGTGGGAGACAAAGCAGAAAAAGGTTTAGTTATGGGGTACAAATGTGGCTTCTGCTCTGAATGCCCGCCCACAGTGGAAGGCTAGTGGCTGCTGGAGGGTTATTCCCCAGCCAAAGGCCACAGGAAAGAATAGGGTATGTCTGAGGTTCATGGTTGGGCGAAAAGCACTGGGGGTTTCCTTATAGCCATCTCTCGTCCATTTCACAGGCTGCTGACTTTGGTCATGAAAACTGAGAAAAACAAATATACCGTATTAAATACATACATATGGAATAAAAAAATGGTACAGATGAACCCATTTGCAGGGCAGGAATAGAAATGTAGACGGAGAGAATAGACATGTAGACAAAGGCAGAGAAGGGGAAGGTGGGATGAATTAGGAGATTAGGACTGGCATATATATACTACCACGTGTGAAGCAGTTAACCTAGTGGGAAGCTGCTGTATAGCACAGGGACCTCAGCTTGGTGCTCTGTGATGACCTAGAGGGGTGGGTTGGAGTGAGGTTCAAGGGGGAGAGGATATGTGAATACACATAGCTGATTCCCTTCATTGTACAGCAGAAATGAACAGAACATTGTAAAGCAATTATATTTAAAAAAAAAATCTCTTCTCCCTTTAAAGTGTGAATAGTCTTATCAGGAATGCTGACTGATTTAGGCCACGACTTATGTTAATCATTATATTGGCAAGCAGGTCTTTATTTCTAAGGATGAGCAAGCAGAAAAATCACTGAACATAAGAAAAGAGACTGCAGCTCAAGAAAAGATCAACAGGAACAATCTGAAGTGGATTTACTATATACAATTTCTGATTCATGTTAACAACAAAGATTTTTTTAAAAATGCCATCGTGATACTAGAGTGAGCACTCAGAAGTGGGGGGAAAAAATCCAAGTTTAGGAAAAACTGAAGATGGAAAATCTGACTACCAAAGTGAAAACATCAGTGGAAGATGGGTCTTAAAAATAGGATATGGTGAAAAACTGAATGGGTGGAGCAGAAGACAAACTCAAGGCATTTACCCAGAACTCAAATAAAAAAGATAATGATATTAAAAATGACGAGAGAAAATGGAATGTAAGGACGACAAATCTAGGAGATACAAATGGAATCACAGAGACCACACTATAGGAATTGTAGAAGAAATGAAGGGATAGAGTTGAAATAAAAGAAAAAACTTCCCCATTGACCTGAGGAAGTTACTGAGGGTCAGGAAAGAAAGTCAAAGAAGAGAAGCAAAACACAATGTTTTCTAAGAGAGATATAAATATAAAATAAACTCTGTGTGTGTGTATAGGTGAATGGATGTTTTATACATATATGAAATAGAAATCTATATATCTATATTAGGCATAATTCTGTGAGCATCTAACATGTAGATATAATAGACTACTCCCAAGGGGGTTTCCCTGGTGGCTCAGACTGTAAAGAATCTGTCTGCAATGCAAGATCTGGGTTTGGTCCCTGGGTTGGGAAGATCCCCTAGAGAAGGGAATGGCTACCCACTCCAGTATTCTTGCTTGGAGAATCCCATGGACATAGGAGCCTGGTGGGCTACAGTCCACAGGGTAGTAAAGAGTTCACCATGACTGAGTGAGTAACACTTTCGACTTAGCATGCAAACATGAGTCAATATATGAAATAGAAATCTACACTTTAGACATAACTAAAAATGTGTGAGGATCTAAAAAATAGGTATACTAGATTACAGTCAAATAATTATAGGCTGGCTTCAAGAATCTCTTTTACAAGATGCCATTCCACAGTGGTTAAGAGGGACAACTATCACGTTATTTCTCAGAGAATAAACCACCTGCAAACCTATCCTAGAAGGTTCCTTGAGGTATATAGAGAAACATGAATAAAATTCAAACACTCAAGAAAGGGGAAAGGATGTCAGTATAAAAGTGAGCAGTTTGTATGAGAGTCAAGTTCACTGCTGTTAAGATAAAAATGTAGGGACTTCCCTGGTGGTCCAGTGGTTGAGAATCTGCCTTGCAATGCAGGGGACATAGGTTTGATCCCTGGTGGGGGAACTAAGATCCCACAGGCTGAGGAGCAACTAACTGAAAACAACGAGAGAGCCCACAAGCCATAACCAGATAAATGAAATAAATAAATATTTTAAAAGGTCAGTAAACTCTCCTTAAAAAGAAGTTGCAAATGTAAAAACTTTTTTGAAAAATTATCATTGAAAATCTCAGATTGGACTATAGTTTGCTAGGCTCCTCTGTCCGTGGGATTCTCTAGGCAAGAATACTGGAGTGGTTTGCCATTCCTTTCTCCAGGGGATCTTCCCAACCTAGGGATTGGACCCAGGTCTCCTTCATTGCAGGCAGATTCTTTACCATCTGAGCCACCAGGGAAGCCCCAACTGGGTCACGAGAAAATAGAAAATCATGAAATGTTGTTGTGTGTTTAGTCTTGTCTGACTCTTTGTGATCCTTTGGACTGTAGCCCACCTGGCTCCTCTGTCCATGGGATTCTCCAGGCAAGAATACTGGAGTGAGTTGCTATTTCCTCCTCTAGGCGATCTTCCTGACCCAGGGATCGAGCCTGAGTCTCCTGCATTGCTGGTAGATTCTTTACCGCTGAGCCATTGGGGAAAGCCCAGGAAATCATGAGAGAAATGTAAAAGGTTTAATTTCTCCCTCTCAATCTGTTTTTTTAAGGAAAGTATCTTTCTATCCTCTATGTTCTTTATCTAGTTCTAATTCATAATGCTGATAACTAAAAAAAAAAAGGTTCAAATATTTGAGTAGGATAATGGCTTTATGACTTTTTTAATTCAGAAAGTAAAATATGATCATTGTAACTGATAGGAAAAAAACACTGCTAACCCTTTACTGCATATACACTCCATCATGATGGTCTGGATGCTGTCCTGTTCTCTATGGGAGTAGTGTGTAGCTCATAGGTGTTGTTGTTCAGTTGCTAAGTCATGTCCGACGTTTTGCGACCCCATGAACTGCAGCATGCCAGGCTTCCCTGTCCTTCACCATCTCCCGGAGTTTGCTCAAATTCACGTCCTTTGAGTCGATAATGCCATCCAGCCATCTCCTTCTCTGTCACCCCGTTTTCCTCCAGCCCTCAGTTGTTCCCAGCATTAGGGTCTTTTCAAATGAGTTGGCTTTTCACATCAGGTGGCCAAAGTATTGGAGCTTCAGCATCAGTCCTCCCAATGAATATTCAGGGTTGATTTCCTTTAGGATTGACTGGTTTGATCTTGCTGTCCAAGGGACTCTCAAGAGTCTTCTCCAGGATCACAGTTTGAAAGCACCAGTTCTTTGGCACTCAGCATTCTTCATGGTCCAGCTCTCACATCTGTACATGACTACTGGAAGAATCATAGCTTTGACTATAAGGACCTTGGTCGGCAAAGTGATGTTTCTGCTTTTTAACATGCTGTCTAGGTTGGCCATAGCTTTTCTTCCAAGGAGCAAGCCTCTTTTAATTTCATGGCTTATAGTAAGCACTTCATAAACAAATTTATGTCTGTTGACTTGTATGTGTGTGTTCACAAAAATGGACTTAAACTCTATACCACATTTTGTTTTGTGAATTTTTTTGATAAGTAACACTTTATGGACATTCTCATGCTAATAATGGCAGAGTTGAGTAGGTGTGACAGGGACTATAGCAGAGCCTAAAATATTTACCATCTGGTTATTTACAAAAAAAAAAAAAAAAAAAGGTGTGGCTCCTTTCCTTAGGAACTGCCAGCTAAAAACTGATGCTTGCCACCTGGTTCTACAACAATGGAGTCACTTGTCACTGCAATTGCTGACCTTCAACACACCCTGAAAGGAGTTCAGGGTGGAGATCAGGTGTTGCCCTAAAGGTCCAGGAGCAAGCGACGAGAATGAAAACAGAGCACAAAATCTGGTGCAATGGGTCAGGGCATCTGCAGCCTCTATTGGACTGAGGTGCAGAGTCCACTGTGAGTCCAGCTCTTATTTCTAATTGCAGACTACAAAACTTTCTTTGATCTATCTTTCCCAAGACACTACATCGACATAGTCCAGATCTCCTTGTTTATACCCCAGGTCGTTCCCTTCTGGGATAGTCTCAGTAACAATCAGCGAGTGCGTAGGGAGTGTTTATACCTAACGCTGACCCAGTGTTCCAAGGACCATGCTCCCAATCATACTCCCTTCTGGGTCTGGCCTTGGGGTTTGTAACAAGGAGATTATTCTTAAGAAAAACATGAAAGATAATCATTAACACAGTTTCTTATTATATGCTGTTTTTCCAGGTGCTATTTCTGTGGAATTTCTCAAGGTTGTGAAAGTACATTATTAGAAATTCCCACTACAGTCAGGAATGAGGCACTCTGTGCTCTGGGAAAAACTGGTAGGACAGGCCTTCAGATATCCATTTTCAGGAGATTTTATGAACACAATTTCTTATATCTTCTCATATCTAGAAGAGCACTAAAATCATTAAAGGAGACATCTGCTCCTTGTGACTAGCAGCAGCCTTCTGTTAAAATGTGTGCCTGACTGCATGTATCACCCTTCACTAAAATCACCTACATACTGACTTTCCCCCTACCTCTCTGGAGCAGTTCCTTGGAGTTATCTGAGAGGCTGTCTCTGGGGCTATGGTCTTCATTTTTCCCTAGATGAAACTTAATTGCAACTCTCACAGTGGTTTTTTTTTTTTTTCCCAGTTGACAGATCCTTTGCTAATTCCTCCCCCAAAGCAACTAAGACCCACAAGGTATGATCTCCACAGCTATGTCTCTATCACAACACACATCTAGCAGAAGACACTTGAGATCATCTGTTTGCTTATATTTCCTCAGTTACCTCTGAGAGTATAAAATTGAGGGTTCAATGGATATGTCCCAATGTTTTGTTGTTTTTTCCCATAATGCGTCAGGGTGCTACAGTGGATAAATATTGAATATTATTAATATCTTGCATTATTTATGTTACTCTTTCCTTTTTTCATTTACATTATAGTAATTTGTTACTTCCATTTGAGATTGAGAAAACAAATGGCTTGTCTATCTGCTTCCTAGTGTTATTTTTTTCTGTCAACTTACATATCAAACGATAAAAACCTCCCTCCATTGAGAATCTTCCAAAGTTACATTTTCTCTACTGTAGAGGCAAGAGATACATTTCCTAATTAGTCATTTAATTTTATTATTACTTAAAAATTTTTTTGGCCATGACACACAGCATTAGGAATCTTAGTTCCCAGACCAGGAATTAAACCTATGCTCCCTGCAGTGGATGCCTGGAGTCTTAAGCATACTGGACTGCCAGGGAAGTCCTGTTAATGGCTTTATAGAGAGAGCCATTTGACCATCTTTGGAGTGTGATGACAACTTTGGGGGTATGTAACATATAAATAGTCTGATGCAAACTGCTCTTTGAAAGCACAGGCTCTGAAGTCAATTCTAATTTTTTCTGAGTTGAGAAAGCTTTTATTCAGTTATTCAGTGCAACAAAAGCCTAGAATGCTAATAAATGGAAATGTACTATCTGTTATATTACCAAATATTTGGTATTTGCCCCCAGACTGCTTTCCACCATGGAAGCCCTGTTCATTGCTAATCAGCAGCAGGTGTTTGAAGGCTCTTATTTCCTCTAATTCCTAACTACCGATCCTCTCTAGAGAAAACATCTACATCATTATTCACATGGCAGTCTTTTTTGCCAGAAAACCAAATCTCCCCCATTCTACAAATGGTTTTTAATTTCCTTCTGTACTAATTTAAGCAAACTTTAAGTAGCCTGGTGATTCCCATTCATGAAAGTAAGAAAGGTTATAAATATAATTAAGCTGACTTTTCCTATTGTCTGGTCTATTCTTCAGGAAGTTTCTCAGACCAGGATTCCGCTGTTAGTTTATTTTCTTTCAGGCTTAGGGACTGCCTGAGCCATGGGAATAAAAGTTGTTAGGAGAAAGCGTGTGGGTATTTTGGCAGGGGCAGATGGGAAGCAAGTGGTATCTTGACAACCCAATGGTAAACTATTGTATTTTACAACCCTTGAGCTGTGAAGAACATAAATCTTTGAATTAGAGTTAATTAAATAGCAGAAGTATGGGAAGCACAAAAGACTTGGCTTGCTTGTGGTTATAGAAAAAAAAATTTTGGAGATTTGTCAGTCTTAATATGGTCCAACACTAAAATATAGTTGACAAGGGAAATAAACAAAGCAATTGTTTTCCATGGTAGTAGCCTATGGGAAATCTTGCCCTCACACACATTTTGCACAGCTTATTCCACAGAATACTACATCAAATCTGGGTATCACATGTTAAGTGAAACACTGAAAAATTATAAAGGGCTCAGTATGTTGAAGACTGGAAATAATCACTAATAGGAAACAGTGAAAAGTCTGGGATAATTGTGCCTGGAGAACGTAAAGCTAAGAGGAGCTTGGTAATGATTTTCAAGTATTTGGAGGAACTGTTATGAAAAAGAGGGGATCCATTTTGGGCCGAGGCATCTACCGGTGAAGCCAGAATCTAAGCACTGGTTATGATCCCTGTAGCCTGTCACTGGCCAGCTAGAGGCTGTTGTTCAGTCACTAAATTGTGTCTGACTCTTTGCACCCCATGTACTAAAGCTGGCCAGGCTCCTCTGTCCATGGAATTCTCCAGGCAAGAATACTGGAGTGGGCCATTTCTTTCTTGCCAGTTGCCACTTTCTTCTTCAGGGGATCTTCCCAACCCTCCTCCTGCATTGGCAGGCAGATTCTCTTCCACTGAACCAAATGGGAAACCTGAAACACTGCTTATGATCCTCAGCCTGCCACTCACTAGCAAGAGGGCTTGGGACAGTTGACTTAATCTCTCTGTGGCACACAATGTTATCCAAAACTGGCTGCAGTAATGTTTCTGATTCTACCTGCTTTGACTCTACGAACAGGTAGAGTTGCTGATCCTGTCTTGTGAATCCGTATGAATCTTTCGCCTGATAGAGTATGGCAGAAGCAATGCTGAGTAACTCCCAAGGCTGTGTTGTGAAAAGCCATTTACCTTCAGCCTGGTAGTCTTTTGGGGCACAAGACTTTGGAGCCCTGAGTTACCGTGTAAGAAGTCCCAACACTCTCCTGATGCCCATGCAGAGACAGTGGAGTCCACATGGAGGCAGAGATGGGCCAGGTGTTCTAGGTGCTGTCTGATTGCAATTGTGTGAGAGATCCCAGGGGAGAATGGCTGGGACCCATGAGAAATAATGAAAAAATGTTCATCGCAGCACTGTTTATAATAGCCAGGACATGAAAACAACCTAGATGTCCATCAGAAGATGAATGGATAAGAAAGCTGTGGTACATATACACAATGGAGTATTACTCAGCCATTAAAAAGAATACATTTGAATCAGTTCTAATGACATGGATGAAACTGGAGCCGATTATACAGAATGAAGTAAGCCAGAAAGAAAAACACCAATACAGTATACTAACACATATATATGGAATTTAGAAAGATGGTAATGATGACCCTGTATGCGAGACAACAAAAGAGACACAGATGTGTAGAGTGGACTTTTGGACTCTGAGGGAGAGGGAGAGGGTGGGATGATTTGGGAGAATGGCATTGAAACATGTATACTATCATGTAAGAAAAGAATCGCCAGTCTATGTTTGATACAGGATACAGGATGCTTGGGGCTGGTGCACGGGGATGATCCAGAGAGATGATATGGGGTGGGAGGTGGGAGGGGGGTTCATGTTTGGGAACTCATGTACACCCGTGGTGGATTCATGTCAACGTATGGCAAAACCAATACAGTATTGTAAAGTAAAATAAAGTAAAAAAAAAAAAAATGAAGCTACAAAGTATTACAGTGGTTTATTATATAGCATCAGACCACTGGAACATTCTCTGAGCCTCATATTTAGAAAGATCATGATATTGAGCCACAGACAAGTGTTACCGAAGTTAAATGAGATATTCCATATTATGGTTTACATTCACACTCAGTGCCATTGGTATCATTAATACTGCTCCAGAAGATGGAGTATCAGAAGTTACGGGGAACAGATCTTAACTTACCTTTGAAGGGTCATTCCAACGCTTAAAAATTTTTTTATTGAAGTACAGTTGATTGACAATTTAGTGTTAATTTCTTTTGTAAAGCAAAGTGACTCAGTTATACACACACATATATATTCTTTTTCACATTCTTTTCCATTATGGTTTGTCACAGGATGTTGAATATAAGTCCCTGTGCTATACAGTATAACCTTGTCATTTTAACATTTTTAACACATATTTACAATTTCAGAATTGTTCAACAGGACAAGAGCCACTTCAAAAAGTTGTGTGTGCCCCAAGGACTGCAGATATTCAGACTCGATACCTATACATCAGGGATGACCCTCACAGGATACCTGCAGTGGGTATGAGTCAGACTCATAAGCAGATGAAATCTACGGTCCTTGCATTTGACTTGTTTTGCTACAAACAAAGTAAAATCTCCTATTTCTTTAGGCATGCATATTAAATCAGCCTGGCTACTCTATATATTTCTGTAAACCACATTTAGATTTTAAAAATTGTTTTGTAATGAGATAGGACATTTTCAAAACAAAAACAATCTATTAATATTTTGCAAAAATAATGACTTCTGAGATTGCATACAAAGTTCATGCCATACATATTTTAAAGATATCAAAAATAACTTTTAAGTTATAGCAAGATTTGGTAATAGACCTTTGTCCATCTAGCAGTCAATTTTAAGAGTTTATATAACTTAATCCTTACCTTTTAATATAAAAGAAATAGATCAATGCATTATTGGGTACTTGATGGCACTTTACCTTGAAACATGCTCTATAGCATCCTGGAAGAACACCAACTTTACTTCTTTGGGGTTTATAAGGTTATAATCATCAAGGTAGTCCTGTAGAACATTTGCGATTTTTTCCATATCAGGCATGTCATCATAAATCCGGTCAGATCTATCTGCTCCAAACTAGAAGATGATTTATTGGATAAGAACCAAGTTGGATCAGTTCTGATGTATAAACATATATAACATACATAACCTTAGGAGGGGCCATTATTTTTATTTCTATTTCTATTTAATCATTTGCTTATATATGCTAGCAGGGCTGTAAAATGAAGGAAATGGGATTAAAGCAACTTAGATATTCATGGTTAACTGAAAAATTCATTTAATTCAACCTCTTCAAGTGAGACACTGGAATTTCAAATGATCTTTGCAATAAAATTCACACACAAGTTCAGAAATAATTAAAAAAATTTTCTCACTTCTCTCTCATTTAACTTAACTCTGGTTTCATACTTTTGTTCCTAGGCTGTTGACATCAGAAAAGTGAAATGGTTGAAAATTAGGGTTGGCAGACTGTTTTATTAAAAAATCATGCCAGAATGATATGTAGTTTTTGCATACTAGTCATTTGTTTAAATAAATCATTGAGAATGATATTTGGTACAAACTATAGGGCACCGAGTTCCTGTTTGGACCTATTGATAATTTATTGTCTTTGTCATAGCAACTGCCCTGGGGACATTTTCTTTTGAAATCTTTGACTAAAATACACATAGGCAATGGAAGAAGAGTCAAACTGCTCTTTTTGCTTTGCTTCAATTTCCCATTTGATAATACCACCATTAGAAACACATAGGAAATATAATCACCACCTGAAAATAAACTTTAAACTTTTAAAAAGAAACATTAAATATATACAGTTCATAGAATAAATTGTTTATTATTACCATATTTTTGTTGTCTAGGGTTATCAGAGTGGTGAGATATTGCGTAAATACAATATAAAGATGAATCCATTCATTTGTTTAAACACCACCAGTTGAGAGCCACTGCTGCAGCTCTGTGTAGGAAATAGGATTTAAGTTGAACTAAACAGACATGGCCCTTGCTTTCTTAGAGACACTAGTAGTGTTGTGTGTGCCCAAGCAAGAGTCAGCTTGGTAAAACAAGATGGCTGCCTGTCAACATAGGTATGGTAGTTAGTTAGATAGAAGTCTTTTAACCTATAATAAGGTTATTCACCTATAAGAAGTATATTCTAGGTAGGTCTAGAAGGTAAAATTATGTAGATGTTATTAGTGGGGACAGACTTGAGGCACTTCAGTTCAGTTCAGTCGCTCAGTTGTGTCTGACTCTTTGCGACCCCATGAATTGCAGCACACAAGCCCTCCCTGTCTATCACCAACTCCGGGAGTTTACCCAGACTCATGTCCATTGAGTCGGTGATGCCATCCAACCATCTCATCCTCTGTCATCCCCTGCTCCTCCTACCCTCAATCTTTCCCAACATGAGGGTGTTTTCAAATGAGTTAGCTCTTCGCATCAGGGGGCCAAAGTATTGGAGTTTTAGCTTCAACATCAATCCTTCCAATGAACACCAGGACTGAAGCACTTAGTAAAAGGAAAGTTTTTCTACTAATTAGAGCTACCCTGAAATGAAGGAGGCTAACTAATTGGTAAGAGAATTCCAGTTCTGAGTTAACAGACTAAACTTCTTTGCTTCCTTTCAAATGGAATACCTGATAATTCAGTCTCTGATTCACTATTATCAAAATGAATGTAACTAGATCAGAAGTCAGCAATCTTTTTCTCTCAAGAGCCATATAGTAAATATTTTAGGCTTTGCAGGTCATATAGTAACTGTTGCTAGTACTTCAGTCTGTCTGGTCATTAGAAAGCAACCAGATAAATAAGACAGAGTCAAATGGGTCTTGTGCTCCTATAGAACTTCATTTACAAAAATGAGTGGTGAGTGGATTTGGACTATGGACCATAGTTTGCTGACCACCCCCCACCCCTCAGTCTAGGTCTTGAATCTTCACATGTGCAAAGCTCCTGTAGAATATGAACTTGAACTAGAAAACAGTAAATGTTTTATAAACTTCAAATGTAGTCAAGTCACTACAACACACTTACCTTAATGAAATCTCCAAATATGATGGGCCTAGTCAAAAAATATTCCAGGCCTATAGCAATTCCAAAATGTTTGTCTATTAAAAAAATAAAATCAATTTTTAATATAATGATTAGCTTGAATGCAGGGTATTAATGGTAAGATATACACAATAACTACCCCTGCTACTTTACTTAGAAGCCTAATTAATACACATGAAACTGAAAGCCTATGTTAATACCACACCACTTTGGTTTGATTGATAATCTCTTGAATTTAAGATTAAGAATATTTACTATTAATAATCATTTTTATTAAATAACAGATATGAATACATATTAATTAGAAGTATCCTGGCTTCTTACCTGACAAAATGCTGTTTGTTTTCTACTTTCCCTCCTTTACTTAAAATTATATACTGAAATAGGAATATTAATCCTTCCTGAACTTCAATAAAATGATTTTCATAACACTTCACATGTTGTTATATATGTGGGTCATCAAAGAAAAAAACTGTTACTAATGAATGATTACAGTTTATTTTGCTCATTTTAGAAACCAAATTGTGTCTCCTTGGTCATCTAATGGCTAGGATTAGAAAACAAATTGTTTTTCTACTAAAACAATAAAAATAACCCCTGAAAAAACCTAACTAAATAAAGAAGGATAGATTGATATAAAGATTGACATTTACTGGCCATTTCTGTCAAAATAGCATGGAAATAGTGCTTATCTTCATTGTTAATCAAACGATCATGGAAGACTCTTTGACATTCATGGCAGAAGAGTCTGAAGATCTGTATTTCTTCTCTTATTGTTCCTGGGTCACATTGAAGAATACCTGTTTTTTCAGAAAGGGAGAAAAGAAAAACTCTACAATTGTGGAATATCTAGTGATAGTTTAATTAATGAGAAAATCTGTAAGTTCAACTTTATCCCAAACTAAAGGAAATGGATAGTTGGATATATACATATAGTCATTGTGACCTCATTTTTTGAAAGCAAAATTGAGGACACATTATAAGCACAAATGAGCAGGGTAGCAGAAGGGGAATATGGAGCCTAAAGAGAACTATTATTTTTATTTTTAATATCTTCATAGCTTATTTTATTAAAAAAATTTTTTTTGGCCACACCACTGTGGCATGTAGAATCTTAGTTCCTTGACCAGGGATAGGACCCACATTCCCTGCATTGGAAGGCAGAGTCTTAACCATTGGACATTCAGGGAAGTCCCGAGAGAATTGTGTCTTTTAAGATGGGAAGTATTATAGCAAAATTGTATGCTGTTAGGGATGATCTGACATAAGAAGCGGCACTGACAATGCAGAAGAGAAGGGGGGCGCATAAAAGCAAAATCCTAGAGTCAGCAGGAGGGGATGGGTTCAGTACCAGAGGGGCTGTTGGCACATATTAGGGGCAGGGACAGCTGAACCACTGCAGTGGGAGAGAAGGCAAGGGCAGGGTGTCTGGGAGATTTGGAAGAGGAGCCCCTTCTGGTTTGATTTTATTTATTTATTTATTTTTCTTCAGTGAAAAAGAAGACAGGCTACCAGCTGGGAGTGAGAAATGGGATGATGGTTTGAGGAAAGTTGTGAAGCAGTCAGTGAAGGGTGGGGGTGGAGGGTGACTAAAACAGGGATACTGTAATGGAATTTCCAGGCAAATCTCAGACACCCATGTACATACACTTTTACTCAGGGATGTGTGGGTGAATGGAAATGGAAGGAGGGTGCAGGCCAGGGAATGAGAGTTCCATACACTACCTTGCACACATTTAGATAAATCCCTTAAGTTAAACACGTAATGAGACTTGGCTGGTGTTGGCAGAAGATCAACACTCATCCTGTTATAGATTTCAACTGAGGCTTCCACAATGTTGGATGCAGTTTGCTTTACAGCTGGTGTGAAGTCATTCAGGAAGCCGTTTAAGATGGCCTAGAACCAGAAATGTAATATAAGAGGGTTGGAATGCTTTTAACCAAAATTTATCTTTCAAATACTCCAGACCTGATAAAATTCCAGTGCAAGGACCTGTGGGTGTTAAAAGTCTTCTTTTCTGGGGAAATGGGTAAGATAGGCATTTGGGCTTCCCTGATGGTTCAGACAGTAAAGAATTCACCTGCAGTGCAGGAGACCTGAGTTTGATCCCTGGGTTGGGACGATCCACTGGAGAAGGGAATGGCTACCCACTCTAGTATTCTTGCCTGGAGAATTCCAGAGACAGAGGAGTCTGGTGGGCTACAGTTCAGGGTTGCAAAGAGTTGGACACGACTGAGCAATGAACACTTCTCACAAATCAGGCACTTGGGATCAGCATATACGAATTACTGTCTATAAAAGAGATAAACAACAAAGTCCTACTGCAGATAGGACTGCAGTAGGAAGATCCTCTGGAGAAGGAAATGGCAGCCCACTCCAGTATTCTTGCCTGGAAAATCTCATGGATGGAGGAGCTTGGAAGGCTACAGTCCATGAGGTCGCAAAGAGTTGGACACGACTGAGCAACTTCTCTTTCACTTTCACTGACTCGATGGACATGAGTTTGAGCAAACTCTGGGAGATAGTGAAGGACAGGGAAGCCTGGGGTGCTGCAGTTCATGGGTTGCAAATAGTAGGACACGACTTAGCGACTGAACAACAACAACAACAGTTGTATATATACAAATATAGTATTTTACATACAAATATAGTTGTATATATGCAAGTACAGTTATATATATATAAGTATATATTTATAATTACATATATGTTAGTTCATTTATCTATGTTATCTGTCTCTATGGTAGAAGATCTGTGAGGACAAGGGTGGCATCTGTTTTGCTTAACGTGATGTACCAACATCTGGTGTATGGTTGATACTCATCAAGTATTTCTTTAGTGAATGAATGAAGGGTTATTAAACTGATATTCATAAATTAAAACTATCAGGTGGCTATCAAGTTTACTGAGGATCACAGCTTGGTATTCTGTCCAAAGATCTGGCTTATGTGACATGTTTGGCAACTTTTAAAAGTTTTACTGAGAATATTCATACAAGACCAAGACAGAATTTCCATAGTTTAAGGAAAGATGGCTTTGTCATGAGGATATTAGTAATGTTTTATGGAGTTGATCATGGCTTTTAATCACTGCTGTTATATCTTTCTAATTAGAATTTACAGTTAAGTTCAGGGACCTCCCTGGTGGTCCAGTGATTAGGACTCTGGATTTTCAGTGCAGGGTGTGTGGGTTTAATCCCTGGTCAGGGAACTAAGATCCCAGATTCCAAGTAGCCAAAAAAAAAAAAAAAAAAAAAGAATTTACACCTAATTTAGTGACAACATTATCAGTTTAATTTGTTGTGTGCTATTCAATTTACCTTCAGAATATATAGTGATGCATATTTTTGCACAAAAAATTCCAGCAGATAAACAACTAAAATGTGTGTGAACTGTGGTTCTTGATCCACCTACAACTATACATAATCCAAATTGTGACCCATTGTTAATGGGACTATCCCTGCATATATGTGTTGTTTAACTAACTTAAAATAGACTCACAAGAAAGTAGTGATATTATTGCTTTAGAACTAACAGATGATTAAAAACATTATAAATATAAGCATATTATATATCATATATGTATACATATACTATGTAGACTTATAGGTTTCTTTTGTATAGTAAACATAAATCAGTTTATTTGTGTTGCTAGCAACAAATTTGCTTTTACTTGTTGATTTTGCTTTTTTCAATTCTTGTTTATCCCCAAGTTCCTTCTCCTCCACACAAAGGACAGGAAAGGTGGACTGTGAACTCTTGAACTCTGCTTAGATGGGTTGTGATTAAAAAGAAAGCTTGGAATCCAAGTTCTTTCCTTCTACAGATAAAATATCCAGTCCATTTTGGTAATGAGGAAAACACATGTTCCCATGTGAATATAGTCCAACTTAGTGGCCCCCAGAATCTCAGTTTTGCTGCTTTGCATTTCCATTGTGGCCTTGGTTAGTGCGAGTTTTAAATACTAGCCTCTAAGTTACAGCAGGAAGAAGTAATTGCTGCTCATCTTCAGCTGTGACATATTTGCTGCATGATGCTCCTGTAAGTGACACATTTCTGTGGATGTAACATTCCTACAGGCAGAGGCAGGAGGCTGAAGGTTCAGATCAATTTGATTTCCAGGAGCCCAGACTCTATTTTCTTCTTCCCACCCAAGAAAGCATTTTGGAATGAGTTAAGAATGCCATTTTTGTTGTTGTTGGGGTAACTCTGAATTTGGTTGAATTTATTAAAATGCAAAATAATTTGCAAGTTCAGTACTTTATCATCAGGCATAAGTTACTTGGGACGTTCCCTCACTACTGATCACATCACAAGGGTGTGTTAGGACAGCATGGTTGTGAATCACTCATTTCAGACTTTAGAATATATACAGAAAGGTACTCAACAAAAAGAGGGGGTTAAAAAGTCTTCTAATACCTGTATTGGTCCCTGTTACCTGCTTCCTGTCACGTTTTTTACTTGTGGCTTAATTATGGGAGATAAGCTCCCATCTTCTCCTGTTCTAAATAAATAAATAAATGAAGTCGCTCAGTCGTGTCCGACTGTTTGCGACCCCATGGACTGGGGCCCATCAGGTTCCTTTGTCCATGGGATTTTCCAGGCAAGAGTGCTGGAGTGGATTGCCATTTCCTTCTCCAGAGGATCTTCCCGAACCAGGGATCGAACCCGGGTCTCCCGCATTGCAGGCAGATGCTTTACCGTCTGAGCCACCTAAAAGTTTTTCCAAATGTGGCATTTCTCATGTATCCTTTTAGTCTTAGATCCTAAACAGCTTATTGGAATGACTTCAAATTTATTAAAAATAATTTCCCACGGATGTAAGCTATTTCAATATGAAAACTAATTTTTATACACTGTTGTGTATGTGCCAGGTCTGGTCCTTTCTCTCCTCTAAGAAGGCCCCATTGGAAGGAGAGGGAGATGCTGGTAAATGTAGAGCCTGGTTAATGCCAGCATTACTGCCTCTCTGACTCCTGGGCTATGGTCACCAAAGCCAGTTTCTCCTGACCAGTCACCTGCCTTAACTTACCTGGATGCCCACATTACCACTTCCGGCCTCTGTGACCACATTTACCTGTGTGTTTCTGATCCTCTCTGTCAATTTCACCCCGCAGGACTCGGCTCACTAGCTGTCCCCTCTAAACATCTTTGCTATCAATAGTTGGCATGACATACTCACCTTGGTCATGCTGCTTCAAGGTCTTTCATCGTTCTGTTCAGAATAATGCCGTGCACTTAATGAACACTTCTGCCAAGCACTTACAGGGCAGACACAGTTACTTACCCCTTTTAAAGGACAAAGAAGTGGTCTCCTGGGGAAGTTTGTACAGATGGAAGAAATACCGGTGGTTGTTTCTCTTGGGAGGATGGGGGCGGCAGGGGTGATGAATTCTGGATTAGGTATGCTGAGCTTGAACTTGCTGGTTATTGGGGCTGGGCTTTGCTGGGCAAGTGGACACAGACATGGCGGTCAGGGAGGAGATGAGCACCGAGGTGGGAGCTAGGTGGGGATGATATCTCCTGAGAGTCAAGGGCCCAGAATACAGCCTTCCTTAGAGGTATGGGAGGTGTTCTGACTCTCTTTCCTCATTTATAAGACTACCTTTGAGACTATAAACAAAGACTATAAATGCCTATCAACTACTGCCCAGATGCCTCTGTGTTTACATGGTTTCTGATCAGGCAAGAATGGATGGGCTCCCTAGAAACACAACAGGCCGTGCTGATTGTGTGAGCTTTGGAACAGATAAATTTTCTTTACCCCTTGTGCCCAGACTGGAATCCACATTTACCTGAAAAATCTGTTTCAGACTGTGCTCTGAGGGCATTGGGAGG
Source organism: Budorcas taxicolor (assembly GCF_023091745.1). Classification (NCBI taxonomy): domain Eukaryota; kingdom Metazoa; phylum Chordata; class Mammalia; order Artiodactyla; family Bovidae; genus Budorcas; species Budorcas taxicolor. Next base: position 109,674,577 of record NC_068920.1, read on the forward strand.
CAGAGCATGCTGAAGTGCCGGATGAAGCGAGGGGTCACAGGGTTGCGGCCGCCACCTGGAGGTGCACATGCTGATACGATTGTTACATCCTGTATGGAGAGAAATCCACTTGGGTCACCCAGCAAAGATGGAGATGAGATCTACCCATCCCAATGGCAGGACTCAACCAACATTTTTGGAGGACCTATCACAGGACATCCTGGTAGCTCAGTGGTAAAGAACCCGCCTGCCAATTCAGGGGACCTAGGTTCGATTTCTGGGTTAGGAAGATCCCATGGAGAAGGAAATGATAACCCACTCCAGTATTCTTGCCTGGGAAATCCTATGGACAGGGGAATCTGGTGGGCCATAGTCCATGGGATTGCAAAAGATTTGGACAAGACTTCGTGACTAAACAACAACAACACCATCATAGGATAATATTGTGTTGCATTTTCCTGCACGTTATCTAACTTAATTCTCACAACCACCTTAGGAGATCACCTTAGGAGTGTTGTTACCTCCACTTTATAGATGAAAAAAAAAAATCAAGGCCCCAGATGGTTAAATAAGTTACTCAAGGTCATTCAGCTAACTCACTGACCTTGTAGAAATACTCCTATGTAAAAATTGAATCTTAAAAAATTGTAAGAATTTGTACCTTAGGTTAAAGTACATTCATTCAACAAATAGTAAGAATAGTCAATTCTTATTTGTGGTAGTTATGTTCTATAAAATCACCAGGAACACTGACTTAATGCATCCTGAACCATTGCTCCTAGGGGAAAAACAGAGCTAGGTTCCTGTGAGCCTCTGGTCACAACATGTTCAGTTGGTCAGTATATGATCTCACAGGGGCCTCTGATCTTGCCTCTTTTTTAGTCTACACCTTCCCTGAAGCCAAGGGGATCCTTCTATAATGCTTCCTCAGAGGTTCCCCATGACTTACACCAGTGGTCCCTAACCTTGTTGGCACCAGGGACCAGTTTTGTGGAAGACAATTTTTCCACCTACAATGTGGGGGGATGGTTTTCGGATGATTCAAGAGCATAACATTTACTGTGAACTTAATTTCTATTATTATTACATGAGCTCCAACTCAGATCATCAGGCATTAGATCCTGGAGGTTGGGGACCCCTGTCTTAGAAGATAAATCTACATTCCTCTTCACGGCACTATGATCCCCTGGTCTGACCTCTGCTTCTCCTGTTGCTTTGGTGCCCACATTCCATACCTTGAAAGTAGTATTCTACACCCCATAAGTAGTGTTCCAAACTATCTGCTTTGAGATGCAAATAGCCCCTTTTCCTTGGTTTGCTCTGCCTTGCTTGCAAAATCCTGTCTGATATCACCTCTTCTGGGAAAGATTCTCTGATCATCAATCCACTGCCCACTCCTGCTTCCCTCTAATCTCTCTCCACATTATATAACCCTGCATTACAACACATGGTCTTTTATAATCTGAAGCTAAGGAGGCCAGGGCTGTCACACTTGTCTATATATCTCATGAATCAAGCAGGGCGAGAACTCAGTATAGATTGAATGAAGTTACACATAGGAACACTAAGGCCATATGTCATGGGCTGACTTATGTGTTTGTCTGTACCTCCTTCCCACCACTCATGTGCTGAAGCCTTAACTCCAGGTGCTGCAGTGGTAAAGAATCTTCCTGCCAATGGAGGAGATGCAAGAAACATGGCTTCCATCCTTGGGTTGGGAAGATCTCTTGAAGAAGGAAATGGTTACCCATTCCAGTATTCTTGCCTGGAGAATCCCATGGACAGAGGAGCCTGGCAGGCAACAGTCCATGGGGTGGCAAAGAGTTGGACATGACTGAGCAACTGAGCACACATATAAGAAACATCAAAGCCATTAGCCATGGGCTCAATGTCTCCACCTCCTTTTGGCCAATCACGTGCTCAAAATTCTTCAAGCCAGGCTTAAACAGTACATGAACCATGAACTTTCAGATGTTCAAGGTGGATTTAGAAAAGGCAAAGTAACTGGAGATCAAATTGCTAACATCTACTGGATCTTTGAAAAAGCAAGAGAGTTCCAGAAAAACATCTACTTCTGCTTTATTGACTACACCAAAGCCTTTGATTGTGTGGAGCACAATAAACTGTGGAAAATTCTGAAAGAGATGGGGATACCAGACCACCTGAGAAATCTGTATGCAGGTCAGGAAGCAACAGTTAGAACTGGACATGGAACAACAGACTAGTTCCAAATAGGAAAAGGATTACGTCAAGGCTGTAGATTGTCACCCTACTTACTTAACTTCTATACAGAGTACATCATGCAAAATGCCAAGCTGGATGAAGCACAAGCTGGAATCAAGATTGCTGGGAGAAATATCAATAACCTCAGATACGCAGATGACACCATCCTTATGGCAGAAAGTGAAGAAGAACTAAAGAGCTTCTTGATGAAAGTAAAAGAGGAGAGTGAAAAAGTTGGCTTAAAACTCAACATTCAGAAGACTAAGATCATGGCATCCAGTCCCATCACTTCATGGGAAATAGATGGGAAAACAATGGAAACAGTGAGAGACTTTATTTTTTTGGTCTCCAAAATCACTGCAGATGGTGACTTCAGCCATGAAATTAAAAGACGCTTGCTCCTTGGAAGAAAAGCTATGAACAACCTAGACAACATATTAGAAAGCAGAGACATTACTTTGCCAACAAAGGTCTGTCTAGTCAAAGCTATGGTTTTTCTAGTAGTCATGTATGGATGTGAGAATTGGACTATAAAGAAAGCTGAGTGCTGAAGAATTGATGCTTTTGAAGTGTGGTGTTGGAGAAGACTCTTGAGAGTCTCTTAGACTGCAAGGAGATCCAACAAGTCCATCCTAAAGAAAATCAGTCCTGGGTGTTCATTGGAAGGACTGATGCTGAAGGTGAAACTCCAATATTTTGGCCACCTGATGCAAAGAACTAACTCATTTGAAAAGACTCTGATGGTGGGAAAGAGTGAAGGTGGGAGGAGCAGGGGATGACAGAGGATGAGATGGTTGGATGGCATCACCGACTCAATGGACATGAGTTTGAGCTAGCTCTGGGAGTTAATGATGGACAGGGAAGCCTGGCGTGCTGCAGTTCATGGGGTTACAAAGAGTCATACAGGACTGAGCGACTGAACTGAATTGAACTGAACCTCCTTTTGGCTGAAGCCTTAATTCCTAGTATCCACAATATGACTATATTTGGAGATGGGTATTTAAAGAAGTAACTTAGTTCAGAGGAAGTCACTAAGATGGGCCTTAATCCAATATGATTGATGTCTCCTTATAAGAAGAGATGATTTGAACAAAGATGGACACAAGGAGAAAATCATAAGAAGACATAGGGAGAACGTGGCCATCTGTAAACCAAGGAGAGAAACCACAGAATAAAGAAACCCTACTGAAATCTTGACCTTGGACTTCCCTCTTCTAGAACTGGGAGAAAATAAATTTCTACAGTTTGAGTTACCCAGACTATGGTACTTAGTTATGGCAACTCTAACTAATGAGTGCACCACATTTCATTGCTGTTTACATGGAGACACACAAAGTCATTTAAAACCTAAAGCAACCTGTATATCTTTCCAAAATAGTTTGTTTCTGTCATAAAATCCACCAAAATCTTGATATTGCCGAAGTAATTCAATGGGAGGCTGAGAGCCATAGCGATCCAGCCTGGGCATGTTTAGGTCGTCAACAAAAATCACAACTCGTTTGTTTCCTGGTGCTCCTAGGGAAAGAAAATGAGTTTAAGAATTATGATTTGTCTTCAGTAAGGTGGCTCAGATGGTAAAGAGTCTGCCTGCAATGCAGGAGACTCAGGTTTGATTCCTGGGTTGGGAAGATCTCCTGGAGAAGGGAATGGCGACCCACTCCAGTATTCTTGCCTGGAGAATTCCATGGACAGAGGAGCCTGGCAGGCTAATGCCCATGGAGTCACAAAGAGTTGGACACAAATGAGTAACTCACTTTTGAAACTTTCAAAACATACGACAAAGCTTAGGTAAGGCTTTGGACTCAATGCACACCATGTAGGTCATAATGAGCTCAAAGTGTGAGGAAGGCCCTAGGGGAATCCTGAGTTGAGGAGGAGAGACCTCCCTCTGGTCCCATCCAGGCTCTGACAGGGAGCTATAGACTCAGCCAGGATACCCACATTATCAGATGGTCCCTCACCAAAATGGCAACTCACTCCAGTACCTTTGCCTGAGAAATCCCATGGACAGAGGAGCCTGGCAGGTTACAGTCCATGGGGTCGCAAAGAGTCAGACATGACTGAGCAACCGAGCATACATAATTGATTTACAGTGTTGAGGGATTCTTTTTGATTGCTTGAACCCTTTGGAAAATATGCTGAAAGTTGCAGGCCTTCTTAGAAAATGCAAGAGCACTTTCCCAGATATGATTTTGTAATTCTAGGTTAAGAATCTCCAGCCTAGGAAATGCAGTGCATCCTAAGCACAGCACTCACTCTCACCATCCAGGTGAGATGAGGATGATGCCAGCACTTTGGGTGACCTTCCTCAACCCCAACCACTCCCAACCATCCTCACCAAGTGCACAGCCTGGGCACGGAGTGAAGAAGGTCATTTCGTTTTCACACTAGGAAGCAGACAAATCTCCAGGTTTCCTTACATAAATGCCATCCCACTATCTTCTATAGGGAAAGCATGGCTGGATTTTCAAAAGCACCTTTATAACATCAAAACAGGGATAGTGAAGGACAAGGAAGCCTAGGAGGCTGCAATCCATGGGGTTGCAAAGAGTCAGACATGACTGAGTAACTGAACAACAACAAACTAAGTCAAAGGGAAATCCACTGGAGCTGTACAATGTCATATTTAACCTGAAGAAAGTCAATATGTACATTCAGGGAAAAAAAAGTGATAAACAGAGAAAAGAGAACAACTTAAGCAGAGGAAGTGACTCCACCCATGCTGGTATCTGGCATCAGTGACAACTGCAAAGAAAATAAGGTAAATCTCATGGGCTCACTTCATTTTCTGGCCTCTGGAAGTCAAGTAGCAGGTCAGGGGTATGGAAGGTTTCTAAGACAATCATTCATAAAAATTTGGGGCCCCCACCAGAAAGACTGGCATCTATTGACCTGCATCTACTTGAGCTGGAAAGGAGGAACAAAAAGGGGTTGATAGAGCAGCTGGCACAGCAAGGCTTTTGAGATGATGGCATGTGGAGGGCAGCTGGGCCTGAGCTTGGCCTAGTGCTCCACTCAGGAGGGCTGTGGGCTGGGCAAGCGGAGCATAGCACAAGAGGCTACAGGATGTGCCTCAGGACGGTGGACGGAGTGGGGCTGAGACTCATTGCCAACAGGGAACTTTTCAATGGAGAGGTCAGGGAATCTTCTTTTGGGGAGGAGGTCAGGGAACCTTCCCATGCAGAGGTCAGGGGAACCTTCCAGTGTGGAGGTCAGGGGAAACTTCCACTGGGGAGGTCAGGGAAACTGCCACTGGGGAGGTCAGGGAAGCTTCCAGTGGGGAGGTTAGGGAAGCCTCCAGTGGGGCGGTCAGGGCTTGGCCTGCACACAGTTCTTTCGAGAATCCTTCAGAGGGCCTGCTCTTGGAGTGTGTCACACCAAGGGCATGGACAGCCGTCTGGCCAGCAGAGAAGCAAAGACAACCCACAGAGGCCCATCTAAACTTCACTTACAGAGAACCTTGTCCTTCCCTTCTCCTCCCATCCCGATACACTAGAGCCTCCCAGAGGCAGGGTGGGAAGAGTAAAAGAGCACCCATGCCCCTCTTCGCCTCTAGCACCTCCAGCCACAAATCTGGCTTACAACAGAGGAGATGAAGAGCTTTTTAAAAAAGTCTTTATTGAATTTCTGACAACACTGCTTCTGTTTTATGTTTTGACTTTTTGGCTGCGAGGCATGTGGGGATCTTAGCTCCCTGATCAGAGATCAAACCTGCACCACCTGCTTATGTCACTGGACCACCAGAGAAGTCCCTGGGAGGAGTTTTAAATCGGCTGGGGATTGATAAACAACAAGGCCCTACTGTAGAGCACAGGAAACTAGATCCAATCTCCTGGGATAAACCATAATGGAAAAGAATATAAAAAAGAATGTACATATGTGTATAACTGAGTCACTTTGCTGTACAGCAGAGATTAACACAACGATACTTAAAAAAAGACAAAAAAAAAAATTAGGTTTGGGATTGAAGATTTCATTGGACCAGACTCAAAATGACGGCAAGTGACCAGAAAGTTATGGTATTGATAGAAACAGTTGAAAAGGAAGGGTGAGGGAGAGCCCACAAAGCCTGGGGGGAAAGTGCTGCCTGAAGAAACCCCATAGCAGTTTCATGCTTATTCCCTACTGGGTTCAGGTAACTCAGTGCACCAGATATAAAGAGGTTTGTTTGCTTTAAATAAAGGGAAATCAATGCAGGTTTGAAAGAAGGGCAAGTAGAGCGAGGGAGCGCCTTGGAGAGGTAGAGAGAGAAGATGTTCTGAGTTGAAGGTGATGACAGACGTAAACGACTTGCTTGCTAACAGTAAGATATCTAGATCTAAAGCCATGAAAGAATGTCATGAACAGAATTACCTTTACAGATAAATTAAGCAAAGGAAATATCCAATTGTAACTTTATTACATGTACTGTTTTTGTGAATTAGCTTAATAAATAATTCATGTGAGGCAAATGACAAGAATAAATCTTACCTAGGATATTTTTTCTTTTTCTTTCCAGTTTTGACTCAATGATCTCTTGTGTTCTTGAAGATGAAGTTTGAGCAGAAAAGTTTAGATAAACAGGGACATAGCCGGCTGACTCTTGAATTCTATTTAGCAGTCCTTTCGCAATAACAGACTTCAAAATTTAAAAAAAGATGTTAATTGATTTACATTCAATATCTTTCAATTATGTATATCAGTAATAATCTGGTACAATGAGTAAAATCAGGATAAGAGGAGGGAGGGAGGTTAAAGCTAGATTGAAATGTCTTTTTCTTCCTGGAGATTCCATTTAATTACAGTTATCAGAACCAAGGAAATATTCTAATCAGCTCTATCTCAGCAAAAATTTTTATTTTAGTTTTATACCAAAATCCATCCTGGTTACTATCCAGGTTAATTTGATAGCAAGAGTCAGAGACTTAGAAACAATTTAGAGGGAAACAGTGGGTCCCTGTTCATATGGACTGCCCCCAAATCAAGAAGACCAAATAATCAGCATTTTCGTCTATATTCTACTTTTCCTAAACACCATCGCTGTGCCGAGTAGAAGTAAATGGGCAGGAGGGGAAAGACTGACCTTCATTAATAGTCCACAGGGACACAAATTGCCTTGACAGGTTCCCACCCTAACTTGTGAACTGGCAACCCCAGAAATTTTCAGGGACACAACATAAAAGCTCCCAAACACAAAAGATTTGGTTCACAGGGTCCTCTGGTTTATATATATTATAGACACCAAGGATTTATTCAGAAAGTGGCAAACTGTTGAGCTGATATAGATTCAGCATAGTTATATTCTTCCTGAAAAAGTGACACAAATTCAGAAGAAATTCCCCTGAGAAATAAGGTGTTATTTATGGGGCTTACAATTCTAGGTTCATTGTGCCCTCATTTTGGACAGAGCTTCTTGTACGATGTGGGGCTTCCCCATGGCTCAGATGATAAAGAATCTGCCTGCAGTGCAGGAGACCCAGGTTTGATCCCTGGGTTGGGAAGATCCCTTGGAGAAGGGAATGGCTAACCACTTCAGTAATTCCTGCCTGGAGCATTCCATGGACAGAGAAGCCTGGCAGGCTACAGTCCACAGGATCATAAAGAGTTGGACATGACTGAGCAACTAACACTTTCTTGTTTGATGTAGGTTTCCTACCTTGCCAACTCCAGTTATTCCAGTAAACAACACTGAATGCTTGACTGCCAGTAGTTTTTCCATTAGGTACCCAAAGCGCACTGTGTCAGCTGTGGGGACAAGCATTTCAAAAAACGGAGTGTCTCGGCTGTATTTGAAGGTGGGTATGATTCGTTCCCAGGGATCCAGCCGTTTGGTGTCAAAATCCATGTGAATGCTCCACAGGTCACCAGAACTGGGAAGCTAGGATACAAAATTAAACACCACTATTGAAAGGGATTGACACGGTCATAGAAATAGTTACGTAGAAGCAAAGGTAGTCATAGAACATGGATGGGTTTGGATTTCTTATTGCCTTGTAGAGAAATAGTTGCTTAAGTATCAGAATCCAATTCTTTAATCATGAAATACTGTACAGTAAAAGCCTGATGTGCTATGTTAAAACTACATTAAAAAATATTTAATTCAACATTAAGACCCAAAATTCAAGGGATTACTCTACACCAAATACTGTGTTTGGTGTGGGGGAAAATGCTGAACAAGACCCATCCTTTGTCTTCAATGACTTTATAATCCACCTCGAGGATACAAACACACTAGTTAACACTCATGGAGAAATAAGGGTTCTAATAGAGTTTAGTACATCCACAGAGGAGGGATGCCTCATTTCTACTCACAGGGGTGTTGTAGCAGTGGCTAGAGATTTAGGTGGGCTTCCCTGGGGGCTCAGACAATAAAGAATCTGCCTGCACTCTAGGATCCACGGGTTCCATTCCAGGGTTGAGAATATTCCCTGGAGAAGGGTAAGGCTACCCACTCCAGTGTTCTTGCCTGGAGAATTCCATGGGCAGAGGAGCCTGGTGGGCTATAGTCCACGGGGTTGCAAAGAGTCAGGCACGACTGAGTTACTAACATCTCCTAACGCACTAGGGGGTGGTGATGCTACAACTCAGACTTGAAGGATAAGCAGGAGTCAGATGGGCAGAGAAGGGATAAAGTGGGGATGGGGAAAAAGGAGTCAGGGTTCACGCTAAGAAAACAGCTCTGGAAGCCATGGAAAGTGCCATGCACAAGGAAACTATAAGAGATAAGTCTGGGCACATAGATGTGACCAAATTATAAAAACCTCATTTGTTAAAGAGCTTGCAGCAAGAGTTCAGTGAAGAATTCTAAGTGGGTAACATGATCAGATTGCATTTCAGAAGGTTCATTCTGGCAGCTGCACAAAACAGTGGTGTTTCAAGCTTACTGGGCAGTGACCCTTTTCAAAAAAAAATTATTTTTAATTGGAGAATAATTGCTTTAGTGTTGTGCTGGTTTCTGCTGTACAACAGCATGCCCCTTCCCAGGTCATCACAGAAGTCATCACCGGAGTGAGCTCCCTGTGTTATATAGCAGCTTCCCACTAGCTATCTACTTTACATATGGTAATGTGTATGTTTCAAGGCTACACTCTCAGTTCATCCCATCCTCTCCTTCTCCTACTGTGTCTACAAGTCTGTTCTCTGTGTCTGCGTCTCTATTCCTGCCCTGTAAATAGGTTCATCAGTACCATTTTTCTAGATTCCATATATATGCATTTACTATATGATATTTATTTTTCGGTTTCTTACTTCACTCTGTAAAACAGGCCCTAGGTTCATCCACCTCAGTTCAACTGACTTATATTCTTTCCTTTTTATGGCTGAGTAATATTCCATTGTATATATGTACCACAACTTCCACTTTATTCATTTATCTGCTGATGGACATCTAGGTTGCTTCCATATCCTAGCTATTGTAAATAGTGCTGCAATGAACACTGGGGTATATGTGTCTTTTTCAATTCTGGTTTTCTCAGGATATATGCCCAGTAGTGGGATTGCTAGGTCGTAATGTCACTTTTATTCCTAGTTTTTTAAGGAGTCTCTATACGTTCTCCATAGTGGCTATAACAATTTACATTCCCACCAACAGTGTAAGAGGCTTCCCTTTTCTCCACACCTATTTGTGGATTTTCTGATGATGGCCATTCTGAACAGTGTTAGGTGATACTTCATTGTACTTTTGATGTGCATTTCTCTAATAATGAGTGATGTTGAGCATCTTTTCATGTATTATTGGTCATCTGTATGACTTCTTTGGAGAAATGTCTGTTTAGGTCTTCTCATTTTTTGATTGGGTTGCTTGTGTTTCTGATATTGAGCTGCATGTGTTGCCTGTATATTTTTCAGATTAATCCTTTTTCAATTGCTTTGCTATTATTTTCTCCCACTCTGAGGGTTGTCTTTTCATTTTGTTTAGTTTCCTTTGCTGTGCAAAAGCTTCTAATTAGGTCCTATTTACTTATTTTTGTTTTTATTTCTATCACTCTAAAAGGTGGGTCAAAGAGGATCTTGCTGATATTTATTGACAGTGACTCAATTTCACATGGTGATCTGGTACATACATATAGCTGTGTTTGTTTAAATATGTATAATATTTACCCCAAGTATCACTCTATTTCACATTCTATTCTATTAAGAAAACCTTATTAGGATTTTCTACATAGTCAGTTATGTTTCCTTCAAATAATGACAGCTTTATTTCATTTCTAAAGTTTATATTTTATTTTTTTCACCTGCCTTACTGCCCTGGCTAGGATCTCCAATATAGAGTTAACTAAAAGTTGTGATGGTGGCTATTTCATTTCTTTTTTTTTTTTCAGTTAAAAGTGATTTTTATTTGTCCATGTTCTCTTCTAGCCCTTGTGCATACATGTATATAATTTTAAAAAGTCATAGAATGGGAATAGTTTTATAAAATATATAGATACATGTCATATGTATATAGGTATCTAAATATATATATATATATGACATGATTTATAAACCATATTTTGTTTTGCTTGCTTAAAATTATCACCAATATTTTTTCATTTGGTATATAATCTTTTTCATAATCATGGATGCTTAATATTTCAAAGTTCTAAGAGCTTTCTATTTTATAACTCATTCAATCCTTACAACAAGTCTATAAAATTGCTTTTATTTTCTACATTTGAAATTTTTCACTATTTCATTGGTATTTACTCTCATCTTTATTATTGCCTACCATCCACTTTTATAAGGTTTGATTTAATATTTTTTTTTTTTGGTTTGTTTTTAGTTTTTTTAAATTTTGATTGGAGGTTAATTACTTTACAATATTGTGGTGGTTTTGCCATACATTCACATGAATCAGCCATGGTTGTACATGTGTTCCCTATCCTGACCCTCCCTCCCACCTTCCTCCCCATCCCATCTCTCAGGGTCATCCCAGTGCACCAGTCCTGAGCACACTTCCACTCAAACAGAGTCCAACAGTCTGTTCTTTACATCTCTGTCTCTTTTGCTGTCTTGCATATAGGGTCATGGTTACCATCTTTCTAAATTCCATATATATGCGTTAATATACTGTATCAGTGTTTTTCTTTCTGACTTACTTCGCTCTGTATAATAGGCTCCAGTTTTATCCACCTCATTAGAACTGACTCAAATGCATTCTTTTTAATAGCTGAGTAATATTCCATTGTGTATATGTACCACAGCTTTCTTATCCATTTGTCTGCCAATGGACATCTAGGTTGCTTCTGTGTCCTGGCTATCGTAAACAGTGCTGTGATGAACATTGTGGTACACGTCTCTTTCAATTCTGGTTTCCTTGGTGTGTATGTCCAGCAGTGGGATTGCTGGGTTGTACGGCAGTTCTATATCCAGCTTTTTAAGGAAAAGCTGTTCTCCATTGTGGCTGTACTAGTTTGCATTCCCACCAACAGTGTAAGAGGATTCCTTTCTCTCCGCACCTTCTCCAGAATTTATTGTTTGTAGACTTTTTGATAGCAGCCATTCTGACTGGTGTGAGACAGTACCTCATTGTGGTTTTGATTTGCATTGCTCTGATAATGAGTGATGTTGAGCATCTTTTCACATGCTTGCTAGCCATTTGTATGTCTTCTTTGGAGAAATGTCTGTTTAGTTCTTTGGCCCATTTTTTTAATTGGGTCACTTATTTTTCTGGAATTGAGCTGCAGGAGCTGCTTGTATATTTTTGAGATTAATTCTTTGTCAGTTGTTTTGTTTGCTATTATTTTCTCCCATTCTGAAGGCTCTCTTTTCACCTTGCTTACAGTTTCCTTCATTGTGCAAAAGCTTTTAAGTTTAATTAGGTCCCATTTATTTATTTTTGCTTTTATTTCCATTACTCTGGGAGGTAGGTCATAGAGGATCCTGCTGTGATTTATGTCGGAGAGTGTTTTGCCTATGTTTTCCTCTATGAGTTTTATGGTTTCTGGTCTTACATTTAGATCTTTAATCCATTTTGAGTTTATTTTTGTGTATGGTGTTAAGAATGTGTTCTAGTTTCATTCTGTTACAAGTGGTTGACCAGTTTTCCCAGCATCACTTGTTAAAGAGATTATCTTTTTTCCATTGTATATTCTTGCCTCCTTTGTCAAAGATAAGGTGTCCATAGGTGCGTGAATTTATCTCTGGGCTTTCTATTTTGTTCCATTGATCTATATTTCTGTCTTTGTGCCAGTACCATACTGTCTTGATGACTGTGGCTTTGTAGTAGAGCCTGAAGTCAGGCAGGTTGATTCCTCCAGTTCCATTCTCCTTTCTCAAGATTGCTTTGGCTATTCGAGGTTTTTTGTGTTTCCATACAAATTGTGAAATTATTTGTTCTAGCTCTGTGAAAAATACCGCTGGTAGCTTGATAGGGATTGCACTGAATCTATACATTGCTTTGGGTAATATAATCATTTTCACTATATTAATTCTTCCAATCCATGAACATGGTATATTTCTCCATCTACTTGTGTCCTCTGATTTCCTTCATCAGTGTTTTATAGTTTTCTATATATAGGTCTTTTGTTTCTTTAGGTAGATATATTCCTAAGTATTTTATTCTTTTCATTGTAATGGTGAATGGAATTGTTTCCTTAATTTCTGGCTATTTCATTTCTAAAAACTGGGCTGTGGCTCTTTCAACTGACTTCATGTCAATTAATGCATTGCAACTTGTAATTTAAAAAAATAATGGTGTATAGCTTAATCAGAAAGGACAAGACCAAAAGGAAGGGAATAATTAATTTGCATTTCAACAACCCAGAAAAGAAATGAAAAGAATATGAGTTATTGAGAGGCAATAAGGATAAAGAGGAGGAGGACATGGCAACTCACTCCAGTATTCTTGCCTGGAGAATCCCAAGGACAGAGGAGGCTAGTGGGCTACAAGTTCATGGGGTCACACAGAGTTGGACATGACTTAAAGCGACTTACCATGCATGCATGTAAGGATGAAGAGAAGAGGCCACATTTGAAAAAAACTTATTAGAGGAAAAAATTCACTCACTTTAACTCAGATGAGTAAAGAAGGAAGAATCTATAACAGTCATTGAGCTCTGGCTACTACCATGTGGCTGTCAGACCATTTATTGAGGCAAGAAACAAAAAGCCATCAGCCCACTCATTTGGGGCTTGCAGACCGAAGGAAGAATCCACTTTTTCATCTGGAATCCCTCCTGCTATCCAAGTAGAATTACCACTTCCAGGACAGGGGCTGGCACTGTCCTTCTAAACATCTTAGGTCATAATGCTTCAATAGCTTCTCATCACACCCAATGTGAAATCAAGGTCCTTACAATGGCTCACAAGGCTATATTTTTTGTTCCCCTGCTTACTTCCATGACCTCATTTTATACTACACTCCCACTTGATTTTTCCACTCTGACCTTACAAGTCTGCTGTTTTTCAAAACTGTCAAGCAATCATTCACTGAGTAAAGGCATTCATATTTGGTTTTCCTTCTGACTGGAATGCTTTTCTCTATGGAACCATTAGAGCTTTGACTTTCTTCAGAACTCTGCACCTAATTAGCAAAGCTTTCCTGACTAATATTAATATATAAAACAGTTTCCCCCTGACCCTCAGTACTGTCATCCTTACTCTGCTTTATTCATCTCCATGGCACTGAATTGTCATTGATGTATACATGTCTGTGGCTGACTCCCCTGACAGTAATGTAAGGTCTATGAGGCTAGGGACTTTGGTTACTTGATTTAGCTCTCATATCCAGAATAGTGTCTACCATGTAAGAGGTTTTCAACAGATATTTGTTGAACTGAATATCTGCCCTGGGCCATCTCCCACAGCCCTTTGATGAACCCAGATCATTTCCGTTGATCCAGAGGGATCTGTCTCTCTGTCTCAGATTCTCAGTTGTCCTCAACTAGGTTCATCTTGTCCAATTATGATACAATGATCTTGAAGATCCAGCAGGGTTTCATATCTACTAGAAGGTTTTAATCCATAGGCCTTAGTTTCTTATCTTAGGGATTTTACTTTTGGTAACTTTTTATTTTGATATAATTCAAAACTTATAGAAAAGTTAAAAGAATAGTAAAAAGAATTCCCATATATTTCTTATATAGATTAACTGACTGTTCACATTTTGCCTCTTGATTTAGTGTTTCTCTTACTCTAAGATGTAAGTTATATACACTATTCTGTATTACCCTAAGTATGTGAGCATTTCCTAAAAAGCAGGGATATTTTACAACCACACTAAAATGACTGAAATCAGAAAATTGAATATTAATACAATGCTATTATCCAATTTACATTCTATATTCAAGTACTGTCTATTAACAATGTTATTTATAGCCATATTTTTTTCAGTCTAGGATCCAATCCAGGATATTGCATTGCATTTGATTATATCTCTTTAGTCTCTTTATCTGAGAAAGTTCCTCAGTTTTCTTTCATGACAGACACTGTTAAAAAATATGGGCCAGTTTATTTTATGGAATGTTCATCAGTTTGAGTAGTCTTGGTGTATCCATAGTCAGAGTTCAGTTCAGTTCAGTTCAGTTCAGTCACTCAGTCATGTCTGACTCTTTGCAACCCCATGAACCGCAGCACACCAGGCCTCCCTGTCTAACACCAACTCTTGGAGCCTACCCAAATTCATGTCCATTGAGTCAGTGATGCTATCCAACCATTCTGTCCTCTGTCGTCCCCTTCTCCTCCTGCCCTCAATCTTTCCCAGCATCAGGGTCTTTCCCAATGAGTCAGCTCTTCATATCAGGTGGCCAAAGTATTGGAGTTTCAGCTTCAACATCAGACTTTCCAATGAACACCCAGGACTGATCTCCTTTAGAATGGACTGGTTGGATCTCCTTGCAGTCCAAGGGACTCTCAAGAGTCTTCTCCAACACCACAATTCAAAAGCATCAATTCTTTGGCCATCAGCTTTCTTTATAGTCCAACTCTCACATCCATACATGACTACTGGGAAAACCATAGCCTTGACTAGATGGACCTTTGTTGGCAAAGTAATGTCTGTGCTTTTGAATATGCTATCTAGGTTTGTCATAACTTTCCTTCCAAGGAGTAAGTGTCTTTTAATTTCATGGCTGCAGTCACCATCTGCAGTGATTTTGGAGCCCCCCAAAATAAAGTCTGCCACTGTTTCCATTGTTTCTCCATCTATCTGCCATGAAGCGATGGGTTCAGATGCCATGATCTTCGTTTTCAGAATGCTGAGCTTTAAGCCAATATTTTCACTCTCCTCTTTCACTTTCATCAAGAGGCTCTTTAGTTCTTCTTCACTTTCTGCCATAAGGGTGGTGTCATCTGCATATCTGAAGTGATTGATATTTCTCCTGGCAATCTTGATTCCAGCTTGTGCTTCATCCAGCCCAGCGTTTCTCATGATGTACTCTGTGTATGAATTAAATAAGTAGGGTGACAATATGCAGCCTCGACGTACTGCTTTTCCTATTTGGAACCAGTCTGTTGTTCCATGTCCAGTTCTAACTGTTGCTTCCTGATCTGCATACAGGTTTTTCAAGAGGCAGGTCAGGTGGTATGGTATTCCTATCTCTTTCAGAATTTTCCACAGTTTATTGTGATCCACACAGTCAAAGGCTTTGGCATAGTTAATAAAGCAGAAATAAGAACTCTCTTGCTTTTTCAATGATCCAGCAGATGTTGGCAATTTGATCTCTAGTTCCTCTGCCTTTTCTAAAGCCAGCTTGAACATCTGGAAGTTCATGGTTCACGTATTGCTAAAGCCTGGCTTGGAGAATTTTGAGCATTACTTTACTAGCGTGTGAGATGAATGCAATTGTGTGGTACTTTGAGCATTTTTGGGCATTGCCTTTCTTTGGGATTGGAATGAAAACGGACCTTTTCCAATCCTGTGGCCACTGCTGAGTTTTCCACATTTGCTGACATATTGAGTGCAGCACTTTCACATCTTTTAGGATTTGACATAGCTCAACTGGAATTCTATCACCTCCACTATCTTTGTTGTAGTCAGAGTAAGGTTATGCATTTTGGAAGGAATAGCTCGGAAGCAAGGCTGTATACTTTTCCATGTACCACATTAGAAGGCACAGGTTTGTGCTAATATTGACGATAAATCGGTCACCTAGTTAATATGGTGTCTACAAGGTTTTTCAGTATAATGACACTATTTTTCTCTTTACAACTAATAAGTAATTTGTAGAAGATGTTTTGAAACTATGTAAATAGTGTTTTTCAAGAAACCTTCACCTACTAGTTTTTGCAACCATTGGTGAGTCTTGCCTATATCAATTATTACTACAATGGTTGCAAAGTAATAACTTTCTAATCTCATCATTTCTCCTATATAGATTAGCTGGTATTCTCCTGTAAGGAAGAGCTCTTTCTCCCTAGTTTATTTGTTCACGTATATTTTTATGTGGATCAACTCACAGACTTTTATTTCATTCAGTAGTTTGTAATCCACATCATTATTATCTTGATGCTCAAATATGCCTAGATTTGTCTAATGGGAATACCTTCAAATTGGCTCCTGTGCTCTTTTGACAGGTGCCACTGTTCTTCAAGCACTTATTCATTATCCGACATAAGATAGTCTGGGCTCATTTTGAACTTTCCTCAACTCAGTCCTGGAATCAGCCATTTCACTAAGGTGCTTTGGTTCCCTTTCATGGAGAAGAGTATTCAGAAATCAGCAACTAAGTATGCTCATTGCTATTGATGTGTCATTGCTTCTAGTTCCTCTCAGCACACAGAACTAGGAAATTTATGTATGTATGAATATATACTCCATATACATATGATCTATCTATCTATCTATCTATCTACTTCATGAGTCCAAAAACCTCTAATTCCAATCCAATAACACAAAATATATTCTAATTTTTCTCCTCTGTATTTGTAATATACCTTCTCTTAACAGTGAGAAACCTGGTTGCCATAATCTCCAATATACTGATTCATTTGCTCAGTTTTAGAACATACAGAAAGTAGTTTCACAACTGCTTAACCATAGCACTGTGAAAATATAAATTTACTAGCTAGAATTCAATATTTTTGTTAATAGTAGGGAGTTTTTCTTCACTTTTACACCTTACATTCTTCATATGGCCTGGAGAGAATTCTTAAATAATTTTAACACAATAAATGTTATAGCTAGTTTAAGAAAGTGAATAATTTTAGAAACCTTTAAAATGAAGAAATTATATTTATACTAGAACTAAAGCTTTGAAAGTTTTAGTCTTGAAATTTAATTTTAATGATTCAGAGTTATGTTAAAATTAAATTTATTTGGCTCTTACCCTGGCATCAGGATTATCATCAAATTGTGTTCTAATAAATGTATCAAAAGAATCCCAGTGATTTTCAGTTAGATTTCCACCTAAAGACCATAAGTAACAGAATACAAAAGTCTGACACAGAACAGTGTTCAATTTTGTTTGCTCCTGAAAGAACAAAGAGAAAAACTTTTAATATTTAATGTTAGCATAAAAGAATCCTAATTTGCAAAGTCTAAAGACTGTTTTCTCTTGCTTAGACTTATGTATTTTTAAAAGGGCATGGTGCATGTTTCTTATATTTCATTCAATAGTGCACCAAGTAATGTTTTATAGTGGCATACATTTAAATACTCTGATGAGAAAATGAATGGCAAGAAGCATGGAAAACAAAGTTCAAGGGTGTCTTTCAACTATTATAACTACGTGTATGCTTGTATGAAGTTATTTAAGTAGACACACACTGGGAATATGTTACAGACTAAGGAAATTTAAACATTGAGTAGAGGAGTAAACTATAGTGCAAAATTCCTTCCAATTTTAGCATCTACAAATCTATTCACATGCATTAGTCCCCTAAAAAATTAACTTGAAAATCAAATAACTGTATGACAGAAAGTTTGGAATTGTTTATTTGCAAAGAATCTATATGATAATCACATTTTCCTAGCTTTACAGCAGTAAGAAAACTCTTCCTACCATTGTCAAATTAACTCTATCTTTCTCAAGTATTAAAGACTCCAATAAGCAACAGAGTGTAGTAACTTTGCTGATGTCCACTTGTGGAATTGCTTGGTGGCATTTTTTATTGATAAAATTTAAACCATCATCAACATAACGCTGGAAAAGATTCAATATATATTCTTGAGTTTCTTCACTTAGCTGAAAATCAAACAAACAATATTTTAGCAAGACCAGATAAAATATATAATTAAGTTTAAAAATAGTTGGTTCAAACTTGTATATTACATTATATCCTGTGACTTTTAGACTAAAGGATGTAAACATCACATGATATGAAACAAGTTACAAAAAAAAGACATTCTATGGGAAGATTCCAGGTCACTGATAAGTGATCTTGATCTGGTAGTTGGTATATAGGTATTTTGGGTCAGGAAGATCCCCTGGAGGAGGGCATGGCAACCAGCTCTAGTATTCTTGCTTGGAGAATCCCATGGACAGAGGAGCTTGGCAGGCTATACTCCATAGGGTCACAAAGAGTCGGATACAACTGAAGCTACTGAGTGCATATGTGTGTACACACACACACATACACACACGTATTTATTTTATAATTATTTGTTAAACTGGCAACATGTATTTCATACAGTCTTCTACACTGATGATTATCTTTCATAATTAAGAACAATGAAAAAAGTATAAAAAGAAGCACTTAAAATATTTATTCAAGGTAAAGGACCAAAGATTTAAAAAAGAATGTTGCCCCCTCACCACTTTTATTAACATTGTACTGAAGTCTTAGCTAACGTGATAGGACAATAAAAGGGGAAAAAAGTATACAGACTGAGAAGAAAGAAAAAAAAAATTGTCTTTACAATTATCCATACAAAAAATCCCAAAGAATTGAAACAAAACTCCTCAAACTAGTAAGTAGTTATAGTAAAGTTGTAGGATACAAGGTAAATATACAAAAGTCAATTGCTTTTTTATATATCAACAGTGAATAATAATTTGAAACTGAAACTACAAAATCATTTAGTTAGTATAAAAAATATTGGCATATTTTAAACAAATTATTTCCAAGAGGAAATGTGAGGAAAACAACACAATTCTGATGAAAGAAAACAAAGAACATCTAAGTAAATGGAGAGATTGTGCATGAATATAAAGACTCAATACTGTGAAGATGTTAGTTATTACCAACTTGATCTATAGATCTGATGCAATCTGAATCAAAATCCCAGTAATTTACTTTGGAGAGAGCAACAAAGTGAATCTTAACATTTATAAGGAGAGGGAAAAGGTCCAGGTAGCTTCTCCTGGCCGCCACCCCTGGCCTCAGCAGTGGGGTAGCTCCTCTCGGCCACTCCTGCGCCATCGCAGCCTGGCACTCTCAGCCGTCGCCCCTGACCTCGGACGTCGGGTAGCTCCTCTCGGCTGCCGCCCCTGACCTCGGGCAAGGGGTAGTTCCTCTTGGCCATGCTTCTGCGCGGTCCATCGCAGCCTGCCCACTACTGCGGTGGCTGCAGAAGCAGTGGCTGCACTGGTGCAGGAGGGCCGAGAGGAGTTACCCCACATTCAAGGTCTGGAGGTGCGACGGTGAGGAGATAGCCCTCATCCACAGAAAGGAGCAGCGGCTGCACTTTGCTGGAGCAGCCGTGAAGAGATACCCCACGCCCAAGGTAAGAGAAACTCAAGTAAGACAGTGGGTGTTGTGAGAGGGCATCAGAGGGCAGACACACTGAAACCATGATCACAGAAAACAAGTCAAACTAATCACATGGACCACAGCCTTGTCTAACTCAATGAAACTAACCATGTCGTGTGGGGCCACCCAAGACGGGTGGGGTCATGCTGGAGAGGTCTGACAGAATGTGGTCCACTGGAGAAGGGAATGGAAAATCACTTCAGTTTTCTTGCCGTGAGAACCCCATGAACAGAATAAAAAGGCAAAATGATAGGTTACTGAAAGAGGAACTCCCCAGGTTGGTAGGTACCCAGTATGATACTGAAGATCAGTGGAGAAATAACTCCAGAAAGAATGAACGGATGGAGCCAAAGCAAAAACAATACCCAGTTGTGGATGGTACTGGTGATAGAAGCAAGGTCGATGCTATAAAGATCAATATTGCATAGGAACCTAGAATGTTAGGTCCATGAAATTGGACCTAATTGGAAGTGGTCAAACAGGAGATGGCAAGAGTGAACATTGACATTCTAGGAATCAGCGAACTAAAATGGACTGGAATGGGTGAATTTAACTCAGATGACCATTATATCTATTACTGCATGAAAGAATCCCTTAGAAGAAATGGAGAAGCCATCATGGTCAACAAAGGAGTCTGAAATGCAGTACTTGGATGCAATCTCAAAAATGACAGAATGATCTCTGTTCGTTTCCAAGGCAAACCATTCAATATCACGGTAATCCAAGTCTATGCCCCAACCAGTAATGCTGAAGAAGCTGAAGTTGAATGGTTCTATGAAGACCTGCAAGACCTTTTAGAACTAACACCCAAAAGAGATGTCCTTTTCATTATAGGGGACTGGAATGCAAAAGTAGGAAGTCAAGAAACACCTGGAGTAACAGGCAAATTTGGCCTTGGAATGCGGAATGAAGCAGGGCAAAGGCTAATAGAATTTTGCCAAGAGAACGCACTGGTCATAGCAAACACCCTCTTCCAACAACACGAGAGAAGACTCTACACATGGACATCACCAGATGGTCAACACCAAAATCAGACTGATTATATTCTTTGCATCCAAAGATAGAGAAGCTCTATACAGCCAGCAAAAACAAGACCAGGAGCTGACTGTGGCTCAGATCATGAACTCCTTATTGCCAAATTCAGACTTCTTTTGAAGAAAGTAGGGAAAACCGCTAGACCATTCAGGTATGACCTAAATTAAATCCCTTATGATTATACAGTGGAAGTGAGAAATAGATTTAAGGGACTATATCTGATAGATAGAGTGACTGATGAACTATGGATGAAAGTTCATGACATTGTACAGGAGACAGGTATCAAGACCATCCCCATGGGAAAGAAATGCAAAACAGCAAAATGGCTGTCTGGAGAGGCCTTACAAATAGCTGTGAAAAGAAGAGAAATGAAAAGCAAAGGAGAAAAGGAAAGATTTAAGCATCTGAATGCAGAGTTCCAAAGAATAGCAAGGAGACATAAGAAAGTCTTCCTCAGTGATCAGTGCAAAGAAATAGAGGAAAACAACAGAACGGGAAATACTAGAGACCTCTTCAAGAAAATTAGAGATACCAAGGGAACATTTCATGCAAAGATGGGATCGATAAAGGACAGAAATGGTATGGACCTAACAGAAGCAGGAGATATTAAGAAGAGGTGGCCAAAATACACAGAAGAACTGTACAAAAAAGATCTTCAAGACCTAGATAATCACAATGGTGTGATCACTCACCTAGAGCCAGACATCCTGGAATGTGAAGTCAAGTGGGCCTTAGAAAGCATCACTACAAACAAAGCTAGTGGAGGTGATAGAATTCCAGTTGAGCTATTTCAAATCCTGAAGGATGATGCTGTGAAAGTGTTGCACTCAATATGCCAGCAAATTTGGAAAACTCAGCAGTGGCCACAGGACTGGAAAAGGTCAGTTTTCATTCCAATCCCAAAGAAAGGCAATGTCAAAGAATGCTCAAACTACCACACAATTGCACTCATCTCACACACTTGTAAAGTAATGCTCAAAATTCTCCAAGCCAGGCTTCTGCAATACGTGAACTGTGAACTTCCAGATGTTCAAGCTGGTTTTAGAAAAGGGAGAGGAACCAGAGATCAAATTACCAACATCCACTGGATCATGGAAAAAGCAAGAGAGTTCCAGAAAAACATCTACTTCTGCTTTATTAACTATGCCAAAGCCTTTGACTGTGTGGATCACAATAAACTGTGGAAAATTCTGAAAGAGATAGGAATACCAGACCACCTGACCTGCCTTTTGAGAAACCTGTATGCAGGTCAGGAAGCAAGAGTTAGAATTGGACATGGAACAACAGACTGGTTTCAAATAGGAAAAGGAGTATGTCAAGGTTGTATATTGTCATCCTGCTCATCTAACTTATATGCAGAGTACATCATGAGAAACGCTGGACTGGAAGAAGCACAAGCTGGAATCAAGATTGCTGGGAGAAATATCAATCACCTCAGATATGCAGATGACACCACCCTTATGGCAGAAAGTGAAGAGGAACTAAAAAGCCTCTTGATGAAAGTTAAAGAGGAGAGTGAAAAAGTTGGCTTAAAGCTCAACATTCAGAAAACAAAGATCATGGCATCCGGTCCCATCACCTCATGGGAACTAGATGGGGAAACAGTGGAAACAGTGTCAGACTTTATTTTTGGGGGCTCCAAGATCACTGCAGATGGTGATTGCAGCCATGAAATTAAAAGACGCTTACTCCTTGGAAGGAAAGTTATGACCAACCTAGATAGCATATTCAAAAGCACAGACATTACTTTGCCAACAAAGGTCCGTCTAGTCAAGGCTATGGTTTTCCCAGTGGTCATGTATAGATGTGAGAGTTGGACTGTGAAGAAAGCTCAGTGCCGAAGAATAGATGCATTTGAACTGTGGTATTGGAGAAGACTCTTGAGAGTCCCTTGAGTGCAAGGAGATCCCACCAGTCCATTCTAAAGGAGATCAGTCCTGGGTGCTCATTGGAAGGACTGATGCTAAAGCTGAAACTCCAGTACTTTGGCCACCTCATGCGAAGAGCTGACTCATTGGAAAAGACTCTGATGCTGGGAGGGATTGGGGGCAGGAGGAGAAGGGGACGACAGAGGATGAGATGCCTGGATGGCATCACAGGCTCGATGGACATGAGTTTGAGTGAACTCTGGGAGCTGATGATGGACAGGGAGGCCTGGTGTGCTGCAGTTCATGGGGTCGCAAAGAGTCGGACATGACTGAGCAACTGAACTGAACTGAAAAGGCGCGGAATAGTGAACACAGTATTGGAGAACAAAGTAGAACTGACACTACCTGACAAGACTTACTGTGAAGCTACAGTAATTGACAGTGTGATATTGGCAAAATAATTAGACAAATAGGTTAGTGGTGTTAGAGCCCATAGAAGACTCATACAAATACAGCAACCTGATCTTTCACAAAGGGACAAAAGCAATCCAGTGGAGAAGCAATGGTGTTTTCAACAATGGTGCTTGAATTGGGCTACTGCATGCGAAAGAGAGACAGAGAGAGAGAATCCAGACATTGAGAGTACGGCTTTCAGAAAAAATAACTCCAAATGGATCATAAACCTAAACATAAAATGCATAACCATCAACTCATAGAAGGTAACAGAGGAAAATATTATTTAGATGACTTTCAATTTGGAAATAAGTTTTAAGATGTAACACCAAAAACACAAATCATGCAAGACAAGTTAGACCACTGAAATTAAAAATGTGTGTGCTGTGAAAGATATTATTTGAAAAAAAATGAAAAGAAAGGCAGACTTGGAGAAAATACCTGCAAAATACATACAAAGAACCTGTATCCAAAATATATAAAGAACTCCCAAAACTCAGTAACAAGGAAACATACAACCCAATAATAAGTGGGTAAAAGATGTGGACAACTCATCAAAGAAGATATATAGATGGCAAATAAACATATGAAAAGACACTCAACATCTTATAAAAGAAAACTACTCACTGAAAGCAAAATGAGCTACAAATACATATGAGTTGTGTTAGTTGCTCAGTTGTGTCTGACTGTTTGTGACCCCAAGGACTGTACCCCACCAGGCTCTTCTGTCCATGGGATTGTCCAGGCAAGAATACTGGAGTGGATTGCCATTACTTTCATATTAGAATGGCTAAAATCTAAAACACTATACCACTACATGCTGGTGAGGATGCAGAGTAACAAAGTTCTTTGGAATGCATAATGGTACAGCCACTTTGGAAGACAGATCGGAAGTTTCTTCACAGTTTCACCATATGATTGAGAAATCACAGTCCTAGGTATTTATCCATATGAGCTGAAATCTTTTGTCTACACAAACATATATGAATGTTTATGTGAGCTTTATTAGTAATTGCCAAAACTTGGAAACTTTGAGATGTCTTTCAGTAGGTGAGTGGATAAACTTGGTAAGTGATAAACTTCAGCATACAATAACACTGAATATTATTCAGTACTAAAAAATGAGCTATCAAGCCACAGTAAGACATGGAGGAACTGTAAATACATATTACTAAGTGAAAAGAAGTCAATCTGGAAAAGCTACAGACCATATAATTCCAACTATATGATGTTCTGGAAAAGGCTAAACTATGGAGACAGGGAAATCAGTAATGTCAGGGGTTGGGAGAGGGTGTGGATGGACAAACAGGTGGAGCACAGATTTCTTGGGCAGTGAAACTATTCTGCATAATACATGATATATTCATTTATCAAAATTCATATAACTGCACAACACAGAGTGAATCATAATTTAAACCATGGACTTTAGTTCATAAGAATGTATCCATATTGGTTCATCAATTTTAACAAATGTACCCACATAAATGTGCTTAGTCACTCAGTCTTGTCTGACTCTTTGCAACGCTATGGACTATAGTCCACCAGGTTCCTCTGTCCCTAGAACCCTCCAGGCAAAAATACTGGAGTAGGTAGCCATTCCCTTCTCCAGGGGATCTTCCTGACTCAGGGATCAAACCAGTGTCTGCTGGCAGATTCTTTTCCATCTGAGCCACCAGGGAAGCCCACTCACACCAAAGAAAAATGCTAATAAAAGTGGGGACTGTGTTTGGAGGAGAGAAAGCATATGCTAACTCTCTGTACTTTCTGTTAAATTTTTCTATAAACCTAAAACTGTTCTGAATAATAAAATCTATTTAAAAAGTAAATTCAGAAAGGTTAACATGATAGTCTCAATTCTGAGAATTACTTTCTTTAACAAGGTTTTCTGTTCATTTGCTGTACATATGAAACAAATATTGTAAATCACAATATTGTGAATCAACTATACTCCAGTAAAAACTTCAAAAAAATAGGGTACTCTAAAATGGTATAGATGAACTTATTTGCAAAGTAGAAATAATAGACACACAAACATAGAGAACAAACATATGGATACCAAGGTGGGGAGTGGGTATGGGATGGATTGGGAGATTGCGATTGACATATATACACCAGTATGTATAAAATAGATAACTAATGAGAATAGACTGTATACCACATGGAACTCTACTCAATGCTCTATAGTGAGCTAAATGGAAAGGAAATACAACTAAGAGGGGATACATGTATATGAGTGGCTAATTCACTTTGCTGTACAGCAGAAACTAACACAACATTGCAAAGCAACTATACTCCAACAAAAAATGTCAATTATACCTCAATAAAGGTGTTTTTAAAGAAGCTGATTATGGGGGAAAAAGCAAGGTGCCCTGAGAGTAGGTCACAATATTCTTAAAATGTTGATGCCTAAGAGTGAAGAAAACAATAGTTCTCTGATTCATCTTTGGAGGGGGAGAGGCAGAAAGATGGCTTTCTCAGAATGGCAATTGAGATGAGATGGGGAAAAACATTTAAAAAGATTGCTTATTAAGTTAAGTGGAGTGGGCTGTCATTTCCTTCTCCAGGGGATCTTCCCAACCCAGGGATCAAACCGGAGTCTTTCGCATCTCCTGCATTGGCAGGCAGATTCTTTACCACTGAGCCACCTGGGAAGCCCTTATTAAGTTAAGGTAAAGAGAAATCCTATTTTAGAATGGAGAGGATATAGAAGAACTGCCTTGTTCTGAATAACATAAAAGTTTTTCTTCACTTTGGATGGAATCCTACCTCTCAGGTTAGAATGCATCTTAGATAAGGGGCCTAAGATTGAGTCAAAGCTATGGTTTTTCCAGTAGTCATATATGGACGTGAGACTGGGCCATAAAGAGATGGAGAAGGCAATGGCACCCCACTCCAGTGCTCTTGCCTGGAAAATCCCATGGATGGAGGAGCCTGGTGGGCTGCAGTCCATGGGGTCGTGAGAAGTCCATAGAAAAGGGGCCTAAGATTGAGTCAAACCTATGGTTTTTCCAGTAGTCATGTATGGATGTGAGATTGGGCCATAAAAAGAACTGAGTGCCAAAGAACTGATGCTTTCGAACTGTGGTGCTGGAAGACTCTTGAGTGTCTCTTGGATAGTGAGATCAAACCAGTGAATCCTAAAGGAAATCAACCCTGAATATTCACTGGAAGGACTGGTGCCAAAGCTGAAGCTCCAATAATTTGGCCACCTGATGTGTGGAAAAGATCCTGATGCTGGGAAAGACTGAGAGCAAGAGGAGAAGAGGGCGACAGAGGATGAGATGGTTGGATGGCATCACTGACTCAATGGACATGAGTTTGAACAAACTCTGGGAGATAATGGACAGGGAAGGCTGGCGTGTTGCAGTTCATGGGGTTGAAAAGAGTCGGACATGACTTAGCGACTGAACAACTGCAACAACAAGGCTGAATGGGAAGCTAAACTGGTTTTTTCTTCCTTCTGGCTCTCAGAGGCATTGTTGTTCTTGTGTATGCTAAGTCCTGTCCGACTCTTTTGTTCCCCCATGGACTGTAGCCTGCCAGGCTCCTCTGTCCATGGGATTTCCCAGGTAAGAGTACTGGAGGGGGTTGTCATTTCCTTCTAGATGGAATCTTCTTGACTCAGAGATCAAACCAGAGTCTCTTGTATATCCTGCATTGGCAGGTGGATTCTTTAGCACTGAGCTGCCAGGGAAGCCCCTCGGCGGCATTAGGGGCTTCTAAAATCTAAAAACAAAGACCTGGCCTGGATTTAAGTGTTCTTTTCCTTCGTTGTGCTTCCCCTCATTAACTCAAGCCTTCTGCAGTCTTTTATTTATTTATTTTTTTAATGCCCTTCCTTGTTCTACCTGTGTTTGGGGAAACTAAAGGAAGTGTTTCTGTTTGTATTTGAGAGAACCCAGTTGAGGGTAGGGGAGGAATAAGGCAGGGTAGGCAGAAACCAGAGTGACTAGGTGGGCTGGTGGGCTGAGGTCACAAATAATGAAGACAGCTATGGGGAGTATACAATCTCCTTGGAGGATCCCAAGAATTCAAGGGAGAGGGCCAGATACAACACTGGGATTCCTTTCATCAAGCACAGTGAGGTCTTAATCAGTTTCTATCTGGGCCCTTGAGAAAAGGGTGAGCCCTGACAGAGGGAAAGGGTGGGGAGTGTCCAGTTGCACTTACTTTTTTAGAAACACTCTGCATCCAGGTTTTAACATAAGGCATCCACTTCAGTTCTTCAGGATCCACAAATACCATTCCACATCTACTGACTGTTGCAGGAGAGGCAACCTTTAGATCTTGCACCTAAAATTTTAAAAAGTTGAACAAGAAATGGCTAACATGATACTTCCTTGTCCCTCCCAGTTCAATGCTAATAAATCACACATTTAAAGTTTAAGGTAACATACTGTTAGGTTTTGCATGCAAGAGAGTGGGAGAGCTATAAGTCATTTAAAATGGAGAAGGAAAGTTAAATGAGGCATGAGGAGAAATATACATATATATATATGACAGTATAGAAGGATACTGGAGAAGGAGATGGCAACCCACTCCAGTATCAGTATTTTTGCCTGGAGAATCCCATGGACAGAGGAGCCTGGCAGGCTACAGTCCATGAGGTGGCACAGAGTTGGAAAACAACTGAAGTGAAGGATGCTGTCAAATTCTTATAGGAAGGTATACATAGTTATTCCCTTCTTTTTCCTTCTTACCTTTTTTATTCTTATATCCAATGCATAGCCTAGTACCTAGGACACAGTAGGTATTCAACTAATGTCTGATGAATGAACACAGCAGGGGTGGTATCTTCTGCAATATTTTGTAAAGTGTATTTGACCTGCATTCCTTTTCCAATCCCATTACCAAATAGTCATACCACAGAGGGATGACTTATTCTTCTTAAATGGAACAATTATTTTTAACTTGGAAAGCATTTCAAATCATGTAAAGACACTAATATATATAACTACCTTCAAAGGGAAAGAAACAAGTAGTGGTGAAGACAGAATTTATTTTATTTCCCATTTATAGAGAGATGATAGGAACATTTGAGAGACTCTGGTTGTCAGAATGGAAAATCTATTATAAAAAGAAAATTTGATAAATATTTAGTGTATAAATGAAATACCATGGTAGGCCTTACAGATAATCAAAGAGACATCAGTAAGAGAAAAAAAAATTAATGATGTTATGCCAATCTAACAAATGATTTCACTCCACAGTAAGGAATATATATTTACCTCAAAAAGCATGTGGATTTGAGGTGTGAGTTTAATCCTCTCACTGTTAGCCAAGCAAAGCATCTTGTTATCATCCAGCACCGTATTCATATTTTCAATCCAAAGAGCGTCTACTGGCCCATCACTGATGATCCATTTATGGTCTTCTGAAGTATCATTCACAGCCGCTCGGACACTTAGTGCCATTAAACCATCTTTCCATTCCAAGGTTACGTTATTAACTTCACCGTACAATTCACCCATTGTAATTGATTTAGGATTAAGAACATATGTTTTAACTGGTTGGTAAAAGGGATTGTCTACACCAAGTTTTTGCAAATTCCCTAAAGTTTCTGCTAGTACTTGGTAAACTGTGGTCTTGCCACCTCCTGTTGGCCCAACTAACATTACACCATGCCTTACTAGCATCGTTTCATAGAACTGTATCACTTTTTTAACCATACATGCTTCAGGCTGAAGATTCTTTTTCTTCATGACATCTATAATTGTTGACTGCAATATACCATAATCATGTTCTGGAATTTGGACGCCAGGAAAAAGGTCAGATATGATTCCACTGGAAAAATAAAATAATAAAATAAAATAAAAAATAAAATAAAATCAATTAGGAACTACTGGCCATTGATATCCACCCATGTTACAATTAATTTTTTAAACATTACCAAGGTTCTTATTTTTCTCATTATCTTTTCCTCTAAACACACAGTGCTACATTATCTTATGTGTTGTACAAGAATCTATCATTTCTCTGATTTTTGTATGATTTTGCTTGTTCCTTGTACAGTGGACCAATGTTCTTAAGTATACTGGGAGGTTTTTGAGATAGAGAATATTTCTTACATTTTTGTATTATACACAGTACATGGCATAGTGCCAAACATACAGGCAATGATTTTTCAGTTTATTTTAAAAATTATATTCATAGCTCAACTTTTCCCAAAAAGCACTTATGTGTGATTATAATGGTATATAAATATTTAGAAAAAAAAAGATGGAAATGGAAATAGAAAACTAGTACTATGTGAAAAAGGGAGTAAAGGAAAAAATGGACTCTTTCTATGGGAAACCAAATGCCTGTACGGGTAAAAAAGAAGTGTAACTCTTACACACGAAAAAACATCTGAGAAGCAGTAAATAATTTAATATAAAATGACAAGAAAAGTACAAGATGGGGGAGATAAAGATGATGGAGTAGGAGGATGTTGAGCTCACTTCCTTCCACAAATATATCAAAAATACATGGACATGTGAAGCAACTCTCACGAAAACAAACTGGAGACTTGCAGAAAGACTCTTCTACAACTAAGATTATAAAGAAAGATTCACAAAGAGTTGGGTAGGAAGGGAAGAGAAAGAAGCAATCGGGTTGGTATCTGTGCCTGTTGGAGGGGACACAGAAGAGGAGGGGGCTTACATGGGCTTTGAGATCCTCCCTGGAGAGTGAGGGGTTCGAACCACATTGGCCACTGCCGTCCTAGGAGCTGATACTGGGAAGACAAGCCTCTTAGCTGATTTGAAAGCCAGTGAAACTAACAGCAGAGCTGTAAGAAACCTATATCCCACCTGTGAAGAGTGGTTGTTTATTCCAAGAACAAGAGAGAGGAAACAGAATGAAACTGCCTAGGGCTCTGGCTGTCTCCCACAATCCTCACCCTTGACTTTGTGTCCCAACTCACAATGAGCACCTGCCACAGAACCGCCTGCTCCAGCACAGCTCCCCACTAGGGTGAAGGGTGCTCCTTCTAAGGAGAGTGCACAGTTAGGGGGAAGGAGCAGGCTTGGGTCCAGCACTGAATCTGAGCAGGGTGAGGGTGGCTATTACTGGAGCTCTTGGAGGCAGCGGGTCAGGAGTGTTCTGGAGCCCTGAGGTGCTGGGACTACCCCAGTGCTTGCCCAAGCCTGCACTTGGTGCCCAGTCTGGCCCCTCTTACTCCATCACTGCTCCTCTAGGGTAAAGGTGCCAATGCTGGGAGAGGTAGATCACACACTTGGGAGAGAACCAGATCAGACCCAACCCTCAGGGCTTCTGCTCCAGTATCTTGGGACCTGCCCCTGCTCCAATAGGGCAGTGTTGACCACTGAGAACAGGACAAGCCATGGCTCACATCTGACTCTGGCTCTAGCCAGAGAGAAAATTGCAGGTCAATGTCTCTGATACTATACATGCAAAAATTCTCAACAATGATACACCAAAGATCAAGTTGAATTTATTCCAGGGGTGCAAGAATGGTTCAATATTTGCAATTCAATCAATGTGATACACCACATTAACAAAAGGAAAATAAAAATCACATGATCATCTCAACAGTCACAGAAAAAGCAATTAACAAAATACAAAAATCCATTCATGATAAAAACTCTCAAGAAACTTCGCATAGAAGGAACATAATTCAGCATAATGAATGACACTTATGACAAACCCAAAGCTAACATTATACCCAGTGACAAAAAGCTGAAAACTTTCCCTTTAAAATCAGACCAAGATAAGTATGCCCACTTCTGTCACTTTTATTCTACATAGTATTGGACATCCTTGTCACAGCAATCAGATTTGAAAAAGAAATAAAAGGAATCCAGATTAGAAAGGAAGAAGTAAAACTGTCACTTTTTGCAGATGACATCATATTATGCATAGAAAATCCTAAAGACGTCACAAAAAATCTACTAGAACTCATTAATGAATTTGGTAAGGTTGCAGGATACAAAATTAACACACAGAAACATGTTGCATTTCTATACACTAACAACAACCTATCAGAAATAGAATTATGAAAACAGTCTCATTTACATTCACATGAGAAAGCATAAAATATCTAGAGACAAATTTGCCTACAAAGGTAAAAGACCTATACTCAGAAAACTATAAGAAACAGAGGAAAGAAACTGAAGAAGACACAAACAGATGGAAAGATACACCGTGTTCATGAACTGGAAGAATCAATATTGTCAAAATGATCATCTACCCTATAGATTCAGTGCAATCTCTCTCAGAATACCAATGGCAATTTTTCACAGAAATAGAACAAGTAGTTTTAAAATTTGTATGGAGATATAAAAGACTCCAAATAGCCAAAAATAATCTTGATAAAGAAGAAAAAAGCTGGAGTTATCACACTCCTTGACTTCCAACTATGCTAAAAAATGATAGTAATCAAAACAGTATGGTACTGGCCCCAAAACAAACTCATAGATCAGTGAAACAGAATAGAGAGCTCAAAAGTAAACCCACGCACTTATGGTCAATTAACCTAAGACAAAGGAGGCAAGAATATATAAGGGAGAACAGATAGTCTCTTCAATAAGTGGTGCAGGGAAAACTGGGCAGTTGCATGTAAAACAATAAAATTAGAACATTTTTCTCACACCATATAAAAATGAACTAAAAGTGGATTAAAGACATAAATGTAAGACTAGAAACCATTAAACTCTGAGAAGAAAACATAGGCAGAATACTCTCTGACACAAACTGTAGCAACATTTTTTTGGAATTGGTCTCCCAATGCAAAAGAAACAAAAGCAAAATTAAACAAATGGGACCTACTTAAATTTTAAAGTTTTTCACAGCAAAGGAAACCACTGACAAAATGAAAGACTAACCTACTGAATGAGAGAATATTTGCAAATGATGAGGGGTTAATATTCAAAATATATAAACAGCTCATACAACTCAATATCAAAAACAAACAAACCCAATTAAAAAATGGTCATTAAACCTGAATAGACATTTTTCCAAAGAAGACATACAGATGACCAACAGCCTCATGAAAAGATGCTCAACATCACTAATTATCAGAGAATGAAACTCTAAGCCACAATGAGATATCACCTCACACCTGTTAGAATGGCTATCAGTGAAAAGACCACAAATAACAAATGTTGGTGAGGATATGGAGGGAAAGGGAACTTTTGGTGGGAATGTAAACTGGTGCAGCCACTATGGAAGACAGTATGGAGGGTCCTTAAAAGACTAAAAATATAACTGCCATATTATCCAGTAATTCCACTCTTAGATATATATTTGAAGAAAATGAAAACACTAATTTGAAAAGACATATTTGAAGAAAATGAAAACACTAATTTGAAAAGATATATGCAGCCTAATATTTATAGCAGCATTATCAAGAATTATTACAATAACCAAGGTATGGAAGCAACTGAAGAGTCGACCAACAGATAGATGGATAAAGGAGATTTTGTATGTATGGAATGTATGTTGGAATATTATCCAGCCATAAAAAATGAAATTTTGCCATTTGAAAAAATATGGGTGGACCTGGAGGGTATTATGTTTAGTGAAATAAGTCAGACAGAGAAAGACAAATAATCTGCTATTACTTATATGTGGAATCTAAAAAATAAAACAAACTAGTAAATATAGCAAAAGAAATAAACTCACAGATATAGAGAACAAACTAGTGGTTACCAGGGGTGAGAGGGAAGTGAGAGGGGCAAGATAGGGGTAGTGGGTGAAGAAGTACAAACTATTCTGTATAAAATAAAGAAGCTAAAGAATATATTTTTCAGCACACAGAGTATAGCCAATATTTTATAATAACTTCAAATGAAGTATAATCTATAAAATATTCAATCACTATGCTATACACCTGAAATTAATACAATATTGTAAATCAATTATACTGCAATAAAAAAGAGCAAGGGAAAAATACAAGAAGAAAATATAAGAGGTGAATTTATAGTACTATATTAAGAAAGTCTATCTCAAAAAGATAAAAATTCTATAACTTTAAAAAAGTTGATAAAGTGAAAAAATAAAAACACACAAGGAAAAACCAAACTTCTGTGAGGTAAGAGGCTTTACACATAACTTAGAGTGAATTATATACTTAAAGAAATATTTCCAATGTTTTACCAGATAAAGTTCATGATTTCTCACAAATTGCTAAGTAAAAGAATACAACAGAATAATGCTCTAAGAATAATAAATGACTAATGAACAGAAGAAATAAATGATTAATGAACAGAAGAAATGATGCTCAGTGGTACTAACAAAATAATGTATATAAAATAGGCTACTAATTTGGTATCTCTCTCTAAAACATATAAAAGGAAATGTGCATTTTCATAAATTTGTATCTATAAACATAAAGTGCCTTTGGAGGATGTACTGATAAGATCTATCTAAATTTAAAATGTCCATACCCCATGATCTCTGGAGTGTACTTCCTAGAATCTCACTTATAGCACTATCATAAGTGTGCAATCATTAATATACAGGAATTTTCATCACTGTGTTCTGGAAAAGTGCAAAGACACATATTCTGGCAATCAGGGGATCTGATGGTGGACAAAGGCAAAGAGGATCCTCAATAAGGTCATAAATAGACATCCCATAAATAGATGACAGATGTGTATGACTGAAGGTCATTTTTGTTTTTAGGAGATTTATACTCTGGCAGAATTTTGAAGTGAATTAGTGACAGAGGTATAGAAAAGTTGATGAAGGAATAAAAAACAAAAATCAAGATTAATAAATGCAGGAAAAATAAGAAGCAAGGTACTTTAATAAACAAGGGAAAGATAGCTCAGCTTTGGGTGATATTTATATCTCTAAAATAAATTATGGAAATCCTGTATATTGAGCTCCGGTTATACTGTCACATGACTACCCAGAGAGGATGGGTTGGTGGGGAGAGAAGTGTGTCCATATCTTCACTTCTCTGTTAGTAACTTAACAACATCTAAAACGGAAAAGTCATGAAATGACACAAATGTGGTACCAAAAGATATGGATAGATATAGGAAAATGAAAGGACAAATAGATGAATTAAAAAGTTATTGTCTTTAGGAAGTGGAAGTTGGTAAAGGGCAGGAAACTGTTGTTTTCCCTGAGAGTAACTTAAAACAGCATTTCATTTTTAAAACCACATACATATATGATTTGAATAAATATAAAACTCAGTAATGAAAGTAGAAATAGATAAAAGCAATCACACTGTGTTGAGTCCCCAGTCTACTTCTTTTGAGTCTGGAACTTCTCTTAGGTCAGGAATTTGTAACCAAATGCTACTTTGCATAGCATGCAGCTTGGTGGTCAATATGTTGAAAAAATAAATGATTGGATTGATGCTAAAACTTTAGTATCTTTATTTGAAACTAGCATTTAAAAAATTACAATAAGTATCTCTAGAAAAGATAAAACCTTGCTAGAGACTGACATGTTTGAAGATAAACTATCCTTCACCTCTACATAGTAGCTATGCTTTCTCTGTAACACCTAGACATTTACCTGAATAGAATAGCATCATCTGTTAGGAATTTTGGCAAGTTAGAGTCCCGCAAAGCTCTTATTAACACCACATCTTCACTGAGGTCTGGGTTCTCTCTTTTTAAAGACCTAAATTTAAAGGAATAATTCAGATGACGTTGCAAGTACATAATGTTGAACATGATTTTCTAAATCTCTGGGCTGGGGATTCTGCTTGCAGAAAGCTGTGGAGGGCACCCCACTGCCGATTCCTACTGGAAGGATGGGACCATTTTCCCTGGCATGCCCAGTGTCCATCTCCAAAACAACACATGGACAAGTCAGGCACAGGCTGCTTTGACTTGAGGAGAATGATAAGGACATTTTCTCAAGGACCTCCTATCAATCCAGACTTTATCCAACCTGAATTTATAGTTCTCTGAATACATTATGATGGTTCAGATCCCTGTCACTTTCTTTTCTCTTATCCCAGAATGGTTTTTTGCTGGCTCTCATTTTTCCTTCAAAACCCAGCTCAATCATTCCCTCTTCTAGAAAATTCCCTCCACCACCCACCTCAGTGAACCCCAGGGCACAGCACCACGGTTGCCCTCACACACTAACTAGTCTAATCTAGATGACTGCTCATTTGTCTGTCTTGCCCCTGGGTTGCAGTCATGTTCTCTGAGTACAAGTATGTCTGAACTCCTCAGTATCCTTCTTCCTTCAATGGCAATCCTGTAGAGAGGAGAAATGTTGTATCTGAGAGGTGGAAGGAATGAACAGAGGGTAGAAAGGCAGGGTGATTCGTGCAGAAGCCAGGGGTATGGGAGCCAGGCAGAAGGGGCCCCATGTAAATAGAATCTAAGCCAGAGAGTCATCGCTTGATAGGAATGAGCATATGAAAGACAGATTTCCCTCAGAGACTCTGGAGAGGCAGGGGTGTCAAGAGGTTATCAAGAGAGAAGCTAAGGCCTTAAGAGAAAAGGCTCTTGCTCTACCAGCTTTCCAGATGGTGCTAGGGGTAAAGAATCCGTTTGCCAATGCAGGAGATGTAAGAGAGGTGGGTTCGATCCCTGGGCTGGGAAGATCCACTGGAGAAGGAAATGGCAACCCGCTCCAGTATTCTTGCCTGGAGAATCCCATGGACATAGAAGCCTGGCAGGCTACAGTCCGTAGAGTCACAGAGTTGGACACGACTGAAAGCGACTTACCATGCATGCATGCCACTAGAAACTAGAAAGAAGCTCAGCATTGGACCAGACTGTAGTGACAGAGGAGGGGGCCTAGGACATAGGCTTGTACTGAAGATAAAACTGAAGTTTCTCTGAATGCTTTAGGCTTTGTCAGTTGATGGGGATGACTTAATTGTGTATGTGCATGACAAAGTAAATGCCCTTTAATTCTCATCAGTTGGCTCAGATAGTAAAGAATCTGCCTGTAATGCAGGAGACCTGGGCTCGACCTCTGCGTTGGGGAGATCCCCTGGAGAAGGGAATGGCAACCCACTCGAGTATTCTGGCCTGGAGAATCCCATGGACAAAGAAGCCTGGTAGGCTACTGTCCATGGGGTCACAAAGAGTTGGATATGACCGAGTGACCTTCACTTTCACTTTCACATCTTGACTCATGGTGGTTAATTAAGCCTTTAATATGCTGAAACCCATACTGGATGTATCCATACTGGATGCATTCAGGTGAAAAAAAAGCTAGCCAAAGCTTAACGGCAGCTATGTTGGTTCTCATAGGGAAGAACTGTTATGAGATGAACAGAGATGCCCTCTTTCACTGTGGCAGGGTGAGTGTCAAGGTAAGAATGATAACAGTGGTGGCTAACATTTATTAATCATGTTGCTGGGAAAGACTGAAGGCAAAAGTAGAGGACAACAGAGGATGATATGGTAAGATAGCATCACCGACTCAATGGACACGAACTTGAGCAAACTCCAGGAGATAGCGGAGGACTGGGAAGACTGGTGTGCTGCAGTCCATGGGGTCTCAAAGAGTTGAACATGACTTAGCCATTGAACAACAACAACATGTTGCTTTAAGAGCCATCTGTGAATTACTCATGAAATGTATGAGTAATGCATGACACAGTTTGGAACTCAACTCTTGCCCACTTTGGTTTCTTACCCAGCCATGACCAGTACGGACTTTACAGCTCTCATGCCAAAGTCATAGTGATCCTGCTGAGAGAGCTGTTCACTGCAAAGCTTATACATCTGGGTCATTTTTCTTGCTAATATTTTACTGGATTCAAATCCTTCGGAATATAGAATTACCTAGAATGGAAAAAATATAATGCAATGCCTGATTATATTATACTGATAACAGCACAGTAGCATAATACCAATGCATTCAAAATCTAGTTAAGGTATTATATCTTTCCAAGTGCTGGTGGTTGTTGTCCAGTCGCTCAGTTGTGCACAATTCTTTGCAACCCCATGACTGAAGCATGCCAGGCTTTCCTGTCCTTCACCATCTCCCAGAGCTTGCTCAAACTCATGTCCATTGAGTTGGTGATACCATCCAACCATCCATCCATCCGGTCCTCTGTCGTCCTCTTCTCCTCCTGTCTTGAATCTTTCCCAACATCAGGGTCTTTTCCAATGAGTCAGTCCTTCACATCAGGTGGCCAAAGTATTGGAGCTTCAGCTTCAGCATCAGTCCTTCCAATGAACATTCAGGATTTATTTCCTTTACGACTGACTGGTTTGATCTCCTTGCAGTCCACGGGACTCTCAAGATTCTTCTCCAGCACAATTCAAAAACATAAATTCTTTGGCACTCAGACTTATTTATGGTCCAACTCTCACATCTGTACATGACTATGGAAAAACCATAGCTTTGACTAGACAGACCTTTGTTGACAAAGTAATGTCTCTGCTTTTTAATATGCTGTCTAGGTTTGTCATAGCTTTTCTTCCAAGGAGCCAGTGTCTTTTAATTTCACAGCTGCAGTCACCATCTGCAGTGATTCTGGAGCCCAAGAAAATAAAGTCTCTCACTGTTTCCATTGTTTCCCCATCTATTTGAAATGAAGTGACTGGACCAGATGCCATAATCTTAGTTTTTTGAATGTTGAGTTTTAAGCCAGTTTTTTCACTCTCCTCTTTCATTTTCATCAAGAGGCTCTTTAGTTCTTTTTCACTTTCTGCTGTAAGAGTGGTGTGGGATATTACATAGGGATGTCTGAGAA
Source organism: Budorcas taxicolor (assembly GCF_023091745.1). NCBI lineage: Eukaryota > Metazoa > Chordata > Mammalia > Artiodactyla > Bovidae > Budorcas > Budorcas taxicolor. Next base: position 109,712,359 of record NC_068920.1, read on the forward strand.
TTGATTCTGCTCTCTTTCTATAGATGAAGATGTAGTCTTGTTATGTTTGGTTTGAGGAGCTGCAGAGCCCAGTGTGAAACATTCACATCATAAAGGCTGGATGGTGTTATGAGCCTGAGTATAAAAGCAAGACTTGCACTTCCCTGATCTGACAGACAGTGATACCCTCCCTTTAGGCTCCCTGAGAGTCAATACAAAAATGTGCAGCCTCTTTCCTGCCCTAGGAGGCCACCATGCCTCTGACAAGTTTCTGTGTTCTTGGTTATATAAACCAATGATGATCATGGAGGGGGATGTGGACCCTTCTTCCAATGCATAATCTACTCGAGTCACTGCAGTTGGCCTTGGAATGAGATTCAAGATGGTGCTGAGATTGCATGCTGGTGTCTGTTTTGCTCATTGCTTTATCACGACCTATTAGCACAGCGCTCTGGGCACTGAAGGTGATTAAAAATACTTACTGACAACAGATCCTGATTCATTTGATCTGTAACAACAATAGGAATAGCTTTCAGAAGACTGGATTTTTAAATTTCTCCAATTGATTACTGAGTAATTTAACAACTGGACAAAACAGAAGATGTGAATACGATGTTGGACTGAGTTTCAAGCCTGGTTTTCTTCCTATCAGCTTTGGACAATGAGCAAGTCATTTACTGTCCTGTCCTCAGAGGGTCTAGCGTGAAGACGCCACCTGTCTTAGCTGCCCAGCACCCCATCTTACCCGCAGGGGCGTTGCAAGACTCATGAGATGCTGTAGGCATTATATTAATACTATTAAAAGTTGTAATTTTTCTAATGATAGGATTTGGCATGGTCTATTCTTAGGTAGTTACTTTTATTTCATTTAGAGGAATATTTTAAATTAGCTGTTGTCAGAAATTTACTAGCCATGGGAGTAACATGTGCTTTCTGAGAAACTCCATTCTAAAAGAGGTGGTGTCTCTTGTGAACTGTAGCATTGAGCATGAAGGGCCTTCCAGAGTCTTGAAAATATCCTATATCTTGGTCTTGGTGATCACACAGGTGAATACATATGTAAGGATACATTCAGTTGTACCCTTATGATCTGTGCACTTTACTATATGTAAATTATACCTCAGTAAAAAGTGTCAAGAAAAATACATATAAGATTTAAATATACTGGTTATTAGCTAGAATGAAGAAACAAACAAACAAACAAAAAAAACAGTTTAAATAGGAAGGTTCCTAGATAGATAGAGAAGAAACAAATATAAACATAAATAATTAACTTATTAATGATGGCTTTTTTTTTTTACTATATTGATACAAACTAGAAACAAATCACTGCCTTTCATCATTAGTGATTGGTATTGTTTCTACTCAACACCCCTTGACTCTAATTAAAAAAATAATGCAGCAAGAGAAGTGAGAATAATATAGTCTTTTTAGGATAATCTAGACATTTTAATTCCGAGAGACAAACTGATAAATTCCAATGAAATGGTTAATTGAGTTCATTTATTTATTCCAGTTTTCAGGGCTTACAATATTCCAGATGCTAACTGGACTTTGGGGATATAGCAGTTACACACACACACACACACACACACACACACACACACCATTCTAAGTGGTAACAATCATATCTACACACTTAAGAGGAAACAATACTGTATAACCTTGGCCAGAGTACATTCATAATGGAAACTTTCTACCATGATAGAAATCAAATAGTAAATAAAAGAAACAAGCTTAAAGTTTTGCTGCTTTATAGTGTGAAGCTCACCTCTGCAATCAAGGCATAATTTGGAACCATCATTGCAAAGGGTCTAAACAGGGCTTTCAAATTATCTGGCAACTCAGTTCTGCCTGCATATCCAGGATTCATTGTGATGAAGGCTGCACAAGTCATAACCAACTTTATTTCTCGCCCCTCAAACATGAATCGAGAGAGCTGTTGAAAAGAAAGAGAAGATATAAGTTAACACTTCGCCATATATTTGTAAACTCTTCCTCATAATTACTGCTTGAGTACAAAACTTGTGTGACGTGCATTCAAGCAAAAACTACTGAATCCTATCGTTGGGGATGTTTTCATCCTGATTTTGTCCTACACACTCTCCCTCTCTTCTGGGCTAAGTATTTCCTGCTGTTTGCCTCCTTGCCCCTGCCTTGCCCCAGGTGTTTCCTCCTTCTTGGCCCAGTCATAATAAAATAAAAGAATAAATAATAACTAAAATAAAATAATTTAAAAAATTAAACAACTCGCAAGGTTGTTCTGGTTTGTACCTGCTGAATACCCGCCTGCCCTTTGGTGCCCTCATGACCATAATTTTGCAAGGTCAACACAACAGAATGGTGGGGGGCTTGGTCCTACCCTTCACTGCCATCACCTTCCCAGCACAAAATCCTTCTTCAGGAACATGCTCCAAGGGGCTAAAACAAATTTTAAATACTGTTCAGTTCAGTTCAGTCACTCAGTCGTGTCCGACTCTTTGCGACCCCATGAATCGCAGCACGTCAGGCCTCCCTGTCCATCACCAACTCCCAGAGTTCACTCAGACTCACGCCCATCGAGTCAGTGATGCCATCCAGCCATCTCATCCTCTGTTGTCCCCTTCTCCTCCTGCCCCCAATCCCTCCTAGCATCAGAGTCTTTTCCAATGAGTCAACTCTTCACATGAGGTGGCCAAAGTACTGGAGTTTCAGCTTTAGCATCATTCCTTCCAAAGAAATCCCAGGGCTGATCTCCTTCAGAATGGACTGGTTGGATCTCGCTGCAGTCCAAGGGACTCTCGAGTCTTCTCCAACAACACACTTCAAAAGCATCAATTCTTTGGCGCTCAGCCTTCTTCACAGTCCAACTCTCACATCCATACATGACTACTGGAAAAACCATAGCCTTGACTAGACGGACCTTAGTCGGCAAAGTAATGTCTCTGCTTTTGAATATACTATCTAGGTTGGTCATAACTTTCCTTCCAAGCAGTAAGCGTCTTTTAATTTCATGGCTGCAGTCACCATCTACAGTGATTTTGGAGTCCAAAAAAAATAAAGTCTGACATTGTTTCCACTGTTTCCCCGTCTATTTCCCATGAAGTGATGGGACCGGATGCCATGATCTTCGTTTTCTGAATGTTGAGCTTTAAGCCAACTTTTTCACTCTCCTCTTTTACTTTCATCAAGAGGCTTTTTAGTTCCTCTTCAGTTTCTGCCATAAGGGTGGTGTCATCTGCATATCTGAGCCACACTAATATCTTCATCTGTCCCTACACTCCTTGGCTTTTCCAGTCCAGTGACTTCTGGACCTAGGACCCCTCTCTCATTTTTTTTACCAGCAACAGGCTGAGACTAGGGGCTGTGAGGAAGGCAGTAGAGCCCAGAAGAGGCAGAATTAGAGAAACAGAACAGAGAAATCAATGTCAAAGGCAAGAACAAGAAAAATAAGAGGAAAATAAGAGGTGGAGGACAGAAGAACAAGGGAGTAGAAGCATGCATGTGTGTGCGTTGGGGGAGCAAAGAATAAGAGGGTTCCATGAGGGCACAGACTGAGTCTCACCAACTCTATATCCCTAGGTTCCAGCACGGTGTCTGCCATATAGTTGTTTATTGTGTTGCCTGGATGAGCAATTAATTCACCCAACTCAGTTCCGCTGCTGCATACTCACCGATGACACTGGAAACATGGACTAGATAGGCTGAAGTTAGCACTGTCCTTCCTAAAATGCAACATAATATAAGTTCGTTATGAACTTCTTGTTCTTTAGTTGCTAAGTTGAGTCTGACTCTTTTGTGACTCCATGGACTGTAGCCCACCAGGCTCTTCTGTCCATGATATTTTCTAGGCAAGACTACTACAAACTTAAGAAACATGATATCTACGGACTAGAAACATGATATCTATGCCCAGCCTCTTACCTTTGCAGCTTTGGCATTCCTGATGGTAATGAGCTGCTGAGCAATGACGGACAAAACTTCTATGTCAATTCGATTAAATTCATCAAAGCAGCACCAGGCTCCTGATTGTGCCAGACCACTGAAGAAGCGTCCCATCATCTGAAATCACAAGAATGCCACTCAGCTCGGTACTGTAGAGTTGAACTCCTCCCAAAGTTAAATTCTGAGGTATTAAAAAGATAAGAGGTATACAAGCAATAGCTTTCTGTGACTCCTGGGCTATGGCAGAGAAGACTCCTTTTTCTTGGAGGAAATATCTTTCTGCTACTCTCTGAATGATTTGAAACTTTTTATTTTTAGATAACATGACAATCTGACCTACTTTTTCATAATCCTCATTCACTTATGTAAATACAGTTTCTCAAAGAAACTGACACATAGAATGCTGCTGCTGCTGCTAAGTCGCTTCAGTTGTGTCCGACTCTTTGCAACCCCACAGACGGCAGCCCACCAGGCTCTGTTGTCCCTGGGATTCTCCAGGCAAGAACACTGGAGTGGGTTGCCATTTCCTTCTCCAATGCATGAAAGTGAAAGGTGAAAGTGAAGTCGCTCAGTCGTGTCCAACCCTCAGCGACCCCATGGATTGCAGCCTTCCAGGTTCCTCCATCCATGGGCTTTTCCAGGCAAGAGTACTGGAGTGGAGTGCCATTGCCTTCTCCGGACACATAGAATAGACACACTTAATTACTTAAGAAAACCTTGAAAACTTTGCTGATGGAGACTTTTGTCATCTTTACCAGGTACTACACATGGCAGGCAACATGCAGGAACAACTGAGCAGAAGGACAGTCACTTGAGCATGCTAAGTTGCTTCAGTCGTGTCTGACTCTTTGCAACCCTATGGACTGTATCCCACCCGGCTCCTCTGCCATGGGATTCTCCAGGCAAGGATACTGGAGTGGATTGCTGTGGAAGATCCTTCTCCAGGGGATCTTCCTGATCCAGGGATTGAACCCACATCTCCTACATCTTCTGTGTTGGTAGGCAGCTTCTTTACTACTAGTGCCACGTGGGAAGCCTATACACAGGGTAATGTAAGGGTGGTTAGTTTCTTCTACAGCAGAATCCTAGTGGTTCAGGAGAATGAATACATACCTGTGGCTATCTACTGAGGAAAGTTCCTTTAGAGATTTGAATTTTGGGTTAAGCATTAGTACAAATATTGCATTATACCACACCATCATATCTCTTTGAAAATAGAGCTAATGGTTTTTTGTTTCAAGGTGGTCAATTGAGCACATAGGGATAACATCCCTTTCTCTGAAATGACGATGTATGAAACACAGAACTCTCTCCATTTCTGTGTCTGCATTTGTACCTGCATCTACCTGATAAAAACATAATGGAAAGGAAAACCAGCAGCAGAAAGCAAGTTTTGAAAAAATATCGGGAAGATGGAAAGTTCATAAATACCGATTACTCAGCTGAGAAGCGCAGAATTCAGCCCAAGCCATAAGGAAGGAAGAACTACCCTTCAGGAAGGTCTCCAAGAAACTCTGAACCCATCAGCAATACATGCAAGGAAAGCAGACAAGGTCCCAGGGCAATCCTTGGAAATTAGTCAAAGGTGAGTACTTGTAATGATCAGGTTTGTGGGCCCTGCCTTTCTCTGTGCTTCTCTCTCCTCATTCCATGTAGAGTAAACAGGGCTCTTGAGGCTGGCGTTGCTGAATTTTCCCTCCAGAATAATATCCAAGCACTGCCTTGTTGAGAAAGGGGGAGATCTGTCTTTGGGAGACATCAGGAGATACTGGGAGAAGACATTAGGCTTGGGAGATAACAAAAGCAGAGAAAAGACAGATAACTTCAGACCTCCACATTACTCAACTGAGAGTCAAAAGGACAGACGGCTCCATCCATGAGTGAAACCCACTGAATTCTACTACTGTAGAAAAAAATCCTTGTTATTTTGGTATTTATAAAAGGTTTCTGGCTTCCTGGCTGCCCATGCCCACACCTTCTATGGGGAAGCTGGCCAGCCAAATATCTTACACTCTCACAGAGATCACAGGAGCTCTTTCATTGAAAGCAGGGGTGAAACAAGTTATTCTAAATGATCAACTCAGTCCCCCATCCACGCTTATGAACTAAGAAGTTAAGATCAACAGACATTTAAGAATAATCAACATCAAGAAAGAGAGAAGAAAAATAAACAAAATAAGCAACTCTGAAGAAAATGGAGGTAATTTGGGGGACAAAAGAAAAAATTTAAAAATTCAAATGGAATTCTCAGAGAGATTTTAGAGGACATTACATTACTATAGTATAAAACAAGAAGCTCTTAAAAAAAGAGCCAGAGATAAGAAACAATCCTTGGAATGTAATTATAATACAGCCTAGATTACAAAAATGAAATAGATGGACTGAACAATGGAACAGTTAAAGACCAAGCTGGCATTCTTTTTTGGCTGAGCAGCTTGTAGGATCTTAAATCCCCAACCAGGGGACAGAGGACAGAAAGCTCACAATGATATCGGTCATCCAGTCACAACTCGCTCATGGAAGAGCTTTCAATGGTATACAAGGACTGATGGCCAACAGGAGACAAAAAGAAGAAAATGAAATGTGTCTCCGTTAGAGTGATGTTACATAGTCTCTACCATCTCTGTTGACCACTCACGCTGAAGTGAGCACAAGTAGGACTCCAAGAAGGGGGAAAAGACATTTTCCAATAAAGGTGGGTCCCTACAGCTGTCTCTTAGAATCACTTAATTTTATTACTTTAAAAAGGGACTTAATTTTATTCCCTAGGCCGTTTTAGCATGACATACAGGTTCCCCTAGTTTCAGAACTCAATGCTAATATATTTGGGGGTACACTGGAAGCTCTCTTTCCCTTCATGTATACTTCCTAAAAGTCCACAAAAGGACTAATGTCTAATGTCAGTAACTGCTTCTGTTATCAGCTACTTCTGTGTGGGAACTGACAGCTGGTTTGTCCTTATCTTGTTTCTGCTCCTGGAAGAGGCATCCACATCCACCTGCCCTATTGGGATGGACGAGGTGGAGGTGGCACAGTGTCACTGAGAAGTCTTTCTCCTCCCCCATGTCCAACTGGGAAGTTGGGAAGTTGCCAGGAATGACCTTTGTCTTTTTCTGAAGGTCCTCTACACCAGTGGTCCCCAATCTTTTTGGCACAAGAGATGGATTTAGAAGAAGACAATTTTTCCACAGACTGGGCAGGGGGGATGGTTTCAGGACTCAAACACATTACATTTATTGTACTTAATTTCTAATCTAATGCCACTGCTGGTATGACAGGAGGTACCAGTCCATGGCCCAAACGTTGAGGATCTCTGCTCCACATCTTTCAGGAGATACACAACTCTCTAAATTAGACATTAACATGCTATGAGCATACCAGGCCATCTGACCTGCCTCCTGAGAAACCTGTATGCAGGTCAGGAAGCAAGAGTTAGAACTGGACATGGAACAATAGACTGGTTCCAAATAGGAAAAGGAGTACTTCAAGGCTATATATTGTCACCCTGCTTATTTAACTTCTATGCAGAGTATAGATATGTAGATAGCATGTTGAAAATCAGAGACATTACTTTGCCAACAAAGGTCCGTCTAGTCAAGGCTATGGTTTTTCCAGTGGTCATGTATGGATGTGAGAGTTCGACTGTGAAGAAGGCTGAGCACTGAAGAATTAATGCTTTTGAACTGTGGTGTTGGAGAAGACTCTTGAGAGTCTCTTGGACTGCAAGGAGATCCAACCAGTCCATTCTAAAGGAGATCAGTCCTGGGATTTCTTTGGAGGGAATGATGCTAAAGCTGAAACTCCAGTACTTTGGCCACCTCATGTGAAGAGTTGACTCACTGGAAAAGACTCTGATGCTGGGATGGATTGGGGGCAGGAGGAGAAGGGGACGACAGAGGATGAGATGGCTGGATGGCATCACGGACTCGATGGACGTGAGTCTGAGTGAACTCCAGGAGTTGGTGATGGACAGGGAGGCCTGGCATGCTGCGATTCATGGGGTTGCAAAGAGTCGGACACGACTGAGCAACTGAACTGAACTGAACTGATGCAGAGTACATCATGAGAAACACTGGGCTGGAAGAAGCACAAGCTGGAATCAAGATTGCCGGGAGAAATATCAATAGCCTCGGATATGCAGATGGCACCACACTTATGGCAGAAAGTGAAGAGGAAATAAAGAGCCTCTTGATGAAAGTAAAAGAGGAGAGTGAAAAAGTTGGCTTAAAGCTCAGCATTCAGAAAACTAAGATCATGGCATCTGGTCCTACCATTTCATGGCAAATAGATGGGGAAACAGTGGAAACAGTGACTGACTTTATTTTGTTGGGCTTCAAAATCACTGAAGATAGCGATTGCAGCCATGAAATTAAGAGACGCTTACTCCTTGGAAGGAAAGTTATGACCAACCTAGATAGCATATTAAAAAGCAGAGACATTACTTTGCCAACAAAGGTCCGTCTAGTCAAGGCTATGGTTTTTCCAGTGGTCACGTATGGATTTGAGGGTTGGGACTACAAAGAAAGCTGAGCGCTGAAGAATTGATGCTTTTGAACTGTGGTGCTGGAGAAGACTCCTGAGAGTCCCTTGAACTGCAAGGAGATCCAACCAGTCCATCCTAAAGGAAATCAGTCCTGGGTGTTCATTTGAAGGACTGATGTTGAAGCTGAAACTCCAATACTTCGGCCACCTCATGTGAAGAGCTGACTCATTGGAAAAGATCCTGATGCTGGGAGGGATTGGGGGCAGGAGGAGAAGGGGATGACAGAGGATGAGATGGCTGGATGGTATCACCAAGTCAATGCACACGAGTTTAGGTGAACTCTGGGAGTTGGTGATGGACAGGGAGGCCTGGCCTCCTGTGCTGTGATTCATGGGGTCGCAAAGAATCAGACACGACTGAGCGACTGAACTGAACTGAACTGATGCTAAAACAGCAGTTTCTAAAGTGTCATCTGGGGACCGCTGCAAGTCCCAGAGTTTCTTTTAGGGGGTCTGTGAGGTGAAAGGACTCATTATAATGCTAAAATGTTATTTGCCTTTTCAGTCTCATTCTCTCAGGAGAGAACAGAATATGAAAATGTTTCAGTTTTTCTCAGTATATTGTTTCAGTTTTCACATCACAAGTAATCTTTAAGAAACTGCCACTTGTCAAGTTTTGGCATAGTTTCAAAGAAGAATATCAGCAATTATCTGAAGAAGCTATTAGACTATTCCCCTCTTTTAGTGTGTATATCTGTGTAAGACTAGATTTCTCTTCAAATACTTCAATCAAAATAACATACCTCAAAAGATTTGATGCAGAAGCAGATATTCCCCCATATGGAATCTGGCCATATTCCATTATACCAAACAAGAGATTTAAAAATATATAAAATAGTGTCGCTCTTCTCACTAAATTTTTGTTTTGAAAAATGGTTATTTTTCTCAAAATATGTGTTTATGCTAACGTGTAATAATTGATTATGGTTATTTTAAAACAGGTAAATATTTAAGATGCATCAATTTTAACTTATAACATGGAAAATATCAACAGGTATAACTCATACATATAAACAAAAACTCTTTGGAGGTCTCAATAATTTTTAAGAGTATACAAAGTTCCTGTGATCAAAAAGTTTGAGAACTACTCAATGAAAAAATCTTTCCCTGAATTCTCACTTCCTATGCATTTCATTTTTAATGCACAACTCTGAATTGCTCATCTCTCTTTTAATATTAATTTATTTATTTGGCTACACCAGATCTTAGTTGTGGCATGTGGGGTCTAGTTCCCTGACCAAGGATCAAACCCAGGGCCCCTTGCATTGGGAGTACAGAGCCTTAGCCCGTGGACCACCAGAGAAGTCCTTACTCTTCTCTTCCTGTAAGCTTATTCCTTGTTCCCAGATCTCCCTGCTATTCTGTTTTATACCTCATTTTTAGCACAATTTGACAAATCCTGGCCTTGATTCCTACCTGGCCCACTCAGATTGCCTTTTGTTGACTAGTCTCCCTTGCTCTATTTATTCCACTTTAATCATTCCTGGCCCCACTAGTTTTCCCCAGTTGCCATCACCCCCTTTTCTCCTTCTTTTGCTGTGTCACACTGCAAACAGAGAAAGCCACACGAAGCACTTAATGTTAGCATTCATACGCCAAGACCGTACCTTGTAGTCCAAACCATCAGAGCAGTTAAAGACCACACACTGGATGGCAAGGGCTTTTGCGAGGTCTTTGGTGGTCTCCGTTTTCCCAGTTCCAGCAGGACCGGCTGGTGCACCTCCCAGGTCCAGCTGCAAAGCCCCCATGAGGCAAAGGTAGCAGCGATCCTGAAGAAATGGATAAATTGTCATTATTGAAGGGAACTGACACTGGTCACAAATTTGTAAGTAGTTTCTATAGCAGGAGGGTTGTTATTTATTTTTTTAAATACATTTTTAAGTAGAGGATAATTGCTTTACAATGTCGTGTTGGTTTCTGCTGTACAACAATGTGAATTACTCATAACTATATATATCTCCTCCTTCTTGATCCTCCCTCTCACCCGCCTCCTCATCCCACTCCTCCCCATCTAGATCATCACAGAGCAACAAGTTGAGTTCCCTGTGCTACACAGCAGCTTCCCACTAGCTATCTGTTTTACACTCAGTAAAATGTATGTCAATGCTACTTTCTTAATTCATCCCACCCTTTCTTCCCTCCCTGTGTGCACAAGTCCATTCTCTACATCTGCTTCTCTATTCCTGCCCTGAAAGTAGGTTCGTTGGTACCATTTTCTTCTAGATACTATATATATTCATTAATATGTAACATTTGTTTTTCTCTTTCTGACTTACTTCACTCGTGAAATATTCTAGAGCAACTGAAACATACTAAAAAATTCAGGCACATGATGAAATAGAGTAAATAAATCTCTGCGATACGAAGATGTATTCACAGCAAATTCTTTCAAGGTTTAATCTTAGAAATGTTTCAGAACTATTATGATGGGGGAAAAAAGCAGTCATGAACCTAACGGTCAGTAACTTACCGTGAGAGGAGTAATAACTAATCTTGGGCATGCACCTAAATACTCATAGCCATAGGTGTACTGAGAGAGTGCCATCCTTGCCACACAATTGTCCAGGTCTACATCCCAGTAATAGCGCAGCTGTCTCTGCCAGTCAAAGGAGTCAACTACCTGCACCTACATAAGTGACGACAATGATACACTTGGTAGATGCATTCATTTTAGAAAGAAACATATGATTTTATTTGAATGAAACAGTTACCTTGGCTTGAACAAGTTCAGTGACTATGTCTCTTGCATGTACATCAATAGTAATTAAGGCAGTTATGATGTTTCTGTGTAATTTAGGAAGAGTGCCTCGGACTATTGCAGCCAGGGCATTTAATCTCTACAAAAGAAAAAAAATGTGATCATTAATTTTCAAAAATCAGTTTACATGTATATCTTTTTACTATTAGGTTTGGAATAGATATTTGCCAGAATTATCTATAAAACTAAGTATCTATAAAATTAGATAGTTTTAGGACTTCCCTGAAGGTCCAGTGTTTAACATTCTGTGATTCCAATGCAAGGGGTGCAGGTTCAACCCCTGGTTGGGGAACTAAGATCCCATGTGCCATGTGGCACTGCCAAGAAAATATAACATAAAATAATATAAAGATGACAAATTTATTAATATTTTAAAAATTAGACAGTTTTGACAAATGTCTGTTCCAAATTTCATAAAAATCTGTAATTCTGTGACCAAATATGACAACAGTTTAACTTATTTAATTCCAATAAGACTTCTGTGAAGTACATTCTAGATTTACCGCTATTTCACATGGGAGGAAACTGAAGGTCAGAGAGGGTAAGTAAACTGGTGGCAGTCACAGTCAGCAAAGTGGCAAAAATGAGACTTAGGTAGACATCTGCCTTGAGGAAAGCTTTTAACCATCCTGTGATGATGTCTCCAGAGAAGACTGTCCTCCTCAAAAATTAAATGTGATTAAGGTAGTGCTTCTCATTTATTGGGCTAGGTTCTTTTATTTTTGGATATTCAGAAAACTCAGGCAGCTTAACCAAGCCAATGGCTGATGAACCAAAAGCATTCACGTTAAGTTGTTAAATCTTTTTCAAAGAAGGGCAGTGACTCTGAAAACCTTGACCGGCTGAATTTTCACTCAGGCTAATCCTGATCAAGGGTCACCTCTGTAAAGAGATCAGTGGGACTTTACTTAGTGAGTCTTCCCTCTGGAGCTCTCTGAGGTGAAATTCTATTGAGAATCTTATAAGAGAGTTTTCTTTTACTTCAAGGAAGCCGTTTCCTGCTTTTTCTAAGTGTGATTTTCTAAAAAAACTTATTTTGGCCATGCCATGCAGAATGCAGGATCTCAGTTCCCCAACCAGGAATCAAAGCCGTGCCCCCTGCAGTACAAGAGCAGAGTCCTAACCACTGGACCACCAGAAAACTCCCCTAAGGGTGAGTCTTTACAACTGCAACATTGCCTGGAAGTAGAACTGAATTTGGAATTGAAGATCTGGCCCTGCTGTAAGCTGCATTTTCTAAGGATAGCTCAAAAATTTGTGTAGAATGGTATTTAATTCATTCAATCTTTTTTTTTTTTTTTTTTTAATATTTTAGGGCTTGTTTTTTTTTTAATTCGTTTATAATGTTAGTACATGATTACCCGAGGGAAGTTATTTCTATAATTATAACTCCTTGGAAAGAGGGCAGAAATAAAGATAGTTTATGCAAATATCATGGTGAGGTGAGGTGAAGTCGATGGGTCGTGTCTGACTCTTTGCAACCCCGTGGACTGTAACCTACTAGGCTTCTCCGTCCATGGGATTCTCCAGGCAAGAATACTGGAGTGGTAATTCATTCAATCTTATGGCTTTATTGATCATGCCTGAGGGTTCTATAAAACAGTATAAAAGCATGTGTTGGGCTTAAGAACAGAAATGGCACAAATCCTGTGGTTTTCCTGGATCATATCAACTTCTGGGAGAGACATCAGGATCCAGTATACCATTTTCCTTAACCATGGCAAACCCTGATAATTCTGACATTTTCCTTTTGAATTTTTTTTTCCTTCTATTTTTAAAAGTATTCATATAAATATGGCAATGCGGGAGACCTGTGTTTGATCCCTGGTTTGGGAAGATCGCCTGGAGTAGGGCATGGCAACCCACTCTGGTATTCTTGCCTGGAAAATCCCCATGGACAGAGGAGCCTGGCGAGCTGCAGTCCATGGGTTCACAAGGAGTCAGACATGACTAAGTAACTGACCACACACATAACTACTATGCAAACATCAAGGGAGTATTGCTGAGAAAACTTGACCAGAGATAGTTTCTGTGAGCACTCCAAATCTTTGGATGTCATCTCAGAGCCTTACAATTTTTTTTAACAGTTAAAAACTATTCAGTTTTATTGGTTAATATATATTTACTTCATACAAAGTCGAAATAGAGCCTTTTACAATTCATTCTGTGATCCCTGATTAAAATACAGAGTACAGGCTTTCAGAAACATTTTTGTTTATGTGACATAATGATGTAATGACACTCCATGATTTCTATGATTTACAAAATGGAGGCTAATCATTTAGTTAAGTAATGTTTATGACTTCTCTCGTCAATATTAGAAAGATGCAGCAAGTTTTTAGTAATCTGTCACTGTTTTATCCTTACAAGAAGAGCCTTACAATTTCCGAAGTAGTGAATTTGTATCAACCACGCCCATAAGAGCCACTAGGACTATCTCGCCGAGCCATACGAATGATATTGACCTGCCCATAATCTCACCTCAAAGTTCACTTTTTCAAAATCTTCCAGGGCCTCTAAGTGATTCCCCTCTTCTTTTTCCAAACACTCTGTCAAATCGCGGCACCACATGATTTGCGAAACGGTCAGGATCACCTGCGGGGAAACACCCTCCTTCAGTGTGGGCTTCCTCTCAGCCGAGTAAGATGCAGAGGCAGAGATTTAAAGGAGCCTAAGTTACCTGAGAAGGGTGGCCTGCGACCACCCACACTGTTCTCTGTTTCCCCAGATAGTCCGCGATGGCGGCTTTGCACAGGCGGCGCAGAGACGTGAACATGGCTTCCTCCACTTTGCCCAGCCACTCCTCCACGTTGCCTCGGGCCTTTAGGCCTTTCCCCAGGCTCACCTGGGAGGTAATCAGAGAGGTGATAACATCCTCCATACATCCCTAACAGAATCCTGAGCTCGGTAAACACGGCAGCGTGGCCACAGACACTGAAACTTTCTATAGATATTCCACTCTCACTTTACCCACTTCTACTTAAAAAAAAAAAAAAAATTGTTTGGCTATGCCTCATGCAGAATTTTTAGTTGTGGCACGTGGGATCTAGTTCCCTGCTGCTGCTGCTGCTGCTAAGTCGCTTCAGTCGTGTCCGACTCTGTGTGACCCCATAGACGGCAGCCCACCAGGCTCCCCTTGTCCCTGGGATTCTTCAGGCAAGAACACTGGAGTGGGTTGCCATTGCCTTCTCTGCTACCCACCTCTACTTAGTGCGTTATTTCATGGCTTCCCTTTGGGGCCAACTCTTGGAAAGAGGAGCCATGTGTGTGTGTATGTGACTCAGTTGTGTGGAAAGAGGAGCCGTGTGTGTGTGTGTGTATGTGTGTGTCACTCAGTTGTGTCCAGCTCTTTGCTCAGTTGTATCCTGCCCACCAGGCTCCTCTGTCTGGAATTCTCCAGGTAAGAATACTGGAGTGGCTTGCCATGCCCTCCTCCAGGAGATCTTCCTGACCCAGGGATGGAACATGGTCTCCTGCACTGTAGGCAGATTTTTTACTGTCTGATCTACCAGGAAAGCCCAAAGAGGAGTTCATGTGTGCTGAATGAATTCCTCCACTTTCTTTGCCTACCTGCGGCCATATGATTTTTGGCTCCAACCATTCCTCTAAACCTGGTCAGGTTATTAAGGTGCTCAGGTGGGTGCGTGCTCAGTAGTGTCTGACTCTTTGGACACAAGCAGACTGTAGCCTGCCAAACTTCTCTGTCCATGGAATTTTCCAGGCAAGAATACTGGAGTGGGTTGCTATTTCCTACTCCAGGGTATCTTCCCAATCCACGGATCAAACCCGTGATTCCTGCATTGGCAGGCGGATTCTTTACCACTGAGCCACCTGGGAAGCCCCTAAGGTGACCAGTGTTCTCCCAATTGTTCACTCCAATTGACACTTTTCAGTCTTTTTCACATGTATTTCTTGGACTTTCAATGACTTGCTGCTGCTGCTGCTGCTGCTGTTGCTAAGTTGCTTCAGTCGTGTCCGACTCTGTGTGACCCCATAGATGGCAGCCCACCAGGCTCCGCTGTCCCTGGGATTCTCCAGGCAAGAACACTGGAGTGGGTTGCCATTTCCTTCTCCAATGCATGAAAGTGAAAAGTGAAAGTGAAGTCGCTCAGTCGTGTCCGGTCTTCCCCACCCCATGGACTGCAGCCCACCAGGCTCCTCCATCCATGGGATTCTCCAAGCAAGAGCACTGGAGTGGGGTGCCTGCCTTGGTTATCTGGGCTCCAGAATCTGCTCATGTCTTCTACCCTCGCTTTACATGTCCTGTCTTCCCTGAATCCTGGCCTAGGTCTTTCCTCTCTCTTCTGCACTAGTGATGAGCAAAGTCTTTTGCCAGAGAATCAATTTAGGTCAAGTAAAAAAAATTATTGAGGTATATTCTATAAGTTTCAGGAGTACAACATAATGATTCAATATTTTTTATAGATTCTACTTCATTTACAGTTATTACTTTAATGGTTATGCTGCCCTGTGCTGTACAATATTTCCTTGTTGTTTATTTATTTTATATATGGTACTAGTAGTGTGTACCTCTTAATCCCCTACCCCTATAATACCCTACCCTCCTTGACTCTTCCCACTGGTAACTAATTTGTTTTCTATATCTGTGAATGTTTCTGTTTTGTTATATTTACTAGTATGTATTATTACTAGTATGTATTATTTTTTAGATCCCCTATTAAGGGAAAATATACAATATTTGTCTTTGTTTATTTCCCTTGGCATAAAACCCTCCAGGTCCATGTATATTGTTGCAAATGGCGAAGTTTTATACTTTTTTATGAATAAGTAATATCCCATTACTCTGAATGGCATTACTGATGCAATGGACATGAACTTGGGCAAACTCTAAGAGATGGTGAGGAACTGGGAGGCCTGATGTGCTGCAGTCAATGGGGTCACAAAGAGGTCAATGGGGTCACAAAGAGTTGGACTGGACTTGGCAACTGAACAACAACAACAATATATATATATATATATTCACACACACATATATATATTCACATCTTTATCTATCCATCTGTTGGTGGACACTTAGTTTGCATCCATGTCTTGGCTATTGTAAACAGTGCTGCTATGAACATTGGAGTGCCTGTATAGTACAAGTGAAATGCCTATGGGTTCTTGCTGATCCCATAGATACACTACTGTGTTCTAATTGGATTAAAATCCTTGGCATTTCCCCGAGTGACTTGTCTGTGTGGAATGCTCTCCCTTCCATGTCTCCTCTCCATCTTCCTTGGCTGCCTCTGTGTGCGCGTGTGTGTGTGTGTCTGTTTGTGTGTGATTCTCCTATGTGATGTCACTTGGTTCCCCATAGTCTGCTAGTGCATTCACTTGGTTGATGCCTACTGTATTCCAGGCACTGTGCAGAAAGAGCCTAGGAGACACTGCAGTCAAACAGTGACAACTAATACTTCATAGCACCCGCTTGGTACTATTCTAAAGTAATGTACATACAGGAACACCTGAAAAATCCCCAGCAACTCATTAATTGGGCACTATTACTAATCCTCATTTTATAGCTGAGATTAAAGATTGGGAGTGGAATCCAGGTGACCAGGCAGTAGAACCAGCTCTTATCTAGGCTACTCCCTTGCTCCTTGTGGAGAGTTAAGACTTGGCTCCAGTTCTTTCCACCCTGTTTCCAAGAACAGAGCACGTGCCTCTGTTATTACATTTAGTATGGGACTTTTCAGTTGTTTGACTATGTCTCTGCTGGACTTTGAATTCTTTGAGGGAAAGAATTTAATCATGGTTATTTTTGAAATTGTTGAGCCAGCCCAAGACCAGGGCATGTAGCACTTGGTGAATGCTTAGCATGCTGATGAATAAAATTTCCATTCTCCAACCCTGGAAGAGTAACAAAGTTTACCCATAAAGAATTATTAACAAGAATACCTTACCCTTTCTCCCTCTGGTGATAGCATCGCTAAAATATCATTAGTGTAAACCTTTTCTGGCTCTGCATCCATTCCAGGAATTTTTCCCTCAGTAGGAGGCAGGAGAGCAAATTCAAGCTTTGAAATGGAGTCGAAGCATTTCCTTAAGTGCGGCTGCACAGCTTGGGGATTTCGTGTCTGGGCCAAAATCTCCAAGAGCTCATCATTTGACAAGAAGTAAAATCTAGATTAAAGAATATACTTAAAATGTAACTTGAAATTGAAGCAAAACCTTAAATAGGCATGAAAGATGAATTCCTTGCCCACATCTCTTCCCCATCCACTGATTTCCTGGACCTATTGGTCTTAGGTTTCTGGGGAAGACACACATCTCTAAATATGATTATGATAAAGATTAGTGTGGCTGCATCTCAAGCGTCTGGAGTTAGTGCCTGGTACATAAAAGGTAGAGATTTTTCATAAAATTGGTAAAAATGCTAGCACTTGCTATGATACTGATTTGGTCACATGTCTGTTACTTGGCTTTGAACTCTTAAAATGAAGCTATATTATTTGTTTTCCCTAGAATCCAGCCTTGTACCTCATATATACCTGATATTCAATACATAATTTGTTGAATAAATGAATGCGTGGTTGCTGGAAACTTATTTGATTCTGTGACTACACACATGTGGGCTGTGCTGATGTGAGCTAGCAGGGGATTTTCTTAGATCTTGCCCAACAGGGCCATTTGAAGGCATGAAGATATTCTATTAAAAAAAAAAAAGAAACTGGAGAAGGGGCATACCTGGATGCTGAGGGATGAGAGTGAGGGATGAGAGAGAGGGATGAGGGTCTGGCTGGAGAAGACACTTTACTCCTATGGAGGAAACTGCCTATGAGAGATCCCTCAGGACTGGAGGAATCTCATGAGCTCATGGAAGGCCCCATGTGAGACAGCGGGCCAGTTGGGTACCAGCCAACTCAGATTTCTCCTGCTGTACTGCCTCTCCTCCCTTCCCTGCCCCAAACCTGGAGATCCCAGAAACCTAATAGGAAGGAGGGAGGGTTGACCATTATACATCCTTATCATCACTAAAGGCTTCAGCCTTGCAACAGGCCTGGGCCAGAGAAGGGAAATGTTTTCACTTTGAAAGAATTTCAGAGTTTCGACGATTACAGATTGTTTAGTGGGTTAAGGCAACAAGAGATTTTTTTGGCATTATTATCTGAGAATGGCCAGAAAATTCATGAGGTCTGCTTAAGATTCTGAGCCCCTTTTCGGGAATGCAGAGGTAGTCTTTAGAAATAAAGATGTTTTGGGGTTGCACTCTATCAGTCCTACCAGATACAGAATAATTCATCTCCCTTTTCAACGAATGAAACAGACAACTGTCAAGATTTGACTATGAAACCTGACAGAGCAGGAACCATGCTGCATTCGTCTTGTGTTCCCAGGACCTAACTTGTGGCCCCAGGAACTAATTCATATGGTTCATAACCTGTCTTTGTTAAGGCTTGGAAAGTGAAATCAATGGTGCACAGAGCCCCTTGACCTAATAAACACTGCAGACCTAGTTGGCGTTAATTCTAAACAAAAGGAAAAAATAAAAGCTGATGCTTTTGGTGTTCAGCATTATCACAGGTAAATTTGTGTCCAGGTTTCTTTAATATCAGAAGTAGTGTACAGATTTTCTCTGTACACTGGGGATACCCAAGCTGGGAGCCACTGATTTAAGAGTGAAATAAAAGGCACATCTCAAACATATTCCTCTATCTTTTCCTATGTTGCCTGAATCTGTTGAACTCAATCAAATCTTCCAGATCTTGGATGTCTCGTGCATACACATACCCTGGCGTGGTACCCAGAAACAAACCCTCTTAACCAAATAACCTACGTAAGTGTGTAACACTGGCTCACTTGGACAGAACTTCTCAGCCATTTCTTTTACAGCTAACAGGAAAAATCCACAGAAGATGAACATTTTGTGATATTGTCTATGTTGCAGTACAATGTGCCCCAATGAATGAAGTCTGGAGCTCTTGTGATCATCAGGTAGTCATAGTCTGTTTGTACATAATCGCACCAGAACGGTATATTTACATGACTGCCCATGTGCTAACCATGAGCTCCATTAGAGCAGGGATCTGGCCTTTTCTTCTTATATCTTTAACACTGAGAAAAACATTTGGTATGTTTCTGGAATGAATGGATGAGTAAAAAATTTCATTTGGAATTTGTGAAATGACCTTTTAGATGACTTCTACAGTGACCCTCTTAGGCCATCAATTAGCCTGAAGAAACCAGCTCAGGCAACAAAGGTCTCTAACTTTTACTGATACATCTGTGGACACATGCACACATGCAGGTGCACACATACACACCCAGCAGTGAAACGGTGCTGTGATCAAGAGTTCTTCCAGCACCTACCCACTTAAACCAAACACTGTATCTTTATCCTTGACACTTACATGCCCCAATCCAGATATGAGCTACATTGCTATTATGAAATATATTTCCTGCTTCCCTTTTTGGTCCCCTGATATTTTGAGGTTATAGTTTGTTTTAAAGTATATCTTCACAAATTCATGGAAACTCAACTACTAAAAGTGTTGTTGGTAGCTTTATAAACTTACCTTGGAAAGATAACTCTTTTTGATTCTAAATATGCCTCTAGACACTTCTGAATTTGGTCAAGTAATGCATTATTATTTTGAAAAGTCTCCAGAAGTCCTGTTCATTGGAAAAAAGGTATTGGTAAAGTCGTATTGAAATAAATAGAGAATATAATTTTAAATATGATATTAACTTTTTTAAAAGCTTTGGTTTTATTTGGTAAAAGAGTGGCCTAATAAATTAAAAGTTGGGAAGGTTGGTTAAGAATGTTAAGTATTTTTTAGCATCTATCTTATTCTATTTTTTAATTGAAGTATAGTTGACTTACAATGTTGTGATAATCTCTGTTGTATAGCAAAATCACTCAGTTATACACATATATACATTGCTTTCTTTAACTTCTTTTCCATTATGGCTTACCCCAGAATACTGAGTATAGTTCCCTATGCTATACATTAGGACCTTGTTGTTTATCTATTCTAAGTGTAATACTTTGCGTCTACCAACTCCAAGCTCCCAGTCTATCTCTTAAAGATGACGTTAATTTTAATATCTGCCACTGAAGAAAAAGCATTTAATTTAAAACCTTTTTATCGACATCACACACTTTTGGGGATTCAGTCAGTTCAGTTCAGTTCAGTCTCTCAGTCGTGTCCAACTCTTTGCGACACCATGAATCACAGCACGTCAGGCCTCCCTGTCCATCACCAACTCCCAGAGTTCACTCAGACTCATGTCCATCGAGTCAGTGACACCATCCAGCCATCTCATCCTCTGTCGTTCCCTTCTCCTCCTGCCCCCAATCCGTCTCAGCCTCAGAGTTTTTCCCAATGAGTCAACTCTTCACATGAGGTGGCCAAAGTACTGGAGTTTCAGCTTTAGCATCATTCCTTCCAAAGAACATCCAGGACTGATCTCCTTCAGAATGGACTGGTTGGATCTCGCTGCAGTCCAAGGGACTCTCAAGAGTCTTCTCCAACAACAAACTTCAAAAGCATCAATTCTTCGGCGCTCAGCCTTCTTCACAGTCCAACTCTCACATCCATACATGACCACTGGCAAAACCATAGCTTTGACTAGATGGACCTTTGTTGGCAAAGTAGTCTCTGCTTTGGAATATGCTATCTAGGTTGGTCATAACTTTCCTTCCAAGGAGTAAGCGTCTTTTACTTTCATGGCTGCAATCACCATCTGCAGTGATTTTGGAGCCCCCAAAATAAAGTCTGACAGTGTTTTCACTGTTTCCTCATCTATTTCCCATGAAGTGATGGGACCAGATGCCATGATCTTTGTTTTCTCATTGTTGAGCTTTAAGCCAACTTTTTCACTCTCCTCTTTCACTTTCCTCAAGAGGCTTTTTAGTTCCTTTTCACTTTCTGGCATAAGGGTGGTGTCATCTGCATATCTGAGGTGACTGATATTTCTCCCAGCAATCTTGATTCTAGCTTGTGCTTCTTCCAGTCCAGCGTTTCTCATGATGTACTCTGCATAGAAGTTAGATAAGCAGGGTGACAATATACAGCCTCAACGTACTCCTTTTCCTATTTGGAACCAGTCTGTTGTTCCATGTCCAGTTCTAACTCTTGCTTCTGGACCTGCATATAAGTTTCTCAAGAGGCCGGTCAGGTGGTCTGGTATTCCCATCTCTTTCAGAATTTTCCACAGTTTATTGTGGTCCACACAGTCAAAGGCTTTGGCATAGTCAATAAAGCAGAGATAGATGTCTTTCTGGAACTCTCTTGCTTTCTCAATAATACAGCGGATGTTGGCAATTTGATCTCTGGTTCCTCTCCCTTTTCTAAAACCAGCTTGAACATCTGGAAGTTCACAGTTCACGTACTGCTGAAGCCTGGCTTGGAGAATGTTGAGCATTACTTTACTAGTGTGTGAGATGAGTGCAATTGTGCAATAGTTTGAGTATTCTTTGGGATTGCCTTTCTTTGGGATTGGAATGTAAACAGACCTTTTCCAGTCCTGTGGCCACTGCTGAGTTTTCCAAATTTGCTGGCATATTGAGTGCAACACTTTCACAGCATCATCCTTCAGGATTTGAAATAGCTCAACTGGAATTCCATCACTCCACTAGCTTTGTTCGTAGTGATACTTCCTAAGGCCCATTTGACTTCACATTCTAGGATGTCTGGCTCTAGGTGAGTGATCACACCATTGTGATTATCTGGGTCTTGAAGATCTTTTTTGTACAGTTATTCTGTGTATTCTTGCCATCTTTTCTTAATATCTTCTGCTTCTGTTAGGTCCATACCATTTCTGTCCTTTATCGAGCCCATCTTTGCATGAAATGTTCCCTTGGTATCTCTAATTTTCTTGAAGAGGTCTCTAGTCTTTCCCATTCTGTTGTTTTCCGCTATTTCTTTGCATTGATCACTGAGGAAGGCTTTCTTATCTCTCCTTGCTATTCTTTGGAACTTTGCATTCAGATGCTTATATCTTTCCTTTTCTCCTTTGTTTTTCACTTCTCTTCTTTTCACAGCTATTTGTAAGGCCTCCCCAGACAGCCATTTTGCTGTTTTGCATTTCTTTCCCATGGGGATGGTCTTGATTCCTGTCTCCTGTACAATGTCATGAACCTCCGTCCATAGTTCATCAGGCACTCTATCTATCAGATCTAGTTCCTTAAATCTATTTTTCACTTCTACTGTATAATCATAATTAGGTCATACCTGAATGGTCTAGCGGTTTTCCCTACTTTCTTCAATTTAAGTCTGAATTTGGCAATAAGGAGTTCATGATCTGAGCCACAATCAGCTCCCGGTCTTGTTTCTGCTGACTGTATAGAGCTTCTCTATCTTTGGCTGCAAAGAATACAATCAGTCTGATTTCGGTGTTGACCATCTGGTGATGTCCATGTGTAGAGTCTTCTCTTGTGTTGTTGGAAGAGAGTGTTTGCTATAACCAGTGCGTTCTCTTGGCAAAATTCTATTAGCCTTTGCCCTGCTTCATTTCGTATTCCAAGGCCAAATTTGGCTGTTACTCCAGGTGTTTCTTGACTTCCTACTTTTGCATTCCAGTCCCCTATAATGAAAAAGACATCTTTTTTGGGTGTTAGTTCTAATAGGTCTTGTAGGTCTTCATAGAACCATTCAACTTCTGCTTCTTCAGCATTACTGGTTGGGGCATAGGCTTGGATTACTGTGATATTGAATGGTTTGCTTGGAAACAGAGATCATTCTGTCATTTTTGAGACTGCATCCAAGTACTGCATTTTGGACTCTTTCGTTGACCATGATGGCTACGCCATTTCTTCTAAGGGATTCTTGCATGCAGTAGTAGACATAATGGTTA
Source organism: Budorcas taxicolor (assembly GCF_023091745.1). Taxonomy (NCBI): domain Eukaryota; kingdom Metazoa; phylum Chordata; class Mammalia; order Artiodactyla; family Bovidae; genus Budorcas; species Budorcas taxicolor. The sequence goes on from NC_068920.1 coordinate 109,735,364, forward strand.
TCTGAGTTAAATTCACCCATTCCAGTCCATTTTAGTTTGCTGATTCCTAGAATGTCGATGTTCACTCTTGCCATCTCCTGTTTGACCACTTCCAATTAGGTCCAATTTCATAGACCTAACATTCCAGGTTCCTATGCAATATTGGTCTTTACAGCATCGGACCTTGCTTCTATCACCAGTCACATCCACAACTGGGTATTGTTTTTGCTTTGGCTCCATCCGTTCATTCTTTCTGGAGTTATTTCTCCACTGATCTTCACTAGCATACTGGGCACCTACCAACCTGGGGAGTTTCTCCTTCAGTATCCTATCATTTTAAGCCTTTTTATTCTGTTCATGGGGTTCTCAAGGCAAGAATACTGAAATGGTTTGCCATTCCCTTCTCCAGTGGATCACATTCTGTCAGACATCTCCACCATGACCCGCCTGTCTTGGGTGACCCCAGACGGCATGGCTTAGTTTCATTAAGTTAGACCAGGCTGTGATCCGTATGATTAGATTGACTAGTTTTCTGTGAGTGTGGTTTCAGTGTGTCTGCCCTCTGATGTCCTCTCGCAACACTTACCGTCTTACTTGGGTTTCTCTTACCTTGGACGTGGGGTATCTCCTCACCGCTGCCCCTCCTGACCTTGAACATGGAGGATTAGGGGTGCAGAAACTAAAGCCAAACAACTGCCTCCTCTTGACCCTCCAAACAAAGTCATTCTCTAAACGCTACATATTCTTTGTCACTTCCTTACTCATGTCTTCTATTTCTTCTGCCATATTTAGATGCTGAAATTGTGGCAATCGCATCCTGTTTCTTCATCACTAAACAGTACCACGTTAAGAAGCAAGATTCATGTCTCACTTGACATTGATGTTTTGGTGCCTATCACACTACCTGACTTCTATATCTGTTCAAGAATCAAATCCAGTCTTTTCCATGGTCTCCAAGGCTCTATGTGATCAGTGACCCAATCCAATCCTCAACCCACTACCCAAGCACACTTACCTCTCTGGTCTCACTCCTAACCCCTCTACTGTGACTGCTCTCCACCCTGCCCTGGCTTCCTTGCTGACAGGAGTACACACTAAGCATGGTTTTACTTCAGGGTCTCTACTTTTGTTTGCTCTGATGTTAGCAATACTCCCTTATAGCCACAAACATATTTCATTTCTTCATTCTTGCAGATTTCTACTCAAAAGTAGTCACTTTATCAAAATATCCTTTCAACATACACACATACACAGCAGCCCCCAGCTATTCTTTTGCCACGTTGCTGCTGCTGCTGCTAAGTCGCTTCAGTCATGTCTGACCCTGTGGGACCCCATAGATGGCAGCCCACCAGGCTCCCCCGTCCCTGGGATTCTCCAGGCAAGAACACTGAAGTGGGTTGCCATTTCCTTCTCCAGTGCATGAAAGTGAAAAGTGAAAGTGAAGTCGCTCAGTCATGTCCGACTCTTCGTGTCCCCATGACTGCAGCCTACCAGGCTCCTCCGTCCATGGGATTTTCCAGGCAAGAGTACTAGAGTGGGTTGCCACAGCCTTCTCCGTTTGCCACATTACCCTACTTAATTTTTCCTCACAGCTTTATCATCATCTGAAATTTTATATATATATATATATGTATGTATATATGATAGTAGAAGTTGCTTAGTTGTATTTGACTTTTTGTGACTTGATGGACTGTAGCCCACCAGGCTCCTCTGTCTGTGGGATTCTCCAAGCAAGAATCCTGGAGTGGATTGCCATTCCCTTCTCCAGGGGATCTCCCTGACTCAGGGATCGAACCCAGGTCTCCTGCATTGCAGGTGGATTCCTTACCATCTGAGCCACAAGGAAAGTCATATATATATATATATATATATATATATATATATATATATATATATATCTCCACACTTCTGTATCTGAAATTCCTGGGACTAAATGTATTTTTGAAGTCTTTTTTTTTAAATTCCAAAAGTTATACAACAAAAGTCCAGTAGAGACTGGGGCAGCACTATGCAATGAGACACATTAATATTATTGCAGCAAAAGGTTTGAATATGCACACTGAGTGGGGGTGCTAGACAAGATAAAAGGTCTTTCAGAGATATCCATGTTTTAATCCCCAGAACTTGAGAATTTGTTAAGTTTTTATGGGAAAAGGCACCTGGCAGATGTGATTACATTATGGATCACAGGGTGGGGAGATTATCATGGATCATGTGGTGGGCCCAGTATAATCACAGGGTCTTTATAAGAGGTAGAGGGAGATGTGATGGCAGAAACATAGACTGGAGTGATAACAGTTGTGGCTGAAAGGGGACTAGGAACCAAGGAATATGGGCAGCCACTTGAAGCCCCAAAGTTTTAAGGTTTTCAATACTATCATCTCATAGAGTTTTTCCTGTCTGTTTCTGTAAGAGTCTTTGGGCAGAGAGCACAGCCCAGCAGCTGCTTCTGCCTGAAGGAAGCCCTCTGGGGTTATCACCAGGACGGACCATGTACTGCCATTTACAGAACAACAAGCTGTTGAGCTGAGGGTTTGATAGAAAACGTAAAAGTTCAATCACTGAATATGTGCACCCCAAAAGATTTTGATTCTACATCCCTAGAAACAGAACTTACTAAAACACATTTCAATTGTAAAACCCTGGGGACTCTACTCAATACTCTATAATGACCTACATGGGAAAAGAATCTTAAAAAGAGTGAATATATGTATATGTATAACTGATTCACTTTGCTGTATACCTGAAACTAACACAACATTAAAAATCAACTATATTCCAATAAAAATCAACTAAAAAATAAATAAAACACACTTCAACCCTGAGATTAGAATTACCATTAGTGGTGTTATTTGTAAGTGGTTGTAATGAATTACTTAAAGTGTGAAAATTTGTATGGTTAGAAGTCTGTAAGAACTTCAACAGAACGGGTCAACTGAATGTAAATGTATGTTTTGTAACCTAAATTGTGAGATGGAAGCATCAGTGATACTGTGTGAGGCAACATTCCCCAAAGCTACACACAGCAAAAGAAGTAGATGCTTGTGTGCCAAAACCATGAACTGAGCTGAAAGATAATGATGATAATACACTGATAGTAATAAAATAACAAGTGTTCAGTTCACATTGCTTATCAAGAGTGTCAAAGGTACTACAAATGTTCCTGGTCATCAGTGCTGACTAGATGAAGGGTTGAATGTACCACATATTATTAGAATCTTACAGGTGATGAATGCTTTTGAAAGTCTTTTTGTGTGTTTCTTTTCTACCTGGTTGAGTAGCTGCTCGGAGAGCGTTAGGCAGCCGGTTAACCTTCCTCATGATTTCCTTCCATGACTTGTCCACTTGAAGGAACATCTTGGCCTCTGCAGGCAACTGCCTTTGAATATCTGGAGCATTAAAAATACTCTCTAGGTAGAGCCAGTTTCTCTGGCAGTTCAGCCATTCTTCCTAGGAGAAAAACAAGGACATTATCAAATTTTTTCATGCAAAGTTGAAAATACACAGCTATGTTAAAAATGACTACATGAGGATTCACTGTATTTTCTACATTTTGGCAGTGTCTCACAGGCCTTAATTTTTCATTAAAATTTTTTTTATTTTATATTGGACCATAGTTGATTAGCAATGATATGTTAGTTACAGGTATTCGGCAAAATGATTGAGTTAAACCCACAGAAGCATCAATTCTTTTTCAAATTATTTTCCCATCGAGGTTATTACAGAATATTGAAATGAGTTTTCTATGCTGTGTAGTAGGTCCTTGTTGGTTATCTATTTTAAATTCAGTAGTGTGTACATGTCAATCCCAAACTCCCAATCTATCCCTCCCCTGGCCCCCACCCTTTCCCCCCATAATGATAAGTTCATTCTCTATGTCCTCACAGCTCCTTTGAAATAACACCTCTTTAAAATACCCAAGATTCATCTCAGCCTAATTCCAACTCATTTTTTGGTATGAGTAGAGTTATAATGAGTCTACTACTGTGGGGTAACCAGAATGGACCCAAAGAAAGAGGATTAAAATGCCCAGAGGAGACATTCTAGGGGGAAGCAAGATGCTTCAAGGAATCTGAAGGGTTGGGAAGCTGTTAAGTTTAGTGATTGTTTCCAAATATATAAAAAAGGTTCTTTGCCTCAATGAGGTCTATATTCTTCCCTCTCCTTCCTTTTAAAGAAGAAATATAATTCACTTTCTTCAATTAAAAGAGTAAAACCTGCTTATAACAGAACATGTGGCAAAGACATAAGACTGGGAAGAAGAAGAAAACCATGTACTCTCTCTCCTCTCAGAGATGACCACTGTTAATCAAAGACACCACAAGCGCAGGGTCAGATGTAAAGTCTGCAGACCTCACCTCTCCGCTGTGCCTCTTGCCATCACATGTGCAGGCCTGAGATTCGTAAAAGAGCATCTCCCACCTCACTCTAGATTTGGGGGCTAGGCCTAAACCCTAATATCCCAGCCACTCCCTGGTTTATTCATACTTTCTATGCAGTTAATTCTCTGGAGGGTCTCTGTTATTCAGGGATCAGATTATAAGGTGTCCATTGAAGAGGATGGATTCCTGAAAAAGGTCTCTATGAAATAAAGATGAGACAAATTGCCTTTTCCTACTTAGTGCCTGTATTAAGTCACAGATAACTTTTCATATTAGTACATATAGGGAAGTGTCACCCAGGCGTGTCTGACTCTTTGTGACCCCCTGGTGGCTCAGAGGTTAAAGCGTCTGCCTGCAAGGTGGGAGACCTGGGTTCGATCCCTGGGTCAGGAAGATCCCCTGGAGAAGGAAATGGCAACCCACTCCAGTATTCTTGCCGGGAGAATCCCATGCACGGAGGAGCCTGGTGGGCTACAGTCCACGGGGTTGCAAGGAGTCAGACATGACTGAGCAAATTCACTTTCACTTTCTTTTCACTTTCAGACTGTAGTCCACTAGGCTCCTCTGTCCATGGAATTCTCCAGGAAAAAACACTGGAATGGGTTGGCATTTCCTTCTCCCGGGGATCTTCCTGACCCAGGGATCAAAGGATCTGCCTCCTGCATTTCAGGCAGATTCTTTACTGTCTGAGACACTAGGGAAGACCCAGAACATAGAGGAACCCAAACACAATTAATTAAGTTTAAAAAACTGAAGTAGAAGAAAGACATTGGATGGGAAAAAAATTAGAGTAAGTGAGCTTTTTGTTTTATTATGGGATAATCTGAGGTAGAATAAAATAAAAAGGAAGTGTGTATGAAAGGAAGAGCACCATGGAGACTTCAAGGAATAGTATTCAGTTCAGTTCAGTCTCTCGTGTCCAACTGTTTGCGACCCCATGAATCGCAGCACGCCAGGCCTCCTCGTCCATCACCAACTCCCGGAGTTCACTCAAACTCATGTCTATCGAGTCGGTGATGCCATCCAGCCATCTCATCCTCTGTTGCCCCTTCTCCTCCTGCCCCCAATCCCTCCAAGCATCAGAGTCTTTTCCAATGAGTTAACTCTTCCCATGAGGTGGCCAAAGTACTGGAGTTTCATCTTTAGCATCATTCCTTCCGAAGAACACCCAGGACTGATCTCCTTTAGAATGGACTGGTTGGATCTCCTCGCAGTCCTAGGGACTTTCAAGAGTCTTCTCCAACAACACACCAAAAGCATCAATTCTTCAGCACTCAGCTTTCTTCACAGTCCAACTCTCACATCCATGACCACTGGAAAAACCATAGCTTTGATTAGATGGACCTTTGTTGGCAAAGTAATGTCTCTGCTTTTGAATATGCTGTCTAGGTTGGTCATAACTTTCCTTCCAAGGAGTAAGCGTCTTTTAATTTCATGGCTGCAGTCACCATCTGCAATGATTTTGGAGCCCCCCAAAATAAAGTCTGACACTGTTTCCACTGTTTCCCCATGTAGTTCCCGTGAAGTGCTGGGACCAGATGCCATGATCTTTGTTTTCTCATTGTTGAGCTTTAAGCCAACTTTTTCACTCTCCTCTTTCACTTTCCTCAAGAGGCTTTTTAGTTTCTCTTCACTTTCTGCCATAAGGGTGGTGTCATCTGCATATCTGAGGTGATTGATATTTCTCCCGGCAATGTTGATTCCAGCTTGTGTTTCTTCTAGCCCAGCGTTTCTCATGATGTACTCTGCATAGAAGTTAAATAAGCAGGATGACAATAGACAGCCTTGACATACTCCTTTTCCTATTTGGAACCAGTCTGTTGTTCCATGTCCAGTTCTAACTCTTGCTTCCGGACCTGCATATAGGTTTCTCCAAAGGCAGGTCAGGTAGTCTGGTATTCTCATCTCTTTCAGAATTTTCCACAGTTTATTGTGATCCACACAGTCAAAGGCTTTGGCATAGTCAATAAAGCAGAAATAGATGTTTTTCTGGAACTCTCTTGCTTTTCCCATGATCCAGCGGATGTTGGCAATTTGATCTCTGGTTCCTCTGCCTTTTCTAAAACCAGCTTGAACATCTGGAAGTTCATAGTTCACGTACTGCTGAAGCCTGGCTTGGAGAATTTTGAGCATTGCTCTACTAATGTGTGAGATGAGTGCAATTGTGCAATAGTTTGAGTATTCTTTGGCATTGCCTTTCTTTGGGATTGGAATGAAAACTGACCTTTTCCAGTCCAGTGGCCACAGCTGAATTTTCCAAATTTGCTGGCATATTGAGTGCAACACTTTCACGGCATCATCTTCCAGGCTTTGAAATAGCTCAGCTGCAATTGCATCACCTCCACTAGCTTTGTTCGTAGTGATGCTTTATGAGCTTGCTGTGATAAGACCCTTAAGGTGGCCCCAGGACCTGGGCTTCATGTCCTTGTGTGATCCTCTCCCCCTGAGTGTGGGTGCCACCTGTGACTTGCTTCTAGTTATGGAGAATATGGTAAAGGTAATACGATATTCACAATTAGGTGTACAGTACAGAAGGCTGTAACCTACATCTTGCCTAGAGACTTCCTCTTCCCTGCTTTACTGATGAAACAAGTCATATTGTTGAGGAAGTCCATGGAAAAACCTGAGCAACATGGAGGAGCTGAGGATGGCCTCTGATTGACAACCAGTGAGAAACTGAAGCCCCTTGTCCTGGAATTGCAAGGAAATGATATCTGTCAGCATCTTCCCTTAGCTGAACCTCTGATTGGAACCCAGTCCTGGCCGGCATCTTGATTGAACCCTTGTGAGACCCTTAAGCATAAGACCCAGTTAAGCCATGAACTCCTGACCCACAGAAACTGTGGGATAATAAATGTCTCTTGTTTTATACGACTAACATTTGTGGTATTTTGTTTCACAGCAATAATAACTAATTATTGATGGTATAATCCATTCTCCCTGTATTCTGAGAATAATAAAATGTCAGTAATTGAATCTTATATCTAAACTCTATACTATCTAACCCCAAGTGAACAAATGACTTCTAAGGTCCTGTGACTCCAATTCTCTGAGTCCATGAATTGAAATTATCCTTACTCACCAGTGTTTGATTAAATAAAGCAAGCTGTTTCTGCCATTCATCTACTCGAGCTTTCAGTGGGCCAACGTAACGTGATGAGGCAATGGTTGCAATGTTGATGGTGCTGTCATCAAGAAGGACCTTTCAGGAAAGGTGAAGAAAATACGTGCAATGTCACATGTTAGTGCTCTCAAAGATAATTACAGATATTTAACTCCAAGAGTCTATTTATTTATTTTTATTTTTACCTAAAAATTTTTATTTTATATTGGAATAGAAATTTCTATTGGATTTACAACATTGTATTAGTTTCAGGTGTACAGCAAAGTGATTCAATTACACACGTACATATATCCATTCTTTTGCAGATTCTTTTCCCATCTAGGTTATACAGAATATTGGGTAGAGTTCCCTGTGCTATACAGTAGGTCCTTGTTGATTATCTATTTTATATATAGTAGTGTGTATATGCTGGGACTTTCCAGGTGGTGCTAATGATAAAGAACCTACCTGCCATTGCAAGTTAGACACAAGAGATGTGGCTTTGATCCCTGGGTCCATAGTGTTGCACAGAGTCGGAGATGACTGAAGTGACTTAGCACACATGCACCCAATGTGTATATGTTAATTCCAAACCACTTAAAAGTCAACTTTCTGAATTAACAGCTTAGTCCCACCCATTATTTCTCACCAACCCATTTCCTCTCCTTCTTCCCTTCACCAGGATTTACAACCTACTGTAATGTTTTCTTCAGTGTCACCATGGAACTTCTGATTGTCAAATCCTGGCTATTTCTGTCATTATTGACGGCCCACATTTCTGTTTAGCTAAGCCCTTTTCTTCAATCTTCCCCTACAAGTTGTCTGGTACTTTACACCACTTTGTCATCCAGGTCTTTATTTCTCAAAGTGCTCAAAACTTGAAAAAGTAGCTGCTTGCTTTATCCAATGAAACATCATTCTCCCTCAATTATCTTGAGGAAGAGGAAAAGTGAACTCATTCATGTCAAGCTCTGGATGATTATAGACAAGTTTTCATCTACCTCCTTCCCCTACCCCTTCTCCATATGCCACAGCAACCCTTGCAGAACATGTACATTTTAAAAAACGTGTCTTCTAATCTAAAGAATTTTCACTATTCTATTTAAATTATAAACTTCTTCAGAGCAGAAGCCCCATCACCTGGTATTACCTGGTCTCATACTAACTGATTTCCATCTTGGGTCTGCTCTCCCATTCACCACCCAGAATACTGTCTGGTCTTGCTCTTCTAAACTACACCTGGCAAAGACATTTCATCTCCAATTCTAGTTTGGGGACTCACTAAGAGAATGGGGCTTTGCTTTAAAAAAATATTTTATTGAAGTATGATTGATTTACAGTGTTATGTTAATGTTAGCTATACAGCAAAGTGATTCAATTATACACACACACACACACATATATATATATATATATACATTTTTTCACATTCTTTTCTATTATGACTTATCACAGGATATTGAATATAGTTCCCTGTGTGGGATTTGTTTTTTAAATTGAGTTACAATCCCCATATTCCTGTGCTAAACAAATATGCCTTTGGATATTAAGTCACTAAGAATATTCCAAACACATGGGTTATATTTATCTTCTTTTGCTGTTAATAGAGCATGACCATTTACTTCTAATCTCAAAAATTTCAAGTGAATTTAGCTTCTTAGTGTGCTATAAACATGAAATGCTTATTCATGCTTCTTTGCCTTATTTAAATGGTTTGAAGTGCCTTCTATTCTCATCTATAACTATTAATATCAAACCCTCATATTTTTAAGGTCTAGAATGCCTTGGCTGGTCGAGCAAGGATTCTCTGATCACTTCAGCTACAACTGATCTCTTTGCTATTCCAAATTCTCCAGCAGTTACTGACTACAAGATTTTTAACTCATATATATATATGTATAGTTGATAAATGAATATAGAATGAAATAATGGAAACTCCATAATTACCCTAATCTCCTCCTAATTGCCTTTAAAATTCTTAAAATCTTCTTCCATTCAGTTCAGTTCAGTTCAATCGCTCAGTCATGTCCGACTCTTTGCGACCCCATGAATCGCAGCACGCCAGGCCTCCCTGTCCATCACCATCTCCCGGAGTCTACTCAGACTCATGTCCATCGAGTTGGTGATGCCATCCAGCCATCTCATCCTCTGTTGTCCCCTTTATTAGATGACACTAATTTGCTTAATTTTATTGAAGAGTATTAATGCATATGGAAACTTGTGATACTTTAATGTGTATTCCTTTCCATCTTATGCTTTGATTAAAAGGAAAAAATTCTTTATATATATATATATATGTCATATCTATTGCTTTGATAAGTATTTCATGTACAAGCATTCATGTTCTGGTGGCTCAGTGGTAGAGAGCCTGCCTGCCAACACAAGAGATGTGGGTTTGATCCCTAGGCTGGTAAGATCCCCTGGAGAAGGAAATGACAACCCACACTCCAGTATTCTTGCTGGGGAATCCCATGGACAGAGGTGCCTGGCAGACTACTGTCCATGGGGTCTCAAAAGAGTTGGACACGACTTGATGACTAAACAAATATTCCTATTCATATTTTGCCTTCTAAATTAGATTTCTCCCTAACAACTTTCATATTTCAGTCCTTCATTATAATCTCCCATAGGATATTTAGGACTACGTCTGGCAAGAACCTTCACCATAGGTTTCAATAATCCAGTTTACCCACCTGTATATCATCTGTGCCACCCAGGATAAACACATCTTTGGAGTCACGGTGAGGCAGGACAACAAATTCAGTTGTTTTCCAAGAATCCTCCACCTAGGAGATTGGTCAAGTCTTAGTATATCTCAGTTCATTTACTTTTAGGTTGATAAATGAATATGGAATGAAATAATGGAAAACTCCATAATTATCCTAATCTCCTAATTGCCTTAAAATTCTTAAAATCCTCTTCTCCATTAGGTGGCACTTATTTGCTTAATTTTATTGAAGAGCATTAATACATATGAAAACTTGTGATACTTTAATGTGTATTCCTTCCCATTTTATGCCTTGATTAAAAGGAAAAAAATCTTTTTACATAGATCCTTGGTAGATGTGTATTTTTAGAGTAAGGAGGTTAAAACATCCTAAGGAAAGAAATCTTCTCAATGTGCTTTTGAAGCATTTCATAGAGTTAGTCTTCTCTAATATGTACTTTGAAAGATAATATATTTTTGCATAAGAGATCTTCCTTGGTGTATGGTTCTTTATACAAAGCATGCAAATGTGTTGCCATCAAGTTCCTGTTGGAGTATAAGCTAAGTAGAAAGAAGATATGCATAGTGGTGATAACAATAATAATGATAATAAACGTAAAGAAACAGCAGAAAGATAACTGATAATGAGAAGATGGAATTTGCAATGTTGACAAACAAAGTTCATAATCTTCCCACTGAGTATGAAAACCTTTATATCTCAAGACCCTCAGAATACACATTTTTCAGGTTTACCTTTTTAAGGATTGTTTCTAAGGCAGCTTCTCCAGAAGCCTGTCCAGAAATGTCCTGAATTTCTTGGCCAAAGTCAAAAACATGTAACTCAATGAGCTTCTCCAGGGTTAACGGAACTTCAAGGTCCACTAGGGTGGCATCAACTGTTTGTTCAATAGCTGCCCAATGTCTAGGCTTCAGAGTTGGGTTCCTCAGGTCAATGATAACTGGAAGCTGGAAAACACACACTCTCTGAGGCACCATTCTTTTTATCCTAAAAAATACAGTCCATTTTGGCATGTATAAAGCTGCAAAGAACACCTCTGGTGTGTGTAAACAACGAAAAATCTGGACAAACTGCAAATTAATGACTTGTATTGAATCCATCAGAAAAGTGAGGTTGCAGCAAAACCAGCTAACTCAAAATTTAGAGACACTGGTATCCATAGTTTTCTCCACAGAAAGAAGTTTCTGAGAATTTGTTTACCTAGGAGAGATACCTTGGGTTACCATTTAAGCTAGTTAGAAGATGTAGCTGAATTTAAAAAATAAATGGCTAAGACTGAGTGTAGGGTAGCATGAGAGTGTGAAGTCTCAGGGGCAACAAATACATAGAGGGGTTCACAGAGAAGATTGGAAGAACCCTAAGAAAGCCTATCTTACGGTATGGTCAGAAACATGCAAGTAAAAAGATAATAAGAAAATACTTTTACATTGCTGGAAGAAAACATAAAATCTGCCAACTCAGAATTATATGCCAGTGAAAATATCATTTAAAATAAAGGATAAAGACACAAATTTGAGCAGCTCATTGCTAGCATACCTACTCAATAAGAAATATTAAAGGAAGTTCTTCAGGCAGCATGAATGCTATGAGTCAGAAATTTAGATCTCTACAAAGAAATGAAGAATATTGAAAATGGAATATATGTAAAATAAATTTCACTTTATTTCCCATTTTTATTCCTTAAAATGTAACTATATAAAACAAAAATAGCAGCAACATGTTGTGTTCATACTACATATAAAAGTAAAATACATGACAACATTAATACAAAAGATGAGAGGGAGGAATCAGGAATATGGTATTATAAAATCTTTATACTCTACATTAAGCAGTATAATATTGTTTGAAGGTTGATTTGGATTAAGTGAAAATCTAAAAATTGCTTAAAACAGGTGTGAACAATAATTCCATGGAGAAGATAAAATGGAATAAAAAAATATACAATTAAATCAAGAGAGGGAAAAAAAGAGGAAAAAAGAAACAACAAACAAATTAAAAAACCAGCATGATAGCATTTTTAAACCAATCACATAAATAATGCTTTAAATATGAATGGTCTAAACATGTTAGTTAAAAGACTTAAAAAATCAGATTGTATAAAAAATCAGGAACCAATTATGCACTGTTCAAGAAATCCACTTTAAATATGCAGACAGAAAAATTAAAAAGATGGAGAAAGTCATATCGTGCAAATTCTAAAAGACAGCTATACTATATATACAAATTAATATATAATTGTATTAATTTCAGACAATTCAGTCTTTAGAACAAGAAATCTTATAAAAAATAAATGAAGCCTCTCAGAAAACTAGGAAACTTTGTTATCTTAATATAAGGCATCTATAAAAATATTTGACTAAAATCATACTTAAAAAGAGATTGAACATTTCCCCTTTAAGATCAGGCACAGGACAAGGATGTTTTCTCTCATTACTCCTATTCAATATTGTATAGAAAATCCTGCCCAGTGCAAGAAGGCAAGAAAAAGAAAGAAAAGACACACAGATTATAAATGAATAAATCAAATTGTCTCTATTCACAGCCGAAGTAATTTTCTATGTTTATAATTCTGAATAATGTACAAAAGCTCCTAAAATTAAAAAGCGAATTTAGCAAGATTACAGGATATAAGATCAATATACAAAGGTCAACAGTATTCCTACCTACCAGAAATGAACAATTAGAATTTGAAATTAAAAGCAATATCATTTAAGATAACATAAAAGAATAGTTTTAAATCTAACAAAGTATGTGCATAATCTGTATGCTGAAAATTACAAAACATTCATGAAAAATATAAGAAGATCTAACTAAATGAAGGGATAGGCTGGTAGGAAATTAGAAAATTCTATCTTGTGAAGATGTCAGTTCTCCTCAAAATGATCCATTGATTTAACACAGTCTCCCCCAAAATCCAAGCAATTTGTTGTACATATTGATAAACTCATTTTAACATTTATATGGAAAAGTAAAAGAATTTGAATTGACAAAATTGTGAAAAGAAGAACAATGAAGAACTTACATTACCCGATTTCAAGATTTTCCAGCTGTAGTTATCAACACAGTGTGGTACTGGTGAAAGAACAGACTTACAGAGCAACAAAATAGAATAAAGTATTCAGCAACAGACTAAAAAACATAGTTAGCTGATTTTTCCCAAAGATGCAAAGACAGTCAATGGAGAAAGAATACTCTTTTCAAATAATGGTGTTGGATCAACTGAATATCTACCTGCAAAATGTAAATAACTTAAAATAAGTCATATACCTTAATTTTAAAAAAGCAAAACTATAAAACTTCCAGAAGGAAATACAAGAGAAAATTTGTGTGATCTTTAGGTTTGGCAAAAAGTTGTCAGATACTAACTAAAAAAGTAATATGTAAAAGAAAAAATACATTAATAGGACTTGATTCAAATTTAAGCCTGTTGTTCGGTAAAAGTTACTATTTATGGAGTAAAGTCACTGACTCGGAAAAACATTTTCAAGTTACATATTTGAAAAATGATTTATATCAGTCTGTATAAAAAAGTCTTAAAATTCACTAATAACAAAACAAACAAGCCAATTAAAAATTGAGCTAATAGCCAGACAGACATTTGAGCAAAGAAGGTGGATGAATGGCAAATAGACATGGGCAAAGATGATCACATCACTAATCATTAGAAAAGTGTAAATCACCATTATGAGATATTACTACACATTATTAGAATAGTTAAAATAAAAAACAAAGCAAACCAAATTTTAAAAGAACCCCTTATTGATAACAAGTGCTAGTGAGGATGAGAAACAGCTAGAATTCTCATACTACTCAGTTGCATGATTTGCCCAGCTAAGGAGAAGGATGATGCAGTTTGTGCCTCTGTAGTAACTGAATTTGTCTGTTGCTTCTTCTCTCTGCAAAGGTAATTTAAACAAGGAAGAATTCCTGGCTTTGGTCTCATTAGCCTCAAGTATAAATGATTGACCTGGAGTTTCTGAGATAATTTCATCCAAGCTTACCTTTTCTTTCATTTTTTCCACCTTACTTTTTAGCTGGGGCACGACACTGTTGGGTGGCAAGCCTTTTTCCAATTGAGTCACAAATTTGGCATATTTAGAAACTTGACCATTTAGAAATTCTGGATCCAAGGAGTCAAATTTGGACTATGAAAATTAGGGGGAAAGAAGTTAAGACATATGATAAAAGGCAAACTTGAAATAGTAAAAATTTCTTTACTCAGATTTTCTGGTAGCTATGTTGTCAAATCAAGTCAACTTTACGCTTTTTTAAATGGTTCTACGTATGAAGATTTCTAATAGTAGATCAGGCATTGTTTATTACTTTCATGTCCTTTTCTCACATACCGTCAAATGCAGTATTGCAATCCCTGTAATTTATTCCTGAGGGCCAATCACTGTAAAGTTGCAAATAGCTAATTTTTATTCTTGTGACCTACAAACTTCTTACCCAGTAGTTTCCTATTATATTTGATTATGTACCCCTTTAATGTAACTTATTTAAACATGCACTTCAATGTATGCATGTATCTATAAATATATTTATCAGTTACATAAACATGTAAGTGTATACATATCATGTCAGATGGTCATATGGATTGAAGGCAATAGAAAATTTATAAAAATGAAAAGATATTTGATGCCCATAGATTGGAAGAATTAATATTGTTAAGATGTTTATACCACCTAAAACAATCTACAGATTCAATATGATCCTTATCAAAATTCCAGTGGCATTTTTTTTCCACACAAATACAACAAACAATCCTAAAATTTGTATGGAATCACAAAAGACCCTGAATAGCCAAAACAATTTTGAGAAAGAAAAACAAAGGTAGAGGTATCAACCCCTTGATTTCAGACTATGTTCCAAAGTTATAGTCATCAAAACAGTATGGTACTAGCACAAAAACAGACACACAGATTAATGGAACAGAAACAAGCCCACACATATATGGTCAATTAACTTACAACAAAAGAGTCAAGAATATATAACGCAGAAAGGATAGTCTCCTCAATAAATGGTGTTGGGAAAATTGGATAGCCACAGGCAAAAACAAAGTAATGAAATTGAATCACATACAAAAATAACTCAAAATGGACTAAAGATCTGAATATAAGACCCAAAACTTAAAAACTCCTAAAAGAAAACATAGGTATTAAGCTCTTTGAGAAGGGTCTTGGCAATGATATTTTGGGTTTAACACTGAAAGCAAAGGCAAAAAAGCAAAATAACCAATGAGAATCTAACTAAAACGCTTCTGCACAGCAAAGGAAACCATCCACAAAAGAAAAAGTCAGTCGATTTGATGGGAGAAAATGTTTGCAAATTATATATCTGATAAGGGGCTAATATCCAGAACTCATATAATTCAATAGCAGAAAAACAAATTACCTGATTAAAAGTGGGCAGAGGAGCTGAATAAACATTTCTCCTAAAAAGATGTAACAGATATCCAACAGGTACATGAAAAGATACTCAACATCACTAACCATTGGGAAATTAAAATGAAAACCACAATGAAATAAAACCTCATACCTGTTAGAATGGCTAGTAACAGAAAGACAAAAAATAACCAGTGGAGAAAAGATCTGGAGAAAAATGAATACTTGTGCTCTGCTGGTAGAAATGTAAATTGGCACAACCACTATGAAAAACAGTATTAAGATTCCTCAAATGATTAAAAATAGAACTACCATATGACTCAGCAATTCCATTTCTGGACTTTTATCCTAAGAAAACAAAAACACTGATTTGAAAAGACATATTCATAGTGGCATTATTTACAATCGCCAAGAGAAAAAGACAACCGAAGTGTGTTCACCAATGGATGAATGGATGAAGAAAATGTGTTATATGTATACAATGGACTATTATTCCACCATAAAAAGAATGAAACTTTATCATTTTGGCAACATGGATGGACCATGAGGGCTTTAGGTAAAGTGAAATAAATCGGACCAAGAAAAATATCATATAATCTCACTTAAATGTGGAATCTAACACAAAACAAAGCAAGAGTCTAAAGTAAAACAACTAAAACAGAATAGATTGGTGGTTTCCAGAGAAAAGGGGTGGGTAGATGTAACGAGTGAAGGAGGTCAAAAGGTACAAACTTCTAATTATAAAATAAATAAATCATGGGAATGTAATGTACAGAATAGTGACTAGTTAATAACACTGTATTGCATATTTGAAAGTTTCTAAAAGAATAGATCTTGAAAATTCTCGTAAGAAAAAAATTATAGTTGTGACTGGTAACAAATGTTAACTAGACTTACTGAGCTGATCATTTTACAATATACACAAATATAGGATCATCATTTATACACCTGGAACCAATACAGTGTGTCAGATACGCCTCCACTAAAAATTTATAAACATTCATTTTTCCCTAGATACAATGTCTACTTTTTGTGCACCTCCTGGGTAAATTTGTCCCACTTCGGAAGCCACTGCTCTAATCTCTGGTGGGAATCAGAGCACTTTCTAAGCTTCCCCTTTACTACTCAGGAGCATTTTCTACTTCTGAGATGACCGATAAATGAGTTATACAACAGCATTTAAAATTCTCTGTTATAATAGCATATATATGTTTGTTTGTTTTCTGCTTTCTTCACCAAAAGGTAAATTCTGTGAGAGTTTAGACTCTGTTCTTTTTATTCTCCACTGCTCTCCACTGTGTCCAGAACATCATCTAGGAATCATTCTTGTGTCACTGTGGTTTAACCTAGATGTGTGACTTTTAATTTTGGGTACCAGCACAGGGAAGCTGAACCAGCAAATGTAAAGCAATATTTGTGAAGCTGATGGTATTTCTAGTATGAGCATATCACACTGGAAAGAATAGAAGGTCATATATTCTGTCTCCTAGAGGATTAATCCTTGTTAATGTTTGAATACAAGAGTAGACCCTAAGAACCAAACCCTATGATACTTGTCTCCCGTTATGATACTTGTCCCCCTAGTTTACTATGATTAGAATTTACTATTGAACTCTCAAAGAAATAACCTAGATCTCATTACCATGATCCTATTTTATCACAGAGGAAAAAAAAATGGCTTCCTTAAAAAAAAAGACAATAAAAACAGAATCTCAGCAAACAAATCTAATGTTGCAGATCATAAATAAAATTCTATGATCTTTAATAACACTTGGCTGTATGTATCAGGACAACACTGTATTCAGAAACCACAAAGCAGTTAAATGTCATATGGTGAGGTCCTTTGATCCCTCCTTCATTTAATGTTCTTAAACAGAGGACCTGAGAAGCCTGCCTTAAATAAACCATTCTTCTTTGTGGTACTTAAAGATTTGTGTAGCAGAAAGACCTCTGTGCATTTCACTGGAAAGCTGATAAATTTCCACAAAATTATAATATTGCATATTTTACTGAAATATACCAGATTATTTAAAAACTATAATGCACACTACCATGATTTTAAAATTAAATAATACATGAATGATTTAAGAATTAAGAGTTTTTCTTTTTTTACCTTTAACCATTCTTGCTGGAGTTGATCCCATTCAGATAAAGAATCCCAGAGCAATTGTTTAAGCTTCAATTCAGCACTAACTTCTTCCAAAGCATCAAACTTGGACACTTCTACCTTTAAAAATATAATAAGCAAAATGTGCAATTTAATTTTCAGATATAGAGATCTTATGTTATTTTCCTATTAGTAATTTTTGTTTTTTCATTTGTAAAAAACAAGTGACAAAACCCCACATACATTCAAATTTCTATTTGAGGGACAAAATATAACTTTATATATCCTTAGAACTTAGAAAATTCTCAAAAGACACAAATATTACAGAGGTTTAAGGGCATTTTCTCTTAAGTTGGGTCATATCTGACTGGTTTTTCACATATACAAATGAGTCCTCAGAGGCATCTATATCCTTTCAGTTCAGTTCAGTTCAGTTCAGTCAATCAGTCATGTCTGACTCTTTGCGACCCCATGGACTGCAGCACACCTGGCCTCCCTGTCCATCACCAACTCCCGCCGTTTATTCAAACCCATGTCCATCGAGTCAGTGATGCCGTCCAACCATCTCATCCATTGTTGTCCCCTTCTCCTCCCACCTTCAATCTTTCCCAGCATCAGGGTCTTTTCAAATGAGTCAGTTCTTTGCATCAGGTGGCCAAAGTATTGGAGCTTCAGCTTCAACATCAGTCCTCCCAATGAATATTCAGGACTGATTTCCTGTAGGATTGACTTGTTGGATCTCCTTGCAGTCCAAGAGACTCTCAAGAATCTTATCCAACACCACAGTTCAAAAGCATCAATTCTTCGGCACTCAGCTTTCTTCACAGTCCAACTCTCACATCCATACATGACTACTGGAAAAACCATAGCTTTGACTAGATGGACCTTTGTTGGGAAAGTAATGTCTCTGCTTTTTAATATGCTGTCTAGGTTGGCCATACTTTTCTTCCAAGTAGCAAGCATCTTTTAATTTCATGGCTGCAGTCACCATCTGCAGTGATTTTGGAGCCCCCCAAAATAAAGTCTCTCACTGTTTCCACTGTTTCCCCATCAATTTGCCATGACGTGATGGGATTGGGTGTCATAATCTTAGTTTTCTGAATGTTGAGTTTTAAATCAACTTTTTCATTCTTCTCTTTCACTTTCATCAAGAGGCTCTTTAGTTCTTCTTTGCTTTATGCAATAGTGGCATCATCTGCGTGTCTGAGGTTACTGATATTTCTCCCAGCAATCTTGATTCCAGCTTGTGCTTCATCCAGCCCAGCTTTTCTCATGATGTACCTTGTGTATAAGTTAAATAATCAGGGTGACAGTATACAGCCTTGACGTACTCCTTTGCTGATTTGGAACCAGTCTGTTGTTCTATGTCCAGTTCTAATTGTTGCTTCCTGACCTGCATACAGATTTCTCAAGAGGGATGTCAGCTGGTCTGGTATTCCCATCTCTTTCAGAATTTTCCACAGTTTGTTAAGATCCACACAGTCAAAAGCTTTGGCGTAGTCAATAAACCAGAGGTAGATGTTTTTCTGGAACTCTCTTGTTTTTTCGATGATCCAACGGATGTTGGATCCTATATCCTTTAGGGCTTATATGTAGATGATGGAAGAGGGATGATAGAAGATGGAGAGAATTTTTGTGTGGTAGTTGGTGCAGGGGATGGGGAGATTTAAGATGGAGAGAACATTCTGGTTTCTCACCTATTTCTAACCCAATGGACTGATTATGAACCCTATAGAGAGAAAGGTTCCAAAAAAATCTAAAGAAGCCATTTTCATGGCTTGGAGATTAGTTGCACAGAAACTATGAACCTTGAGATAAGCCAAGATTTCAAACATTCCATAGAACAGCAGTAAAATACACACTCTTATCAAGAGCAGTCAGAACATTCCCCAGGATAAATCATCTGACAGGGCACAAAACAAGTCTTAACAAGTTTAAGAAGATTGAAATCATACTAAGTATTTCTTTTAGCCACAGTGGTATGAAACTAGGAATCGACAACAGTAGGAAAGGTGGAAAATTTACAAATGTGTGAAAACTAAACAACACAATCCTGAACAACTTATGGGTTAAAGAGGAAATTAAAGGGAAATAAAACAAATGAAAGTGGAAACAGCACACTATAACCTATGAGATGCTGCACAAGCAGTTATGAGAGGTGAGTTTATAGTGATAAATGGAAATATTAAGAAAATAGAAAGATTTCAAATAACATAACTTTGCACATCAAAGAGCTAGAAAAAAGAGAACAAGCTAGCCCAACATTGTCAGAAGAAAGGAAGTAAGTTCATAGTGGAAATAAATAAAATAGGGATCAGAAGAATAATAGAAAAGATCAATGAAACTAAAAAGCATTTTTTAAAAGACAAATCTTTAGCTAGAACAAGAAAAAAAGAGAGGTGACTCAAATAAATAAAATCAGAAATGAAAAAGGATACATTACAACTTACACCACAGAAATACATATGATCTTATGCCTGCATGCATGCTCAGTCATGTCCAACTCGTTGTGACATGTCCAACTGTAGCCCACCAGTCTCCTCTGTCCATGGGGTTTCCCAGGTAAGCATACTGGAGTGGGTTGCCATTTCCTTCTCAGGGGGATCTTCCTGAGCCAGGGATCAAACCCATGTCTCCTGCACTGGCAGGAGGATTCTTTACTACTGAGCCACATAGGAAGCCATATCATAAGAGATTACTATGAAAAAGTAACTGTATACCAACAAACTGGTTAACTTAGAAGCAGTGCATAAATTCCTAGAAACACATAACCTATTAAGACTGAATCAGGAAGGAACAGAAAAATAAGGAGTAAGGAGATCAAATCAGATATCAAAAACCTCCCAGCACAGAAAAGCCCAGGACCAGATGACTTCACTGGTAAATTCTACTTCACTGGTAAATTCTACCAAACATCTATGGTGGGGGCGGGGGGGAAGAATTAATGCCAATCTTTCTCAAACCTTTCCAGAACATTAAAGAGGTGGGAACACTTCCCAACTCATTTTACAAGGCTAGCATTACCCTGACAATAGGGATCTAGCCTTGTCTTCATTAAGAATTAGAAATGATTTCCTACACCTCTTAGGCCTTCACTCCTGACCCCCTAATAACCAAGAGCTGGAGAGGAAGGTTGGATATGAGGTCATCCTATGCTATGCTGTCACTCAGTCATGTCTGACATTTTGGGACCCCATGGACTATAGTCCCCCAGGCTCCTCTGTCCATGGGGATTCTCTAGGCAAAAATACTGGAGTAAGTTGCCATGCCCTCCCCCAGGGGATCTTCCCAACCCAGGATTGAACCCAGGTCTCCCACAGTACAGGCAGTTTCTTTACCATCTGAGCCACCAGGGAAGCCTGAGGTCATCCTAAAGAATCATAAAATATAGATATGGAGTCTGGAAGGAGGGAAACACATTTCTATTTCAGGCTCTGGTTCAAGCTACACTATTCTTCCTGACCCAAAGGAGTGCTTACCTGGTATGGCTTTTTATCAGGTAATGTTTCATCCATAGTTGCCTTGCTACCTCACACTTTCCTGTCTTATATGTCAGTTAATTCAATCTGGGAACAACTTTGAACCATAATTGTCTCACACACAAACTTCCTGCCTCAGGTATTATGTCAGCTGCACTTTCTAGTGCCCAGGTTATTATTTTGCAGGTTGCTCTACCAAGCCTCAGGTCTGGAGTGGAGACCTGCTCAGGTCTCAGAGCCCTCAGACCACTTTCTGGTCATCCATTTGGGGCTCTGAAAGAAATGGATGCATCTCCATGTGATGTCTAGGCACTTCTCTGAAATTTAGGGGAGACTATTAACACTCCTTCATTGCTGGTGGCCTCTGGTTTTGGTCTCAGGAGTCTTTCCTATTTGCTTTTCTCTTTGTTCTCTCTAATAGCTATTCTGATACTTTAGCTCTAATACTTTGGCTACCTGATACGAAGAGCCTACTCATTGGAAAAGACCTTGATGCTGGGAAAGACTGAAGACAAAAGAAGGGGGTGGCAAAGGATGATATAGTTAGATGGCATCACCAACTCAATGGACATGAATCTGAGCAGGAGACAGTGGAGGACAGAGGAGCCTGGCATGCTGCAGTCCATGGATTCACAAAGAGCTGGACGTGACCTAGTGACTGGACAACAACAATATCTGTTCAGAGCACTTATAACTCTCACTCATTTCTTTTCATTTTGGGGGGGGCATATCATTTAGCTTTTTAATTTTGGGGATCCATCTTTTCCCTGGCTCAGTCAAATTCTCTTCTTTCATCAAACTGGCACATCGAAACCAGAGCAAATGAGGCAATATTGATGGAATCAATAATATACACATGAATGAATGTAAAAGAAGCTAGAATATTAAGAAAGAATCAAGGGGTTTCAACTGATTACGCTAAAAAACCCACACGCATTTTAACATAGAAACTATAGTTCCTGGTCTGAGTATTTGTCTATAATTCACAATTACTTTTTAATAAATAAAGATACTTTTTCTCTCATGTGTCCTAATCTTTAAACACTTCAAAGACAGAGAATATACCATATTTTGTATTTCAGATCATTCCAGTACAGTGACTGGCATATAGGTGTCTAAACGTTGAGTATTATTGAAAATGAGTGCATCAGTGTCACTTCTGTGCATACACAAAAATATATTTTATAGTTCTATATTTTAAGAACAGATGTGTAGCACTGTCATTACCTTAAAATTCTTCTGATAGGATTTATATTGAAAAGCGCGTTTTTGAAGATCATCCAGAACTAACAGCAGTTCATTCAACATGACCTTTATTTTCTCTTGGTCAGCATTAATGTCCAAAATCTGTGGATCCTGTAAAATTAAGATAGCTTTTGATTAGTCATTCCTACTTTTTGATGTATGCTATCAAATTACATGAATAAACATTTTTGAAACATATTTTGCTAATTCCCTTTTCACTCTAATTTTTAGAAAATATATGAAAATGGTTGCTTTTCTTGAATTTTAAAACAATGCAGATACATTGTAAAAAGTACAGAAATGTATAAGGAAGTACTATGGGGATAATATAATTTTTAAGAAGTACCTAATGCATTTTGCTTCATCGTCTTTCCTATATTACATTGTTTTTTCAACGAACAAGACTTCAGTTAAGGAGAGGTGAATGCAATATGGAAAAGAATGAAGGGAATATAAGGAAAATTATCATTTTACAGTAAAGGGATGATTATAATTTACAACAAAGGTAGCATTCTATTTGATTGAAGTTCATAAATAGGCAAAAGCAATTTATGGCTTTAGAATTCCGGGTAGCGGTTGCTTTTGGAAAGGAAGGAAAGGTTAGTGACTAGAGGGCACCCTAAGGACACCAAGAACAACAGCTCTTGACTTGAGCAGTAAGCATATGGATGTGTTCACTTTCTGAGAACTCACTGAGTTGTACAGTTATTACAGTTAGGTACAGCTTTCTCTTGCAAAACACAAAAACACTTCAGTACCAAAGTAAAAGCAATGCAAAGTCCTTTAGACTAAAAGTTGACATGTAATAAGTACACAATAAATGTTAGCTACTTTTAGCCATGTCAACACATATAAATGCATGTTGTAATCTTCAACATCGGTATTGTATTCCTTTGAGTAGAAGTACCTCAACACATTTGATTATTCTGTTGAAGGACACTGAGTTTTTCCCATTTTTTTTTTCTGATTTGATCATAAGTTTATATGGTTTTGGGCTTCCCTAGTGGCTCAGCCGGTAAAGAATCCGTCTGCAACGTGGGAGACCTGGGTTCGACCCCTGGGTTGGGAAGATCCCCTGGAGAAGGGAATGGCTACCCACTGCAGTATTCTGGCCTGGAGAATTCCATGGACAGTGTTAATAATTAAAGAGTAGATCATTATTATATGATATATTTTCATGTTTGCTTCAGTTAAGAATTATCCAGATGTCTATTCTATGGCATTGAAACATATATATTATCATATGTGAAACGAATCGCCAGTCCAGGTTTGACGCATGATACAGGATGCTCGGGGCTGGTGCACTGGGATGACCCAGAGAGATGGGATGGGGAGGGAGGTGGGAGGGAGGTTCAGGATGGGGAACACATGTACAGCCATGGTGGATTCATGTCAATATATGGCAAAACCAATACAATATTGTAAAGTAATTAGCATCCAATTAAAATAATAAATTTATATTAAAAAATAAAGTAAGTAAGAGTGAAAAAAAAGATATCTAGTCTAAGTTCTTAAAAAGTTCCTTTTATATCTTTAGGATAGTAAAATTGGTGCAAGTTATTCAAACATTCTTTATCACTTATTAATTTATACTCTGCCTCTTTCTAAGAGGGAATTTTCTAACATGTGACTAATAAAACTCTAAAATTGTGAATAGCTATAAAATATGCTAATAGGATGTAAAAACACTAATTTCAAAATAATAAATGGAAGCTAGGAAAAAGAGAATTCACTACTATTGAACTGAGTTTTTCCCACTTTTTTCTGATTTGACCATAATACTTAAAAATTTTTTTAAATTTAATTGGAGGATAATTACTTTACAATTTTGTGATGGTTTTTGCCATACATCACCATGAATCAGTCATGGGTATAAATGTGTCCCCCTATCCTGAAACCCCTCCCACCTCCCTCCCCACCCCATCCCTCTAGGTTGTACCAGAGCACCAACTTTGGGTACCTTGCTTAATACATCAAACTTGCACTGGTCTTCTATTTTACATATAGTAATATACATGGAAAAGGAGTACACCAAGGCTGTATATTGTCACCCTGCTTATTTAACTTTTATGCAGAGTACATCATGAGAAATGCTATGCAGGATGAAGCGCAAGCTGAAATCACGATTGCCGGGAGAAATATCAATAACGTCAGATATGCAGATGACATCACTCTTCTGTCAGAAAGTGAAGAGTATCTAAAGAACCTCTTGATGAAAGTGAAAGAGGAGAATGAAAAAGCTGGTTTAAAATTCAACATTCAAAAAACAAAGATCATGGCATTAGGTCCCATCCCTTCATGGCAAATAGATGGGGAAACAACGGAAACAGTGACACACTTTATTTTCTTGGGCTCCAAAATCACTGCAGATGGTGACTGCAGCCATGAAATTAAAAGATGCTTGCTCCTTGGAAGAAAAGCTATGACCAACCTAGACAGTGTATTAGAAAGCAGAGACATTACTTTGCCGACAAGGTCTATCTAGTCAAAGCTACAGCTTTTCCAGTAGTTATGTATGGATGTGAGAGTTGGACCGTAAAGAAAGCTGAGCATTGAAGAACTGATGCTTTTGAACTGTAATGCTGGAGAAGACTCTTGAAGAGTCCCTTGGACTGCAAGGAGATCCAACTAGTCCATCCTAAAGGAAATCAGTCCTGAATATTCATTGGAAGGACTGATGCTCAAGCTTCAATAGTTTGGCCACCTGATTTGAAGAACTGACTCATTTGAAAAGACCCTAATGCTGGGAAAGATTGAAGGAGAGAGGAGAAGGGGATGACAGATGATAAGATGGCTGGATGATATCATCAACTCAATGGACATGAGTTTGAGCAAGCTTCAGGATTGGTGATGGACAGGGAGGCAGTCCATGGGGTCACAAAGAGTTGGACATGACTGAGCAACTGCACTGAACTGAACTGAATGTACATGTTTCAATGCTATTCTCTCAAGTCATCCCACCTTTGCCTTTTCACACTGGGTCCAAACAAGTCTGTTCTTTACATCTGTGTCTCCTTTGCTGCCCTGCATGTAGGATCATCGTTATGGCTTTCTAAATCCCATATATATGCATTAATGTACAGTATTTGTCATTCTCTTTCTGACTTAACTCTGCGTAATAGGCTCCAGTTTCACCCGCCTCATTAGGACTGACTCAAATGTATTCCTTTTTATAGCTGAGTCATAGTCTATTTTGTACTTTTGATCATAAGTACTAAAGCAATACATACGTTAGTTGCAGTGGCCTGGAATTTATTCAGTACCTCAGAGAGGTTCAGAAACACTTTAAATTTTCAGTAGCTGCTCAAAGACATTGTTAATTGATCAGAATGAAGCATAAACAAAATGAAAGCTAAACCAGATTAAAATGAAATATGCTTTCTAAACGGTTTATTAAAATGTAATAGCCTTTATATAGATTACTCTAAAGATTCTGCCTCAGCTTACCTGTGCTATCATCTTTACTTCATTCACTTCATTGTTTAGATCTTCAAGATCTCTACCCAAATGCAGACAAAACTGCTTAATGCTTGTTTCTCTGTCACCCACAGATTTGTCAATGGCATTCCGAACAGCAACAATGGATGGCTTCATAGTGGCAAAAACGGCAAAGTCTTCAGGAGGTGTGGGAACCTGATACTGTTCAATGAGCTTGTACATCTGAATCACAACATTCCCTTCATCATCAAGGCTTTCGATCTAAATGGAAACATCAGTTGCTTGTTAAATAAATCAGTGTCCTGTTATACCCGCTGAGAGTGACTGATAAGAGACAGTCGCTGTGCACCACGTTGTAAAGAGCCAGCACACAGAGGAGTGCATTTAACGCAGATCAAATTGGCTGGAGCTGGCTGGATGACAAATACAGTCATTATTACGATGCAGACAACGAGGCCAAGGAGGTAAACTGTTCAGAACTGAGCACAGTTAATATTACCCTTATAGGTATTTACTTTTTTTCTCTCTCTTGTTCCCTAGTAAATTAAATAGTAGTACTCAGTCGCTTTAGTCGTGTCTGACCCTTTTGCGACTCCTTAGACTGCAGCCCACCAGGCTCCTCTGTCCATGGAATTTTCCAGGTAAGAATACTAGAGTGGGTTGCCATTTCCTCCTCCGAGGGATCTTCCTAACTCAGAGATAGAATCCGCATCTCTTATGTCTCCTGTCTTGGGAAGCAGGTGCACAAGCACCACCTGGTAAACCTCAGATTAAACTTCAAAGTTATTTAAAGTTTTCAGAGATGGCAGGTGCTGTGAGGATGCTCATCTGCAACATCTGAGATTCCAGGCATGTGTGCTGAGCAGTGACTGTCCCAGGGCAGCCTCTGAGCTGTGTGGACCATGTACCTCTCTGTGTAGATTCAGAACCCTGATTGATGGAGAGCATCGTGCTACCCTCTAGTAAAGGCTTTTACTACCACTATTACTGACTCCTAAATATCTCTGCTCTGATGCCCTTGCCTCAGTGTCTTTCCTAATTTTCTGGCAAGGTCTCCCCAGTTTGAAGGGAGCTCTCCTTGCCACCACTCTGCCACAAGGTTATAGAGGAAGCATCCAGGTTCTATAACTTGACCCACCTCTTGGCAACAACTTAACCAGGGAGCATCAAATTGGGACAGAGTGAATCCAGCTCAGTCTGATCTTTCTCTTGACCTTGGGAAGAGTTAGACTGTATCTGTGGGCAGAGGCCATTGTAACAAAACAGGTCCTAAACAGGAGAAGAAAACTGTGGAGAGGCTTTAGAGAGATGGTTCTCAACCTTGGGCTGCGTCCCAATCACCCTGGCAATACTGCACTACTGTACTCTGTACAGCATGGGACAGTAAAAGCACAACCACTTATAGAGGATGCACGCATGTGACAATGTATGCCAGACATGTGAACTAACTTCCCGTGATTGGACAAGCAAATGCACTTTCACATCTGAAAATTCGCAAGTTGAAAATTTGCATGCAAGGGATTTACTGGAGAATTGTAATCTAGATATTAGTTATAATGGAAGTCATGATCCTTCTTAATCTATATTTGCATAATAGTCAGGAAACTTACTAGCAGGAATGAAAGAAACCCAAGTTCAACTAGCTTAAGCAGGCAAGTGGATTAGGGAGACAACAGCAGATACAGAGACTCTTCTTGCCTGTTCGCTTGATGCCAGCCGCTATATGCCAGCTGTCGTACGGCACTTTTCAAGGTACTGTACTGTAAGATTAAAAATGTTTTCTTTGTTTTTTAATCATTATTTGTGTGAAAAGTATTATATACCTATTACAGTATAGTACTATATAGCTGATTGTGTTAGTTGGGTACCTAGGCTCACTTGGTTGGACTTAGGAAAAAATGGGACTTACAAATGCACTCTCAGAACAGAACTCTTTTGAATTTAGGGGACTTACTGTATTATCATTTATTACAAATAAGAATTGCAATAAACTGGGGTTGAGAGCACTGGCTTTGTTGTCAGAGACCCAAGTTTGAATTCCAGATGTACTGTATACAGGTCTGTGATCTTGGACACAATGACCTATTTTGGTCCTCATTCGCTTATCTGCAGAATAAGAATAAAAATTATCTATACTTCTTTCTTGTTGACTGCAGCCATGAAATTAAAAGACTCTTGCTCCTTGGAAGAAAAGTTATGACAAACCTAGACAGAGTATTAAAAAGCAGAGACATTACTTTGCTGACAAAGGTCTGCAGAGTTAAAGCTATGGTTTTTCCAGTAGTCATGTTTGCAAGTGAGAGTTGGACCATCAAGAAGGCTGAGGACTGAAGATGTTTTGAACTGTGCTGTTGGAGAAGACTCTTGAGAGTCCCTTGGACTGCAAGGTGATCAAACCAGTCAATCCTAAAGGAAATCAATCCTGAATATTCATTGGAAGGACTGATGCTGAAGCTGAAGATCTAATACTTTAGTCACCTGATGTGAAGAGTCAACTCATCAGAAAAGACCCTGATGCTGGGAAAGATGGAAGGCAGGAGGAGAAGGGGATGACCGAGGATGTGATAGGAGAGGTTGGATAGCATCATTGACTCAATGGACATGAATTTGAGCAAGCTCTGGGAGATGGTGAAGGACAAGGAGGCCTGGCATGCTGCAGTCCATGGGGTCGTAAAGAGTCAGACACGACTGAATGACTAAACAATACTTCTTAAGCTTTTGTAAGGATAAAAAATGTACCATATGTAGAAAATGTAGTACATGCCTGACTAGTAGTGATCAATGTTAGCTGCCATTACGACTGTGAGGTAAGTCATCCACTTTCTTTGCCTTAAAGTGTTTCTGATATTCTGACAGCTGTATCTTGACCTTCAGTCCCTCAGTTTCTCTTATTTGCCTTCCTTCCCACAAGATTTGGAATAGTGAGTTACACAAGAATCAACTCACCCTTTCCTGAATTTCGTCAAGAAATACTAAGCTGTTAACATATTCTATGGTAGTAGTTGGGACAAATTCAAGCTTGTATTCTGCATCTTGTGCCTCAGAGATAATGGCATCCACTTTTTTCTTGCTTAGACGAGGAAGCATATAATTCAGCACCTAGGAAAGAAGAAGGAACTATGAATCGTAACTACTTGAGTATTTCTACTTTATTATACATTTTAGATAAAGTCTAACTGAATGTCTGTTAAGCCAGCAGGCAATGGAAGCAGCAGTATATGAAAAGGCTTTTTTTCCCCCACACTGAAACAATAGGATTACTTTTGAAGATTATTTCCAGAATAAGTTAGATTGCACAACTTTTTAAAAAGTTTACCTAGGGACTTCTTTAGTGGTCCAGTGGTTAAAAATCTGCCTTGTAATGCTGGGAAAATGAATCTGATCCCTGGCTGGGGAACTAAGATCTCACATGCCATGGAGCAACTAAGCTCGAGCTCCACAACTACTGAAGCCTGTGGGTGCTGGCGTCTGTGCACCACAAATTAGAGAGCCCACATGCCACAACTAGAGAGTTTGTGTGCCACAAGGAAAGATCCCGCATGACTCAACCAAGATCCCATATGCTGCAACGAAGACCAGATGCAGCCAAATTAATAAATAATTTTTTTTAAGTCTGCCTAAATGGTCTGATATTTTGTAAGTACCCTTTCTGTTACTTCATCCTGTATAGTGAACATTGTGGTACCACCCCCAGTATCAACTCCACTTCTTTCGTGCTGGATGGTAGTAATGATTTGGAGGAAGGTGATCTCTCCTTCAAAAACAAAGATTGAGTCTAATTGGTCTTAAGGTAAAATGAGCATGGCTTTCTTTGGCTAGTGTGATTGGATTAGAGTGAACCTCTGACATTAGCTGATCCAATTAAGTAGAAACCCAAGACTTTTGTTTAAGGCTGAGAGATCTCTCTCTCTCTCTCTCTGGACATGAATAAGGAAATAATTATCCTATGGAGCCTTTAACTACCATTTCAGAAAAGTGAGGGTATATGAGCTTTAGGATGAAGCTGCCACATCAGAAGGAAGCTGGCACACAATGAATGGAAAAAATCAGGTCTTTAGGAACCACTGAGTCACTAGATCACAGCTTCCTGATGCCCATCCATCCACCCTCTGGACTTTTTTGATCCATACATTTTCTGATTGCTGAAGCCAGTTTGAAGTTTCTTTTGTTTTTTGTTTTTGGCTTAGTATACAGTAGTACTCAGAGTGCTCAGAAATGTTTGCTGAAATTGACTTTGCTTCAATTCTCTATTGTTTTCTTTTTCAACAGATGAATCAGCAAAGCTCTAGAAAGAAGTCCAATGCCACACAGCTAATTAGTGACAGAAAAGATAGTAGCACTCAGGCCTGCAGCCTTTTAGACAGAGCACTGTCTTATTTCATCTGCACCAGGGGCAACAGAGGTCTCCTGTAAGGGCTGAATAGTAAATACTTTAGATTTGCAGGATATACGGTCTCTGTCACAACCATTCAGCTCTGCCCTTGTAGAGCAACCATAGGCAATACATAAGCGAACTGTCATGGTACAAAACAGGTGGCAGGCTGGAATGACCCTGTGGGATATAGTTTGCCAATCTCTGTTCTATACCATTGTATCTCTAGAGGTATTTTTTAGAGTCTTTATTGAATCTGTTACAATATTGTTTCTGTTTTATGTTTTGGGAGTTTTTTTGGCTGTGAGGCATGTGCAATCTTAGCTCCCTAACCAGGGATTGAACCTGGGCCACTTTTAACTACTGAACCACCAGGGGAGTCCCTTTGTGGTGGGATTTGATGGTATATATGACTAAAGGAAGACCTTAAAGTTATCATAGAAGCAATCAAATCTCCTCAGCTCTACCACTCACTAAAATACAATCAGATCTTTAGGGACAGTTTCAGATCAGGAAACCTCAGTATCTAGGATACCTCAGTATCCTGGAATCAACCAGCATTCCTACTAGGACTCTGAGCTGTTACAGCAATGTCTCCTCTGGAGGAAATCTTGAAATGCTCCAACAAAGGAAAAAGGAGTGGATGTAAGAGGCTAGTTTAAGGACTTTTGTTCCCTCATCTGAAATTGACAATGCTTGGGACAGAAAGAAAAACATGGAACTTTCCCTACAAATTAAAGATGCTGAATAGACTTAAGTTAATTTTAAATAGCTGCAATACTAGAAAATAAAGATAGGCTATTTGCAGGAGAAAAATCGTAAAATAGTTGTAGAGACTATAATTAAAATTTTTCCTAGTTCATAGTTACCTCCAAGCATCGCAAAGGTGATGGAATTAGTTTTTCTTTTAGTTGCTTAGTGTCAATGAGCAGCAGTCCTACATTCCTGGTGGGTCTCAGAGCTACTGCGTCCTTGTGCTGTCTGTGATATTTTTCCAGTTGTTCACTAAAGAACTTAACACCTACATAGAATAATTCATATACAGCGAAAAACGTATGTTAGATTTTAAAGGACCATTACACAGATATATCAAAAATCATTGCATTAATACACTTACATATGTATTTAAAATGAACTATCCATAGGTGGAGAACCTTGTATAATTTTAAAATGTTAATTCAGGATGATTTATATTTTATTCTTGTAATGAAGAAACTAACATTTCATAATGTAAAAATATTTTCTGGCTGTCACTAAGAATAGCTCATGAAAATAACTTGTAATTGCATTAGAGAATCTAGTCTATAATGGAGTAGATTCTAGAATCAGGCTGGTTTGAGTTGGCTTAATCTAACGGTTCTTCCACATCATACCTCAAAATAAGTATGAATATGCATCCTTAGATGTATTCGATTCTTTGTGACCCCATGGACTATAACCTACCATGCTTCTCTGTCCATGGGATTTTCCAGGCAAAAATACTGGAGTGGGTTGCCATTTCCTCTGCCAGGGGATCTTCCCGACCCAGGGATTAAACCTGCATCTCCTGTGTCTCCTGCATTGCAGGCAGATTCTTTACCAAGTATATAAGGATATTAACAACAGAGAAAGTTTGAAACTCAAGAGATCAGGCATAGCTAAAGTTATTTCCATTCCTCCTCCCAACACCTCTGCCAACCCTGCTCCGCACATCAAAGTTAAGGCCATTGTCAACTTTGTCTGCCAATGCTGCAGCTGCATTTTGATAATCTTCCTACCTCCAATTTCTCAAATCACCAGTGGAAGGCAGATTATCTTGAAATCATACTATTGGTCAAAACCAGCTCTTACTAATACACATATAATACAAAACAACTCCTTGTCTTTAAAAACTCAGCTAACTTTATTTCCAGTTGCTCCCTCCACTTGAGTCAGACAGTTTTCCCTACTGCTTCCTGTTCTTCTCTAACCCTCTTCCACCATCCCCAAGAGAAAAGGTTGTTGATCCTTGCCTTTATTTCCATCACTTCCTGTTCTGGACACAAGGGGCAGTTTGACACAGTATAAAGAACACATCAGACAAAGTCTTAGAAAACCCAGGCCCAAGTCTTTAACCCACCTGTTGCTCTGGCTAAGTTACTTAATCTTTCTGAGCTTCACCTTCCTCAAGATACAAAAAAAGGGATGACAATTATCACTCCTACTCATTTTAGAAGGTTTTGATGTGTTTATTTTTGAGAAATGAAAAAATTAGGATATCAAATGATCTGAGAAAACCCCTGGTGAGGAAAGCTGTATAATGTTGCTTGTTCTAGTATTTTCCAAATTTATTTGAACACAGAGCCTTTTTCATAGTATCATGTAATATTCTTCAGAATAGTGGTTCAAGAAATACCAATTTGGGAAACACCAATTTAGTCCAATACTTTCATTTTATACATAAATAAATTTAGATCACTCAAAGTTAAATGACATCCATGTTCAAAGGGAAACAAAAGAGTAAAGCCGACAGAAGGGCTCTCTCTTGATGAGATGGGGGAGGAATGGTTTATATAACAAACTCTCAAGTCAGGGGCAACAATTTCTAAACCACTTACTCACTGTGTAATCTTGGAGTTGCCTTATCTTTGTATTTCCACTTACCTATTTGTAAAATGAGAATACGCGCCTATATAGAATTATGAGGATTAGATAAAATAGATTAGATGAGACAGCACAGCACCTATCATAAGTGCTTAGCAAGTACGGAAAATATTAATAGACACTGACTTTTATAGAAATTTAGTGGTTTCTAAATTTATGGCTGATTATTTCAGAAAGCCAGAGTCTGTCTTCTGATCACCTTCTGGAGCTAAACAAAGGGCAGTCTGGCTAAAAGTTTGGTTAAACAGACATTTATTAAGTATAATAAACTATAATATATCTTAGGGCTTCCCAGGTGGCACTTGTGGTAAAGAATTCACCTGCCAATGCAGGAGACATAACAGATGCGGGTTCAGTCCCTGGGTGGGGAAGATCCCTCTGGAAGAGGAAATGGCAATCCGCTCTAGAATTCTTGCCTGGGAAATCTCATGGACAGAAGAACTTGGAGGGCTCCAGTCCATGGAATCACAAAGAGTTGGACATGACTGAGCATCTGAGCACAATATGTCGTAGGCAGTGTTATAGTAATTTGAGGGAATATGGTGTAACAGGCAAGGCATGGTATCCAAGGGGTAAAGCTACATTCTAATGGGAAATACTGGGTTCAGAGGTTTAGGAAGTACAAGAGAGTTCCTAAAAGAGGAAGAAAACAACTTTTAGGAGTCCAGGCCAATCTACTCCAGATTCCCAGACAACAAATGGCTAATACCTATGATACCCTGGTTCGGAGATTGAGACAGGATTGACAAGCCAAGGCAGGACTAGATGAAGGGCAGTCTGGGAGCGTGGTAGCCTTATCCAGTTAGGTAACTGGTGAGGGAGTAAAGTCATCCAACGTGAGGAACGTGGAGACTCAGAGGCCTTGGCTCAAGGTTGTGAGTAGGTGATCTAGATGGTTAGACCTGGTTATTTGGATTAGTCTATTTCATGCTGAAATGCCAGGCTCCACATCTTACTGTTACCACGGTGCCACCGTGGTATATAATATAATATAATACTGGTCAGTTCCCTTCAGTTCAACACACACTAAGTCTCAGTGTGATGGTGTTGGTGAAGAATGGTAGAAATGAACGTGTCTAATATTTTTTTAAAATTTCTTAAGTAGAACCCCACTTTTGTTTCTTGAGCAAGTTAGTGCTCTGGAGAAAAAAGGTCTGTTTCAACTTTTCAAAACTTAAGAGACATAAAAAGTAAATACGGTGTCTATTCTTGGATTAGATTCTGGGCCAAACCAGCTGCAAACTGCTTTATTTGGCAGATTCTGAATATGGACTAAATGTTGATTTTAGAGATTTTTTTCTCAGGTGTGAAAATATTTTGGTTTTGTAGGGAGATGCTTTTTGAAGATGCATATTGAAGTATTTCATTTAGGGACTGGCATGTCTAATTTACTTTAAAATACTTCAATGTAATAAAAATAATGAATTGAAAGAAAAACACAAGAATGTACAGAAAAAAAAAATAGTGCTCATTCATGAGGCAAAGTATCAGAGTAAACATTTTTGTGCATGAGAGGAAAAAAAAAGAATAAAACCAGTTAATGAAACAACAGCAACAAAAGAAGAATATGGGTATGCTTCACATTTTTAAATGGTAATAATGAATGCTATATACTTAATTTTCATAATCATTTGGAAACTTTCTTGCCTGAAATTTCACTTGGGCATTGTATTTTATTTTCTTTGGTTGAATAAAAATAAATTTAATAAAATAACTTCTCCATGGTTCTAATCTCATGACTAAGGTGTCGATTCATACCTACCTGGTTGCAATAGGGCTGTACAAATAGAGTAACTTGAATTCCTGAGACAGAATGAATTCTTGAGATACATGTTACACTATGTAAACATTTTTTCAGGAATCTAAAGGGAAAACATTCCTTTCAACTCCCTTCCATATAGAGGCTATATGACCTTGGCACTGGTACAGCTTCATACTAAAAGATAAGCTCTTGGGGAAGAATTCCTTTCCATAATGTTTTGAAATAAAACATAACAGTAAAAGTAAAGAAAAAAGTGGTTCTACAGAAAGTAATCTAGAAATGAATAAACTCTTGTGTTTTGTCACGCCCGCTCTTTTGGGCTACCATCTCTGTCACCACACACCACAAAACAGAAACCTAGACCATGATAAAGCTTGATGTGACCCTTAGATATAATTAGCAAGGACAAAGGAAAACTTACCAGGTTCTTGAAGTTTAAGATCTTGTAAATCAAGACTTTCATTTTCCTTGAAGAATATTTGAAACTTTTCAAATGTAGCTGCATATAATTGGGCAGATTCAAATGCTGCCTGTATGGCTTCCTAAACATCATATAAAATAAAAAACAAACAAAACTATATTTTTCCTGAGCAGAATTTAATTTTATACAAAAAATGCAGATGCACACTATGCTGTGAGCTGAAAAGTGAGAGAAAAGGTACCATCCTTGATGACAAAGGGCAGTTAATATCTTCTCTTATGAAACTTAAAAAAAACAAATCTTTAAATGTGACTTTCAAAGAATTGTTCCTTATGATTAAAAAGAAGTAAACGTGTAATTGTTTAGCTTCATGGTGAACTTATACATCACTAGTAGATATATGGCAAGAGACAATGTCTATTTATTTTCCAAATTGCAAATTTTATGTCTTGGTTTAAGTGTTTTTGAGCGAAGGCAAAACCATTTAGCATATATGCAAAATTACTTGCCTAATCTCATTATTAAATTCTCTATGCTGGCAAGTCTCCTATTTCAAAATGTCTTCAGAATTTGCCCTAATAAATACTTTCCCTCACTTTGATTAAACTTGGCGCAAACCTCCACTTCCCTACAAGACTTTTCCTATAATACCATGTCAGTACACATTATCATAGTTCAAATGGCACCATAATGCCTGTGAATGGCAGTTAGGACTTGTTTCTTGTTGATCTTGGCCTATTACTCCCTGGCTACACTCCGTTGCCTTCTCTTAATATTTCCTACTAAGACTTCTTGCAAATGACTGCAATTTGCCCCAAGGAAAACTAGAGATGATCAATGGAATTGCTCATTCCCAACACACCACTGCTAGGGTAGGTAGCTCAGACTCTTGCTTTACATACTTAGTGAGTAGTGGTAGAAATTTTAATTACAAACACTAGTACACACCCTAGATGGCTATATTTAGATATTTGTTCATTTATTTCCTTTCAATAGGCTTTGTATATAATCTTCCAGAATGTTTCTGCTGTTTATTTCTTTACATTAAAAATTGAAGGGAAGATACTATGTCAAAGTATATCTCCTTTGAGCAGATTTAATAGTGTCTCTGGTACATGATCATGCAAGTGTTAGGCAGAAACACAATGGGTGACCCCCAAATGGAAAGCTCTACCAACATGTTCAAATATGACTTTAAAAACCTCACAGCATAGTTGCTGGAGTAGTTCAAATAATTCCATATATGGTCACTGAATTCTTTAAATTTTAATAATATATCACATTTGCTTTATGACTTTCTCTCTATATATTATTTTACTCTGAACCATTTGGAAGAAAGCTGCAGACACAAGATATTTCTAACACTAAATATTTCATGGCTTATTTAATAAACACAAAAATATTTTCTTAAATTGCCATAATATTAATATAATGACAAATCAGTAAATTAGCATTGATATTAATACTATTATCTAATTACAGACCTTTATACAAATTTTGGGAGAAGGCAATGGCAACCCACTCCAGTACTCTTGCCTGGGAAACCCCATGGACAGAGGAGCCTGGTAGGCTACAGTTCATGGGGTTGCGA
Organism: Budorcas taxicolor; assembly: GCF_023091745.1. Taxonomy (NCBI): domain Eukaryota; kingdom Metazoa; phylum Chordata; class Mammalia; order Artiodactyla; family Bovidae; genus Budorcas; species Budorcas taxicolor. Next base: position 109,771,975 of record NC_068920.1, read on the forward strand.
AGAGTCGAACATGACTGAGCGATTTCACTTTCACTTTTCACTTTCATGCACTGGAGAAGAAAATGGCAACCCACTCTAGTATTCTTGCCTAGAGAATCCCAGGGACGGGAGCCTGGTGGGCTGCCATTTATGGGGTCACAAAGAGTCGGACACGACTGAAGAGACTTAGCAGCAGCAGCGGCATACAAATTTTGCCATCTCTCCCAATAATGTCTTTCATAGTAAAATAAAACAACATTTTTTCCCCCGGCCCACTATCCTATCCAGGATCAGGTATTGTATCTTGTCATATATCTTTGGTGTCCTTTAATCTGGACCAATTTCTCAATCTTTGTCTTTCATGATCTTTACCTTTTTGAAGAGTATTTTGTGTGTGTGTGTGTGTGTGTGTGTGTGTGTGTGTGTGTGTGTGTGCAACACTTCTTAATGCTTACATTCAGTTATACATTTTGGCAATAATACGACGGAAATGATGTATGTTCTCCATGTATCGTGTTTAAAGGCACATAATGTTGATTTGTCCCATTACTAGCAATGTTAACAATACTAAAGTGGTATCTGTGAGATCTGTCACTGTAAACGTACTACTTTCTCTTTAAATCAATGAATATCCTATGCAGAAATGTTTTGAGATAAAAGTCCTTTTTCTCACCATACCTTTGTATATCCATTTCAGTATGCATTGGAGATTCTCACCTATTTCTATGGTTGCTATAGAAGTGGTGGTAAAGTGCTATAAAGTGGTGATCTTTTTTTAGGTTTTTCTTCTACGTTTACTAGTTGGCATTTTACTGTAAGGAAGAGCTTTCCATTGTCACTCCATCGATTCATTCATTTATTTATAAAATATTGCTTATGTATTCTTACTTTCAAACACTGTTATAACCATTACTTATTTTAATGGTCAGATTGTTCTAGAGAAACCCTTCAAGTTGGCTTTTTAATCTTTTCTGCAGGTCTCCATTAGTTCTTAGACATCTTCTTATTTGTGTGTGGGAGGGTGGGGTAGAGGGCCTTTCCTGGTGGCTAGATGGTAACGAATCTGCCTGCAATGAAGGAGACTCTGGTTCAATTCCTGGATCGGGAAGATCCCCTGGAAAAGTAAATGGCAACCCATTTCAGCATTCTTGCCTGGGAAATTCCATTGACAGAGGAGCCTGGCAGGCTAACAGTCTATGGTGTCACAAAGAGTCAGACATGACTAAGCAATTAACACTTTCACTTTCACTCATATTTTGGTTCAACAGTATGCTCTGGGCTATTCTTATACTTTGCTTGTTCTAGGAATAAGCAGTTTCTTCAGAGATAAGGATCTTTTGCTTTGGAATGATACATAGAAACCAATGTGTGGGCACTAAATGTGCTCATCACTATTAGGATGTCACTGCTTCCAGATCATCTCAGTGAGCAGAACAAGAAACACACACACACACACACCCCACAAATATGCATACATACACAAGACCCTATATATAGTTTTCTTTCTACTGATTAATTAGAGATCATGAGTTCATAATTCCATTTCCAATATAACACCATTCTGGCCTTTTCTCGTCCATATTTGTACTTCCCTTTCTGAGGAGGAGTAACCTCATTTCATTATCCACAATATATTTAGTTGTTTGCTAAACTACAGAATACACAGAAAGTCATTTCAGAATTGCTAATGCACTAATACCACTGTGAAAAGCAAACTAAGTGGAACCTAATATTTGTTATAATGACAGTGATCTTTAGCTTAAGGGTATATAGGCAAAACACTGTATTTATTTATTTTTAAGACCTTGATTTATTAATTTACTTTAAAAAATTAATTAATTTTACTTTATAATATTGTATTGGTTTTGCCATACATTGACTTGAATCGGCCATGAGTATACATGTGTTTCCCATCCTGAACCCCTCTCCCACTTCCCTCCCCATCCCATCCCTCTGGGTCATCCCAGTGCACCAGCCCTGAGCACCCTGTATCATGCATCAAACCTGGACTGGTGATTCGTTTCACATATGATATTTTACATGTTTCAATGCCATTCTCCCATATCTTCCCACCCTCGCCCTCTCCCACAGAGTCCAAAAGACTGTTCTATACATCTGTATCTCTTTTTCTGTCTCACATACAGGGTTATTGTTATCTTCTTTCTAAATTCCATATATATGCATTAGTATACTGTATTGGTATTTTTCTTTCTGGCTTACTTCACTCTGTATAAATCGGCTACAGTTTCATCCACCTCATTAGAACTGATTCAGATGTATTCTTTTTAATAGCTGAGTAATATTCCATTGTGTATATGTACCACAGCTTTCTTATCCATTCATCTGCTGATAGACATCTAGGTTGCTTCCATGTCCTGGCTATTATAAACAGTGCTGCAGTGAACACTGGGGTACACGTGTCTCTTTCAATTCTGGTTTCCTCGGTGTGTATGCCCAGCAGTGGGATTGTTGGGTCGTATGACAGTTCTATTTCCAGTTTTTTAAGGAATCTCCACACTGTTCTCCATAATGGCTGTACTAGTATGCATTCCCACCAACAGTGTAGGAGGGTTCCCTTTTCCCTACACCCTCTCCAGCATTTATTGCTTGTGGACTTTTGGATCGCAGCCATTCTGACTGGCGTGAAATGGTACCTCATTGTGGTTTTGATTTGCATTTCTCTGATAATGAGAAAACACTGTATTTAAAAGTTACTTGTTTTAGTGTTTTCCCCTTCCTCACAGTGTGGTTATTCATTTGAAATATAGAATAGTTCATTTGTTTTTTAATGCATCCTGTTTTAAGATTTTGTTTCCTCATTCTCATAGCTTTCCTGTTGTTATTTAGACACTAAGCTAGGTCCCACTCTTTCGTGACCTCACTGATTGTAGCCTGCGTGGCTCCTCTGTCCATGGGACTTCCCAGGCAAGAATACTGGAGTAGAGTGCCGTTTCCTTGTCCAGGGGATCTTCCTGAGCCAGGGATCAAAACCACGTCTCCTGTATTGGCAGATGGATTCTTTACCACTGAGCCACTAGGGAAGCACATAGATTTTAAAAGAACTATACTGGACTATACTAAAAGATATGCTCAGAACTAAGTGTGACTCTTCTCATCTTTTCTACTCCAAACCCACCATACTGTCTACACCATTCCCACTGTCTTCTCTACAGAACCAATTTCCTTAGTTTCTGGTTTATCTCTTCCTTCTCCCTATTTTCTGACATAAAAAGTAGCACACTATAGATATTCTTGTCTAATTTGATTTTTCCACCTAACAGTATATCCTGGAAATCACTCCATAGTTAACAAATTTTCATGTTACTTAGGTGTATTTCTGGGCTTTTTATTCCATTTCACTGGCCTGATAACTATGCATGTGCCAATACCACAATCATTTAATTATAGAGTTTATATTTAATACTTGGCTAGAATAGTATCCCAAATAGCTTTTCTTTTTTAGGGTTTTCCTAGCTTCCATGGATGTCTATTATTCCTTATAGGCTTTACTATAAACCTAAAATGTTCTATAATAAGTTTATTAGTATTATTATTTAATTGGCATTTTTATTACATTTATAAATTAACCTAGGGAGAATAGAAGCCTTTATTATGTTGAGTCATTCCATCTAAGAACATTTACCTATTTTTGTGTCTTCCAGAAGCCTTTAAGAAAACTTAAAAGATATTCTTATATAGGTTTTTTTTAGCATTTCTTACTAGGTTTATTCTTAAATATATTACCTACTTTGTTGCTATTACAAATGGAGATTTTCCCACCAGGCATTTTCAGTATTCTGGAACAATTTATGTGATACTGTGAATTTATATGGCCTTTGGTGAGTCGATCTCTTTATATATGGTACTTTGTGAATATATGGTCTTTGGTGAGTTCCCCTGTGAACCCATTTGGGGCTGGTGCTTTTTAAAAGGTATTTCTTTAATAACCTCCTCTGTTTCTGTGGATATTGGTAAGCTTTCTATTTCCAATGCTGTTAATTTAGATACCCATGTTTCCCTAAAAATACTATCCACTTAATCTAAGTTTTCAAATTTATTTGGATAAATGTCTGCAGGGTGTTCATATTTATTTAGATAAGTAAATTTTTATTTTCATAAAAATACCTTGTTTTTTTCTGTTTCAATGGTTATTTCCTTATTATTTATCACTGATTATGTTAGTTAAGAATTCTATATCCTAATTTACATTTAATGAAAGCTCCATGTGAAGACTTCTGTTCACAGTAATTCTGTTTATGTACCATTTATGTCTCATTGCATTTCTTTGCCTTTTGCGTTTCCTGTACTATTTTGTGCGTAGAGATTTATAGCCCTGACTCATGGGACCACAAGCCTTGCTTTCTTATGGTTACGTTTGCCTTTACAATACTAAACACTACTCCACATCTTGTCTCTCTGAATCCTTTGTCTTGCATTGCACATTTGTTCTTGCATGCTGTGTGTCTGATCCGTTAGAGCCCTCAGCATATTAATCATCAGTTCAGTTCAGTTCATTCAGTCATGTCCAACCCTCTGTGACCCCATGGACTGCAGCACACCAGGATTCCCTGTCCATCACTAACTTCTGGAGCTTGCTCAAACTCAGGTCCATCCAGTCAGTGATGCCATCCAATTATCTCATCTTCTGTCATCCCCTGCTCCTCTAGCTGGAAAAACCATAGCTTTGACTAGATGGACCTTTGTTGGCAAAGTAATGTCTCTGCTTTTCAATATGCTGTCTAGGTTGGTCATAGCTTTCCTTCCAAGGAGCAAGTGTCTTTTAATTTCATGGCTGCAGTCACCATCTACAGTGATTTTGGAGCCCCCCAAAATAAAGTCTCTCACTGTTTCCATTGTCTCCCCATCTATTTGCCATGAGGTGATGGGACCAGATGCCATGATCTTCGTTTTCTCTATATTGAATTTTAAGCCAATATTTTCACTCTCCTCTTTCACTTTCATCAAGAGGTTCTTTAGTTCTTCACTTTCTGCCATAAGGGTTGTGTCATCTGCATATCTGAGGTTATTGATATTTCTTCCAGCAATCTTGATTCTAGCTTGTGCTTTATCCAGCCCAGCATTTCTCATGATGTACTCTGCATAGAAGTTAAATAAGCAGGGTGACAGTATACAGCCTTGACGTACTCCTTTTCTGATTTGGAACCAGTCTGTTGTTCCATGTCAAGTTCTAACTGTTGCTTCTTAACCTGCATACAGATTCCTCAAAAGGCAGGTCAGGTGGTCTGGTGTTCCCATCTCTTTCAGAATTTTCCACAGTTTATTGTGATCCACACAGTCAAAGGCTTTGGCATAGTCAATAAAGCAGAAGTAGATGTTTTCTCTGGAGCTCTCTTGCTTTTTTGATGATCCAATGGATGTTGGCAATTTGATCTCTGGCTCCTCTGCCTTTTCTAAATCCAGCTTGAACATCTGGAAGTTCATGGTTCACATACTGTTGAAGCCTGGCTTGGAGAATTTTCAGCACTACTTTACTAGCATGTGAGATGAGCTCAATTGTGCAGTCATTTGAGCAAACTTTGGCATTGCCTTTCTTTAGGATTGGAATGAAAACTGACCTTTTCCAGTCCTGTGGCCACTGCTGAGTTTTCCAAATTTGCTGGCATATTGAGTGCAGCATTTTCACAGCATCATCTTTGAGGATTTGAAAGAGCTCAACTGGAATTTCGTTGCCTCCACTAGCTTTGTTTGTAGTGATGCTTCCTAAGGCCCACTTCACTTTCCATTCCAGGATCTCTGGCTCTAGGTGAGTGATCATACCGTCATGGTTATCTGGGTCATGAAGATCTTTTATGTATAGTTCTTCTGTGTATTGTTGCCACCTCTTCTTAATATCTTCTGCTTCTGTTAGGTCCATTCCATGTATGTCCTTTATTGTGCCCTTCTTTACATGAAATGTTCCCTTGATATCTCTAACTTTCTTGAAGAGATCTCTAGTCTTTCCCATTCTATTAATCATAGTTGTTCTATTAATCATGCATGCATGCTCAGTCACTTCAGTCGTGTCTGACTCTCTGTGACCCCATGGACCTTGGCCCCCCAGGCTCCTCTGTCCATGGGATTCTTCAGGCAAGAATACTGGAATGGGTTGCCATTTCCTTCTCCAATGACTATTAATCATAGTTGTATGATTATTTAATCATAGCTACTTTAAATTCTGGGTCTGATATGTCCAATACCCCTGCCATGTCTGGGTCTGATACTTACTGTCTTCTAATTTTTTCCCTTTTTAATATGCCTTATAACTTTTTTTGATAACTGGATGTCATATACTTGGTAAAAGGAATGGCTGTTAATAGGTCCTTAGTTAGAGGATGATATGTGTCAGGGAAGGGGATATATTTTACCTTCATCCTTTGATTAGGTCTCAGTCTTTTAGTAAGCCAGTGCCTCTGGACTGTGAGTATCATCATAAATGTCTCTCGCTTTTTTCCCCCCCTCTCTCCTTAGGTGGGACAGGATGGCTAGAGTAGGCTGGAGTTGTGTATTTCCCTTCCCTCAGGTCAGTAAAGACCTGACAATACACTAGCAAATTAAACTCTGGATAACTAATTTCCTCTAAGGGCAGGCCTTGTTAAGAACAGAGTGCTCTGATGTATTTCAAATGATTCCTTTCCCCTCTCCCTGCTGGAAGCATGAGGAGATCTTTTTCTAATATTTACTGTGAGAACCTGGTTGAGCTCCTGCAGGTAAATTTCATAACACTGTGGGAGTCTCCTATAACTGGGTCCCCTGAGTGCTTTATTCTGACTTGTTCACACTGAGCCTCCAGCAAAGTACCAATTACAGTTCTGGTTTTCCCGTCCTGGCACTGGTTCTCACTGAGGTTTCTGCCCATGAGTCTCTGCTCTCAGAACCATGACTCCCTGTATGTATTTCTCTGTCTCTCCAGTCTTGAGGGCTGTGGTTTTCCCTATGCCCTCGCCTCTCTTCCAGACCCATTAACAGTCTGTTCAATCAATGTGTTCAGCTTTTTACTTGTTGTTAGGATGGAGTGGCAACTTCCAAGCTTCTTACATGTGGATCTACAAATAGAAAGATCAGTCTTTTTACCAGATATCTCTTGATTGAATGAAACTCATCTTTGTTCCACAAAAACTCCAGATCAGCATCAAGTTCTCTAGGGCACATTGTCTTTCTAAAACTACTTTTTCTATGGCCTTGCTACTTGAAGGACTGGCTTATCTAGATAAAAATTCTTGATCACACTTTTTTCCCTTGAGTTTCATTAAAAAGTGCTGTTCCATCATCACCTTGCTTTATATGACATTTTTGAGAAGCCTGATGCTGTTTCCATATGTTAGGTTATTATTTTGCTTTGAGACCTGGAGGAAAAAAATTTTTTTTCTTTAAAAGATAGTAGTTTCAAGAGTATGTATCTCAGAGTTAATTGGTCTGGGTCAGTTTCCCAAGGTACTCTGTATATAGATTCACAGTTTCTTTTCTTGGACTGTAGTTATGTGCTTGTTCTACACCTTGTTTTATTTTTCTTCTTCAGAGACTTCAATTATATGTATATTATCTTTCTTTGCCTTTTTTCTATTTTGATTATTTTCTTTCTAACCATTTTTTTTTCTTATATCTTGTACAGTGATAAAGAAGCTGCCTACCAATGAAGAAGACACAAGAGATGTGGGTTCTATCCTTGTGTCAGGAAGATCCCCTGGAGTAGTAAATGGCAACTCACTCCAGTATTCTTGCCTGGAGCATTCCATAGACAGAAGAGCCAGGTGGGCTACAGTCCATAGGGTTGCAAAGAGTCGGACAGGACTGAGCAGCTGAGGACATGCACAAACACTAGCTTATTTTCATTCTATTCTCTTGGTTGTTTTCCTGTCTTTTAAATTTTAGTTTCAGTTTATTCACCTTTGGACACTATGAAATTTAGTCTACATTTCTTAGATAATTTTGTCTTAAAACAATACCAATTATATTTTAAAATTTGAATTTTTGATATGTTATTTCACACATATTCAGGCTTGAATATGTGTTTGATGTTATATACTTGAGTTTACAGTACAGCTTTTGTTTCATGGCTTTGAGGGGGAAAAGAAGGAATATTCATTAGCTTTTTTAACCTTCATTTTTCTGATTTTTCTTTATGGTAACTTCTCATGTATTTAATATATTTTAATTAATTTGGTTCATGGATTTGGAGTAATTTATAAGATTTATAATTCAAAGGCATTTTAGTTTGTAAGTGTAGCAATGTGCAGATTATTTTATCTTCTGATTGTGGGGAGTCAGGTATATTCTGGTTTTTTGGTTCTGTTTTGTTTAGCAGGACCTTAACTTTTCATCAGTTGCTTTATTTCTTCTGCACCACTCAATGTTCGAATAATGCCTCTTCTTCCTTTTTTAAAAAATAATTAATTATTTATTTTTTGGAGGCTAATTGCTTTACAATATTTTACTGGTTTTGCCATACATTGACTTGAATCTGCCACGGGTTTACACGTGTTCCCGATCCTGAACCCCCCTCCCTCTTCCCTCCCCATCCCATCCCTCTGGGTCATCCCAGTGCACCAGCCCCGAGCACCCTGTATCTACCTTATTTTCTCCCTTAGAAGTTATTCAAGTCTTGAATAGCTTGTGCCTTTATGTCTCTTTCCTATCATCAGTGCTCTGATATACTAGGACTTAAAAAAAATCTCTTAACCATCTAGAGATTAAGTAGCATTCAATTTAAAGATAAGACAGGAAGAAAATATGTTGCTCAGTTAATTAAAAATTTAAAGTATTGTAAAAATGGCTTTAGTAAAAGAAAATATACCTTTATTTGGAAGATAATTGTGTGAAAATTCTTATCATCATCAAATACTGCTGATAAGCTTGGACCAAACCCACAAGTTTTTTCTTCCATTTTGTTGTTAATGTAAGGGCTGGTAAAAGCATCAAAATATGAATCAGGCACGAGATTAGGAACTGATAACACAGTGTTTTGGAAATGATTAATTGCACCTGAAATACCATCCTGTTAGAGAGAAAAGCACAAACAAAAATGTAAATGCACATAAGGGTATATTTATTAAAAAATTTGAATTTTCTAAAATACTAAAATAAATAAGAATAATTCATTCAACCATACCAAATACTACATTGACTCTAAGTATATGACAAATCAGAAGACACAGCCCCTGTGTTTAGGAACGATGTTTTCTAATTGAGAGAGAAATTGATAAGCAAAAAATTGCAACACATTAAGATGAATATATTACATTCATTTGAAATATGAACAAAACCCAGAAAAGTCATAAGGGAAAGAAGGCCAAGATAGCCTAAGAATATCAGGGAATGTTTAAAGGGTGGCTAGGGCTTGCCAGGTGGTGTTAGTGGGAAAGAACCTGTCTGCCAATGCAGGAGACATAACAGACACAAGTTTGATCCCTAGGTCAGGAAGATCCCTTGGAGAAGGGCATGGCAACTCACTCCAGTATTCTTGTCTGGAGAATTCCATGGACAGAGGAACCTGGCAGGCTGTGGTCCATGGGGTTGCAGAGTCAGACATGGCAGACTAGCAGGCAATCAATAAAAGTTCATATTCTTTGAGCAGTAGTTTCCATTCTAGATATCTATCTTTAGAGAACAATTAGGTATGTAAACAATGATCATGTGGAACGGCACTCACTGAAGCAATACTTATAGTAAAAACCAATTAGAGAAATACTTTAGTGTTCAAAAATAGAATGGTTAAGTTATAGTATATTTATACAAATGAAAATTATGCACCTTTTCAAAATGGTGTCTCCAAAGATTGATTAATGAATGACATGGGAAAAGTTAATAATATAATGTTACAAAGCTTATAAAAAAAAAAAAGAGAGGATAAAACTGGTGTATAAATCCCATTTAAAAATGCATATGTAAATCTCATGGCCAGTTAAGTCTGTTGGTATATATCAGTATGTACTAAAACAAAATTGGAGAAAACATCTAAAAATGTTAAAAGGTTATTTCTATTTGTGGCATATGGGATGACCAATGTTGCTAATAATGTCTTTCTGTGCTTTTCACATTCTCTTCAGTGAGCACAAATTAATTTTTAATTTATAATAAACGTCTATCTAAATGATATAAAGAAAAGGTACTTCTTGAGATGAACTTTAAAAGATGAGCAGCAGCTTCTCAAGTGTACAAGACAGAAGTAGAGTTCTTGTAAGTCACTGTATGTGAGAGGCCCAAGGAGGGCAGCAGAACCGTGTGCTGCAGCGTAAGTGCCAGTGTGGTTAAATGCAGTTGTGATGCAGTCGACCCCTCATGAAAGGCTTGTGAGTGATGCTGAGCTGGTGGTCCAGCATTCCCCAGATTATGACCATGGGCTGCTGCTGCTGCTAAGTCACTTCGGTCGTGTCTGACTCTGTGTGACCCCCTAAACGGCAGCCCACCAGGCTCCCCATCCCTGGGATTCTCCAGGCAAGAACACTGGAGTGGGTTGCCATTTCCTTCTCCAATGCACGAAAGTGAAAAGTGAAAGTGAAGTTGCTCAGTCGTGTCCAACCCTCAGCGACCCCATGGACTGCAGCCTACCAGGCTTCTCCATCCATGGGATTTTCCAGGCAAGAGTACTGGAGTGGGGTGCCATTGCCTTCCCTGAGTTAAAGGTGTCCCAAGGTCAGATAAGTTGGGGAAGAAACCTCACATTAAGCAAAACTAAACAGGATTTTCCTCTGGATCTGTTAAAAAGATGTTTTCATATTTGTTAATGTGTAAATGCATATCACAACCCCCTGCCTCCTAGTATGTCTATCAGTATCTTATAGAGCGTCCTTTGAAAATGCTACTATAGACAATAGAGAAATTTAATTTTAAGTGACATGACAAGGTATGCCTATGAAATAATCTTGCAGTCAGCAATGTAGAAAATGGACTAGAAGGTAGAGAGGCAGGCAGGTGAGAAGAGACCATCACAGCAGGGATGGGGTTCTCATTGAAGGGAGGTGCAACTAAGGTCAACACACAGGACTTGATTCCAAAGAGTAAGGGAGGATCTAGGATGATGCCTAGATCCTAGATCAGGGCTTTCCTGATGGCTCACTGGGTAAAGAATTTGCCTGCAGCGCAGGAGACACCAGAGACACTAGTTCAAACCCTGGGTCAGGAAGATCCCCTGGAGAAGGAAATAGAAACCCAATCCAGTATTCTTGCTTAGGAAATCCCATGAACAGAGGAGCCTGGAGGGCTACATCCCATGGGGTCACAAGAGTCGGACACGATTGATCGACTAAGCACAGGATGACTCCAAGATTGCTGGCTTGGGCATCTGGGTACTGCTTTTCATTCAAATACAGAAGGAAAAGTAAGTTTTGGAAGAAGTTGATAAGTTTAATTTATGTTGGTGTGTGTGTGCTTGGTCGCTTAATTGGGTCTGACTCTTTGTGACCCCCATGGACTGTGGCCCACCAGGCTCCTCTGTCCATGAGATTTTTCAAGCAACAATACTGGAACAGGTTGCCAGTTACTCCTCCAGAGGATCTTCCTAACTCAGGGATCAAACCCTCGTCTCTGGTGTCCTCTGCATTGGCAGGTGGATTCTTTACCTCTGTACCACCTGGGAAGCCCTTATTTTGGTGAGTTGGTCTTAACTGTGGAGATTTCCAGATGACTCTAAGTCTGGAGCCTAGAAGAAAAGTACTGTATGCAAATATACATTTAAAGATGCCATTCTAGAAGCAGTAGTTAGAACAATGGGCACAGATACAAGCACCCAGGAAGAATATATAGCATGTGAGGAGGAGGGAGCCTTTAAGGATCATAGCAGTCAAAGCTCAGACAAAAAAGATCCTCCAAAATAGAGGACTGAAAAGGAAAAGATGTTGCCACAGGAGTAAAACCAAGAGAAATTTAACCAAGGGGGAGTCTGTTTCCAGAGGTGGGAGCAGTAAATAAGAGTCATATGCAATCAGAGGTCTGTTAAACACAACAGGAACAGGAAAGAATAGAAAAATGTGTGTTGGATCAAGTATTCAGTTCAGTTCAGTTCAGTCTCTCAGTCATGTCCGACTCTTTGCAACCCCACGGACTGCAGCATGCCAGGTCTCCCTGTCCATCACCAACTCCTGGAGCTACTCAAACTCATGTCCGTTGATTCGGTGATACCATCCAACCATCTCATCCTGTCATCCCCTTCTCCTGCCTTCAATCTTTCCCAGCATCAGGGTCTTTTCAAATGAGTCAGCTCTTTGCATCAGATGGCCGAAGTACTGGAGTTTCAGCTTCAACACCAGTACTTCCAGTGAATATTCAGGACTGATTTCCTTTAGGATGGACTGGTTGGATCTCCTTCCTGTTCAAGGGACTCTCAAGAGTCTTTTCCAACACCACAGTTCAAAAGCATCAATTCTTCAGCACTCAGCTTTCTTTATAGTCCAACTCTCACATCCATACACAACCACTGGAAAAACCACAGCCTTGACTAGACAGACCTTTGTTGGCAAAGTAACGTCTCTGCTTTCTAATATGTTGTCTAGGTTGGTCATAACTTTTCTTCCAAGGAGTAAGTGTCTTTTAGTTTCATGGCTGCAGTCACCATCTGCAGTGATTTTGTAGCCCCCCAAAATAAAGTCTGCCACTGTTTCCACTGTTTCTCCATCTATTTCTCCATCTTATCTCCAGCCATAAGTGATGGGACCAGATGCCATGATCTTAGTTTTCTCAATGTTGAGCTTTAAGCCAACTTTTTCACTCTCCTCTTTCACTTTCATCAAGAGGTTTTTTAGTTCTTCTTAGCTTTCTGCCATAAGGGTGGTGTCATCTGCATATCTGAGGTTATTGATATTTTTCCTGGCAATCTTGATTCCAGCTTGCTTCATCCAGCCCAGCATTTCTCATGATGTACTTTGAATATAAATTAAACAAGCAGGGTGACAGTATACAGTCTTGACGTACTCCTTTTCCTATTTGGAACCAACCTGTTGGTCCATGTCCAGTTCTAACTGTTGCTTCCTGACCTGCATGCAGATTTCTCAAGAAGTAGGTCAGGTGGCCTGGTATTCCCATCTCTTTCAGAATTTTCCACAGTTTCTTGTGATCCACACAGTCAAACGCTTTGGCATAGTCAATAAAGTAGAAATAGATGTTTTTCTGGAACTCTCTTGCTTTTTTGATGATCCAGTGGATGTTGGCAATTTGATCTCTGGTTCCTCTGCCTTTTCTAAATCCAGCTTGAACATCTGGAAGTTCACAGTTCACGTATTGTTGAAGCCTGGCTTGGAGAATTTTGAGCATTATTTTACTAGTGTGTGAGATGAGTGCAATTGTGCAGTCATTTGAGCATTCTTTGGCATTGCCTTTCTTGGGGATTGGAATGAAAACTGACCTTTTCCAGTCCTGTGACCACTGCTGAGTTTTCCAAATTTGTTGGCATATTGAGTGTAGCACTTCCACAGCATCATCTTTTGGATCAAGTATTTGGATCAAGTAGTAGGAGACCATAGTTAATCCAAGCAAGAACAATGTCAGATGTCAAGACTTGAGTATATAATTTTTCCTTTAGATGAAGCTCTATGTGTGTATGCATGTTTGAAATGCTAAGACTAATGACCAAAATAAGAGTGAGGAAAAAAATGGAAAATTCATGATTGACAGTTCTGTTTATACTGCCATTGGCTAATTTGGGGCTACATGAAGCAAAATCTTATCTGTGGTGTGAACATATGAATGTGCTTAGCCTACAACTTATCTAGGAATTAAAAATACTCCTGTTGGGCTTCCCTGGTGGCTCAGATGGTAAAGAATCCACCTGTAATGCAGCAGACCCAGGTTCAGTGCCTGGGTTGGGAAGATCCAGGAAAGGCTATCCACTCCAGTATTCTTGCCCAGAGAATTTCATGGACAGAGGAGCCTGGCAGGCTGCAGTCCTTGGGGTTGCAAAGAGCTGGACACGAATGACCGACTAACACTCATGTTGGGAGTAGGGTCCTACAACAGGAAATATTAAGTATTGAGGTTTTCAAGGCCTATCCCTTGGCGCTTAAGGAGAATAGCCAGCTGCTAGCTGGACAGAGCTTTCTTGTGTTATCTTCCTGTACTCTGTCTTCCATGTTAAGGCTATGAATAGTCTGGCCTGGAAAGGGCACGAAAATCCAGTGCCTCTATTATTGGGAACTCCTGAGAGAGAGTCCAACCATAGGGACCTCAGCAGGCTGCTCATCCTTGTAAATACCCTAAACAAGCCTGATGATCTCATAAAGTACAGAGTCAAAAATTGTTGGAAGAGGAAGCAACCTTAAAACTCACCTGCCTCCTTATTTCACAGATGCATGTACTGAGCCTCAGAGAGGTAAGTGGTTTCCCCAAGGTCAAAAAGCTTACTAATTGAAAAGCCAAGACTAGAATCTAGAGATCCTGATTCCTAGTGCTTTTGCACCACAGCACACCAGCTAAGGACAGAAAATATAGTCTCTGATTGGTCTATTAATCTGTGCTTGTACCTGAAGGAGGAAAGCAGAACTCTAAAATGTCTTCCAGAATCCACCCTCCCTGGTTTACATGCCCTGTATAATCCCCTTCTCTTGGATATGGGCAGTATCTGTGAACATGATGGATGCCACAGTCATGATGAGGTTACGTTATAGGGAAAGATGAAGGGACTTTGCAGACATAATTGACTGTGAGTTAATCAAGAATGTGATGGGACTTCCCTCATCGTCCAGTGGTTAAGAATCTGCCTGCCAATGCAGGGGATACTGGTTCGATCCCTGGTCTGTGAAGATTCTACATGCTATGAGGCAACTAAGCCCATGTGCTGCAACCACTGAGCCCGCATGCTGCAACTATTGAAGCCTGCAAGTCCTAGAGCCTGTGTTCTGCAACAAGAGAAGCCACAGTAATGGGAAGCAAACACACCACAGTTAGAGTGTAGCCTCTGCCCACCACAACTAGAGAAGGCCTGCATGCAGTAATGAAGACCCAGCGCAGCCAAAAATCCATACATAAATAGACGTATAAATCCATAACTCCATAAATAAATACACATATTTAAAAAAGAAAGGATGTGATGATCCATGGTAGACCTGATTGAATCAAGTGAAAGTTCTTAAAAGAGAGATTGGGCCCTTCTCAAAGGAGATTCTCCAGCTGGTCTTGAAGAAGCAGACATTGTCAGCTGACTTCTCTCAGGAAACCATGGACTTCAGTCCTATAGCTGCTTAGAGATGAATTTTCACAACAACTTGAGGAAAACTGGAAGTGGATCCTTCTCCAGTAAAGCCTCTGAGGAAATCTCAGTCCAGACAACACCCAAAGGGCAGCCTAGAGAGGCCCTGAAGCAGAGAAGGAGCTAAAAGGTGCCCAGACTCCTGACCCACAGAGATGGAGGTAATAAATGGCTTTTGCTTTAAGTGGCCAATCTAGTGGCAATTGACTGCATAGCATAGCAAAAACTGGATGTATGGAAGAAACCAACACAATATTGTAAAGCAATTATCCTCCAATTAAAAAATTAAAAAATAGATACCAAAACAATAAAATCCTCTTAAATGTGACATATTTTAAAAAAGATTTCAAAGTGGTATTTACAACAGCGATTTCTTGGACTCACATTAGAAGGATGCCTATGAGTGAGTGAGTGAAGTCGCTCAGTCGTGTTCGACTCTTTGCGACCCCATGGACTGTAGCCTATCAGGCTTCTCCGTGGGATTTTCCAGGCAAGAGTACTGGAGTAGGTTGCCATTTCCTTCTCTAGAGGATCTGCCCGACCCAGGGATCGAACCCAGGTCTCCCGTATTGTAGGCAGATGCTCCAACATCTGAGCCACCAGGGAAGTCCTCTAAATTCATATACAGACTATATTCTTCTGATAGTATACCCCATCAAGCCCCTAATCTGTCTCAAATGAAAGAAAATGTGCTAAACTTTCAGATACCTTTTATGTAGAAGCCATGCTGTGCACAGAACCAATGCTCTGCCTTTTTCTTACGATCATTTTGGAGAAGTGACAAGAGTGAACCTGCTCATCATTTAACAGTAGAACAACTGCTTCATCTTCCAAGTAGTTATTTATACACAGATGTTAGGGGAGGAAACACATACCAGAATATCTTCCAAAGAAGGCTGAAAGAGCAGTGACTCGACTGTCAAAATCAGTTCTGTGAGAAACATCGGAACAAGAGACTCATCTTCTTCCTGCTTCTCCAACACAGGGGCCCCCTGCAATGAGCACATGTGCAGTGTTACAAAGATATAAGTTGTTGTTGGTTAGTCATTAAGTTGTGCCTGACTCTTTGTGATCCCAACGACTGTAGCCTGCCAGGCTCCTCTGTCCATGGAATTCTCCAGGCAAGAATACTGGAGTGGGTTGCCATTCCCTTATCCAGGGGATCTTCCTGACTCAGGGATCAAACCCACGTCTCCTGGATTGGTAGTTGGATTCTTTGCCACTGAGCCACCAAGGAGGCCATTAAAGATATTAAGTATGAAGGTCTAAAATAAAAAACCCTCTGTATTACAGAAGGCCCACAAACTTATACAATTGGCTGATTTTATAATGTTGGCATGTCTTTCAAAGAATACTACCATAGAAATTAAAATATAAAGGCAAATATGGAAAGATTATGCAATTATGTAAAACTTCTCTCCTTGTAAAAAAACTATCAACGAAGTGGAAAGGCAAACCACAAACTGGAAAAATGTATCAGTAATGGATATAGCAGATGGAAGGTTGATTATATTTAAATACAAATGTCTTGATATAGTCAAAAGGAATATATACTAATAACATGACCACTGACAGTAAACAGAAATATACTTAAATGGAAAAATGGGCCAAGATCATAATCTGAAATTTTTTAAAGGAAATGCCAGTCAATATCCTCTTCTTTCTCTTTCTCTTGATACTTTATTCAGTAACATTTATCGAGTATTTACTGATTCCCAGACAGAGCTGCGTATTCATGTAAATTTCATACCAACCATATGTAGTGGGTCTTAGTAGGTATCATTATTACTCCCATGAGAAAGTAGGATCTGGAGAAGGTAAAAAACCCAGATTTTTCTCGTCACAGCACCTATCCCCTTGTCCTGTACAGGGGTGGTAGTTAAAGGGACATAACATTTTAAAGTAGTGAACTGAACTGAACTGAACTGAGCACTACTTTACATCCATCAGACAGGCAAAGACTGAAATGAATGATAACATCTAGACTGCATGTGAGCAAAAGTTCATTCTTGAACATTGCTAGAAAGGTTGTAAACTGACACAAAAATTTCTGGGAACTTATGCATCAATTCCAAAAGTCTTAGTAAGTGAACATATTTTTGACCCAATAGTTCCAGATCTATAAATTTCTTCTAAGGGGAAAAAAATCAGAGATGCATGGAAAACGTATAGATAAAGATGTTCTTTGCAGCATTATTTAGAGTAGTGCAAAGTGATCAACAATAGAAAACTATTTACAAGATGTATAATACATTTCTATGTGAGAATGTTATATGGAAAAAAAATACAAATCGACTTGGGAGATTTTTCATAATACATTGCAAAGTGGAAAAAGCAGCTGATAAAGCAGTAAGTTAAGTATGATTGCCTTTTCACCCTTGGAAATGGATGTCTTGGTATAGTAGAGACTGCTTTTCTTTGTGTATTTCTGTGTTTTTCAAATTTTCTGCACTTAGCATATATTACTTTTACAATTAGAAAGATAAATGTTACTTTCAAAATGTGATAGTATTGAAAAAAAAAGGAACTAAGAACAAGGGAGGAGAGAAAGTAATGAAAAGACATATGCAATTAAAATTGAACTTTTAGAGAAAATGAAAACTATTACAAAGAGCACCAGCCCTTGAAACTGCATAGTTGGGTTTCCTGGGAATATATAAAGATATAGAGGTAGGAAGCTTGAGGAAACCAGATAAACATGTTTTGCTGTGTTTTTCGGTACCTGGTATGGCACCATCTTTCATATCTTTTTGCCTTTTCATACTGGATGTGAGAGTTGGACCATAAAGAAAGCTAAACGCCAAAGAATTGATGCTTTTGAACTGTGGTGTTGGAGAAGACTCTTGAGAGTCCCTTGGACTGCAAGGAGATCAAACCAGTCAGTCCTAAAGGAAATCAGTCCTGAATAGTCATTGGAAGGACTAATGCTGAAGCTGAAGCTCCAATACTCTGGCCACCTGATACGAAGAACTGACTCATTGGAAAAGACCTTGATGCTGGGAGGGATTGTGGGCACGAGGAGAAGGGGATGACAGAGGATAAAATGGTTGGATGGCATCACCGACTCAATGGACATGAGTTTGAGCAAGCTCCACGTATTGGTGATGGACAGGGAAACCTGGCATGCTGCAGTCCATGGGGTCGCAAAGAGTCAGACACGACAGAGCAACTGAACAGAACTGATGGCGCCATAATCCAGGATCGACTAGGGGAAAGTTTATTCGGATAACAGATAACATGCCTTCTCTCTAGA
Source organism: Budorcas taxicolor (assembly GCF_023091745.1). Classification (NCBI taxonomy): domain Eukaryota; kingdom Metazoa; phylum Chordata; class Mammalia; order Artiodactyla; family Bovidae; genus Budorcas; species Budorcas taxicolor. The sequence continues at coordinate 109,790,379 of NC_068920.1, forward strand.
ATGCATTGCTACTATTCATTTGTACTGTTTAATCTCAAACATCTCAAATTACTCTAAGATCAACATCCTCCCAAGAGGTTATGCACTGAAAGCACCAAGGTTTGCTCCCATGAGTTTCTTCTTCTTGCCTCTAAAACCACTGTTTATCTCTTTCATTTATACCAATTTACCTGCTTCTCTGCCAGTTCATGCTCACAATGATCCCTGAACTATAAGCTACTTGGGGGCAAGTATTCTGTCTATGCTTTTCATCACTCTGTACCCAACACTGAGCATAGGGGTTGGTACACAGTAGATACTTAAGGAATATTTATGGAGTGAACACATAAAGAATCTTTAGCAAATGCCTGTGAGAGTGACTGCAATATTCAGCACAATGAATGTTTTGTCTGCTATTAGATACTTGCTGATATGCTGATTTTCATTCTTCCATTCCGTATGTGCATAGTAGACTGTTTATACTGTGAAACCCTGTAAGCATTTCTCCTACTGTTTCCAGTACACAAAATATAGCATAATTCATAGAGCATAGCAAGCACTTCTCAATGAATGTTTCCCAGTGAATTTTCTTAATTGTATCTGAATTTACCTTTTTATCAGTGACTTCAGGTTTCTCTTCTGTAATCCATTTCTGAATGACATCTGCTGAAGGTGTTCGTTTTAATTTGTCAGTGAGGTAATTCAAAAGAGAGCTAGCAGAATTTACTGTTAGGACGTGCATTGTATTCTCAATTAGATAGTCATTTAGACGAATAAAGCTTGAGAAGAAAAAAAAACACAGCTTCAGTTTTCTATACTCACTACATATTTTTGAAAGTGACTCTAAAGCAAGTATTTAAATTTTAAAATATAATTTCTCTTTGACTTTCTATTTATATTGTGATATCAGGGATTTACTGTCCAGAAGAGTTGTTCTTAGACATTCTTCACCCTAAAACACAAACATACTCAAATATATAGCATCAATTTAGCTAGACGTTCTAGCCATTTCATAGGATATTTAGTGAGCAATATAGTTATGAAAAAAAGCACATAACTCATCTAGCCAAAGGGCCATAAGAGGTTTTTTTTAAGATGCTTTAACGAAGAAATTAGTAAATACACATCTGTGACTTACACTCTAATGGTAATGAAATGTTTGCTATTCAATAATTGTTGCTGGACAGCAACTGCTAACCCCAAGATGAAAATTTAATGCTTCCCTACTTGAGTGTTTCGAATGCACACTGAGTCAGCAAGGCATTAGGAGTAACTTTTCATTCTGCTTAAGGGGAGCCTAAGGTGCCTCTAGCCTATGATAATAGTCTCAGGGACTGCGTCACTGCTTTCTGTTGCAATACAAGCATTATTATTCGATTATCTCACATTTGAGTGTTAGTCGCTCAGTTGCGTCCGACTCTTTGTAACTCTATGGACTGTAGCCCACCAGGCTCCTCTGTTCAGGTCATTCTCCAGGCAAGAATACTGGAGTAGGTAGCCATTCCCTTCTCCAGGGGATCTTCCTGACCCAGGGATCAAACCTGGGTCTCCTGCATTGCAGGCAGTTTCTTTACCATCTCAGCCACCAGGACTGGGACACAATTAAGGTTAATCAAATAGCTGTAAAAGTTGGACCAAGTTAGTGAACATAGAGTAACAGTCACCAGTGTTTTCTAGTGCCACATACACTCTTCAGGTAGTATTTGATTATTTTGTTTGCAAGGGTTACTTGCAGTGATGAGGTTTTAGAATGATGCAGAATCCAGTTGCGTAAGCAGGTGGATCATAGCTCAGTTGGTAAAGAATCCGCCTGCAATGCAGAAGACCCCGGTTTGATTCCTGGGTTGGGAAGATCCGCTGGAGAAGGGATAGGCTACCCACTCCAGTGTTCTTGGGCTTCCCTTGTGGCTCAGCTGGTAAAGAATCAACCTGCAGTGCAGGAGACCTGGGTTGGGAAGATCCTCTAGAGAAGGGAAAGGCTTCCCACTCCAGTATTCTGGCCTGGAGAATTCCATGGACTATATAGTCCATGGGGTCGCAAAGAGTTGGACATGACTGAGTGACTTTCACTTTCACTTCACTTCAAGCAGGTGGAAGGTCCTGGTGAAGTCTGGAAGGCAGACTTTGTTTTCTGGTCTCCTGGTGACAAAACCTGACTCAGAAAGGCAGTGGAACTTGGTGCGGCCGCACAGCTGCCTGTAATTCTTTAGGGACCAAGACAGGTGGAACAGGCCCTCCAGATCACTGGAAAGTCAAAGTGTCAGTCGCTCAGTTGTGTCCAACTTTTTTCGACCCACAGACTGTAGCCTGTCAGGCTCTGTCCATGGAATTCTCCAGGCAGGAATACTGCAGTGGATTACCACTTCTTTCTCCAGGGTATCTTTCCAACCCAGGGATTAAACTAGGGTCTCCTGCATTACGGACAGATTCTTTACTGTCAGATCCACTGGAGAAGACTCCAAATCTCTATGTGCCTGGCTTCTTACTACCACCTGCCTGATGCTCCTGACTGGGCCAGAGGGAAACAAAACCTTAGAGATCAACGAGGAGTCCTCGGCCCTTGGACATACATACCTACCACTTTCTCTGGATGCTTTGCTGGATGGCAGCTGGAGGGGTGGGTTTCTGGGGCCCTCATTCAGGTTATCAGGTCCCCCAAATCCCTCTACTAGCAAATCCTGTGATAAAGGCTTTAACTTTAAAAAGCTTTTTTTTTTTTTTGCTGTGCTGTGTGGCACGTGGGATCTCAGTTCTCCAACCAGAGATCGAACCCTCACTCTCTGTACTGGGAGTGTGGAGTCTTAACCACTGGATCAACAGGGAAGTCCCGAAGGCTTTGACTTTTAATGAAACATGAGAAGGATGGAAGCTCTAGTTTTTCTTGAAAGAAAGAATAACCATTTACCATGTCAGCCTCATGCAGTGATGCCTTTTGCTGGCCTGCTCTGTGTAGGTCATTTTCTCAGAGTCTCCTGTAGGCAACTCAATGAAACTTCCGCTTTCTGGCATTTTAAAACGACCTATGAACAACAGAAGAGGCAGTAACAAGAATCCTTCTGTAAAAATTCCATTTCTTTCAGTATGCATTAAGAGACAAGTAAAATTCAAAACTTACAAAATGCTTTGGTTCATGAGATATTTCAGACGCCAGGAAATAACCCAGTTACCCAAACAAATTCCACATCAAAGGATTTCAACTCAACAAAAGGCACTAGACAGCTTACTAACATTCCTTTTAATAGCATCTGATTTTACTCTTCTTTTCTGCCTGCATAAAATTTTCCTTTAGCCTTCCTGCCAGGTGGGGCCAGTCCTGAGATTGTCTATACTAATAGGTCGGACATACATTTAAGCAGAGAGACCCTGAGTCAACTATAAAATGCTTGTGAAAGAAAGGTTCTGTAAACCAGTTTAGAAATACTATATACAAGCAGGGGTAATGCAAGAAAGATTCAGTATTTGCATGTTTCCCCCACTTTAAAATATACAATCAATTTATAATCTATCAAGCAATGTTTGGAATAACTGAAATATAGGATCATTATTTTAAACTTAGGGGTTCACAGGTGCCTCAGTGGTAAAGAATCTGCCTGCAATGCAGGAGACGTGGGTTCAATCTCTGGGTCGGGAAGATCTGGAGAAGGAAACGGCAGTCCACTTCAGTATTCTTGCCTGGGAAATCCCGTGGAAGAGGAGCCTGATGGGCTATAGTCCATGGGGTTGTAAAAGAGTTGGACGTGACTTAGCAACTGAACAATGGCAGTTTAAACTTAAGAAAAGTAGAAAGAAAACAAGTTAACATTTTAGAAAGCCACCACTTCCGGTCCAGTGGCATTCTTTCCCTTTCATACCCTCAGAAGATTCACGTGCACAGTCATCAGGAATAAATCCTGCAGCACGCAGAGCAATTCGACAAGCTTTTCTGACCACATCTTTTGCCTCATTTCGAAATTCTTCTAGGCGCTCTGTCACCTAGACATTGATGAATAAATATCATTAGTGGCACCAAAGTACCGAAAATCGGGGAAGAACTCTTGAAACTGATAGACAAATTTTCTCACCTCTCCGAGCCGTACAACTTGTGCAGCTTTAAATTCTTGCAGGGTGTAGGTATGATATTTTTCAATAGAACACAGCCCCATAAAACTCAATTGATAACACAATTCATTTATTTTAAGGAGAGCTGGTCGCAAATACTGAATGAAAATAAAAAATTATCATTGTTTAGTTAAAAAAAGCTTAACTTTAAAGGTATAAAATATTTGGAAAGGAAGAATGGGAATTAAGGAAAATAAATAGTTCTATATGTTAATTTCAGCTACAACTACAAAGAACATACATTAAAAAGGGACACTTCTGAAATTCTGTTCTGGAAGTATTTTTTTAATTATCAGATTTAATTTGTCTAATTCCTTTCTTTTCATTTTGAATACACATGCTTTAGCTATAAAGTTGAGGGCAAGAAACAGAGGAATGGGCAATATCTTAAATTTCACTAGGTTTGACTAATAGCTAGTAAAAGATTCTTAGTGTTCCTAAGGACTTCACAATGTCCAGTCACCATGATAATGGAGGTGCCCATCTATTGATCTAAGAGGCTATGATATAGAACAAAGACAAATTTAACTCCACAATTTCAGCGGGTAACAGTCACTATTAAGAATCTATTTTGCAATGTGGTCTGGGAGAATGAGTGGAATTATTTGTGGAATAATGTCACATAATGTAACTTAATCTTCCACTATGCCATCATCATAAATCTGGCTTCTAGGATGTTGGCTTTGAAGACATATGTTCCAAGATTGTTTCTAGGTCATTCCTGCTCGCTTCTAATCTAATCAGAGGAGAAGCAGATGCATTATCTTTTTAAAAAGTTTAATTTACTTATATGTGACACTGGTTTAAGTATTAGATACAGCACACTCTTGGACTCCTTTCCAGGAGTTTTTAAAACAGGACAAACAATAGTCATTTAGACCTCATGAAATAGTGTTTTAATTATTTATTCTAAGTACAAATAAAAGGAAGTTACAATTAGTAGAGTCCTCAGTGAAGAGATTTATTTGAGAAAACATCTAGGAAGTCATGTAGCCCCTAAGATTCATCTCAAGGAGGAATTTTCATGATAAAAAGAAGCAAAATATAATATTGGAAATCAAATATGCTTCAATTTAAAAAAGAAGCAGAAGTTTACAGGCTATGTCTCTGAGTTGAAATAAGATATTAAATGAATTACTATGAAAGCAGGAGTAGAAATGAGACTGTAATCACAATTGGGCAGCAAAAGTAAGAAAGTCCAGTGTATTATGGAGAAAAAGTCCTTGAACCAAAAATACAAGTTCTGCTAGTAAAGGGATAAATAGCTAGGATCCAGGTGGACAGCAAAACTGGTATTGATGGTCTGCCAAAAAGTGAGAGTTTCACAGTGGGAATTTGGGGGATATATATAAAATCTGAGAAATTACTTTGGCTTAACTTAAATATCTGGCTATAAGCATAAAGGACAGAAGTGAAAGTTGTGAATTTAACAGAGACTGAAGCTGTTTTGTGTTTTCCTCTCGTCATTGTTTCTGCTGTTAGCAAATTTCAGATGGAATTTGGGTTAGGCGGTTCATTCCTGGGCTGGTATATCAAGAGCGCCCATTGAAAGTGATAAGCATTAGCGTTATTTTAATATTTTATAATAAGTATAAATAGAATATAACCTTTAAAAATTGTAAATCACTATGTTGTACACCTGAAACATGTAATGTTATATGTCAATTGTGCCCCAATAAAAATTTAATTAATTAACTGAAACACAACAGTCAAACTACTAGAGTCAATAATAAATTCTGCAAAATTTTAGGAAACAGGCTCAATATACAAATGTCAATTGTATTGCTATATAGAATATATATACATATATATATACACACACTATATATATATATACACACACACACACACACACAATTTATAAATGAGGCTTCTCAGGTGGCTCAGACAGTAAAGAATCTGCCTGCAATGTGGCAGACTCGAGTTCAATCCCTGGGTCAGGAAGATCCCCTGGAGAAGGGAAAGGCTGTTGATAGGTGGATGGATAAATAAAACATATATATCCATACGATGGAATATTATTTACTGGTAAAAAGAAATGCCATGCTACTACATAGGTCCATTTGTGTAGCAAACATGCTAAATTAAAAATGCCAGTCACAAAGGACCACATATTGCATGTTTCAATTTATTTGAAATGCACAGAGTGGACAAATCAAGAGAGAGAATATGTAAACTGGTGGTTGATCAGAGCTGGGGCAGGGGTTGGATTGGGGGAGTCAGGGAAACATGATGCTAATCAGGGAGAGTGATCACTCTTTTTGGAGTGATAGAAGTGTTCTAAAATAGACTATGGTGATAGCTGATCATTCTATAAATATATTAAAACCATTCAATAGTATACTCTAAATGAATGAATTGTATCAATTCTATTTCAACAAAGTTGTTATAAGGAAATGTGGGCACAGATGCTAATAAGATTGGTTACTAAAAATAATAAAAAGAAAAATTTCAAGGATATCCTTTCAACATGGTCAGAAAAGAATGAAAAGAACCAGCCCTCCTAGTTAGCTTGTAAATATAAGACTAGTGGTGTGTAGTAATGATAGTATCTAATATTAATAGATATTTAAACCAACACAATGGGTCTTTTGGTTGTATCAACCTAAGATTAAAATAATGTGAACTTTCTAGTCTGCTTGGACTACATAAAAGAGAAGATATTATCCAGGTCAAAGGACTATTGGTATGAATGGTGGGCAAAGAGAATGACAACTCTCAAGCACAAGATATAAGAAAACAAACTTAAGGATTGAGAGGTTAAAGGGAGGAAGAACTATTCTATTTATCTAGGAATAAATTAATGAAATACACAATGTCTAAGACATGGTAAAAGATGAAAGGTGGTAAAACAGTGGTAAAACAGGTTCAAATGATTGATAGATCCTTAGTGAAATTAGAGGTCTAGGGGCTGAGTTTTCTATCAAGAAGGATTAGAATCTATTCGACAACTCAGAATGCTTGATTGGATGGAGGACTTGAGATGGTACATCTTATATACCTGTTTTTGTACTAACATCTTATGTGAGTTGTATTTCTTTCAAGTTCATTTATTGTGCAACTGATGTCTTGGTAACTATCTTTCAGATTACCATATGCAAAGAGAAGGAAATGACCAGTAAAATGCAAACTTGAAGTTTCTGATGTGAGAGGGTGGTGATTCAGTGTCATAAAACAGACATAAAATAACAGTGATTACAGTTCATTCCCAGGGGCCAATCAGAAAACTTCTACTGCAAGTTGAAATTCAAGAAGTAGAGATTTTAAATATGGCCACATACACTTTAACAGTTCCTTTCCCATGATTATCCCCTCCTCCAAAGTAAACACTAAAAATTTCCCTACTGTTTGAATTCATGATTGAAAACACATGCCACATTGGGAGATACTGGCCCATGAAAGCAAGCCCACAAATTATTTTGGACCATAAAGTCCAGAGGGTCTCAAAGATGAGAAGAAGTAATAGGAGTTGCTAGCCTGTTCTATTCAAGAGGATACAAAATTTTCCTGATCAACAACAAAGGGAATCGTGAATCTAAACCTCTAAGGCTTTGCTTCTAAACAAAGGGGACCTGTGCAAACCCTAGGTGAAATGTAGAAACACATTAGACTGTCAGACCCTTAAATGACAAATAGGACAAAAACTGTCAATTCTCTTAAAAGAGGAAATATTCTATTTTTGAGATTTTTTTCTGTTAGTAATTCTTTTGAAATATGATTAACAAATACATACATGGTTAACAATGAACAGATCTTTTTGTAGAGATTTTCGACATCCACTGATTTTTTTGGAGCGAACATTCTTCTTCCACACGTTAAAAGCCTTCCATTTCCGAAAAAGTGAAAATATGGGAATCTTAGTGAGTTCTCTGTGATATAGGTATTCCTGTTCCCATCGATCAATTTCAATAAATTCAATGTCATTATTATAAACATGTGTTACTGCCTTTTTGCTAATAGTATAATAGTCATTTTTATTGATGTTCTCATAATTCACAACCCTATGAACAAATAAAAATTGGAGCAAGTGAATACAGTATTCAACATAAAATAAAGCAATTGCATTACTATTTTGTTTTAAAAAGGTAAAAGATTTCTGGAAAACAAATGTTTCAAAATTTAAAAAATTCTGACAGACCACTTTTAGACTGAATAAATTATTCAAGAAAAGGGAGCCGCTTTTAACAACAGTTGGACTTACCGTAACTCAAGGATTTTACAATTTTGGCAATATGTTTGATAATTTCAGTTATGTGATTTTTACAAAAACAAACCAATTGTGGATTTTTAAAGTGAAAGATACCTGGAAATAAGTTTTTATTTATCATTGATTGTTTAGAAACTATTCGATAATAATAGTTTGAAAGAGTTTTACTCTACCCAATATTGACAGAACCATGAAAAAGATCAAAACAAGAAAATAAGAGTTAGATTAGAATCAAGACCCAGATTAAACTTTAAAAAGTCCAATTTATCATCACATATCAAAATAACTGTTAATGAGAAATTGCTTATTTCAAGATATTCCTCTTTCAGCTGTCATTAAGGGTAGTCTTCAACCTCATTCATAATAAGAAATAGATCAAGCAAAGAAGTAAAGCAAGAATGGGATAAAAAGCAGAGCATGGATAGGAGCGGGAAGCAAAGGAATGAGAATAGAAAGGGTGATTCCCCAAAACTTCTTAAAATCTTGCTTACAGACACAAAGATATTTTCTGTAATTTTAGCTATAGCACTGAAATATTGGATATTATTTAAATGTTTATTAACAGACCAAGTGCAAAATATGACATGGCAAAAACAAAACCTCAAATTGTTTCTATGTTAAACTATGCAAAAACTGTAGTTATGTATGTTATACAATAATTCTAAAGATTACTATAAAAAATTCAGACAGGAACCCTCCAGTGAAAATCAACTGTTTCCCATTTCTATTTTTCTCCTCCAGTCCTTAGCTCTGCATTTTGAACCTGAGTTCATGATCTTTAGCACAGCCTTCAGGTCACATGTAAAATACCTGAAATTATACTTAAACAAATTTATGTACATATGCGTGATAAGTTTTTTAAGGGATTGGAACAAAATTCTCATATGCTTTGTGTTTGTTAATCAAAAAATGATGAACCAGTGGCAAAAATGATTTTTTAGGTTTTAATTTCTATTTTTATTTTAATAACACAAGAAAAAGATTTAGAAATTAGGGCATACAGGGCCAGAATGAAAGTGAACTCAAAGCAAGAGCTCTTCAAGTGAGCACAAAAAGTAACTAGGGGGCTGGTGGGCTGTGGACTGGGAGAATCTCAAACGTCTTTCCCCCAATTCAGTGCTGTAACAGAGGAATTTCAACTTGCTTAGCTCCTACCTAACAGCACTGTCGGAGAAGGCGATGGCACCCCACTCCAGTACTCTTGCCTGGAAAATCCCATGGACAGAGGAGCCTGGTGGGCTGCAGTCCATGGGGTTGCAAAGAGTTGAACACGACTGAGCAACTTCCCTTTCACTTTTCACTTTCATGCATTGGAGAAGGAAATGGCAACCCACTCCAGTGTTCTTGCCTGGAGAATCCCAGGGACGGGGGAGCCTGGTGGGCTGCCGTCTATGGGGGCGCACAGAGTCGGACACGACTCAAGTGACTTAGCAGCAACAGCACTGTCTGACTCTGTCTGTGTTCTAACTGACTCACAGCAGAAACATTTGGGGAAATGCCAGGTATTACAGGTTGCTGTTAAGTTGTATAGAAAATGTTAAAATGTTTTTCCTTTTTTCTTTGTTAACAGCTTAACATATAATTAGGACATTCTTCAAGTGATTCTCTACAAAGTGGGAAATTTCAACTTGTCTCTGAAACTGTAATCAACCTTAGATGTTTCATTAACTTCAGTCATCCAACCAACCTAAAAGCAAGAAAAACAGTTCACTAATGGCCCTAGTGTGTGTGTGTTTAGAAAACTTACTCTGTGTGGGTCTATATGCTACTAAAGGCCCTTCGATTGACAGAAGATAGCAGGCATGGTCCATGACATTGAACTTTAACTTATCGGTTCTCAGTGCCACAAAGAGATCCTTTTTATTTACATTTTCCTATCTATTCAAGATTCTCATTCTGAAACCCCTAAGCCTTTTCCTCCACTCTACATCTCTGCTCCTCACAGGACAAGCAAACACATGAGAGTCTTTTTAAAATTTGGATCATCAGCATAAAAATCACCTGGGGTGCTTAAGAATCCAGATTTCTGGGTGCAACACAGAACCAGAATCTTTATGTATAGAACTTGAGAGTCTAGCTTAGCAAATTTCCTGTGTGATTCTGACACACAATAATGTTTGTAAACACTGAAATCTATTCGAAAGCAAATCAACAACAACAAAACCATGGTGGTGACATGATGAGCTCTCTTTTGTACCTTCACTTGAAAGTCTTGTCCCAGAATTTCCCTGGTGGTCCAGTGGCTAAGACAACATGCTCCTAGCGCCGGGGGCCTAGGTTGGATACCTGGTCCTGGAACTAGATCCCACATGCCACAACTAAGAGTTCACATGCCGCAACTCAAGATCCCACGTGCTCCAGCTAAGACCTGGTGCAGCTAAATAAACAGTAAATTAAAATAAATATTTTTTTAAAGAAAAACTTCACTGTACCTTCACTGTGTTTTATCCCCTTGAGTACATTTTTCATGCTTTCCTCCAAAGAGAGATGGAGAGGTTTCATCAGCTTTTTCTACCTCTCCTTGTATTTGAATACTTTTTCTCTGCATTTAAAAATGTATAGAACTTCACTTTAACTTGTAGAAAGCTTTCCTTTATCTTCCTTTTTTTCTTGACCCTGTTGCCCATTTAACTTAAAATCCCATGTCATCTTCCTTCCTTAAACTTCCTGTATAATGGCTGTATCCACCCCATCCATTCCTTCTTGTTCAGTTGCTAAGTCACGTCTGACTCATGGCAACCCCATGGACTGCAGCACATCAGGTTTCCCTGTCCATCACTCTCTCCTGGAGTTTGCTCAAATTCATGTCCATTGAGTTGGTGATGCCATTCAACCATCTCATCTTCTGTCGTCCCCTTCTCCTCTTGCCCTCAATCTTTCCCATCACCAGGGTCTTTTCCAATGAGTGGCTCTTTTCATCAGGTGGACAAAGTACTGGAGCTTCAGCTTCAACATCAGTCCTTCCAATGAATATTCAGTGTTGATTTCCTTTAGGATGGACTGGTTGGATCTTTTGCAGACCAAGGAACTCTCAAGAGTCTTCTCCAACACCACAGTTCGAAAGCATCAATTCTTTGACACTCAGCCTTCTTTATGGTCCAACTCTTACATCTGTACATGACTACCAGAGAAACCATAGCTTTGACTATATGGATCTTTGTTAGCCGGCCAAGTGATGTCTCTGCTTTTGAATATGCTGTCTAGGTTTGTCATAGCTTTCCTTCTTAAAGTTTCTGAAAACTAGTCTTCTTCCTCACTACTCTAATACAGTGATTCTCTTGAGGATCAGCAGGAATTTCCTTTAAGCCCAATCCATTTGGTAGGCAGAAGGGACAGCAGGGTCAAAGAAAGCTTTGCAAAAGTTAAAGAAGCATATGCACAGTTCTCTGGAATCCTATTCTGCTTAGACTCTCTAGTTTGCTCCCGAGAGGCTGAACCCTAAATATACTCCTGGACTGCTGTGTTTTACTCCTCACATTGTAAACCTTGGCATTCATCTGTTCCAGGAATTGATCCTCTACTCCGAAGTGAGGGCTGCCTATTCAGCACTTCTTGGCATTCAGAATTCAGCCTCAAACTTCAACAGCTTCCTTTGTTTTTGTTTTTATTTATTTATTTTTTGACTTTGTGTGGCTTGCAGGATAGTTCCCTGACCCGGGACTGAACCCGTGCCTTCAGCAGTGAAAGTGCAGATCCTAACCACTGGATCACCAGGGAATGCCCTCAGCTGTCTCCTTTGGATATTTGTTTCATCAAGGCCTTTCTTTGAGAAAATAACCAGGAAAATTAGTCTTCCTTTAAGACCTCAAAAAAGAACTTAACTTTTTTAATTGCTGTGCTCTAAAATTCCTACTTGGCTGATAAATGACTTTATGACCCAATTAACTTAAACAGAGATCCTTGGACAGTTAATCAGGCTGAGAAGAATGTCTTGAATAAAATTATACTTAACTGTGTTTAACTGGGAAAAAAAAAAAGATGCTTGCTGTCTTTTCTTGCTGTTCAGTGTAGAATCATGGAATCCCTTATCAAATTATTTTGTGATAGAGTCTCTGTCCATCTGAAATGAAACTTAGACTCAAGGCTTCTATGAATGTCCAAAAGAATGTGTCATGTTAAAAGACTTGTATGGCCATTATTCTTCATTTCAGATAAATGAAATCTACTATGGTTCTAAAAAGCATTAATTTCCTCTCTTGATTTTTCTAAAACAATCTCAATGTGATTTGATATTCCAAATAGCATCTTTATCTGTTGTTAGTGATAGAACATGCGTCCGTTCATCTTCAAACAGACGCACTAGACTAAGACTGCAAAAGTACGAGCCTTCTGATCGAGAATTCTGAACAGCCTCCTACTGCTCATGTCATTAAATCCAAATTATTCTGCTGGGTGTTCTGACACTCTTCTCCTGTCCATGTTAGTTCCTTCTCTGTCCACATAATTGCCCTTTTTAATTAGGCTGGTCTCTCAGTCATCTGAGGCTTAAGATGGTCGTCTCAGCACATCTTAGACTGTGCTAGAACGCATGTGCATGTCTTTGTCCACCTGTTCCCTTTGCCCCTCTTGATTTCTACAAACAAGTGAGTAATTCCTTACCTGCTTTTAGGTGCTGGGGTGAATTAGATGAGTCAAATCTAAGTTGTCTCATTATTACACAGTTTTAATCACAGTTTATTACATAATTTTATGATTTGAACATGTTTATTGGACAAAGGTAAACAAGTTAGAGCCTGTAAAGAAATTAGCTATTTCCTGAGTTTTGCATTTGTAAACCTCAATCTATTTGATGATGGTCAGTATCATGATTCAGTATGCATTTAGATCTAACTTTAACTAGAGAAGAGTAATGGCTTGCTTTGCTTCTGGTTTGATTAACCAGAAATGGTAAAAATAACTGATAAGGAAGTCCTAGAATATTAGACTAAAGCATAACTTCCAAGTTTCTTCAATAATACAGTGCTCTACGGTCATTGGTTTTCAAAATATGGTCCTTGGAACAGCAGCATCAACATTATGTGGGAATTGCAAATTCTCAGGCCTCCTCCAGACCAACTGAATCAGAAACTGGGGGTGGTTAACAATCTACGTTTTAGCAAACCCTTTAGGGCCTGTTGGAGAACCACTGTTCTAGCCCCATGGCCTACAACTGTGATTGAATATTGGGATCATCTCATGAGTTTTAAAGAAACGCTGTTGCTTGGGCTGCACAACACACCAATTAAATATAACTCTGGGGGTGGGTCTTGGATGATTCTAGAAGCCAAAGCTGAGAACCACTGCTCTAGGTTCTTCAGATTTTTGTATAAAATGAAATAATCATCCACTAAATTGTAACATCGCCAAAATGGTGTGTGTGTGTGTGTGTGTGTGTGTGTGTGTACGTCTGTGTGTGTGTTGAAAGGAAGACAGTCTGAAACTGGGATTTTTGATGATTCCAAGTGAAAATACTAAAGATCCGTGGTGTTTCCACTTGATTGAAATTTCTACATGGACTAGCCCAAGAAAGCTGTCAATGTGTTAGACAACCTGGGGAGGTTTCTGATAATGTGGCTTGAAATGATCTTTTCCTTATTATATACTATATGCCTCATTGTAGTGTTTTTTTTTTTAATAGTTATGACTTCATGTAACTAGAAACACTTTCACTTGAGAAAGCTGATATTTATCTGAATATTGTTTTAGGCTATTAAACATGTAATTTAGACGAAAGGATAGAATAGCTTTAGTTCAAAATTTTAAAAGCTGTCTAAAAATTATTTTAACATAACAGGCTTAGAAACTATCTGAAAACCAACTCAATCACTTAGAAAGTAATATGGCCTGAGCCCAGTATAGACTTTTATATAGTCCTAAGTCACATAACTATGTTTCATAGAATTCTAATCCCAACAGATATCTCACAAGAATGGGTTCTTTGGTTATACAGGCTACAGTCCATAGGATGCAAAGAATCAGACATAGCCGAAGTGATTTAGCATACACTCAGGCACCTAGAAGGCTAGGACAGGAACTACTTCCTGCCTTCTAAGCAGGATCAGGCTTTGCTTTTGCATGGGACTCCTTGCAGCAATCCAACAGCTACCCCAAGCTGTCCTTTCCCAAGGTGACAACTCAAATGCTAAGACATGAGATAAACAACGCGTCCACTCTGGCTTAAGAGGAGTCAATATTCCTTCCAATAAGTTTAAGCATAGATTTTAGGGTTCCTGCAGAGACATGCCCAGAGAAAGAACCAGCGTACTATGGGAAGTACAAAGCTATGGCTCCCCACAGCTTGTTTATAATTCATTTTTAGTTCCTCTCAATGCAGATATAATTTAGAAGTCAGGGGTCATTTTTATCATAAGCAATGTTGCCTAGAAACAACTGATATGCTACTTTGTATCAGGTTACCAGGGGAACAGAGCTTCAGAGTTAACCAAAGGTCAGATTCTCATGAGAAGAGTGAGATCCTCTAAAGCAATGCTTCCCACATTTGCATGTTCTAACACGTCTGAACAATGATAACATTTTATAAGGCACACTGGTGAAGACTTAATTATAATTTCTTTGTACTATAATAAGAAAAATAAAACATGAAATATTCAGGGAAATATTCAATATTGAATTTTATGAAAAGTCCAGATAAAGTCTTAGCTTATAAACAACTGCACCTGTGACCATAGCTTTTTTGAAGTAGATACTGCATTTTTAATTAAGACATGATGGGTAGTTGGTTCAAATTCTTAAAAATCACCACTGCTAAGGAATACTGCTTATAGAAATGGGAGATAGCAAGTGGCAGGTGATGATTTATTGCTCTGTCTCCAATGAATAGAAACTCCCTTCTCCACTGATCAGAATTATGATCACCTGTTCTTTTGAAATTATGTGCCAAAGGTACTTGCTGCTGCTGCTGCTGCTAAGTCGCTTCAGTCGTGTCCGACTCTGTGCGACCCCATAGACGGCAGCCCACCAGGCTCCCCCCTCCCTGGGATTCTCCAGGCAAGAACACTGGAATGGGTTGCCATTTCCTTCTCCAATGCATGAAAGTGAAAAGTAAAAGTGAAGCTGCTCAGTCGTGTCCGACTCTTCGCGACCCCACGGACTGCAGCCTACCAGGCTCCTCCACCCATGGGATTTTCCAGGCAAGAGTACTGGAGTGGGGTGCCATCGCCTTCTCTGGCCAAAGGTACCACCATTCTTTAATTCTAACAGCTTTTCCTTTTCTTTCTTTGATGATTGCCATGTTGAAATTTCTTATTACAAAATGACTTAAAACCCAGTCAAGCATTTCCACATGAAGTATTTCAGAAACAATGGTGAAGTTTTCTCTCAGACATAGATGTTACTCTGTTTGACTTCATAACTTTTACTTAAGTTTAAATTCTTAATGACTTAAAAAAATCACTAGAGAGCCATTTGAAATTTTACCTTTCCAAAGTTGAATTTTTGCTGTGAATTCCTAATCTTTGTCAGTATGTGTTAATATGTTTTCAGGAACCTTTAATAATTTTTTATAAAGTTCATTCAGGTACTCAAATGTCAGTTAAGTAACCCAGCTGTGAAACTAAAAACTGACTTTTACTGAATCCATAAAGTTGAATCATTTGCAAAATATGTTCCAATTTTTAACAAAATTCTGCCTTGGGATCACCTATGCACTTAAGTCTGAAACAACAAATAATGGTACTCTGTTCCTATGTCTTTGTAAAAGGTGTAAAAACAAAAGGTCAGGTGGTGACTTGGATTTTATTACAGTTACAATTTTGATAATATTATTTAATTTGGAATTCATAACTGCAGAGAAACATTTACAGATGGGAGTTCTTTTGTGAATAAAATAATGTGTTATGTATCTTAATCTCAGAATTATCAGAATAAACTCTACATGGAAAATGTATTTTAAAGAAGTATTTCCATAATATCTCATTTTCTTTGGATATTTTGACACCAGTAGCTTTCCTCCCTAAGAACAAACTTCTTCCAAATATTTCATTACAGGGATTGCAGAGCTGTTATCTAGCAGTTATTAATGTCTGCACAGTCATCAATATGCAGTAAAATTTTAATAATGTCCTTGGCTGTGGTCATCTCTGTTATGTAACATGTGGAGCTAACGGTATTACTGATTGATTTCCTTTGCTTTTCTGGTTCCAAATAGAATAAATAATTTCCACACAGACTGGTAAAATTGCAATTCTGCAAAAGAAAGTCTTTCTGACATTAGATATTAACTTTGTAATTTTTTTTTTTTTGGTTTCACAAAGTGGCATGCAGGAATCTTAGTTCCTAGACCAGAGACTGAACCTGTACCTCCTGCAGTGGAAGCAGAGGTCATAACCAGTGACTGCCAGGGAAGTCCCTGAAATTTGAATTCTTGCATTCCTAGCTTCTTGAGCTTCTTGATCAGATGGTAATCTAAAAATGGAATTTGGTTTCACATTTTGTTCTTGCACATGCCTTTGAAAGTTCAAACCCTTTAGGGGCAGGGTGGATATCTTTCAGGAAGGTGTTGATATAGCTTTCTCAGTGCTACTGATTCATTTGATAACATTTTCATACTAATGAGATATTTTTTAAAAAGGACAGGAAAATTACTGTGGTTCATAAATCCAATTTGAGTTATCCTAATTATGTTGCCTAATTGCTAATCTTTTCTTTTTTGAACACTGTGTTTATCTTATTTAATTTATTCCATTTCCTCTCTGAGCATAACTTTGTACAGGTGTCTCAGTAATGGTATGACATATCTTTGTTTTGGGTTGTTTTTTTTTTTGCTATGAGAGTACAACTTTCAGTGATTCCTAGTTGGTATCTCAGTTCCACCTCTCTTCATCAATTTTCTATTGAGAAGAAAGCATTATTTTGCATTTGTTCTGGAAAAATTCAATAGGTTTATCTGAGAACAGATTATTGTGCTAGATTTGGAAATTATAGAAAATGTTTCCATGCCTTCCATTACTCTTTGAAGCAAATTCTCAGTCTCATGGGGGTCTCATGGACTCCTAAGAGTTTCATTTTGAGAGGCAGTAGAGCAGAGAAGTTAAGAGTATACATTCCAAAGTCAGCCAGACTGTCATTTACTTATTGTACAATCTGGGGCAAGTTAATTAACCATTTTATGTCTTATCTGTAAAAGAGAGGTAATAAATACATTTATTTCACATTATTGTGAGGATTAAAAATATATATATATATATACACTTTGCTTGGAATGTAGTAAACACCAATAAATCATCACTTTTTATGACATGAAAATGTGATGGTTCTGCTTAGTGTCCTCTCACAAAATGGGTATATAACCAACAGCCATTCCTCCGTACCTCATGGCTACTTCTCGATTATAATCTCTCTTGTTCAAGGTCAAAGTCCTAACAAAATGGAATTACTTTGTCTTGATCTGTGTTCTCTATGCCTTTCACCCTCTCTAGTTTCTGATTTAACCTAGTTTCCTCTAACTTTCCCTGGACCTGAACAGAGTCACCATTATGCCCTCTTGCTGGACAAGATAATCTACAGCATGTCTGTATACAGTCCATGGAATTCTCCAGGCCAGAATACTGGAGTGGATAGCCTTTTCCTTCTTCAGGGATCTTCCCAACCCAGGGATCAAACCCAGGTCTCCTGCATTGAAGGCAGATTCTTTACCAGCTGAGCCACAAGGGAAGCCCAAGAATACTGGAGTGGGTAGCCTATCCTTTTCCAGAGGATCTTCCTGACCCAGGAATTGAACCAGGGTCTCCTGCATTGCAGGCGGATTCTTTACCAACTGAGCTACCAGGGAAGTCCCACCAAGGCAATATTCCAACATATTTACAAAAGCTTATTCTTGACAAAATTGTTATGCCTAACATATTCTACTAGATTGATTCTTTAGAATAAAATATAACTATTTTTCTCACTTAAAGGGACTGTGGTAGAAATTAATGTTGTAGAACCACACATTTAATGTATTTTACTAAACTTAAAAAATTATGTGAAGATATTATATTTTATCATATTACTTTTAAAAGGCAGTTGATATAACATGTCCTTATCTCATTGATCCAGTATTTACTACTTTTAACTTCCAATTTAGCTGCTTTCTACTATATAGCATCCAAATAATCATCCTTACTCATAAGGTTGATAATATTTGGAGTTCAGGCTGGGAGGAAAATTTAACATCCAACCTGAAACATGACAAAATGACAAACTGTGATTAGAACAATATCTTCTTAAATGAGTCCAGAAAAGTATAAAGCATCAATTCAATTCTCTTAGTAAAAGTTCATTAGCCCAGAAAGGCAATTAATTTCCTGAATCACATTAAAAAACTGTTTCCATATTCATCTTCAATACTTCATCTTCTGCTAGTAAACAGATAAGAATCAATTTTATGTTTGGCAAAATCTGATCTGACTCCTCTCATAATGGGGAATTAATCACAAATGGCACTCCTTGATGTCTGGATTATTGGATATTTTTTTAAAAAGAGGAAATTGTGTCTCTTCTGGGGAGCTGATCCCTGGCTGTGACCCTCCTGGTGGATGTCGAACATCCAGAAACCCAAGAAGTCTTGGTTAGCAACGAAGTCTGCAATCTTGAGAAAGAAGAATGGAACTGGAGGAATCAACCTGCCTGATTTCAGGCTCTACTACAAAGCCACAGTCATCAAGACAGTATGGTACTGGCACAAAGACAGAAATATAGATCAATGGAACAAAATAAAAAGCCCAGAGATAAATCCACACACGTATGGACACCTTATCTTTGACAAAGGAGGCAAGAATATACAATGGAGAAAAGACAATCTCTTTAACAAGTGGTGCTGGGAAAACTGGTCAGCCACTTGTAAAAGAATGAAACTAGAACACTTTCTAACACCATACACAAAAATAAACTCAAAATGGATTAAAGATCTAAACGTAAGACCAGAAACTACTAAACTCCTAGAGGAAAACATAGGCAAAACACTCTCCGACATAAACCACAGCAGGATCCTCTATGACTCACCTTCCAGAATACTGGAAATAAGAGCAAAAATAAATAAATGGGACCTAATTAAAGTTAAAAGCTTCTGCACAACAAAGGAAAATATAAGCAAGGTGAAAAGACAGCCTTCACAATGGGAGAAAATAATAGCAAACGAAGCAACTGACAAACAACTAATCTCAAAAATATACAAGCAACTCCTGCAGCTCAATTCCAGAAAAATAAAAGACCCAATCAAAAAGTGGGCCAAAGAACTAAACAGACATTTCTCCAAAGAAGACATACAGATGGCTAACAAACACATGAAAAGATGCTCAACATCACTCATTATTAGAGAAATGCAAATCAAAACCACAATGAGGTACCATTTCATGCCAGTCAGAATGGCTGCTATCCCAAAGTCTATAAGCAATAAATGCTGGAGAGGGTGTGGAGAAAAGGGAACCCTCTTACACTGTTGATGAGAATGCAAACTAGTACAGCCACTATGGAGAATAGTGTGGGATTCCTTAAAAAACTGGAAATAGAACTTCCATACGACCCAGCAATCCCACTGCTGGGCATACACACTGAGGAAACCAGAATTGAAAGAGACACGTGTACCCCAATGTTCATCACAGCACTGTTTATAATAGCCAGGACATGGAAGCAACCTAGACGTCTGTCAGCAGACGAATGGATAAGAAAGCTGTGGTACATATACACAATGGAGTATTACTCAGCCATTAAAAAGAATACATCTGAATCAGTTCTAATGAGATGGATGAAACTGGACCCTATTATACAGAGTGAAGTAAGCGAGAAAGAAAAACACCAATACAGTATACTAACGCATATTATGGAATTTAGAAAGATGGTAACGATAACCCTGTATGTGAGACAGCAAAAGAGACACAGATGTGTAGAGTGGACTTTTAGACTCTGAGGGAGAGGGAGAGGGTGAGATGATTTGGGAGAATGGCATTGAAACATGTATACTATCATGTAAGTAATGAATCACCAGTCTATGTTTGATGCAGGATACAGGATGCTTGGGGCTGGTGTATGGGGATGTTCCAGAGAGATGATATGGGGTGGGAGGTGGGAGGGGGGTTCATGTTTGGGAACTCATGTACACTCGTGGCGGATTCATGTCAATGTATGGCAAAACCAATACAGTATTCTAAAGTAAAATAAAGTAAAAATTAAAATTAAAAAAAAAGAGACACAGATGTATAGAACAGCCTTTTGGACTCTGTGGGAGAGGGCAAGGGTGGGATGATATGGATGAATGGCATTGAACCATGTGTATTATCATATGTGAAACGAATCGCCAGTCTAGGTTTGATGCATGATACAGGGTGCTCAGGGCTGGTGCACTGGGATGACCCAGAAGGATGGGGTGGGGAGGGAGATGGGAGGGGGGTTTAGGATGGGGAACACATGTACACTCATGGTGGAGGCAAGTCAATGTATGGCAAAACCAATACAATATTGTAAAGTAAAATAAATAATAAATAAACAGAAAAAAAAGAGGAAACTATGAAAGCATTTCACATATTACTCAGGAAGTATTTGTAAAAATTAACAAATGAACTGTTTTTTTCTGAGTCACTGTTTAAGATTCATAACCTCTTCTCCAAAAACTTACAAAAAACTAGAAAAAAAACAGTAAGGTACTGGCGGAATAACAATACTATTAAAGGGATTTTTTTTTAACATGAAATGGCTTTATATTCCATTGTATGTTAATTCTGCCATCTTAAAAAAACAAGTATGCCTCTTATTTTAAGAAAAGCACATGTATACATGTAGCTGATTCATGCTGCTGTATAGCAGAAACTGAAACAACATTGGTGGGGAAACTAAGATCCCATACGTCATGGGGTGTGGCCAAAAAACCCCCCAAAACAAAACAAAAAAACCTCTAAACAGCAAAAAAAGAAACTACCGTGCTGAGTAAGGAAGAAGAGAACTCCTAAAAGAAATTTTATCTTCCTGTTCAGCAGAGACTGGGGAAGGCAGCTAAAAGAATTTGGTGGCAAAGCTCAACTACAATCACCTTCAAGGAAAGACCATCTCAACAACTGTATTCATTCCAACTAAACAACCATGGGCTTCCCAGGTGGCGCTAGTGGTAAAGAACCTGCCTTCCCATGCAGGAGACATAAGAGAGGTGGGTTCGATCCCTAGGTGGGAAGATCCCCTGGAGGAGGGCATGGCAACCCACTCCAGTATTCCTGCCTGGAGAATCCCATGGACAGAGGAGCCTGGAGGGCAACAGTGTATAGGGCCGCAAAGAATCAGACACGACTGAAGCGACTTAGCACACACGCATGCAAACAACCATAGAGGAAGGCTGGCATCACCTCTAAGTCCTATATGCCTCTTGTGCTCAACTTTAAATCAGTCCAGAGATTCACATTTGGGTGACTCTTCAAATTATTTAAACAACAAATGTGTGTTTATTAACAATAGAGAGTATATGTGAGTGTGTGTGTACTATTAATCTATATAAATACCTGAAATTACCATTCATTTTACTTTAAAAAACTTTATTTCTACTCTATTAAGGAAAGCTGAAATGACAAATAAAAAAAAATCATGTATCATCCATTTTTTAATGCATGCCCTCTTCTTTTCTCAGTAATCACAAAATATCAAAATTGTTTGTAATACTGATTAAAGAAAATGGTATTATATTAATATAACATATAAGAAGCACAGCAGTATACCACTCCATAAAAAGTCTATAAGATAAATGGGCAAAATAAGTAAAACTGTCGTGATTAAGATTCATTTGTCATTGGATGATAACCAAAATTATAATTTATCCTGTAAATCATTAATACCCAATTGATTATGGATAACACTTGCAACCTTATTTGTAATTTTTACTGCTAAATAAATTGCTTCATAAAAGAGAACTCACTTCAGATTATATGTATCGTATTCAATGGAAGATCTTGGCACTGCAGAGATCATATAAAGAAATCCGATGTGTTCGTTTTCACGGATTATTTTAGCAATCTGCAAGGGATCTCCAATGTTGGCTTTAATGACTTCTTCTCGGTCATGGAAATAGTACTTAGGGTAAGTTAAGGAACTAGCCTCGTAGAGGCCTCTTCTTCCAATGCTGGTACGTGACAGTTTAGCAGGAGAGGGAGACAACGAGTCAGCAGAGGGCCTCTGGGTCTAAACAAAGCCAATTTTTCAAAAAGTGAGTTTTTTATACATAGTATCAAGTGTATATATGTCAATCCCAATCTCCCAATTTATCCCACTTCCCTGTTCATCTCTTGGTGTCCATACATTTGTTCTCTTATATCTGTGTTTCTGTTTCTGCTTTGCAACCATATTCCAATAAAAATTAACTTAAGAAATAGGGGCTTCCATGGTGGCTCAGGCGTAAAGAAACTGCCTGCCAACGCAGGAGACATAGGTGGGGTTCGGTACCTGGTCCAGGAAGATTCCACACTGTAGCGGAGCAAAGAACCTTGATAGACACAACTATTGGGCCTGCGCTCTAGAGCCCAGGAACCGCAACCACTGAGCCCATGCGCCCCAACCATCGAAGCCAGCACACCCTAGCGCCTGTGCTCCACAGCAAGAAGCCACCGCAAGAAAGAGTAGCCCCTGCTTGCCACAACTAGAGAAAAGCCCGAGTGGCAACGGAGACCCAGTACACCCAATAAGTAAATAAACAAAATTATTTTAAAAATAAATTAAAAAATAAAACCCAAGTAAAAAACACGAGCTTTGGGGGTGGGGTGGGGTGGGGGGAACTACATATATGACAACTATTAACCTCCAGGACTAATTACCACACTGCCTATGTCTAGGGCTTAAAGGCAAGCATTTTTTAACTGAAAAATTTCTAATTATCATTTGGCAGTGATAGATCCCGGTCAGTACCCCTACCCAGATATCTGTCCTCCTCTCACAAACCGCCCCGGCGACGACTCCCATTGCCTTCTCCCCTTCCCTTTTCAGTGTTTCTCACATCAAAATGCTCCCAACTTCCTGGTATTCATGGGAGCCCAGCACTCCACCTTCGGAGAAGGCGATGGCACCCCACTTCAGTGTTTTTGCCTGAAGAATCCCAGGGACGGGGGAGCCTGGTGGGCTGCCGTCTATGGGGTCACACAGAGTCGGACACGACTGAAGCGACTTAGCAGCAGCAGCAGCAGCAGCAGCAGCAGCAGCAGCAGCAGCAGCAGCAGCACTCCCCTTGCTCAGCTGCTCTGCGTCTCCCCTGACCATGGCCTTTCCCTTCAACATCCTCTTCCTTCTGACGACCATGATGTTTTCCTGTGAGTGACATCTTGGACCACTGTCATCATAACTCATGATAAACTATTTTTTAGTGACTGTGAAGGGTTGGGTACATTGGGAATCAATATGTCATAGCCTTAGAGAAGGAGATATATAAGTTGCTTTTCTGGAGTCAGTGCTTCTCACAGGTCAGTGTGCAGGAGAATTTCCCCGGGGCTTTCTGTTCAAATGGAGATTTGCCAGCCAGTGGTGGGGCGGGGCGGCGGGTGTGGGGTGGGGTTGGGGGTGGTCAAGGGGGCGGCCGCTGGGCGGGGGGCGGGGGGGGGGGGGGGGGGAACGGCCGCGGGGGTCGGGGGCCAGAGCCTGAGATTCTGCATTTCTCACTTGCTCCCAAGAAATGCCATGCTG
The DNA here is from genome assembly GCF_023091745.1 of Budorcas taxicolor. Taxonomy (NCBI): domain Eukaryota; kingdom Metazoa; phylum Chordata; class Mammalia; order Artiodactyla; family Bovidae; genus Budorcas; species Budorcas taxicolor. The sequence goes on from NC_068920.1 coordinate 109,814,284, forward strand.
CTGGTCCTTGACCACAAGTGGAGCCCCAAGGCCAAGCCCCAGCACGTTCACATACTTGAGTGCCTGCATAACGCTCAATTATGTCTGACTCCGCAACACCGTGGACGGTAGCCCACAAGACTCATACTGTTGAGCTTTGCTCCAATTCCTGGGTCCCACTGTCTGCCCTCAGTTCCACCCCAGCTCCTTTGCTCCTGCCCCTTTGGGACAGCGTCACAAATCCGCTCTTCCTGAGGAGGAGGTTGATGACTGTGTTGGAGGGAATGTGACATCAACTTATTTAACTTATATGCAGAGTACATCATGAGAAACGCTGGGCTGGAAGAAACACAAGCTGGAATCAAGATTGCCGGGAGAAATATCAATCACCTCAGACATGCAGATGACACCACCCTTAGGGCAGAAAGTGAAGAGGAACTAAAAAGCCTCTTGATGAAAGTGAAACTAGAGAGTGAAAAAGTTGGCCTAAAGCTCAACATTCAGAAAACGAAGATCATGGCATCTGGTCTCATCACTTCATGGGAAATAGATGGGGAAACAGTGGAAATGGTGTCAGACTTTATTTTGGGGGCTCCAAAATCACTGCAGATGGTGACTGAAGCCATGAAATTAAAAGATGCTTACTCCTTGGAAGAAAAGTATTGACCAACCTAGATAGTATATTCAAAAGCAGAGATGTTACTTTGCCGACTAAGGTCTGTCTAGTCAAGGCTATGGTTTTTCCTGTGGTCATGTATGAATGTGAGAGTTGGACTGTGAAGAAGGCTGAGCGCTGAAGAATTGATGCTTTTGAACTGTGGTGTTGAAGACTCTTGAGAGTCCCTTGGACTGCAAGGAGATCCAACCAGTCCATTCTGAAGGAGATCGGCCCTGGGATTTCTTTGGAAGGAATGATGCTAAAGCTGAAACTCCAGTACTTTGGCCACCTCATGAGAAGAGCTGACTCATTGGAAAAGACTCTGATGCTGGGAGGGATTGGGGGTGGAGGAGAAGGGGACAACAGAGGATGAGATGGCTGGATGGCATCACTGACTCGATGGACGTGACTATGAGTGAACTCCGGGAGTTGATGATGGACAGGGAGGCCTGGCGTGCTGCGATTCATGGAGACGCAAAGAGTCGGACACGACTGAGCGACTGGACTGAACTGACATCAACTCCAACAGTCGCCCTTTGTCTCTCTGACAGGACTGACTGGCTTTAAGATAAAAGACTCACCACTGCAGACCCGATTTGATGAACAATTGAGGTTCACATATAAATGACATTTTTATTGTCTATTAGCATAGTTAGTAGAAGCTGCCATTTGCACAGGAGAGTTACTACCATAAGCCCCCTGGGACAACCTCTCCAAAAGATGTGTATTCATAGAGGTCATTATTCCCCATCTCTCAGTAGGAGTTTCAGATGAGAATTCTGGAAAGTTCAGAGCTAAAGGACATACTTCTTTGAACTCAAAAGATAAAACGTGCTTCTTTCACTTACTGACCAAGGATAGGAGTAAAGGCATTGTTTTCTTATGTAAAAGAAGAGACCAAAGTGGATGCCAGAACCAGAGAAAACACACATTGCTTTGTCCTAATGTTTCAACGTGAGCTGTGATCAACTTTTTTTGAGACAAGAGTGCTAATACTTTAACAGGAAATGTTTTTATTATATTCCTTAAAAAGTATACTGCATTCTAAGTGAAAGATTTCTTCAACAATAGGCCTACATAGTTACGTTTTATTTCTAATTATGCAACTCAGTGTGAAGATGTCATTCAATTTAAACAGTCACCCAAGTTTGGATTTTGCAGGGGTTGGGGGAGGGAAATAAAATGTAGAACTATCTATCATACTCTTCTATGATGGATGCCCAGTCCAACTGATAATGTGCTCATGTGCTTAGTCGTGGCTGACTCTTTGTGATCCCATGGCCTGTAGCCTGCCAAGTTCCTCTGTCTATCGAATTTTCCAGGCAAGCATATTGGAGTGGGTTGCCATTTCCTTTTCCAACTGATAATCAATCTTCCTTAATTACCAGAAACAAACCCTTTAACTTTCCTCCCTCCCTCCCTCCTTCCTCATTTATTCCCTCCCTTCCTTCTTTCCTTCTTTCCTTCCTTCATCTCCCAAGAAATCCTCATTGTTACACATCCATTTTAAACTCATTCTGAGAAATCAATACCCAGAAAAATAAATATTTTTCAAAATAAATATCCTTCTTTTAAATGAAATATCCCCTTTTTTCCACATTTCCCTTCAAACTCTCTTTACTGAATTCTTCACTTAGTTGCAGTTACAATCAAACATAACCCGTGACGTATTCCTTTTCAGTTGCTTCCTTCATTCCAGATGTGCACAAAATCTCTTTTTAATTTTTGTAATTAAAAAAAAATTGTTTTTGGAGTTGATCTGGGGGGCTTCCATGGTGGCTCAGGGGTAAAGAATCTGCCTGCCAATGCAGGAGATGCAGGTTCAGTCCCTGGGTTGGGAAGATCCCCTGGAGAAGGAAATGGCAACTCACTCCAGTATTCTTGCCTGGGAAATCCCATGGACAGGGGATCCTGGCCAGCTACAGTCCGTGGGGTTGCAGAGTCAGACACAACTTAAGTGGCTAAGCATGCATGCACAGCTGATTTACAACATTGTATTAACTTCTACTGGACAGCAAAGTGATTCAGTTATGCATATGTGTGTGCATGCTAGATCTCTTCAGCTGTATCTGACTCTTTGTGACCCTATGGAATATAGCCCGCCAGGCTCCTCTGTCCATGGGTTTCTCCAGGCAAGAATACTGGAGTGGGTTGCCATGACCTCCTCCAGGGGACCTTCCCCACCCAGGGATTGAACCTGAATCTCTTATATCTTGTGCAGTGGAAGGCAGGTTCTTTATCACTAGTGCCATCAGGGAAGCCCTCAGTCAAACATATATATATTCTTTTTCATATTCTTTCCCATTACGGTTTATCACAGGATATCGAATGTAGTTCATTCCCTGTGCTATACAGTAGGACCTTGCTTTTTATATTCCCTATATATAATAGTGTGCATAATCTCTCGCTTTTTAAAATTCAACCTACTTTATATCAAATGAATTAACAACCTTTCTCAGCCCCTCTTAAAATATCTCATTTTCTCTAGTTTCCAGAAATCAAAGTTATACAATTTCATGTAAAGATTTCACTTGCCAATGCAAGAAATGCAAGAGATCTGGGTTTGATCCCTGAATCAGGAAGATCCCCTGGAGGAGGGAATGGCAACCCACTCCAGTATTCTTGCTTGGAGAATTCCATGGGCAGAAAAGCCTGGTGGGCTACAGTCCATGGGGTCACAAAGAGACAGCAACTGAGAGACTGACCACACACACACACACACACACACACAGAAGTTCATGCAGTTTATTATATGATATTCTCTCAGGATGATATCAACCAAACCCGTGGGTGAGCCTTCTTCCAGCTGGCTTTCACGTCTACAGTTGTCCCATCTTATCTGCCTTGCTAACTTTTCACACATTCCTCTGAGTTCAGTGCAATTCCTTAGGATAGTTTTTCTTCCACCAATGGTCATTCTGGCCACCAGATATAAGCATCCATTCTGTTCAGTTTTCCATTATTTTGTTCTTTAAATGATCAGTGAGAGCTCTTATCACACATCTACTAGGCTTAAGTGTTTACTTGTCTATTTCCCACCTCCAGATTCTATAATTCTCAAAGACACACTTGTCCTCAACTCTTCATTCCTAACGATCCAGCCTAAAGCCTGAAAGAGACAGCTAGCACTGAAAGATCCTCTCAATAAAAAGCTCAGAGAATTCTTGGCTCTATTGGTATTTTTATTGTAGGTGTGTCCTCCATATTTTCTCCCATTTCTGTTTTTTGTTGTTCTTGTTAAATATCTACAGGTATTCATGTAAAGCCATGCTCTAGTGATTTTGCCCCAGACTTACTATTCACTTATTCCTTCTCCACTCTATAACTCTCATCAATTATAAAAGTTGTCTCTCTAGCTGATTCAGTTTCTATTTTATTGCCCTTCACCAAGGTCTTCAAAGCTTTGGGGGAATAATGATGAAAATTTCATAAAAGTTATAATAACATTCAAAACACTATTATATCTTCTTTTAACATGTCTTCTAGAGAACATCAGAAGACAGTGTACAGACTGAAAGTTTTCCTTTATGATTTTATCCTGTTCTTGCCTGGGAAACCCCATGGAGAGGAGAGCCTGGCTGGATACAGTCCTTGAGGTTGCAAAGAGTCAGATATGACTTAAGTGGCTGAACATACATGCACAGTTGACTTACAATGTTGTATTAACCTCTACTTGACAAATTTCCCTTAAACAGGAAGAACTGGGAGATATGTTCCCCAAATCCATTATATAACCTAATAGAAAAAGACTTTGCCACTATCATTATGAGTTAAAAGGTTAACTCATGATAACTCAGGTTACCAATGTAGGAACTAAAATTGAAAGACTCAATGAAGCACTTCAATACTATACCTGTGTTTTCTTTTTCACAGCCTCTCCATGCTCAAGAAACTGAACAAGAGATTTGGTAGAAGTTTTTTCTTCAGGACTTCTTGGAGGTTTTAGGACACCAGAAGCGATTAACCGGTTTCGGTTCTGTTCATATATGTAATCAGGCATCTTATGATCTTGGTGGACTTTTAGTACTGGCTTTGGGAAATAAAGAGACATGTTAATCTCTCAAAAATTAATGTGAACTGGTCTTATTCTTAACTACCTTTGGGTTCTGGCCCTGTTAGAAATTGGTCACCTTCCAGGACTACTTCCTATCTAGGCCACAATCATTATAGCAGCTACCACCAGCCTGTCCATGGCCTGCTGCATGAGTAAGCCTTTTCTACTTAGTTTCCATTAATTCTGCCTTTTAAACACCAATGAATACTTCTAAGGGTGATGTTATGACAGAAAGAGTGCAAAAGCATGAAATGACATACTCACTAATTGTTCAATACAAACCCCCTACCATTCACTACAACAGCTACTGTGGGAAGGATCATACATTCCTCCCACCTTACCCAAAAGTCACTGTTCACTTTCTATAGCCATAACTGGTTGAAGACCATCACAAAACCAGACAACCTGATTTTTCAAATGGGCAGAGAATCTGAATAGACTTATTTCCAAAGAGGAAGTACAGATGACCCACAGGCTCATGAATAGACGCTAAGTATCATTAATCATTAGGACAGTGCAAATCCAAACCATAGTGAGATATCACCTCACACCTGTCAGAATGATGGTTGTCAAAGAGACAACAAATAACAAGCATTGCTGAAATGAAGAGAAAAGGGGAAAACTGCTGGTGGGAATGTAAACTGGTACAGCCTCTATGGAAAACAGTATGGAGATTCTTTAAAAAATTCAAAAAAGAACTACCAGCAATTCCACTCCTGGCTATTTATCTGAAGAAATTAAAATAGTAATTCAAAAAGATATATGCACCCTATGTTCACTGAGGCTTTATTTACAATAGCAAGGATATGGAAGCAACCTAATAATCCATCAATACATACACACACACACACACACCGTGGAGTATTTTACTCAGCCATTGAAAAGAGTGGAATTTTGCCATTTGCAGCAACATGGATGAACTTGGAGGGTATTATGCTAAGTGAGGAGAAGGCAATGGCAACCCACTCCAGTACTCTTGCCCGGAAAATCCCATGGACAAAGGAGCCTGGTAGGCTGCAGTCCATGGGGTTGTGAAGAGTCGGACACGACTGAGCAGCTTCACTTTCACTTTTCACTTTCATGCATTGGAGAAGGAAATGGCAACCCACTCCAGTGTTCTTGCCTGGAGAATCTCAGGGATGGGGGATCCTGATGGGCTGCTGTCTATGGGGTCACACAGAGTCGAACACAACTGAAGTGACTTAGCAGCAATGCTAAGTGAATTAAGTCATACAGAAAGACAAATACTGCATGATATCACTTACATGTGGAATCCAAAAATACAACAAACCAGTGAATATAACAAAAAAGAAGCAGACTCATAGATATAGAGAACTAGTAGTTATCAGTGGGGCTGAAGGGGCAACACAGAGGTTGGGGAGTGGGAGATATAAACTATTGGGTATAAGATAGGCTATAAGAATATATTTCACAAAATCAGAAATAGAGCCAATATTTTTTAATAATTGTAAATGGAGTGTAACCTTTAAAAATTGTGTATAAAATACAACAAAATTCCAGTTATAAGATAAATAAGTACTATGGATATAATGTGCAAGATGATAGGTGCAATACATATGAAAGTTGTTAAAAGAGTCCTAAGGGTTCTCATTATAAGAAAAAATTTTTTTTCTTAAATTTTGTATCTATATGAAATGATGGCTCTTCACTAAACTTATCATGGTAAACATCTCATGATGTATGTAAGCCAAACCACTATGTTGTTGATGTCCTTAAGTTATAGAGGTAAACATCTCATGATGTATGTAAGCCAAATCACTATGTTGTTGATGTCTAACTTATAGAGTACTTTATGTCTATTATATCTCAATAAAACTGGAAGAAAAAAAAAGAGAGGCAACCAGATTCTATATGCCAGTTTAGTCAAAGAACACTGCACTTGGTATGGAAGTATTCAGCCACAGAAAATCAAACTCAAGACTCTAGACATAAATACCAACATTTGGAAATATAAGAACCAGAGAAATAGGTTAGCTACCATGGTGGGGATGCAATCAACAAAACTAGACTGTGGGACTATATAGAAAAATAACCAAATTTTATCAATAAAATATTTTTCCCAGGAAAAATAAAAGAGTTGATGGAGAACTTATAAATCAAGAGACTTAAGAGAAATATCAACCAGTTAGAAGAAAAATATCAACCAGTTAGTGCATAGATCTTATTTTGATCTAAATTTTAACAAGGACTTTGCAAACAAAATTATTATAAGACAATCAGGGAAATGTGAATTTTTTTAACAGTTTAAATTATTGTAACAGCTTTCCTGAGATATAATAGACATACATTAAGCTGTACTTTGGAGAAGGAAATGGCAATCCACTCCAGTATTCATGCCTGGAGAGTTCCATGGACAGAGGAGCCTGGCAGGTTACAGCCCATGGGGTTGGAAAAAGTCAGACACAACTGAGCAAGTAACACACAAACACACACACAAGCTGTACATATTTAAAGTGTCCAAACTGATGTGTTGACATAATTTGAAAGTCATATTATATATATATATATATATATTTATTTATTTATCTATGTTCTAGTTTTTTCATAAGATGTTTTTGGCCAACCCAATTATATATATGAAACAGAACTCAAACATGAACCTTCTTAGGTTCCTTTACAATACTCCTCCCTAGGTAAATACTGATCTGTTTTGCATCATTATACATTAATTTGCATTTTTCCAGACTTTTATGTAAATGCAATAAAATACTATGTATTTTTTGCCCAACCATCTTTCAGTATAATTAATTATGCTGAGATTCCTCTATGTTGTTTCATCCATAATTCATTTTTTTTAGGCTAAGTAGGAAACACCACAATTTATTCATTCATCTCTTGATGGACATTGTGGTTGTTTCCACTTTGGGGCTTCTAAAAACAAAATGCTGGAGGGGGATCAAGATGGTGGAGTAGAAGGGCATGGAGCTCACCTCCCCAAAAACACATCAAAAATCCAGCTACAGGTGGAACGAGTCTCACAGAAAACCAGTTGGAAACTTGCAGAAGATCTATACAACCAAAGCTGCAAGAAAGATCTCCAGGTAAAGGGGTAGAAAGAGGAGGGGGTGGGAATGGCATGCTGGACAGAACTGGCACCCCTGGGAGGGATCTATAAAGGAGAGAAGTTCCACGAGATCAGACCGTCACCCCGGGAAACCCCCTGGCCTGCTGGGAGGTCCACTAGGGCAGATAGAGAGCCTGGAGAAGGCTAATTCGAATTGGGAAGAGTGTGGGTGTGCTGACTTACTGTCAGGGCAGACAGAGACCACTGCTAGTCACTGCTGCCATACCACACTCCCCAATTACAAGTACACACCATAACAGGCTCACCAAGGCAAAGTGCCAAGTCTTGGACAGACACACCCTGGGAGAGGACTCCATCTACCTGCAGAGAGATAAGCTGGAAGGCCTAGTATGTGATCCTGATCAAACCTTGGATCCCTTTGCCTGCACACACAGTGCAGGAGCAGGTCTGGTCCTTGTGGACTTTGTCAGTGTGCACACTAAGTGGGGCCACAGAAATGCACAGCAGCTAGGCTCCGAGTCCCTGGTAGACATGCCAGAGGAAGGAATACACAGGTTTTGCTTATTTCTGGCAGCAGAACTCTGGCCCTGCCCACTTTACACTGCAGTTTGGAGCTGGATCTGGGGAGGACAGTTCTGGGACAGGTCAGCAAACAGGCAGCCCAGGTCCCAGGTGGCAGCAAAACCACTTAGATTCCTGCAGCCACCAGCACCCTGGCCCCAGCTTCATACCAACAGTAGATGTGGGACAAACACACAGAGAGGCAAGATCATGGGCTGCTTCTGGGTGGAACCATGGCTGTCTGCATGCACCATCCACAGGTTCACTGTGACCATATGGGCCTCACTTGCTTTAACAGTCACCTCCTGTGGGGCAGGGCATCCACTTGTTGATGAAAAATTAATCAGTTGGTTAATGAAGAAATGGAAAGTTTTATTCAAGACATATTTGAGGATTACAACACAGACAGAGAACCTCAGAAAGCTCTGAGAATTCTTCTACTTGTTAGAAGTCAAGGCACAGTTATATAAGTGTTTTTGAGACAGAGATGTACATTAGATGTACATCAAATGACATATTGGCAGTTTACATGATTCAGATCCAAGTATGGCCACGGTGGGTCATGTGACCATGTATGAGATCAAGAAGGAATGTTATCATTCAAGGAGCTGTCTTGTTGATTCTGGGAGATGTTGCTTTTTATGGTTGAACAGGTATTCCTGCCTCTGAGAGAGGTCTAGTTGATGCACATTGCAGACACACAAAGCACTGTGCAAGGAGAGAGAAGGACAAAGGGCAGAGAATTTTTTATGTTTCAATTCTTCTTGTCTTGCCATAAAATACAAATTTTATTTCATATACTCAAGGGCAATGGATCCTGATTAAACTCAACCTTCAGGGTTTCTATTCCCATAACTAGAGAACAGACCCCCTCCCCAACAGGGCAGTGACAGCCATGGAGAAAAATAGAGACCTCACCCAACATCCAGCGCTAGCTCTGGAGACCACAATGTCTACCATCACAGCTACTATCAAGGGATAACAGCAAACACACTCAGGATAGATGTAGCTGGCATTCAGACCAAGCCAGCCACTACACAAAAATACAGTCTACATAGGAACACTCCTTCAAACACCAACTAGATAACTGCTTCTCCTAAATTCACAGAGACAGAGAAAGTTTAAGTGAAATGAAAAAGTGGAGGACCCATTCTCAGGTAAAAGAACAAGAGAAATTTCATGAAAGAACAAATAATGAAATAGACTTCATTACACTATTAGACCCCAAGTTCAAAAAGAAGATAATAAAAATGCTGAAGGAATTGAGAAAGATGACTGATGGAAATGCAGATCATTGTAACAAGGAACTAGAAAGTGTAAAGAAGAACCAATCAAAATTACACAGCTCAATTGGTGAGATAAAAACCAATCTAGAAGCAATAAATAGCAGACTAAACAACAAATAAGAGTGAAAAAGTGATCTGGAAGACAGAATAATGGGAATCACCCAATCAGAATGGCAGACAGAAAGAAAAATGAAGGGAAAAAAGCAACACATAAGACATATGGAGTAATACAAAGCATGCCAACCTATGCATAATCTATTTGCATACACTGTCTATGCATATCAGTCTATTTGTCTATCTTGACACCGATAGTATAATGTCTTCGTTATTGTAGTTTTATAGGAAGTGTTGAAATCAAGAGTGTTAGTTCTTTTTCAATGTTGTTTGCTTGTTCTAAGTCCTTTGCATTTCTCTATGAATGTTAGAATCAGTTTGTCAATTTCTACCAAAAAAAAATATTACATGGACTGTGATTGGAATTATGCTGAATTTATAGGTCAATTGGGGAGCACTGACATCTAAAAATATTTCTTCTAAACCACACAGCATCATTCTTCATTTATTTAGATCTTTAATCTCTCTGTTATATTTTGTAGTAGTCACGTACAGATGTGAATGCTGGACCATAAAGAAGGCTGAGCACTGAAGAATCGATGCTTTTGAATTGTGGTGCTGGAGAAGACTCTTGAGAGTCCTTGAATCAGTCCTAAAGGAAATCAGCCCCGAAAGTGGACAAGGATAATACCAAGAAAAGAAAACTGCAAGCCAATACTGTTGACAAACATAGATGCAGAAATCAATAAAGTAGCAAACAGAATTCAGCAATACCTTAAAAGGAGCATACACTATGATCAAGTGGAATTTGTTCCTGGGAAGAAATGAATTTTGGGGTTCCAAAATTGGGGACTGGCATCTCTGAAGGCTTGTCCATTCAGTCTGGCAGGTGATAAAGCCTGGGACTCAATCAGATGACATATCCTCTAGGATTCATTCCGGTGACATCACCCAATCTAAAGGAGCCTGCGGTTTGTCTTAACTAGGTTCCCGATATTATTTTCTTTACAGTAACCATCATTAGATGACATTGCTCAGTTTATTTACTTAGGATCATTAGAATGCCAACCGGAATCTTGTCTGCCTTGTTCATTGCTGTTTCCCCAGGGCATGACTCAGAGACTGGATGATAGCAGGTATCGAGTAAATATTCAACATATATGAATTTATCACACTGATATCAAATGGAGCTTACTTTAATCATCAAAGGTTCATTATACACTTTTGCCAAGTGAAGTAAATCCATCAGAGAGAAATAAGTGTAAAAGTAGATGGGAAAGTCACATTAAAAGTCATAAAAAGTTCATGGGGAAAAAATAGTAAGGAGGCCCAGATACTCCCCACTACACATAGTACAGGCACACTGCTCTCTGGAGAAGGGAGCAGCTACAGCAGTACCCTACCCACCTTGCAAAATGGAAGTTCAAGGACAAGAGCATCTGTTACTTCGTATTTTTTGTTAATCTAAATTGCAATTGGTTGTATAGCTTTCTTTGTATTTAAGCTGTTTATTTTCTTCTTAAATATTTGAATTAATTCCTTCAGTTCAATTCAGTCGCTCAGTCATGTCTGACTCGTTGCTACTCCATGGACTGCAGCACGCCAAGCTTCCCTGTCTATCACCAACTCCCGGAGCTTGCTCAAATTCATGACCATAGAGTCAATGATGTCATCCAACCATCTCACCCTCTGTTGTCCGCTTCTCCTGCCTTCAATCTTTCCCAGCATCAGGGTCTTTTAAAATGAGTCAGTTCTTCACATCAGGTGGTCAAAGTAGTGGAGTTTCAGCTTCAGCATCAGTCCTTCCAATGAATATTCAGGACTGATTTCTTTAGGATTGACTGGTTTGATCTCCTTGCTGTTTAAGGGAGTCTCAAGAGTTTTCTGCAAAAGCATCAATTCTTTGGTCCTCAGCTTTCTTTATAGTCCAACTCTCACATCTATACATGACCACTGGAAAAATCATAGCTTTGACTAGATGAACCTTTATTGCAATGTCTCTGCTTTTTAATATGCTGTCTAGGTTGGTTATAGGTTTTCTTCCAAAGAGCAAGCATCTTTTAATTTCATGGCTGTAGTCACCATCTGCAGTGACTTTTTTCCTAGGTTAATCTTTTTTTACATAAAGTAACATTAAAATCAAGTAATGAAATCAGCACTATGGATCTTCAAGAATGTCCACCTCCTGCATGAATTCGTACTTAAATTTGAGAAGCAATGGAATAAGGGTTAATGTCCATTACATATATATATATATGTATATATATATATATATACAGTTAAACATATACATATATATGCATATGTTTTTTAAAACCTCAAAAGCTGATAGGAAAAAAGCAAACAACTTAATTTTAAAGTGAAAAATGGTTATGAACAGAATCCATGAAATAAGTAAGATGCGTTCCACTGAATGAATAAAAATACACTCAGTGTCCACCACATATATACTGCCTCCCACTCTTCTTTTACACTTTTCCTTCTCTCAATTCTCCAATCTCTGACTCTCTTTTTTATGATAACTGTCATTAACAGCAATCGGATATTTATCCTTTCTCCATGCTCAAACAATTTTACATAACTTTTACATAATGTTGTATATAAAATACATATTTTTACATGGTTTGTTAACTTTATTAATAAGATGCGAACCACAACAACAATGTGATGTAATTTTCACCTATCAGTCTAGCAAAAATAAGAGAAGTGATAGCCTCAGTTCTGCCAAAGATGTGGATTCTTAAAATTATTTTTCAGACATGCACAAAATTTTTCAGGACACTAGGCATTTGCTTGAAAATAATAAATAATACAATTATACATATTACTCTTACTGAAGTTTCTAGTATGAAATGGTACCCGAGTACCTAAAACAGTCTTACAACTGACATGGTTAAGTATCCTTATTGCACATAATGCTAGAAAGGATTTATGTGCTACAGAACTTTTTCATCACAGCATCCACATCCCACCACCTCAAACAGTTCTTTTAGAACTCAACGTTTTTAAAAATAAATAATTATGTTTACATGCTCTTAAACAAGTCCTAACTTTCAAGTTTTCATTCCTTCTTTGTTAATTAAGAGTCTAGAAATTATTGCCATTCCCCCAAAGCAACTCTGCAAACTTCTACCTAAAAGTGGCTAACATGCTGGTTTTCAACCTTACCAAAGGCTCCAGTTTTATAGGCTGCTGTCGTTTTCTCGTCCTCTCCTGAGCTTTTGTAGTGTGTTCAAATGTCAGGAATTGTGTATCACTTTGATTTTCCGTGGGTGTTACAAAACTCAGTCTTCCCTTTGCTCTTATACTATTCAGTCTTGTAAGCAAAGGGTTTTCTGACAGCTCTCCAATACTTTTCAGGTCCAACTCATTCTCTGAGAGATTAAAAGCCATCTTCCTCCCTGGAGAGGTCAGGGTCAAGAAAAGAAAAATGAAAAGTAAAGCGAAAGAATTGGGGAAGTAGGGTTAAGCAGAGGTGTTTTAAGAACCAAGCAGAGCTGCATTTGCTTATCCCCAAAGAAAACCTATCAAAGTTACCCCATTCTTCCCAAACTAAGGACTTGAATTAGAGTAATGAAAACTATGCCTGGCCTTCTAGAAGACCCACAACTTGGGTGGGACCCAGGAATTTGCATTTATAATAACTTTTTAGGTGATGGTGTTGCTGCCTCTGATTTTGGGGACCACATACCTGCATGCATGCTAAGTTGCTTCAGTCATGTCCAACTCTTTGAAACCCTATGGACTGTAGCCCTCCAGGCTCCTCTGTCTATGGGATTCTCCAGGCAAGAATCCTAGAGTAGGTTCCCATGTCCTCCTCCAGGGGATCTTCCCGACCCAAGGATCGAACCCATACATCTCTCCTGCATTAGCTGGCAGGTTCTTTACCACTAGTGCCAACTGGGAAGCCCACTAGTCCAGATTTGGAAGGATTAATAGAAATGAAATCATAGTGAGATCCTTTCTCACACTTGAGTGTGCAAAATATTTCTGAGGGTGGCAGTGGTGTTCAAAAGAAAGGTAATTCTAACACAGGCAATCTGAGATATCTAGCCTAGATACTTATAGATAAACCAAATAAAGGGGAAAAAAAAGAGTTGATGGCTAAATCATAAAATAGTGCTTTGGGATTTTATGAGGATGAGAATCACTGGAGAAGCTTGTGAAAAAGCAGATTCTAATTCATAAACTTTGAGTAGTAAGGCGCCAGAATACTAGAACTATCAGGCTTTTGTAATGGTCTTGTACTTTCACCAACACTCACACTCCAGTCCCATCACATGGATGGAAATACTTTTCTTAAAAACAGTATTATCACACACAAGGTCTTAAACCAGGAGTCAGCAGGTCCAGGTTTAGTCTAGAACAGCACTGGCCAATCAAAATACAATGCAAATCTCCTATGTAATTAAAAAATTTTAAGTAACCATATTTAAAAACAAAAAGGAACATAAAAAGAATTTTTTACCTTTTTATTTTGTATTAGGGTAGAGCCAATTAACAAACAATGTTGTGATAGTTTCAGGTGGACAGTGAAAGGACTCAGCCATACATATACATGTATTCATTCTTACCCAAACTCCTCTCCCATCCAGGCTGCCATGTAACATTGAGCAGAGTTCCCTGTGTTATACAGTAGGTCCTTGGTTGTTATCCATGGTAAATATAGCAGTGTGTACATGTCTTCATCCCAACTTCTCCCTCACTACCCCTTTCCCCCGTGCTTCCCCCTGGCAAACATAGAGTTCCTTTTCTAAGTCTGTGAGTTAAAAATAAATTAATTTTAATAATGTTTTTTATTTAATATAACTAAAATATTATCATTTCAACATATAATCAGTATAAAATTTGTTAATGTGATAGTTTTATTTTTTTGTTACTACATTGTGGAACTATTTCACCTTTAGGACACATTTTAATTCAGAAGAGGCGCACCCCCCCTCCCCGTGTGGCTAGTGGCTACCATATTGAAAACAGGTCCAGATCTGACCACTCAGTGAGAGATCTTGAACAAGTCTCTTGGTATCTCTATTCCTCAGTTTCCAGCCCTGTAAATTGGTAGGTAGGTAGTAGGTATCATTAAAATACGACTTTCTCTGCCTCTCTGAGCCTTTCCTTCTATATTCCCAAGGTCATGCTGAGTCTCTTGCCTAGAAGTCGTAGTTCAGCCCCACAGCTCGATTCCTCAGGACTCACCAAGTCAGGCTAGAGAAGCAGCCGCCTCAGAGGGTCTCCTGAGACACAGCAAAGACAGATCTGGGAGTAGAAAGTTGTCTCTTAAGCCTAGACTGTTTCCCGTTGCCTAGCAGCCACCGGACCTCCACTGATGCTTACTGCGCCCTGTGCGCGATCTGTCGCCACTGGCAACCCCTCAGCCAACTGCTGCTCAGATTCTGAGTCCGGGACTGTGCTGGGCAGTCGAGCCAATGACTGTCTCGGAATGTTTTCTTCGTCGCTGTTTGGTGGGAGAGCCAGCACTAGACCTACCGGCTCTTGAGCGCCAGGCTGGAAGGCGGTGCAACCGAAGAAGTTGGTAACGTCTGCTTGTTCCTTCGCTTGTCAGCGGCTCCCGCTCACGACCCCTCCCTCCTCCAGTAGTGTTTTCTGTTGCTCTTCCAGAGGTTTGAGACTGCCTGAGATTCGCTTTAATCCAGCTTTGTCTGGTTGGAGGAATCAAGTGCTTTTGTAGACAGTTCAGGCCCCCGGTCTCCGAGAGAGCGACCGTCCTGCATCTCTGTCCCACCCATTGACCTCCTTCCAACAGTGTCCTAAAACACTAGGAATGCGGGCTCTTCCCCTCAACCTCCACCCTGTCCTTTCTACTTATGTTCTTTTTCTACCTGAAAGGTAATTTAGTGTCCTCAGTGTCAGGCACAGCAAGCCCATATTACTTGGTCTCTGCACTATGTTCGCCAAAACAGACCCTGGATCTTGCATGGTCTTTGCGTGCGTGCTAAGTCATTTCAGTCGTGCCTGACTCTGAGACTCCATGAACTGTAGCCCTCCAGGCTCCTCTGTCCATGGGATTCTTCAGGCAAGAATACTGGAGTGGGTTGCCGCGCGCTCCTCCAGGGGATCCTCCCCACACAGGGACTGAACCTGTATCTCTTACCTCTCTCCTACATTAGCAGGCGGGTTTTCTACCACTAGCGGCACCTAGGAAGCCCCTATGGCTTTTAGACCCACCTATTAAGGTGGTGCAGTGGTAAAGAATCCGCTTGTCAGTGGAGAAGATTCAAAGTGAAGGGTTCGATCTCTAGATGGGGAAGATCCCCTGGAGGAGAAAATGTCAACTTGTGGCAGTATTCTTGCCTGGGAAATCCAATAGACAGATGAACCAGACGGATTCCAGTTCGTGCGGTCGCAGAAGAGTTGGACAGGACTGAGGGATTAAACACACAACAAACAACAAGTCTCCAATGACTGCTGGCAATGCTATATGGAAGCAGCCCCACGGATGCCCCATGCAGGTGCCTACTTCCCCATGCAGGTGCTTACTTCCCCATGCAGTTGCTTACTTTAGATGCCTTATCCCAGTTAGTGATCAGGTGAAGCAGTCCTTTCACCTGTCTGGGGTAAATATTCCACCAGATGACAGTCTTGGTTTTCAGCCTCCCCTCAAAAATAACATAATCACCTCTGAAAGTCATTGTTTTACTTTTTCGTTTTTGGTCCTTTTTGTTTTAACCTTGATATGTGTTTCTTGTCTTGAACACAAAGCCGTATATGAAGTGCTCTACATATTAAACTCACAACATGCATTTTATCAATCTTAAGATACTCAGGTATGAATTTTACAAAGTAGAAAGACATGTAACATGTCTCTGCTTACAAAGACATGTCTCTGCTTACAAAGTAGAGAGTCATGTAACATTAAAGCTGGAAGGGATATAACAGACCACTCAATCCAACTGCTTCCCCATTTCATTAAAAAGAGAGATGAGACCCAGAGAGAAAGTAAGTAATTTACTCCAGGTCAGGCACTTAGCCCTGGTAGAGATAAAACTAGAATACAAATCTCCTAATTCTTAATCAGGACTAGGAAACAGCAAGAGAGAAACTTCAGTTTAGAAACAATCAAAAACCTCAAATGTAGACATCATAAGGTACACACAAGTAATCAATCAGAGTGAATAAAATACAAACTAATAATGAAAAAAATTCAAAACCAACCCAATATACATCAAAGCATATTATAATAATATGTAATGTGAGACACACCTCCCAAAATAGATTACATTTTGGATGTGCAATGAATATTTTTATCTGTTCCTTTCAAAGTTTATGCAGTGGGAGACAAAAATCTATTGCTCCTCAGGTCAAGAATCCCTTTGTTAGTAGATGAAGGTGTCTGTATTCTAATGTTAGTTTATGAAGCTAAGGATTTCATTCCTAGAGCCAAGAATGGTGAGGATAGGAGACATGGACACACACAGTTTTATGAAGGTATTGCTATATTGAACACTACTCATCAAATCTCTCACAACTTATTTTTTTTAATGTGGCAAGATGTTATCTCCATTATCAAATACATACATACCCAGTTGCTTCTGTCATGTCTGACTCTTCGCTATCCCATGGACTGTAGCCCACCGGGCTCCTCTGTCCATGGGATTTTCCCGACAAGAATACTGGAGTGGATTGCTATTCAGTCCTATTGAATACCTAATATATCAACACAAATAGGAGCTTTGTTTATTGCATGTTAATTGTTTCATAGTTTCTGCAATAGCAATGATTGTTCCTATTTATTGAGTGCTTATGTGCCAGGTTTAGTTCAGTTCAGTTCAGTCCAGTCGCTCAGTCGTGTCCGACTCTTTGCGACCCCATGAATTGCAGCACGCCAGGCCTCCCTGTCCATCACCATCTCCCGGAGTTCACTCAGACTCACGTCCATCGAGTCAGTGATGCCATCCAGCCATCTCATCCTCTGTCGTCCCCTTATCCTCCTGCCTTCAACCCCTCCCAGCATCAGAGTCTTTTCCAATGAGTCAACTCTTCGCATCAGGTGGCCAAAGTACTGGAGCTTCATCTTTAACATCATTCCTTCCAAAGAAATCCCAGGGCTGATCTCCTTCAGAATGGACTGGTTGGATCTCCTTGCAGTCCAAGGGACTCTCAAGAGTCTTCTCCAACACCACAGCTCAAAAGCATCAATTCTTCGGCGCTCAGCCTTCTTCACGGTCCAACTCTCACATCCATACATGACCATAGGAAAAACCATAGCCTTGACTAGACGGACCTTAGTTGACAAAGTAATGTCTCTGCTTTTGAATATACTATCTAGGTTGGTCATAACTTTTCTTCCAAGGAGTAAGCATCTTTTAATTTCATGGCTGCTGTCACCATCTGCAGTGATTTTGGAGCCTCCAAAAATAAAGTCTGTCACTGTTTCCACTGTACTATGCTATATATTTTTCATTTGTTCTCTCAAATATATCCAACAAACCTGAAATTCCCATCTCATAGCTAAAGAACTAGGCTACAAAAGATTTACAAGAACAGATTATGAAAGCAGTAATACTAAGTGAAAATGCTTGAAATTTTTTGAGCACTAAGTTAAGTTTTATATGCTGGACCTTTGTAAAATGTTTTCTACTATTATACTGTTCATTGCAACAGCTCATATTGTTTTAGAGGTATTAATATACCTATTCCACCAAAAAGGAAATTGAGGCTTAAAGAGGTTGATTTACCCAAGATCACTCGAGAAGTGGTAAATGGTAGAGCTAAGATACACATTCAGATTCATGAAATTTAAGTTAAAGTTCCAAAATATTAGTCATGGAATTTTGCTTCCGGAGGTATGGTAGACTATATTCTTAAAAATTCCTGAAGCAAAACTCCTGTGTATTTGGATAAACTCCAAGGCACATTATTTTAACTGTATTGCTGAACTCACAAGAATAAGAGAATCATAACAACAGAGTACTGTTGATGGAAATGTAAATTGGTGCAACCACCATAGAGTAGAAAACCATAGAGATTCTCAAAAATTCGAGAATACAACTACCGTGTAGTCCAGCTATTCCACTTCTGGCTATTTACGCAAAGAATACATATTTTCTAATATATTAGAAAAAATATATTCACCCCTATGTTCATCACAGCATTATTTACAATAGCCAAAATATGGAAACAACCTAAAGCCCATGAATAATGAAGGGATAGAGAAGATGTGGTACGTATACGCAATGGAATACTACTCAGCCATAGAAAGCAAAATCTTGCCATGAGACAATAAGTATGGATCTTGAGGGTATTATGCTAAGTGAAATAAGACAGAAAAAGACAAAGACCATATTATTTCACTCATTCATATATGGAATATAAAATAATAATAATAAATGAACAAACCAAAGCAAACAAAAACATAGGTATTACAGAGAGCAGAGATGTGATTGCCAGGGGGACTGCAGGTGGTGGAGAGGAAAAAAATGGGGATCAACTCTATGATGATGGGTGGAAACTAAATTTTTGATGGTGAGCACACTGTAGTGTATACAAAAGTTGAAATAATGTGTACAATGTTATATACTTGAGATTTATGTCAGATACCAATGTTTTGGCAAAAAAAAAAAAGAAACCAAACTATACTTAAAAGTGTGTGTAGCCAATTGTTTGTAAGTTACACTTTAGTAAAATTTATTCAAGAAATAATAAAATTGTATGCACAAACTTTTTAAAAGAGTAACAGTTATTCCTAGAATTACACTTCAAAATCACTTGGAAGTATGAAAGTGAAAGTGTTAGTGGCTGAGTCATGTCTGACTCTTTGCTACCCATGGACTGTAGGCCTCGCGGCTCCTCTTTCCATGGGATTCTCCAGGCAAGAATACTGGAGTGGGTAGCCATTCTCTTCTCCAGGAGACCTTCCCAACCTTGGAATCGAACCCTGGTCTCCCATCTGAGCCACTAGGGAAGCCCAAAAATCATGTGAGGCTTTTCTAAACATACGGATTTCCAGGCTCATGCCAGACCTGGTAAATAGGGATCTTTGATATTGGCGTTTAGGCAAATATAAGCTTAAAAATCTCTATATGTAAATCAAATGAACATCTCTGGCTAGGAATCACATCTACAGGTGAAAATATATGAGGATTAAAAGATGTTACATTAAATAGGTCATAAAACAGTTTGCATAACATGATTATATTTTTACAAGCAGAAATGTATGTAAACTCAGCAAACTGTATGGAAGAAAAATATAGTAGTTTATGAGATTTGTGGGTATTTTATACTCTGCTCCTCTGTATATTCAAAAATAAAAGCTGTGTACTGCTTTTGTATACAAAAAAGCAGACGGTGGCTCAGACTGGAGACCCAGGTTTGATCCCTGGGTCGAAAAGATCCCCTGGAGAAGGGAATGGTTACCCACTCCAGTGTTCTTTCTGGAAAAGTGAGTTATTTTTAAGTTAACAAAGAAAATGTATGAGCGCATAAAATAGAGGGACCATGAATTTGGTGGAGGCCAGGGTGAATGGAGCAGGGACACTGGTGGAGGATTTAGCCTTCAGTGTAAACAAGACACACCTTCCTCCATGTGGAGGGAAGGAAGGTGGAAGTAGATTAGATGGATTGGTAGATTTGGGCCAGATTTCCTCTTTTTCTCTGTGAAGCAGGAAGTAAGCTCAGCCGCAGATAAGAATGGACGTGGGGGTGGTCAGGCTCCTTATAATTTATATGGTGGTGGTGGGATAACCCATCTTTAATCTTGACTGTTCACAGTTTAGTTTCAGGGTCTGTAAAACTGCTTAAAATTGTGTTCATGGGTGGGAGGAATTGAGAGATTGGGATTGATGTGATTGATACTGTGTATAAAATAGATAACTAATAAGAACCTAGAGTACAGAACAGGGAACTCTGCTTAATGCACTGTGGTGACCTGAACAGGAAGGAAATTGAGAGAGGGGACATAAGTGTTTGTTTAGGTGATTCACTTTGCTGCACAGTAGAAACTGACACAACGTTGTGTCGCAACTATATTACAATAAAAACTAATTAAAAAAATACCTACAAGAAATTGTAATCATGTTTTGTTCTCAGCTGTTTGACTTTCAAAGGAGTCTGTGATCAATCGCCGCTCAGAGTTGGGAACTCTGCCCATCGGAAGTGGTGATGGAGGTGGTGGCCGTGATGGTATCATATTCTGTTGCTCTATCACCACCCTGTGGTCAAATGGATGTACTGCCAAAGGTGGATTTGAAGCACAGAGTTTGAACTTCCCACGTTGCTCAGGGGTAAAGGACCCACGTGCAGGAGTTCAATTTCTGGGTGCTCTCCCGAAGATCTCTGGAGCAGGAAATGGCAACCCATTGCAATATTCTTGCCTGGGCAATCCTATGGCAGAGAAGCCTAGTGAGCTACGGTCCATGGGGCTGCAAAGAGTCAGACACGACTTAGCCACTAAACAGTAACAGCAACAACAAAAATTTTTCCTCCAAAATGTTGAACCAATGTTAATTATTCATGAATGAGAAGACCCGCCCAAGCCCAGATAATTATATTCCAATTAAAGATTGTTACAGAAGTGATCTCTGAGCCAGTGTTGAATGTTTCTGAAAGGCCAAAAACATTATGTGTATTGAGACTGACTAGGAGAGTTTTGAAACCCCCTGATGCCCAGGCCGGATGCCATGCTAATTAAACTCTCTAAGAGTGAGAGACCCAAGCATCAGGGTTTTATCGAATGACCTCTTCCCCATGTGATTCCAATGTCCAACCAAGTCCAAGGGCCTCAGCCACAAGTCCTTGCTCTTCCAGGTGTGCTCCATGAGCCAGCAGCGTTGGCACCCCCCCACCCCCAGGAGCTTGTTAAATTGTGGGATCTCAGGTCCTGCCCCACGTCTCCTGCATCAGTCTGTATTTTAAATGATTCTCCGGTGACTCACTGCATTTCAAACCAAATTCTGTTACAGATCAGAATGACTGTCCAGTAGGCCCGCTGGATATGCAAGGCAGGAACGGTGTTTAAAAGGTGGGCTTTTCATCTCTGATCACGTCCAGCTACAAAACATGTGTGACTTCTATGCCACTGCTGAACACTTCTAGTTGTCTGAAAGATTCTTTTCTTTTAGTAGATGTCAAAATATACTTTCTAGCCAGTTCTGCAAATTGCCCCCATGATCTCTTTTAAAATATTTGAAGGATTTCCCTGGTGGTCTAGTGGTTAAGAATATACTTGCCAATGCAGGGGACACAGATTCTATCTCTGCTCCAGGAAGATTCCACATGTTAAGAGACAGCTAAACCCACGCGCCACAACTACTGAGCCTGAGAGTGACAACTATGGAAGCTCATGCGGCCTAGAGTCCTTGCTCTGAAACAAGAGAAGCCTGTGCAATGAGAAACCTGCACACAGTCATTTGAAAGTAGCCACTCACTAGAGAAAGCAGCAACGAAGACCCAGCACAGCCAAAAATAAGTAAATAAAATAGAACAACAACTTGCAAGATTACAAATCTCTCAAATTTAGAATGAAAACCGTGACACACTTAGATTAAAAAATAAAATTATTTGAGAGCAGAAATGTCTTGCCTTAATCTTCCTTCTTTGAAACCCTCCCTTTCAACCTTCCAGTTTCTTTCAGTTCAGTTCATTCGCTCAGTCGTGTCCGACTCTTTGCGACCCCATGAATTGCAGCACGCCAGGCCTCCCTGTCTATCACCAACTCCCAGAGTTCACTCAGACTCATGTCCATTGAATCAGTGATGCCATCCAGCCATCTCATCCTCTGTTGTCCCCTTCTCCTCCTGCCTCCAATCCCTCCCAGCATCAGAGTCTTTCCCAATGAGTCACCTCTTTGCATGAGGTGGCTTCAGCATCATTCCCTCCAAAGAAATCTCAGGGCTAATCTCCTTTAGGATGGACTGGTTGGATCTCCTTGCAGTCCAAGGGACTCTCAAGAGTCTTCTCCAACACCACAGCTCAAAAGCATCAATTCTACGGCGCTGAGCTTTCCTCACAGTCCAACTCTCACATCCATACATGACCACTGGAAAAACCATAGCCTTGACTAGACGGATCTTTGTTGGCAAAGTAATGTCTCTGCTTTTCAATATGCTATCTAGGTTGGTCATAACTTATCTTCCAAGGAGTAAGCGTCTTTTAATTTCATGGCTGCAGTCACCATCTGCAGTGATTTTGGAGCCCAGAAAAATAAAGTCAACCACTGTTTCCCCATCTATTTGCCATGAAGTGATGGGACCAGATGCCATGATCTTCGTTTTCTGAATGTTGAGCTTTAAACCAACTGTTTCACTCTCCACTTTCACTTGCATCAAGAGGCTTTTTAGTTCCTCTTCACTTTCTGCCATAAGGGTGGTATCATCTGCATATCTGAGGTTATTGATATTTCTCCCGGCAATCTTGATTCCAGCTTGTGCTTCTTCCAGCCCAGCGTTTCTCATGATGTGGAACCTCCAATCTGGGCTTTCCCGGTGGCTCAGCATTTGCACTGCAGGAGACACAGAAGATGTGGGTTTGATCCCTGGGTTGGGAAGATCCCCTGGAGGAGGGCATGGCAACCCACTCCAGTATTTTTGCCTGGGGAATTTCATGGAGAGGAGCCTGCGGTCTACAACCCATAGGGTTACTAAGAGTCAGACACGACTGAAGCAACTTAGCATGCACCCACTAGTGTGCAGAGTGGCAGAGAAGGGGTGGGTTTGTGGGACTGAGCCCTTAAACTGTGGTGTCCAACACTGCTTCCAGGTAAATCTTTGTCAGAACTGAGTTGGATTGTGGAGACTTGGCTGGTGTCTAAGAAGTTTGTGTTGGCATGAGAAAAACCCCTCCGCCTGCCACATGTTGGAAATGGGGTCAGAATCTTAAAAGCATAGAGCAGGGGTTAGCAAGTACCATCCCATGAGTCAAATCCAGACTGTTGCCTGTTTTTGTACACCAAGTTTTACTGGAATACAGCCATGATCATTTATTTACGTATTTGTTGTTCAGTTGCTCGGTCGCATGACTCTTTGCCACCCCATGGACTGCTGCAGCACGCCAGGCTTCCCTGTCCTTCATCATCTCCTGGAGCTTGCTCAGACTCATGTGCATGGAGTCAGTGATGCCATCCAATCACCTTGTCTTCTGTCATCATATTTACATATTTACTGTAGCTATTTTTGCACTATAACAGCAGAGTCATATAGTTGTGACAGAGACTATCCGACCCACAAATATTTACTATCTGGTCCTTTAAAGAAAAAGTGTGCTGACTCCTGCTATAGTAAATAAACATAATGTAGTAAATAAAAATATAAAAAAGGATGCACCAAGTCAGGATAAACTACGATTCTTTTTTTTTTTCAATTTTATTTATTTATTTATTTAAATTTTTATTTTTACTTTATTTTACTTTACAATACTGTATTGGTTTTGCCATACATTGACATGAATCCACCACGGGTGTACATGAGTTCCCAAACATGAGCCCCCCTCCCACCTCCCACCCCATATCATCTCTCTGGATACAATTCTAACTTCAGTTAGATTAAATCTCCTGGGAAATGTCTCATTTCTGTCAATTTTTTTGCCTTTGTAGACACTTTATAGTTTGTATCATCATTTTTGGTCTTTAGACAAGTTGGAAATAGGTAAGCTAATACCAGAGTCTAGTAACTGTGTTTGCAAATGGTAAGAAGACAGTGAGTGACACCTAGTGGACAATAGCAGGAAGTTCTGAAACTTACACTGCCCAAGGCACTGAGATATTTGACTAAAAAGTGTTTGGAAAGATTATTCTTATAGACTCTTGGGCAAATGTGGCATTTTGAATATACCCAACTACTTTCATCCCTCCCTACAACTGTACAAAGGATTTTTTAAAGTTATAAACTCAGAGAAATTAGGAGAATGGGAGAAGAGACAATAGGTATAAAAATCTGGATTCTAGAAAGCAGAAATATGAGTGGTAAGTGGTTAAACAAACATAAAAATGATAGTCTAAGCAGTTGTGGGGAAAGATAATGTCCAATCTGATGGACACTATAGAATCCCCAAAGCCTCTGAAATCAGTGGTATCAGATATCTCTGGAAATAGGGCCTTTAAATAAGGATGTCGGCTGACTGACAAGGAAGTGGTCAGGTCTTCAAATCTGGTCCACCCTCCCCAAACCCAGGAGAAGAGTGAAAACTTATACTCTGGAGTGAGTAAAATAGCTTCTAGACTGATAGATAATATGCACATTTGAGGGTGGGTCACCATCCTTGGGGTCACAGAGAGGCGGACACAACTGAAGCGACTTAGCACGCATGCGTGCACACCATACTGAATATGACCTGAATGTGTGCATACCAAATGATGAGATCACCCAACCCTCTTTCCCCACTTAATTCCCAGAAAAATGGCCTAGGGTGTCCAACCATCTCGATTTCCTGGGACTGCAGGTATTCCCAGGATGGAGACTTGGGGTTTCAAAACCAACACAGTCCTGAGCAAACCAGGATGTCACCCTAGTCTCAACACATTAGCAGTTAGACCCTTTCATTCAGGAGACTGGGAGAATCTTTGGGGAATTTTACCAGCCCAAGGGGAACAATCTGAACATATGGGGAGTGGAGGTTCTACATCTTATTGGTCCAGTCAGATCAACCTTGTAGGAGGGTCATTGAACAAGCTCCAAATGGGCACGTGGAGGTTCCAGTTGTGTTTTTAGATCCTCTTTTAGAAATAAGCAGACAAGTAAGAATTATTAGACAATTCAGGGGAAGTCTTACACAAAAGACAGAAGCTAGAACATCCAAACAGGATAAGCAACAGGAGAGGTGAGTACCTGATTCAAGCTGGGATGTCAGAGTCTTTCTCTTGGATCCCAAAAGATGCACCTGGAGGGAGAATCTCTCTTCCTCTCTCGTCATGCGCTGTTAGGATGTGTCTGGAGCTCCTGGAGGCCCTATTCTCCTTGTAAATGGAAGCCCACAGTTGGCCACATAGAGATGCACTGATGGGAAATGAACTCAGCCTAGCATCCCCATGGCTTTTCATACCAAGATCATTATCCCTAACGCTGTCTTTCTTTTTCCAAAGTTTGGCTGTATGAGTCAATAAATTTTAAGACTTTTCCAAAAAGGCATAAGTTTGAACAGATTTTTTTTGTCATTTGAAACCAACTGGTCCTGGTATGCCTCATGAAAGGAATTGCCCATTCTACACATCTGCCTTTTTAATCCATACTCTATATCCAGAAAATTTCCAAATTAGCTTTTGCCCCTGTTTAAAATAAAGATTGCCCAACTCATGTAGGTAAAAATACATGAGATTTCAGTGAACACTGGATGCTTTTAGCAAACCCAACACGCACTAACTTTTCATTATCTCTCACGATGATGTCCTCCCCAAAATAAAATCTAGATAAATGAGTGAAATATAGAAATCTGGACCATAAGGCAGAAATGAAGAGAAGAAAGAAAACTGTGCATTAACTCTGCTAGTCTTCCTCATAGTAGTGAAGGGAAAATGTGGTATCCATAAGAATTGTGTTCAATAGCAAGTAGCAGAACACCCAATTAACAGTGACTTAATTGAACAGGCTGGTTGGGAGTTATTAATGCCATGTGTTCCTATGATTCTCGGCCTTTTCAATATGATGGCAATAGCGTTATTGCAGTCCCAGCCATCATGTGCACATACAAGAGAGAAATAAGGGGATAAAGTCAAAGGATGTATTTACCTCTACAGAGGAAGAGCAAAAGCTCTTCCAGAAGCCTCTACATCAGATTAGACTTCCCCTTTGGGCTTCCTCAGTGGCTCAGATAGTAAAGAATCTGCTTGCAATGTAGGAGACCTGAGTTCAGCCCCTGGGTTGGGAAGATCCCCCAGAGAAGAGAAAGGCAATCCACTCTAATATTCTTGCTTGGAGAATTCCATGGACAGAGGAGCCTGGCCAGCTACAGTCCATGTGGTCACAAAAGAGTTGGACGTGACTAAATGACTAACAATTTCGCTATCTATGTGTCTTTTTGGCTGGAACAGGGTCCAAAGTTTACATTTAGCTGAAAACAAGACTGAGAAGGTAGGAAACAAGATTGTTGCAAATGACTTGGTACCGTCATGATTCGTTACCTAGGGCTAGACATATGTGCCCTCCTCCATGAGGCGGTACTGACACAGAAGGACAGGCAAAGTGATGCTCTGTGGGGAGGCATGCCTACCACAGGAACCAAAGTAAGTAGGTTACAGTGTTAAAAATACTGTTGAAACCGAAACTCTCACATATGGTGGGTGGGACTTCAGAAGAGTACAATCACTTTGAAAAGCAATTTGGCAGTTTTTTACCTGCCTAGATGAATTTCACAGATGTGATTAAAGATCTTGAGATGGGGGAAATTATCCCGGATTATCCAGATGGGCCCAATGTAAACTTAAGGGTCTTTACAGGAGGGAGGCAAGAGAATCATAGGGAAAAAAGAAGTGAGAGGAAGGAAGCAGAGGTTGGAGGGATGCACTTTGAAGATGAGGGAAGGGGCCATAAGCCAAGGAACGGGGATGGCCTCTAGAAGTTGGAAAAGAAAAGGATTCTCTTCTAGAGCCTCCAGGAGTGATGCAGCTGTGCCAACACCTTGGTTTTAGATTTCTGAAAACTTAGTTAAAGAGTCAACTGTATAATATACACAGTGCTGCTGCTGCTGCTAAGTCACTTCAGTCATGTCTGACTCTGTGTGACCCCATAGATGGCAGCCCACCAGGCTCCCCTGTCCCTGGGATTCTCCAGGCAAGAACACTAGAGTGGGTTGTCATTTCCTTCTCCAATGCATGAAAGTGAAAAGTGGAAGTGAAGTCACTCAGTCGTGTCCTACTCTTAGTGACCCCGTGGACTGCAGCCTACCAGACTCCTCTGTCCATGGGATTTTCCAGGCAAGAGTACTGGAGTGGGGTGGCATTGCCTTCTTCAATATACACACTACCATATATAAAATAGGGGCTTCCCTGGCAGCTCACACAGTAAAGAATCTGCCTGCAATGCAGGAGACCCAGGCTCCACCCTGAGTGGGGAAGATTCTCCTGGAGAAGGGAATGGCTACCCATTCCAATATTCTTTCCTGGAGAATTCCACGGACAGAGGAGTCTGGTAGGCTGCAGTCCATGGGGTCACTAAGAGTAGGACACGACTGAGTGACTTCACTTCCACTTTTCACTTTCATGCATTGGAGAAGGAAATGACAACCCACTCCATGGGGTTGCAATGTCAGATATGACTGAGTGACTAACACTATCTACAGCACTATCTATCTACCTATGTATAAAATGTATGTATAAAATAGATAATCAACAAGGACCTACTGTATAGCACAGAGAACTTTACTTGGTATATGGGAAAAGAATCTGAAAAAGAATGGATATGTATATATAACTGAATCACTTTGCTATACACCTGAAACTAACACAGCATTGTAAATCAACTATACTTCAACATAAAAAGTATTTTTACAAAGAGTCAAGCTATATAAATGTAAAACATAGCTTCTGTCCTATAATTAATTGGGAAAGCAGACTAAGCTTTTAAAAAACTGTTTAAATAACTAGTCATAGTCACTTGAATTATTTTCTTAGAATACGTCTCCTTTCATATCTAAGAATAGAGTACCCAAGTTATACTTGCAAATCTGAGTATAAAGGTAGGCCGTAATCTTAATTATTGCTGTTGTTCAGTAACCCAGTCAAGTCTGACTCTTTTTGACCCCATGGATTACAGCACACCAGTCTTCCCTGTCCTTCACTGTCTCCCAGGGTTTGTTCAAACTCATGTCCATTGAGTCTATGATGCACCCAACCATCTCTTCCTCTGTCATCCCCTTCTCCTCCTGCCCTTCATATTTCCCAGCATCAAGGTCTTTTTCATGAGTCAGTTCTTCTATCTGGTGGCCAAAGTATTGGAACTTCAGCTTCAACATAAGTCCTTCCAAAGAATATTCAGGGTTGATTTCCTTTAGGATGGACTGGTTGGATCTTCTTGCTGTCCAAGAGACTCTGAAGAGTCTTCCCCAGCACCACAATTTGAAAGCAGTGTGTCAATTAATTTAGAAGACAAGAGATAGAGCCCTTTAAAAAGACAGCTTCGACCCATGCAAATATCCCACAGGGTCATGATGTCCTAGAGTGGGGTATTTGTCCCCAGAGATGTACTTTCCTTTCTTCGGAGCTTTCCCCATAGACAGGGACTTGAGACCAGGTTCAAAGAGTGTTGTCAGCAACTCAGCAAGAGGCTGGCAGTGCTGACTTAGTTCTCCTGTGATCTGGGATAGTGGACCAGTCCTTGCACTCTGACTGCTTCTTCCATTGGGCCCAAATCATGTTTCCCAGGGTCTAGCTAGTGCTAAAGAACCCGCCTGCCAATGCAGGAGACATAAGAGATGCAGGTTTGATCCCTGGGTCATGAAGATCCCCCGAAGAAGGAAATGGCAACCCACTCCAGTATTCTTGTCCAGAAGCCCATGGACAGAGAAGCCTGTCCATGGAATCAGAAAGAGACAGACACGACTGAAGTGACTTAGCACTCAGCACAGCAGGAATTTGCCAAGGGCAGGCCCTGAAGGCTCCTAATTCATAGTCAGCTTCTCTACCATTGCTGACAATCTGCAAGTGCTTGGAATTTAGCAATAAATCTTTCCTATGTTGGGGCTTCCCAGGTGGCGCTAGTGCTAAAAATCTTCCTGCCAATGCAGGAGATACAAGAGTCATGGGTTCGATCCCTGGGTCAGGAAGACCTCTGGGAGAAGGAAATGGCAACTGACTCCGTGTTCTTGCCAGGAAAATTCCATGGACAGAGAAGCCTGATGGGCAACTGTTCATGGACTTGCAAAATGTCAGGCACGATTGAGCACATACACACACAAATAAGTGGGTGATGCCAAAAGCCAGACTTGGGGACTAGCTGTTCTCTGACATCCCAGTTGAAGGCCTCTCAGTATCAGGAAGTTTCCTTTGCTCAACACCTCGGGCTGGTTCAGACACACAGGCAATCCTGAATCAATATTTGTTGAGTTAACACATGATCTATTGGTTCTAATCATTAAGTTCCTTCTTAACCACTGAGTGCAGGGAACACTGCAGATAGCCTTAAAGATCAGGTTTCCTTGGGCATCTTTGTCTGTTCCAGATTTTGTTCTTCTATTGCCTTTGCAGTGAAAGTAGGCTCCTCTTTTCTTGCCACAGGAAAGGCCATCAGCTATGCAAACCTGGGCAATAAAGTTAGCTCTTAAACAGTTAGCTATTAACCAGCAGGCAAGATAACTTAGCTCCTGATCAAACTCCAGGCACCTCCCTTTCCTAACTTTTTCCAGCCCCAAGTGGAAAAGCAGATTAAGGCCTGGGGCAGTCACAGTGTGCATTTGCCGTCAGTTCCTCTCCACGTTGTATCCGGGTGGCAACAGGTCAGAATCAATAGCTGGCAGCTTGAGTGCTTCCCTGGTGGCTCAGACCCCACTCCAGTATTCTTGCCTGGAGAATCCCATGGACAGAGGAGCCTGGTGGGCTACAGTCCATGGGGTCACAAAGAACTGGACATGACTGAGCAACTAAGCACACACAGGTTGAGGTGGAGGAAGGCACCAATTGGCAGGCAGTCTTCAGGCTGAGGGGTGAGTGAAGCTGGAAAGGGGCAGCAGCCTCAAGAGTTGATGATGGGGTTGGGGGGGTGACTTAATAACTTTTTATACTTTCCTGGAACTTTATTTTGGGAATTTATTTTGGACCCATTTAAGTCTGATTCCCCACTGGGCGCCCCACAAGGCATTGAATCCTTATATTTTAAAATTAAAGCAAAGATACAGAATTGTGGAAAATGTTAAGCTATGTTTGAGAAAGAGTAGTGTAAGGATGTGTGTAGAAAAAGCTAATATCTCTAATGGGAAATGAGGCAGAAAAGAAGTTTGGGAAGAAGTCCCAGAAGACTTCAGGGAAAAGTATTAATGAGGGCGTGTTAAGCCGTGTCTGACTCTTTGCGGCCCTATGGACTTTAACCTACGAGGCTCCTCTGTTTACTGGATTCTCCAGGCAAAAATACTGGAGTGGGTTGCCATGTCCTCTGCCAGAGGATCTTCCCCACCCAGGGATCAAATTAGTGTCTCTTATGTCTCCTGCATTGGCAGGTGTGTTGTTTACCACTAGCACTACCTGGGAGGCCTAAGCGTTAGTAGCCATTAAGATAAAATGAACTTCAGATGTTCAAGCTGGTTTTTGAAAAGGCAGAGGAACCAGAGATCAAATTACCAACATCCGCTGGATCATGGAAAAAGCAAGAGAGTTCCAGAAAAACATCTATTTCTGCTTTATTGACTATGCCAAAGCCTTTGACTGTGTGGATCACAATAAACTGTGGAAAATTCTGAAAGAGATGGGATTACCAGACCACCTGACCTGCCTCTTGAGAAACCTGTATGCAGGTCAGGAAGCAACAGTTAGAACTGGACATGGAACAACAGACGGGTTCTAAATAGGAAAAGGAGTACGTCAAGGCTGTATATTGTCACCCTGATTATTTGACTTATATGCAGAGTACATCATGAGAAATGCTGGGCTGGAGGAAGCACAAGCTGGAATCAAGATTGCCAGGAGAAATATCAATAACCTCAGATATGAAGATGACACCACCTTTATGGCAGAAAGTTAAGAGGAACTAAAAAGCTTCTTGATGAAAGTGAAAGAGGAGAGTGAAAAAGTTGGCTTAAAGCTCAACATTCAGAAAACGAAGATCATGGCATCTGGTCCCATCACTTCATGGCAAATAGATGGGGAAACAGTGGAAACACTGTCAGACTTTATTTTTCTGGGCTCCAAGATCACTGCAGAGGTGATTGTAGCCATGAAATTAGAAGACATTTACCCTTGGAAGAAAAGTTAAGACCAACTAGACAGCATATTAAAAATCAGAGACATTACTTTGTCGAAAAAGGTCTGTCTAGTCAAGGCTATGGTTTTTCCAGTAGTCATGTATGGATGTGAGAATTGGACTATAAAGAAAGCTGAGCACCGAAGAATTGATGCTTTTGAACTGTGGTCTTGGAGAAGACTTTTGAGAATCCCTTGGACTGCAAGGAGATCCCACCAGTCCATCCTAAAGGAAATCAGTCCTGAGTGTTCATTGGAAGGACTGATGTTGAAGCTGAAATTCCAATACTTTGGCCACCTGATGTGAAGAGCTGACTCATTTGAAAAGACCCTGATGCTGGTAAAGATTGAGGGCAGGAGGAGAAGGGGATGACAGAGGATGAGATGGTTGGATGTATCATCGACTCAATGCACATGGGTTTGAGTAGACTCTGGCAGTTGGTGATGGATTAGGGAGGCCTGGTGTTCATGGGGTTGCAAACAGTCGGACACAACTGAGTGACTGAACTGAACTGAACTGAACAGAAGATAAAATGCTTTCCAGCATGTCTCACAAAGTTAATATTATTGTGTAAAGTCACAGTTTTAACTGCTTTTTTATTTTTAAATTAATTAATCAATTTATTTATTTACTTATTATTTTTGGCTGTGCTGGGTCTTCATTGCTCTTTTGAATGAGCAGGGGGATTCTTATTCCCTGCATCACCAGGGAAGTCTTAATCTTTCTTTTAAAACTTAGTATCTCACAAGCATTTATCCTAGGGTGATTGAAGGTTTTTGAACATGAAGACACCTCAGTCTGTGAACCAGGAAGTCTGGATGCACATCCAATACTGAAACTGCCAGTGCCTTGATCTTGGACTTCCCAGCCTCTAGAACTGCAAAAAATACATTTCTCTTCTTTATAAGCCACCCATCTATAGTATTCTTTGGTAGCAGCCTAAACGGACTAAGACACCACACTACTCCATCCAAACATCATGGGAAAAACGTGACCTTACGCCTACCCCTGTCAACCATGGTCAGGTGGGTAACCACAACTTCCATCCTTGCTCAAGATGTCTCATCTCCTCTCAGAATACCTATGGGGATCTGGCACTCTCCTCTCTACTCATTAATAAGAAAACCCTCTCACAAGGGTATCAGTGGAGGCCATGTGGGATGCTAAATATCCACCCCCACCCAGCAGTAATGAAGCATGCTTCTTTTTTTCCTGGGTGGTGTCAGAGGCGGCCAAATGAGAAGCAGAACTTTCACCATCACCCAATATAACAAGGCATCCTCCACCTCCTGAATCATCATTACATTTCCTGTAAATCTATAATTTTTAATAAAAATAAAAATTTTGTTGTCTTCTCCGCATGGTTGTGCTAGGTGATTGTATGTTCTCAACCTGGGGGCAAGGTGAAAGGAGCAGATAAAGACAGAGAGACCAACCCAACATGACTGAGCTCATTTCTAATTGTTTCCCAACTGTTAAATAGTGTGAAACACTGTCTGCAACATTAGTTTATTCTCAATACCTGCTGGCAGGACTGGCATGTATGTTAAGGGCATTTAGAGGATAAGCAAATGCCAAATGCTGGGGTTACCTGAGGATCAGCTGGAAAGCTTTTTGAAAACACAAATTCCTGAGATGCTTCCCTTGGGAGGTACTGAGTGCTTAGACCCTGCAGAAGCATCACTAAGCCAGTAACTCTGAGGTTCCCTTTGGCTCCAGCTGTTGCTCTGACTCAGTTGCTGAACGTTGGTGTTAAGGGATATGGGTGATAATGCTTGATCTAAATAGATAACCAAGGACATATCATTTTTCTTTTCTCTTATGAGAGTATTGGTTTTGAACAAGAGAGGGGTTTAACTTCCCCAGTTTTTTGATTATCAGAATAAAATAAAATTCAATAAAAACCTGGAGTTAAATAAAATGTGCTGCCCTCAACGCCATCTCCACTTGTGTGACATCTGTGTTTTTGACTGCCTCTTCCTGGGAGCCTGAATCCTGCTGGCAGGAAAGCAAGCCAGGGAGGCTTGGAAGGTCTCCCAAGCCCCCTCTATGGAAATTGTGCTCAGAACATCATGATTGCCTCCGAACAATCAAGAACACATTGATTGCAAAACCTAGAGTGTCATTCAGAACCATGGCTACCAGGTGTTGATAAGTGAGGTCAAGTCTGCCCCGAGAAGCTGCTTCCTGAATAGTGGTGGTTGAAGAAAATCAAACTGTGAATCTGGGGTTACTGCTTGTCATGAGCAAGACAGCGAATGTTGTGCTGGTCAGAGCCCCCAGATTGGTTTAAGGCTCCAGGAGGACAACCTGCTCTCAGCTCCTCACTTGAGGTGACGCTATTTAGTACCTTGATACATAAAGTGCCTGCCTGGTTTTATTTTACTTTCAGGAAGATCCAAAACTTTTAACCTTCTATTTAACCTGGAGGTATTTGTACTTAAATGTCAGCTGTAATAATGCCGTAAAAATAAGCTAGTTGGATCAGAGGGAAGGTGAACTAACATTAGCCAAGGACCTTCCACATAATCAGAGAGAAAGTAACCTGACATTGATCAAAGACCTTTCATGTGATCAGAGGGAAGGTGAACTAACATTGATCAAGGATCTTCCATGTGCCAGGAGGTGTGCAATGTAATACTTTGTGCGAGTGTTGGTCTTTTCATTCTTTATAATAACCCTGTGAGGCAGGTGTTATGATCTACATTTTATATAAAATTATATGTCTTGTGAAAGCCATACAAAAGGGATACTCTCTGGAGATTAAATTTGTGAAGGTGTATGTTCACCTGTTGGAGGGAGGTTTCCTCTTCTTTAGGAAAAGAAATTGCCACCTATGTCACAGTACAGGAAATCTCCTGGGATCCTTTGAAAACAGCTGGGACAGAGATCTGAGCTCTGTGCAGTCTGATGGTAAAGTCCATGTGTATTCTGTTCTATATAATTGTGAGCTTTGTCCCTTTCACTGGCACTGGGTGGGCATGTAGAGGATATTTTGTTTTTTTTCAACTTAAATTGTGTCTCTTTCCTATTTACCATGTCATCCTGTGTCTCTTGGAGCTAAACTCTTAGGGAATCATTTTTAAGGAACGACACCATGTTAATTGTTATTAAGTGTTTGAAAGTCTCAGGCTCAAATCACAAAGTAGGAGTAAGCAGGGATATTTGGGTCAGTGTAAGACTTTAGGGCCTTGAGCCGTGATGGCAGGACACAGATTCCAAGGGCACAGATTCACTGCTATGACTTTGCCTCTATCAGGGATGCCTACTGCCCACCTCTGCCCACTCCACTGACACCTGTACCTTCAAGTGCATGCAAGTCTCTCCAATCACCTAGTCCCAGTGTGATTTCTAGAGAAACCAAGACAGAAGTATTCTCAGCGAAGGATTTGGTTGGAGTTCTGAAGATGTATGTATGGAGCGAGACAAGTCCTCATGACTTGGGTTATGCCTGAAGGCTATCCCCCAGATTTTTCAGTTAAATGAGCCTGTGAGCCTGTGATAATAATGGGCAACCTTTACTAAATGTTTTCTTAGCGTTTTACATGGAGTATCTCATTTCCTCCACACAAAAACTCTATTACTTTTTAAAAAATTAATTTTTATTGGCGTATAGTTGCTTTGCAATGTTGTGTTAGCTCCTACCACGCAGTATGTATACATATATCCCTTCTTTTGGGGTTTCCTTCCCATTTAGATCACCATAGAGCACTGAGTGGAGTTCCCTGTGCTATATGGTAGGTTCTTATTAGTTACCTATTTTATATGTAGTATCAGCAGTGTATATGTATCAATCCCAATCTCTCAATTCATTCTACCACCCCTCCCAGATCCCCCTTGGTGTCCGTATGTTTGCTCTCTACATTTGTGTCTCTGTATCTGTTTTGCAAATAAGATCATCTATACCATTTTTCTAGATTTCACACATATGCATCAATATGTGGTATTTGTTTTTCTCTTTCTGATTTCACTCTTCATGACAGTCTCTAGCTCTATCCACATCTCCACAAATGACCTAATTTCATTCCTTTCTATGACTGAGTAATATTCCATTGTATATACATACCACATCTTCTTTATCCATTCCTCTGCTGATGAACATTTAAGTTGCTTCTGTGATCTGGTTGCTGTAAACAGTGCTGCAGCAAACTCTGTGGTGCATATAACACCACTATTATTATTTATAAGCGAGACAACCGAGACACAGAGATTCCCAAGTCGCATAATAAAAGTAGGAAATACTCAGCAGGGCAAGAAAGCTTGGGGGGAAGTGGGTTCAAAACTTTGGAGTTACTTTTTCTGCTGGAAAGAGACAATTTGTATCTCTGGCAGACAACAATCTATAAGCTAACATACAGGATCACAGATCATCCATAAAAACACAAACTACTGATTATTTTTTTTGGTTAAAGAAGTAATGTGTTTAACCTTGGAGGATATTTAGAAGACACTGAAAAGAATGAATCTCAAAATAGAAATTATCTGTAAAGTGAATAATAAGTGAGTTTATTACCTTTGTATGAGACATGAAGCAGAGCTAAATATAAGTTCATCCTTCTAGGGAATAAAGTAACAATCCGGTGGCCATATGAGACAATGTCCCAGAATGAAATTGCATCCTCTTGGGTCCATAAAGATCCTTTCAACTTCTATTAGGTGATACCATTCATCAAAGCCCGATACCCTCATTTATTTCACTAATATGTACAGCCTCAATGAAGAAGGCAGTTTTCAGAGCCCCAGGCTATGAAAGTGCTGTACACAGAAGAGTTAAGGACCTGAGACAGAGGCTCCGTGATCTGGTAGCCTTTGGAGTTGCTTTTTGAGGAGTCCATTGTTTTTCCAAGAACATGGGTTACTCTCTTTCCCTTGGAGTCTTCTTTCAGGCCATACCTGACTTCTCTAGTCTCTCTTCCTCTCCATAGGCCTCAAGACTTGCTTTTCTCTCCTTTCGGTACTAATTCTTGGTACTCTTCTTTTCAGTCCACTAGATTGGAGAGTGGGACACAATGTTAGCTCTTCAGCTACATTCCAGAGTTTCAAGGAAAGTTGCTCTTTCCTGGTGTCTTAATTTTCATCTCCTACAAAAAATAAAAAAGTAAACAAACACACATACATATATATACACCTAGAGATATATATGAATATATACCTATACACATATATAAAGATACATTAATATGTGTATATATATATGTACACACACACACACACATCAGTTCAGTTCAGTTGCTCAGTCATGTCTGACTCTTTGCGACCCCATGAATCACAGCACACCAGGCTTCCTCCATCACCAACTCCCAGAGTTTAATCAAACTCATGTCCATAGAGTAGGTGACGCCATCCAGCCATTTCATCCTCTGTTATCCCCTTCTCCTCCTGCCCACAATTCCTCCCATCATCAGAGTCTTTTCCAATGAGTCAACTCTTCTCATGAGGTGGCCAAAGTATTGGAGTTTCAGCTTTAGCATCAGTCCTTACAATGGACACCCAGGACTGGTCTCCTTTAGGATGGACTGGTGGGATCTCCCTGTAGTACAAGGGACTCTCAAGAGTCTTCTCCAACACCACAGCTCAAAAGCATCAATTCTTTGGCACTCAGCTTTCTTCATAGTCCAACTCTCACATCCATACATGACTACTGGAAAAACCATAGCCTTGACTAGATGGACCTTTGTTGGCAAAGTAATGTCTCTAATTTTTAATATGCTATCTAGGTTGGTCATAACTTATCTTACAAGGAGTAAGTGTCTTTTAATTTCATGGCTGCAATCACCATCTGCAGTGATTTTGGAGCCCAGAAAAATAAAAGTCAACCACTGTTTCCCCATCTATTTGCCATGAAGTGATGGGACCAGATGCCATGATCTTCGTTTTCTGAATGTTGAGCTTTAAGCCAACTTTTTCACTCTCCTCTTTCACTTTCATCAAGAGGCTCTATAGTTCTTCTTCACTTTCTGAAATAAGGGTGGTGTCATCTTCATATCTGAGGTTATTGATATTTCTCCTGGCAATCTTGATTCCAGCTTGTGCTTCCTCCAGCCCAGTGTTTCCCATGATGTACTCTGCATAGAAGTTAAATAAGCAGGGTGACAATATACAGCCTTGATGTACTCCTTTTCCTATTTAGAACCAGTCTGTTGTTCCATGTCCAGTTCTAACTGTTGCTTCCTGACCTGCATACAGGTTTCCCAAGAGACTGGTCAGGTGGTCTGGTATTCCCATCTCTTTCAGAATTTTCCACAGTTTACTGTGATCCACACAGTCAAAGGCTTTGGCATAGTCAATAAAGCAGAAAAGATGTTTTTCTGGAACTCTCTTGCTTTTTCCATGATTCAGTGGATGTTGGCAATTTGATCTCTGGTTCCTCTGCCTTTTCTAAAACCAGCTTGAACATCAGGAAGTTCACGGCTCACGTATTGCTGAAGCCTGGCTTGGAGGATTTTGAACATTACTAGCATGTGAGATGAGTGCAATTGTGCGGTAGTTTAAGCATTCTTTGGCATTGCCTCTCTTTGGGATTGGAATGAAAACTGACCTTTTCCAGTCCCATGGCCACGGCTGAGTTTTCCAAATTTGCTGGCATATTGAGTGCAGCACTTTCACAGCATCATCTTTCAGGATTTGAAACAGCTCAACTGGAATTCCATCACCTCCACTAGCTTTGTTCATAGTGATGCTTTCTAAGGCCCACTTGACTTCACGTACCAGGATGTCTGGCTCTAGATGAGTGATCAACCATGGTGATTATCTTGGTTGTGAAGATCTTTTTTGTATAGTTCTTCTGTGTATTTTGGCCACCTCTTCTTAATATCTTCTGCTTCTGTTAGGTCCATACCATTTCTGTCCTTTATCGAGCCCATCTTTGCATAAAATGTTCCTTTGATATCTCTAATTTTCTTGAAGAGATCTCTAGTCTTTCCCATTCTGTTGTTTTCCTCTATTTCTTTGTATTGATTGCTGAGGAAGGCTTTCTTATCTCTCCTTGCTATTCTTTGGAACTCTGCATTCAGACGCTTATATCTTTCCTTTTCTTCTTTGCTTTTCACTTCTCTTCTTTTCACAGCTATTTGTAATGCCTCCCCAGACAGCCATTTTGCTTTCTTGCATTTCTTTTCCATGGGGATGGTCTTGATCCCTGTCTCCTGTACAATGTCATGAACCTTCATCCATAGTTCATCAGGCACTCTGTCTGTCAGATCTAGTCCCTTAAATCTACTTCTCACTTCCACTGTATAATCATAAGGGATTTGATTTAGGTCATACCTGAATGGTCTAGTGGTTTGCCCTACTTTCTTCAATTTAAGTCTGAATTTGGCAATAAGGAGTTCATGATCTGAGCCACAGTCAGCTCCCGGTCTTGTTTTTGCTGACTGTATAGAGCTTCTCCATCTTTGGCTTCAAAGAATAGAATCAATCTGATTTCACTGTTCACCATCTGGTGATGTCCATGTGTAGAGTCTTCTCTTGAGTTGTTGGGAGAGGATGTCTGCTAAGACCAGTGCCATCTCTTGGCAAAACTCTATTAGCCTTTGCCCTGCTTCATTCCGTATTCCAAGGCCAAATTTGCCTGTTACCCCAGGTGTTTCTTGACTTCCTACTTTTGCATTTCAGTCCCCTAAAATAAAAAGGGCATCTTTTTTGGGTGTTAGTTCTAAAAGGTCTTGTAGGTCTTCATAGAACTGTTCAACTTCAGCTTCTTCAGCGTTACTGGTTGGGGCATAGACTTGGATTACTGTGATATTGAATGGTTTGCCTTCAAAACGAACAGAGATCATTCTGTCATTTTCACACACACACACACACATATATATATGAATATACACACACACACACACACACACAGAAAAAGAGAGAGAAAGACAGAAAACTTTTAAAGCTGTACTTGATGAAGAAGGAAAATTATCCTAGACAGATTAGAGAGGGGTGCAAAAGCAGCTCTCCGGGGCTCTAATTCCAGAAATTCTCAACGTGAGTCACTTATTTGTGAAGATGTTGGCAATCACTGTTAATATATGAATGCGTAATTTGGGAGGGACTGTCTATTAAACTGGGCCAATAGCATTGTTCCATTTCTCAAGGTAATGAGAAACTTCGTGAGAGAATGACTGGTCCAACCATGGACTGCTCCAACTGGACATCATGGGAAAGCACCGATTACCCTGAAAAAGGAAAGGACTTAGACTTCAGAAGGATGAGGTCACAGAGTGCGCAAAGGAGCGACACCCAAAGCTGTCTTCTTCATGGCTTTGCTAAGGGTTCTCGATTTCCCGACAGACTTTCTCCTGGAAGGGACACCTGGCTGATACTCTGATGGGTCTCCCATATGCTCCTACACTGACGGATATGCTGCCTTCCTCCTGGGGACCACTGCTGGCAGAGAATCTTCAGTTATCGCCCCAGCCACCACCACGCTCTCCAGAATTTCGTGGATCCATTATCATGCCCCTCCCAGGGCTGCTCACGCATGTTGATGACCCATATTGCCTTGTCGTTTAGTCGCTAAGTTCTGTCTGACTCTTTGCAACCCCCTGAACTGCAGCATGCCAGGCTTCCCTGTCTTCACTATCTCCCAGACTTTGCTCAAACTCATGTCCATTGAGTCGGAGATGCCATCCAACTATCTCATCCTCTGTCGTCCCCTTCTCCTCCTGCCCTCAGTCTTTTCCAGCATCAGGGTCTTTTCCACTCTTTGCATCAAGTGGCCGAAATATTGGAGCTTCAGCTTCATCATCAGCATATTGCCTGGTTCAGGGCAATTCTTATGGGCACTGGCCAAGATTGGCATTGGGCCTGCGCTGCAGCTGGACCTGTCTCTCTCTGCCCAGTCTTGCTCTCTTCCCTTTAGCAACAGTTGGTCCCTAGAGTATTCTTGCACGGGATATTCAGAATTTCCTTCCTAGAGGACCAAATGTGCAATAGGGCTCAAGTATGGGGGAAAGAAATTATATTTGGAAGCCATTTTTTCAAAAGAAAGATCAAAGCTCTTGACATTTCTGTAAGGGTACAGGAAGCGACTTAGCAGCAGCAGCAGCAGCAGATGAAACCTCCCCTTCAGAGGTGCTATAACCCAAAGAACTGTAATAGGCTTTGAGAAAAGGCTCCTTAAGTCAGAAAGTCCTTTGTCCTCATTCTTAGGCAAAGGTAGCTAAGCTAGCAGTGCCAGTTCCTATAACGGGAGAGGGAAAGAGCCGGCCTCTGCTCACATCAGTCAATGATGTTAAGCTGGTTCTTTCTCAAAATTGCACTGAGTATTCTGCCTCTGTAGCTGTACTTGAGATAAAAATAATCCCCAGCCCTTTTCCCAATTTTCCAAAAGCTGAAGCTATTCTGAGGTTAAGTGTTTCTGATTTATGTCGTACCATCTCCCATAAACAAGGCCAAGAATACAAGCTCCCAATCGTCAACGTTGTTTTATGAAGGGATTAATGATACCTACTGAGGGTTAAGGCTGTCTCATCAGCCCTGAAGACCTAGCCTCTCTTGTTTACAACACAGTTCTCCCTAAGTGTACTTTTATTACAAAGGATAAGGCAGCTATTTTTCCCTTTAAAAGGTAATTTTTTTTCCCAGAAAGAAGTGGGTAAAACTGGGCTTAAATAGAATGTTCTGAATGTTTGCATCTCCCTCAAATTTGTATGTTGAAACCCCAAACTCCAACGTGATGTTTTAGGAGGTGGGACTTTTGGGAGGTAATTAGGTCATGAGGGTGATATCTTCTTAAATGGAGTTAGTGCCTTCATAGTGGGAACCCCAGAGAGCTCTCTCACCCTCTTTCTGCCATGTGAGGTTATAAGAAATAAGTGATAGAAAGACAGGTGGAAGGAAGTTTTCTCACTATACAAATTTTTTGTACTTTTGGAATTTTGACCCATGGGGATAAATAACCTATTTTTTAAATGAATAATGATGTTCCATTAGATCCAATTTAAAACTTCAGTTGTATGCCTCGTTCAAAGCTTCCTCCCCCTTTCAGGTCTGGCATGAACTATGGACCCCCAATCTTCAGCTAGATGGAGTAAGTTCTCTTTTCTTCTCTATTTACTCCTCCTCCCTTCACTCCCTTGCTCTTGGCCTGCAGGGGTGGGGCGCAGTTTGGATAAAATCTGTTTGAATGTGCTGTTTGTGGTTCTCTCCTGATGGTCCACATGCTCTAGGTTTCTGGCTCTTTGTGGATTTTTCAGTAGCTCCTCTCCTCCTTTCCTGACTAGGGAATTCCATCTGGACAGCATCCTGATGTTTTACGCTCTTTGGCTGAACTCGGGTAATTCCCTCTGCTCCCTCTTGCTCCTGGGGGTGGGGAGGGGGGTGTTCTTCTATGGTCTTTTATCCTAAGGTGCTTTGTTCCTGTAGATCCTTCTTAGGGGGAAGCTCAGCTTTCTTTCCTAACGTCCATTTCACCGATGGGACTATTACGCATTTTGCCGCATCAGATACTTCCCTGCCTGTCAATGAGGGCTGCTCCAGCTGGCCCCCTGTCTGGAATTATCCAATCAGGCATCAGACGTTAGTCTCTAGGTTGCTGCTGCTGCTAAGTCGCTTCAGTCTTGTCCGACTCTGTGCGACCCCATAGACGGCAGCCCACCAGGCTCCCCGGTCCCTGGGATTCTCCAGGCAAGAACACTGGAGTGGGTTGCCATGTCCTTCTCCAATGCATGAAAGTGAAAAGTGAAAGTGACGTCACTCAGTCGTGTCCGACTCTTAGCGACCCCATGGACTGTAGCCCACCAGGTTCCTCCATCCATGGGATTTTCCAGGCAAGAGTACTGGAGTGGGGTGCCACTGCCTTCTTTGTCTCAACAAAACTCAAGTTTTCCTGAGCATTCTTTGACCAGATCTACTTTAAGGCAATGTGAAGGGGGCATGAATTTCTGCCTTGGATTTAATGTCATATTTTTTGTCGGTTTGCTTAGGAGCCCCTCTCCCACTAATTTGTCTGGGAGTGGGGAAAAAACGAGACAAAACAAAACACACATCAAACTGACAACTCATGACTCAGAAGAATTCCCTCACTGAATGAATTCCTGTCTTTTGCTTATTGGAGCTGCTGGACAGTGACAGTGAAAATCCAAAGACAAGTTTGGCCACCTCTTACTAAAATCAGGAGAGAGGTAGCCTCTAGGCTCCCCTCCTTAGAATGTGGAGGTACTTATGACTTGTTGACAAATGAAGTGTCCTGTTCCACATCCAGTTACTAATATTAGTAAAAACCTCACAATATTATCCTACCACGTGAAAAAGAAAGTTCCTATTTTTAATAACTACCATTTATTGAAGGTTTGCAAGGTACTAAAAACTTTACATACTAATACATTAATTGTTCATACCCCTATGATGAGTTAGGGAGTTTCATCCCCTTCTTGGTGAGAAAACCTGAGACCCAGAGGTCATATAGTCAGTGGCAGAGTTGGAATTTGAATCCAGATCTGTCTGACTCCAAAATCAATCTGCATACAAAGATAAATGGTATACATCATGTCTAGTGCAGTAGCCTCTTATTAACGAGCTGTGGACTTGAGGTGGTGGTGTAGTTATTAGGAGGGGTTGAAATATCTTTAGGAACATCAACCACTGTGGGTGAACTCAATAAACAATGTAAATGGTATTTCTCTTACATGTTAAGTCAGTAAATAATG
Source organism: Budorcas taxicolor (assembly GCF_023091745.1). Taxonomy (NCBI): domain Eukaryota; kingdom Metazoa; phylum Chordata; class Mammalia; order Artiodactyla; family Bovidae; genus Budorcas; species Budorcas taxicolor. Next base: position 109,857,388 of record NC_068920.1, read on the forward strand.
AGTTCTCTCTTTGTGCCTGGCATTGTTCTAGGTGCTGGAGAGACATCAGTTTCAGAAAAAAAAAACAAACCACCCTTTCTTTGTGGAGATGAAAATTTATTAAAATCATACCAAAGTTATATATTCCATCATCATCATCCATTTTAGTAATTAAATGAAACAAAAATATAAGTATTATTATGTAAAACTTTGCTCTTTAAAATGACTCTTTATTCTGGACCTATCTGGAAACCACTGGTAATATTTAAATGATAGCAAAGACATGATCCATTAGATGAGGGAGGAATTTGGGGTTCAAATCCAAGCAGGGACTTGTAATATCCGGGTCACAGAGCAAATACTGGGCAATCTCCATGGGTAATCCTACTTCTACTTTATACGTATCTCTGTGTAAATTATGATGATTACTTAAGTAAGTTAGGGTTATAATTTCATTGATGATAAAGATGAGGACTAACAATCAAGGTCAAAGGCAGAGAGGTGGGTTACTTTATTTCTTGCTAACCCTTGGACTCTAAGACTCTAGGAGGTCCCTTCTAAAGCTCTTACAGAGGAGTGAACGCTTTGTTCAAACAAGGCGTGGTCTCATTTGATCTAGAGCTTCCCTAATGGCTCAGATCCCAAGAAAGGCAATGCCAAAGAATGCTCAAACTACCGCACAATTGCACTCATCTCACATGCTAGTAAAGTAATGCTCAAAATTCTCCAAGCCAGGCTTCAGCAATACGTGAACTGTGAACTTCCAGATGTTCAAGCTGGTTTTTGAAAAGGCAGAGGAACCAGAGATCAAATTGCCAACATCCACTGGATCATGGAAAAAGCAAGAGAGTTCCAGAAAAACATCTATTTCTGCTTTATTGACTATGCCAAAGCCTTTGACTGTGTGGATCACAATAAACTGTGGAAAATTCTGAAAGAGATGGGAAAACCAGACCACCTGACCTGCCTCTTGGAAACATGAATGCAGGTTACGAAGCAACAGTTAGAACTGGACATGGAAAAACAGACTGGTTCCAAACAGGAAAAGGAGTACGTCAAGGCTGTATATTGTCACCCTGCTTATTTAACTTATATGCAGAGTACATCATGGTAAACGCTGGGCTGGAGGAAGCACAAACTGGCATCAAGACTGCTGGGAGAAATATCAATAACCTCAGATATGCAGATGACACTACCCTTATTGCAGAAAGTGAAGAAGAACTATAGAGCCTCGATGAAAGTGAAAGAGGAGAGTGAAAAGTTGGCTTAAAGCTCAACATTCAGAAAACGAAGATGATGGCATCCGGTCCCATCACTTCATGGCAAATAGATGGGGAAACACTGGAAACAGTGTCAGACTTTATTTATTTGGGCTCCAAAATCACTGCAGATGGTGATTGCAGCCATGAAATTAAAAGATGCTTACTCCTTGGAAGAAAAGTTATGACCAACCTAGATAGCATATTCAAAAGCAGAGACATTACTTTGCCAACAAAGGTCCATCTAGACAAGGCTGTGGTTTTTCCAGTGGTCATGTATGGATGTGAGAGTTGGACTGTGAAGAAAGCTGAGCGTCGAAGAATTGATGCTTTTGAGCTGTGGTGTCGGAGAAGACTCTTGAGAGTTTTGAGAGTTCCTTGTACTGCAGGGAGATCCAACCAGTCCATCCTAAAGGAGACCGGTGCTGGGTGTTCATTGCAAGGACTGATGCTAAAGCTGAAACTCCAATACTTTGGCCCATCTCATGCGAAGAGTTGACTCATTGGAAAAGACTCTGATGCTAGGAGTGATTGGGGGCAGGAGGAGTAGAGGAAGACAGAGGATGAGATGGCCGGATGGCATCACCTACTCGATGGACATGAGTTTGAGTAAATTCTGGGAGTTGGTGATGGACAGGGAAGACTGGCGTGCTGCAATTCATTGGGGTCACAAAGAGTCGGGCACGACCGAGCGACTGAACTGAACTGATTGGCTGGTAAAGAATCTGCCCACAACGCCGGCGACCGGGGTTTGATCCTTGGGTCGGGAAGATCCGCTGGAGAAGGAAATGCCAGTATTCTTGCCTGGAGAATCCCAGGGTTTGGGGAGCCTGGCGGGCTACAGTCCATGGGGTCCTAAAGAGTCGAACACGGCTGAGTCACTTAGTTCGACTGAATGACTAACACTCATTTGATCTTTAACTTCAGTCCTCCGGGATCTCCAGGAGAGGCACTCTATAGGCTTCATAATAGCCTGTTTAACCAAAAGCTTCATATTCCAAGAAGTTAGGTGCCAGGAAGGTAGCGTTTGGTCTTTCTCGTCACATCCTCGTCTTCACTGCACGAGTTCAGATTCATCGCTCCCTTTGGTAACGATGGTCCTCGCAAGGGTAACACCCTCTCCATATGGTAGATGGGGAAATTAAGGAAGTCTGCATCTTGGCCTTGAAAGGGCCTGGAAAGGTTCTGCATTGCTCTTTGCACCTCGTTTCACTGATTCCTCACTCCTTTTGACACCGTGCCGGTGGCTTTGACTCCCTCTTTTCTCTTTTCCTTCCCTTTCCGCAGGCCCCCACCCAAACTTCCCACAAACTGCGCCCATTGAACTACATTTCCCACAACGCCCCGCGCCGACCGGCATCGGTGGGGTGTCCCCTCAGCTGCCAGTTGTAATTATTGTCGGGCCAAAGCCACGTTTCCGGGGAAAAGCCAAGCTATTGGCCATTTTTCCGTTAAGAAGACTTTTTCTTCTCTATCTGCGAGGACCAATGTTGCGTGAAGAAGCCTCTGTGGAGGGAAATTCATACCGGCGAACTCTCTGGCCACCCGTTTCCTCCTTGCACCTCGGCCCCCGCCAGTTTCCTCGGGGGCCTGGGAGTGTCATTGGCGGATGACCGCAGCCCTCGCCGCTGCCCGTGCCGCTGCGACCATGGCCTCTGGCTGCAGCGGCCTCGCCGCCGCCCGCCTCCTGTCCCGCGCCTTCCTCTGTGAGTCCGGCCGGGACTCTGTCCTCCGAGCCTCCGCGAGTTCCCGGCCTCACCTGGCCCGGCGCCGCGGTCCAGGCCGCGGCTGGGCCCTCCGGGGCGGGATCTCGGGGGAGGGCCCAAGCTTGGGACCCCCGGGGACGGAGGAAGCTTTACTTGATATGTGGGGCGGGGACCTGTTGGTCTGCTGGCGAGTAGGGAAGTAGAGCGACACAGCCAGGATTCGGGTCTGGGAGCCCTGCAGCCTCGGTGTCTGGCTCTTGCACGCCCTTGATCCTCCGGCGATGAGTGGGGGATGGGGGTGGCATCTGGACAGGCTCTTTAGGAAAGTGAGAAGTGATGTGGCCCAGGATGAAGTCTCTGGGAGGGTGAGTGGGTTGAGAAGTACGGGTAAGAAATCGGTAGGAAATTGGAGGGTCAAGCTGAGCCTTGTACAGGACGGTCCTATACTTTTAAATTGTCCTTTCCTTAGATTGTAAGGTGAATCTGCAGGAGGATGTATTTAGAGTCAGCACAGCCCAGAAAACTGCAAGCTTAGGGTTGGCTAGGACCTTAACCAACTTAGTTGTAGTGTCTTCACCAGGCTTTGTGAATTCTTCAGTTCCTGAAAACTTAACACCCAAGGTTGCTAATAACGCTGACTGTTGAAAATTCTTACTATGTTCAAAGTCTCTGTGTTTGTTAGATAGGTTGTGTAGGAAAAGACTTTGGCATCAGCCACATCAGAGTTTGAAGTCTGCCTGGTTCCGTAAAGTCTAGGTAATAAATCTGGGGGGGTGTTTCTAAATCTGTTTCTCAATTTCTGTTCACATTCCATGAAATCATTACCATATTTTAATCAATCTGAGACAACTGTCACTTGCAAGATGTACTGCTGTTTTGTCTGCCACTAACAGTGGGAAATGATTGTTAATTAAAATTGTGACACACCATTAGTTGTCAGTCTCATCCTGTTTTAAGAAATGTAAAAAAAGAAAAATTGAAAAAAAAAAAGTGCATCCTAAAAATGATAAAGTCCAGGATTCACCATGCAGAATAAAGGGAACAATTTATATAAAGCACCTTGGATGAAATAGGTACTCAACCAAAGTTAATTTTTTCTATCTCCCTTTTTTCTGCTTTGCTGCTAGTTCTGCCGCTGGTACTGAATATTGGATGAGATGATTAATTTCTTGAGAAAATTACATTTTAAAAGTATACAACAATGATTGTACACTCTGTTGCTACACTTAGCTACCAGATCACCTGAGGACAAACTTTGGCAAGTAGGAAGAAGTTGGGTTTCTTTGGAAGAGTTTTCTGGAGATTTTTATTACATAATTTAAAGGATAATCAAGGATGTTTTAGGCAGAAAGAAAAAAGGAATTAGTTATACCCATGTCTTTCTTGCTTTTCTGAGTTTCTGAAAAATCCTTGCCTCAGATAGGTTTGCTGTCTTAGGAGCAGAGTCTATAAGAAGAAAGTGTCTGAAAGATTAAGATCTTGAATCCACCCTTAGCAATACTTAACGATCCTGTTCTCACAGAACTTGAGCTTCTTTATTCTTTATTCCTAGACTTCGGGATCCTGAGGCCTTAAGAGGTCATCTAGTTTAGCTTCCTGTTGCTGGCATGGCCTGGAGTTATCTTAGTCATGTGATTACCTTGTCACTAAAGGTCTGAGATCTAAACCAAGGTATCTTTTATTTTAGAGAGGTTACAAATAACAGGGTTGTTATTTCAGCGGTAGGAACCTCTGAATCTCCCACATCTTTTGTCTTGTCACATTCCTCTTACTAGAAAAATCACAGCCACAACAATAGCACCTTGCAAACTTTTATTTAAAGACAGACACAAATTATTTAGGCTCTGAGGTTGGTAGTAGAACTAGAGTTACCGTGGCGTTTTGTCCCCTTTATTCTCTTAAGTTTTAATGCATGCTTTGTGCTGAAGGTCATAAGTGTTGCAGTGTTGATTTGAATTAGGAAAAAACTCCAAACGCTTGTCGATGCCTCTGAGAGACCTGTTGAGGGCAGCCTAGAATATTTAGAAATTCTTGAACCAAAAGAACAGTCCTTAGGAAAAGAGAGAAAGAACTCAGTTGAAGTGTGGCGAGAAAATAAAATGAAAAATAAGAAGGATTTCTCCCATGAGAATGCTTAAGGATTTTATTAGCACCCTTGAAATTGAAATAGTGAAAGCTTTCAAGAAGTGTAAGGTAGTGCAAAATTGTTTGAAACACAAGCCAGTAGTTCCTATAAATTGGGTCTTTGAGAAGTAAATAGGGAACAAGAGCTAGTATTTTTTTATCTTTATTGTGGTATAATCAACATAAAACATTATGTTAGTTTTAGGTGTACAACCTAATGTTTTGATATTTGTATATATTGTAATGTCTGTCTACTGTGATATGTGTCTATCACCATGCATAATTTCCCATTTTTGTTTCTTGTGATGAGAACTTTTTAGCTACTTTCAAATGTGCAATATAGTATTATCAACTGTAGTCACCATGCTGTACATTACATACCCATAACTTATTTTATAAATAGAAAGTTGTGTCTTTTGACCCCCTTTCCTCACTTGCCCTTTCACCTTCCAACTCTGGCAGCCACCAGTCTGTTTACCTGTGAGCTCAGGTTTTGTGTCTCTGCTTTTTTCTCTAAGATTCCGCATGTAGGTGAGATCATCTGGTATTTGTCTTTCTCTGTCTGACTGATTTTACTTTGTGTAATGCCCCCCAGGTCCATGTGTGTTATCACAGATGGCAAGATTTTCTTTTTTAAGGCTGAATAATATTACATGCTGTGTGTCTGTGTGCATGTTAACATATAGACCACGTTTTCTTTATCCACTCTTTTGTCGATGGACACTTCGGTTGTTTCCATATCTTGGTAATTGTAAACAGTACTGCAGTGAATATGGGGCTTCCTTTCAGTTTAGTGGTTTTCGTTTCCTTCAGGTAAATACTTGGTAGTGGAATTGCTGGGTCATATGACAGTTCTGTTTTTAATATTTTGAGGAGCCTCAATTGTGTTTTCCATAGTGTCTGCACCAATAACCTTCCTAGTAAAGGCACACAAGGGTTCCCTTTCTCCAGATTCTCACCAACACTTATTATTTCTTGTCTTTTTGGTGATAGCCACTGTAACAGGGGTGAGGTAAAATCTCACTATGGTTTTGATTTGTTTGTTTCCCAGACAATTAGTGATGTTGAACACCTCTTCACGTTACCTGTTTTCCATCTGTATATATTCTTTGGAAAAATGTCTATTCAAGAGCCAGTATTTTTTAACTTCAGAAGTAAGGCGTTTTGATGCCAAAAAGTGAACCGTACAGCCAAACTGGTCCCGTTCCTTTGTTTGGCAAATATGGAAATAAACTCCAGTGTTTCCTCACCAGTATCAGAATGGGTACCAGAGCTCAGGTCTTCTGACTCTGCAGCAGCCTTTCTAGTACGTGCATGCTGGGTGATACACTGAGCCTCCTTTTTTGAAGTTCTGATTTTTCTTTTTCTTTGGCAACCTCACTGGTTTGTTGAGAAGGTTACTTCTCTACTTAGAGGTGTCATCTGCCTTTTCCACGTGTTTGCCAAATTGTACAGTCCTGTTTGGGGAATTGGGAAGATATTTAGAAGTGTAGTTTGGAAAAGGGGACCCTCAGCAGTGCTGTTTCTGATAACTAGTACCTGTTGTCATTGCATCTAAGAACCAAATCTTTATTTCAGAAATACAGTATGGCCTTGATCTAAATGTATCAGTGTAGCTATGAGAAGGTGACTTGATTATCTGACCTCAAACTTGTTTTTCCATAAAACTTAGTTGAGGATGTTAAAAGTAATTTCTCCAAATATAGGGGAAGGCAGGCATTTTGTTGCCATAAACCCACATTTTTTAATATATTAACATTCCTAAAATTGGGACGTCTTATAATTGATGGTATCTTACAGTAAATTGGCAGCATTTTCTTCACATTAGTTCTTAATAGCACTTCTTAAAATTGGTAGTGTTTTAGATTTACTTAGAGCCCATTATACTTCATCTGTAAGTAAGTACTAAATGAATATATAATTTCACATCGGAATAGTAGATTGGGGTTTAGAAGTAGGTGGCTGCTGAGCTACTCTGCTATACTTTAAGGCCCTATCGGTAGGGACCCCAATAGTCTGCATATTATAGACGCATGATACATATGATTAGTAAGTTACATTTGTTAAAATCAGGAATACATACCTGAATAAATGAGCGAGCAACAAGAGCATAGTTTGAGAGAGCAGTTGGAGTGGGAGTATTTTCATGAATAGTCTCAGGCTGCTGGTTAGGAGCACAGTACTGGTCACATAGCACCCTCCGTGGTCTTAGTCCCATGTGGGCAGCTGCTTTTGGCCACACTTGCATCCACACCACAGCCATCTTGTGGATGGCGTGGTCATTTTGGTGGGGAGAGGATTTGCATGTGGCTGGCTGATACACATGTTTTTCAGATTACTTAGTCTCTTCCGTTCATAGCCTTTATTACAGTTGGCACTGTTGGGGTTTTGTGTTTCTTTGTTTAATGTTTATGTCTCAGGAAGCTTCATGAGGGCCTCAGTCTATCTTGTTACCTCTGAATCTCTAGCATCTGGGAGAGAGCCTGGCACAATGAATATCTCAAAGCAGTCTGGTCTTTTCGTTCTCTGTCAGTAATAAATAGCCAGTAGTGAAATCACACTTTCTCTACCCTAGTTATTACGCTGCATGCTCTCAAAGTAAAGAAAGTGAAGTCGCTCAGTCGTGTCCGACTCTTTGCGACCCCATGGACAGTAGCCTGCACCAGGCTTCTCTGTCCATGGGATTTTCTAGGCAAGAATACTGGATTGGGTTGCCATTTCCTTCTCCAGGGAATCTTCCCGACCCAGGGATCGAACCCAGGTCTCCTGCATTGTAGACAGACGCTTTACTGTCTGAGCCACCAGGGAAGTCCTCTCTATATTATTATCTCATCTAATTCTTATGTTGCCTGTGAGGTGTATAATATCCCCATTTTTACAGTATGGCTGCATCTTTAAAAATATTTCAGATGGTAAAAATTTGCTAGTACATGTCTTCCTACTGAATGTTTTACATAGACATGGATTAGTATATTTACATATAAGCATATATAGGTTATACATGAGAATGTAAAACCCTTCTGACTTATTTGATTTTAAAATATGAATTGTATGTTCTCTCTTTTTAGGAAATGATTGGCCTTTGTGCTTATGTAGGATGTGGACCCAGTTTAGGGAGGACTAGGCACTTTACTACCCAGTTTATAGGCGTCATCTCCCATCAGCATCACAGCCTCGTGAGCAGCTGTTGTTCCACTTACAGAAGGGAAGACTGAGGCCAGGGCAGATCAAAAGACCTGCCTCAGGTCACCGAGTTGGTGAGCGGCAGACCATAAATTCAAGCCCAGGCCTGTCTGATTCCTGGCTGTGCTTTCAGCTGCTTTGAGAGGCAGTCCCAAGGTTAGGTTGGCCCATTTCTGAGAACCTGGAGAGAAGGTGACCCCACCACATTCCCTGGAGATGTCCCAAGGCCTTCACCGCTGGAAAATTCTGCCTGTTGGCTGACTGTAGGTCTTCCGGCTGCCCTAATATTTAATTAAAAATACTCACTTCCATAATATTAGTTGAGTCATTATCTTCTCATAGGTTGATTTATGATTTGTCTGTCACCAGTTGTGTTTGTTTATGGCCTTTGTCCATTTTTCTGTTGGGCTTTTGTCCCCTCCTTCCCGTTGGCCCCTGGGTTGCTCAGGTTGCTATGATCTTCCTCCTTGCCTGTCACATGTTATGAAGCCACGCTCCTGGTGGGCCATTGCCTTTAACTCTGCCTGTGCTATGTTTTGTTTAGGTTTTTTCTTTTCTCCTGTAGTGGAATAGTCAGTTTGTACTACATTACTGCTTCCTGTACTTCATTTGTTAAAAACAAAACAAAACTGGTTAGCATGGAATTTCTACTAGATTGTAACAGCATTGAGGACTGCTAGTAGTATTTAGGACTGGATTTTTTTATACAAATTATTGGGAAACCAATGATCTTTGCATGTACAAAAATAGATACAGGATTTCCCCCCCTCTTTTCCTGGTAATGGATTGACATTTTTCTAGTTCACACAAAAAGAGATGGAACTTTTGATATTTAGTTCTATATGTGTTTCTTTTCATAGATCCCATCTCTTGTCCTGAAATTCGAACATTTCCTGTACATGTGCTTTGTACAGCCCTGTACCATATGCCATGGGAGATGCCAGGTACAAGACATGGTCCTTATACTCATGGAATTTACAGTTAGAAGTTTTGAAGATATTTAGATGATACTGAAAGGAACTTGTGTGTGTGCTCAGTCACTCGGTCGGGTCTGACTCAGTCGTGTCTGACTCTTTGCGATCCAGGGATTGTAGCCTGTCAGGCTCCTCTGTCAATGGAGTTTTCCAGGCAAGAATACTGGAGTGGCTTGCCATTTCCTACTCCAGGGGATCTTCCTGACTCAGAATTTGAACCCGCATCTCCTGTTTCTCCTGCATTGGCAGGCGGATTCTTTACCACTGTGCTACCTGGGAAGCCCCAAAAGAAACGTAGCCAGAAATAATTTTGCTTAGAAATAACGCGGTAAAGGAAGTAACAGAGTGTGTGCTCCCTTTAGCCTGCAGGTTGGCGCTTGTCATTAGACACCGCAGGAAAGTATTTCCCTTCCGTTCTTCTTAATCTCAGATCCCCTCCACACACCCCATTGCATTCACAAGTCACAAATGTCATGTGAAAATTCAGATTCCTCACCACATAACATTTTATTTAAATGTGAACTTACGTGAATCAATGCATGTGAAATTCTTAGGAGAATGAGTACATTGACTCATTGAAAGGTGAGAAATACTTGTCAGACAGTTTGACTAAAGTATGCCCTATGTTCTAGATTTATTTTTAGGAAATAGGGTACTCTATTATAGAGATCAGGTTTGTATTTAAAACCAAAATATGATTAGGCCTCTTGAAGCAATGGACAGACCATTGAAGACAGCAGAAATAGCATAAGCTTTTTTTTTTTTTTAATGTCATTATTTAGGACATTTGATTGAGAATTTGGATGGAGAAGAAATCAAGTAGGGAAAGAAAATGACCAGTCTGACAGGTTTAATGTTTCTAGCAGCTAGTAGCTTGCACTCTGTACCAGTCCAAATTAGAGAACTGTGGAATTGTTGGGGGGAAAGGTGAAGAGGTATAGTAGTGGTGAGGAAAAGGAGAAGCTGCTTTCCTTGAGGAGTCTGCAGCCTGTGAGTCTGAGCTTGGATTGTCTATGGTGGGGAAGAATTAGGAAAATGACATTGTTGTTGTTCAGTCCCTGAGTCATGTCTGACTCTTTTGCGATCCCATGGACTGTAGCCTGCCAGGATCATCTGTCCATGGGATTTCCCAGGTAAGAATACTGGAGTGGGTTCTCCAGGTTTCTTTCTCCAAGGAAAATGGCGTATGCAACTTAAAATTTGGTGAGATTTACTAGGAATATAAGTATATTTTGCATTATGTCCACCTGAATGCAAACAAATGGCAAAAGCAGAAGAAGTTCCTTGATTCTCTGATGTCACCAGTGGTTAGATTTATCATTGATTTGATTATGATTCTGCCTTAAATATAGAGCCGCCTGTCTTTACCTGTGTTATGGTGGCTTGGGGTGGTGGAAGTCTGGGGTCCTCCTTACAACTGTGGCAGTTGGGTGAGTGCGACTGGTGTAAAGGGCCAGCGAAGGGGGCAGATTCATTTTCTGTTTTCTCAAATTAAAAAGGCGTTTTTAATGATTATGGAACATCATAGCTTGTTGGGCAACACAAGGTTTTCCTTTGAGTTTCATAAATGCTTGATTATTCTTGCTTCCTCTTATTTCAGTATGAGTGATACCTTGTCTGGCATTGTACAGGTTTCTTGTTGGGGCAGATTGTGGTCAGAATTTCATTTCCTTATCTTTGAACATGTATTTTGGGGTTGGCTCAAAGGTGACGATAGTCTGTTGGTTCCAGCTTACCTGAAGCCTTAGTATCAGCTCATACAGTGGAAGGGGAGAGTTCATGTACCCACATGTACATGATAGATCTCCCAAGATCCACTTCTCTAGATGCCATAGAATGGTAGGGTCATCACATAGGCTAAGCAGTACTAAAGGGCTCCAAGGTTATCTGGGAGGTGAGCTGCTGTTCATCACACTTGCAGATGTAGTTTTTATAAGCACCAGTTTTTATAAGCACTGGTGATGTGAATTCTTGGGCTCCACAAAGCTGACCTTAGAGATTTGGAGTAGAAGAAGAAGTAGGAGAGGGTCATGATCGGAGTTGTACTGATATTGAAGCCGTGCTTTACAAATGTAGGCCGACCTGTCCTTTCTCAGGGTGACCGGGCCACTCCTGCCCCATGGAAGGAGAAGTGAACTGCCTTTGTTAAGGTGGAGTGTAAGAGTACTTGTGGAGGACAAAACTGTACCTTCAGAAAGCAAGTGTGGGCTCCAGATATCCTCATCTTATTTGCTCTTGGAATCAGATCTTATACTTTTCCTCACTGAAAACTCCTGACAGATGGGCTGTGTGTTGAATATTCCAGGCGTGGGAGGGACTGTTGGGGCAAGTTCTGCCAGGCATAGCAGAGGGGAGGAAAGCTCTTCTGAGTTCTGTGGTTTTGCATCTCCAGCTGGGAGAACCAAGGGCAAGCACTGGTGAGAGTGGGCTCTCAGGCCACAGTTCCTGTTTACTGTCCCGGGTTCAGGTGCTTAGTTATGCTCACTGGGCCAGGACTGACCCTCATCACTCCCTTGGGGGCCCTAGTCTAGTCCAAGAATGCAGCTCATCTGTGTGCACACAGAATATTTCTCTCCGGGTTGGTTAGGGTGAATTCCAGGCCTCTCTCTTCCCTCGAGATACAGGGGACTCCAAAATTCAGTTGTTGAAAGCTCAGGTAAGTATGGGCTTCCCAGTTGGCTCAGTGGTAAGGAATCTGCCTGCCGATGCAGGAGACACAGGTTTGATCCCTGGGTCAGGAAGATCTCTGAAGGAGGGCATGGTAACCCACTCCAGTATTCTTGCCTGGGAAATCCCTCTGACAGAGGAGCCTGGTGGGCTACATGTGAGGTCAGTGAAGATGAATCAAGGGCTGCTCAAAGGGCCAGAAGCAGATCAGTTGTGGAGTCTGAGGGCTTAGGAGGATATGAGCTGTGATTCAGGACAAAAAGCGGTGAGCGGACTCTGGACAAATTTATGATGAGATAGATGTCCTTTTCTAGACCTGACTTTCATGGGCTACCTCAGTGGTAGGTGCTAGCTATTCAAAGGGCCAAGGTGGACCATGGAGACAGAATTTCGGGGCTCTGATGGGGATTTAGAAGATAGCCCACAGTTTTTAATTCATCTGTGCTCTGCTTCCTACTGATTTTTGAAATACAGGGAGCTGGCTCTGGGAGCTACTTAAGTTTCTCAGTTTCACTGAGGTGTAATTAACTCAGGTGAAAATAGCTCAGGTGTTTTTTACATGTTTCTCCCTCATCTCCTTTTCCTATTTATTTTATTTTCCCAATATCTTTTAGATGTGAAGTCTTGAATCTTCCATCAGAAGAGACCAAATTTAAGTAATTTTTGGATTAAGTTTTAGACACATTTTATTCTATGGAAGTGAAAGTCGTTCAGTCTTGTCCATGGAATTCTCCAGGCCAGGATACTGGAGTGGGTAGCCTTTCCCTTCTCCAGGGTTCTTCCCAACCCAGGGATCGAACCCAAGTCTCCTGCATTGCAGGTTTCTTTACCAGCTGAGCCACAAGGGAAGCCCTTATTCTATGACTTAACATTTAATGTTAATATTATTACCAGGGAATGAGTTGCAGAGTAGTTCTTAGTAGTTCTGACAAAGCTGGCCTGTTAGCTCATCTTTTGTTTAGAGATGTTGGGCTTAAAAATGGTGGGTCAAATAGGGAAAGCATATGGCTGTTTAGTAAAGAGTATTAGAGTGATACCTCATTTTTAACTTGAGCTATTTATCTGAGCACCAGATTTCTTTCTGGGGAATAAAAATTATAAACTTAACCTCTCCTTTCTTCATTGAGAAAAAGCTACAAGATTGGGGTTCTCAGTAGAAAGGGGATTCTGAAGAACAGTGTCTCTTTTTTGTTTCTTTAATCAATTTTTATATTTAATATGTCTTATTTAAAAAGTGACATTGAAAGCTGCCGCCATCATGTGATAGCTTCCTCTTCAGAGGATTTTTTTTTTTTTTTTTTTGTCACTAGGTTAAGTCCGTAGTCCAAAAGTTTGGAAAAAATTGTAATGTGTCATATTTTCTTTACTTTTCAGTGCAACAGAATGGAATTCGGCATTGCTCTTATGCAACTTCCCGGAAGCATCTCTATGTTGATAGAAATACGAAGATTATTTGCCAGGGTTTCACTGGTAAGCAGGTATGTGTATCAAGATTTTTGTTTTTTTAAATGTATATTAGAGATACAGAAACATTGAAGTATTGTCCGGTTTTTTTTTTTTTTAACATCACAAAAGTCATAATACATGTTTGTAGCAGAAGGGGGTACACTACAGCAGTGGGGTTGTATCTCAGGAGGGGATTAGGTGCTATAATCAGGTAAAAATTGTATTTGTTACCTTGAAAATCCCTCCCTAGGAGTATAGTATTTTGTTGGAAACCCACATGTTTTCTTTCAGCAAGTATAACACAACTGATATTTCTCCAACATTGGAACAGGTCACTGTTTCTTTAATTAAGCACTCAGTAAAGTAGATAGACATGAACTTGAGCAAACTCCGGGAGATAGTGGCGGACAGGGAAGCCAGGCATGCTATAGTCCATGGGTCACAAAGAGTCAGACATGACTTAGCGACTGAGCAGCAACAACAAGGTAGATGGCGTGTGTTTAGGCCTTGCTGCCTCCCTATCCTCTGCATACATCATAGAATTTGTGTAAGTTTAAATATATCTGTGATGTGATTCGACGTTAAAGTGCGACCTAAGACTCTTTCCCTCCTTCCTACCATTCTACTCCCCTGGAAGTCTTTCTGATAACAAGTTAACATGTATCCTTCTAGATACTTTTCTTACTCATACAAACACTACATAATAGGTGTTCTACAAAGTTTATTCTATAGGATGTGCTCTCTTTCTCTGGGTGTATGTGTATATATATATTGAAAACGTATTATACAGTATATAATAGATGTCATACATATATGTCTGTTAAATAAGTTCCTGAAAGTAAAATTGGGTGTCAGAGGTTCTGTGTATTTAGAATTCTAGCAGCTGCTACCAAGTTGCCCTTTAAAACATTTGTACACATTGCTAGTTCTACTGCAGTAGATGTACAGGTTTTTTTTTAATCTGAAGGAATGCTAGCAAATTTATTAGAAGATAATCCCTAACTTTAACCCAAAGTGTCTCTTCCTTGGTTATTAAGGGAGACGTGGCAGAATACAAGTGATGAATGATTTTTGTGTAATTTAAAGTTAATGATTTTTCTGTGATTAAAGGAACTATATATTCATTCTGCAATATTTTGGTCATCTAGTATTGGCAAGTTTATTCTGTAAAGACCAGATTGTAAGCATTTTAGGCTTAGTAGGCCATGCAGTCTCTGTTACAACTACTCCATAGCATTGGAACAGCAAAAGCAGCCACAGATAATACGTCAGTGAGTGGACATGGTTGTTTGCCAGTGAAACTTAATTCATGAAACCAGTGGCTGGCCAGATCCCTCAGGCCACACTTTATCAACTCCTGATCTAGAGGAGGATACTCAAATATCCAAACTTCTATAACTTTTTTTTTTAAGTACTTAAGAATTGCTTTAAACATATTTCTCTTTTTTAAAAAATGAATTTTGATTAGAAGTTGTTTCATGTGAAATGTCATTCTGCTTTTTGACTTTTCTGGGCACAGAAATGTGAATTGCAGTGGACCGTTCTTCTTTTTCTCCCATTCTTCTACTGTTTTTAAAAAATAGCCATTGCCAACGAATAAACACCCAAAACCTTGAAATTTTGTTCATAGATAAAATTGGTTCACTCATACACTTCTGAGAGCTGTGTATTTTATGAATACCACTTCCACATACATAAAGCTGATGCTTCATGCTGATGAAGTACAGTTTACCATTCTTCTGCCAATTAAAATCATATTCAGTCCCTTTGGGGATATGTATTAGTTTTATTGGCATATAATTAAATGTTTGATTAACCCAAATTCCACACATAAATTTATTTTATAGAATGTTGTTTTTCTATTTGCTAAGCTTTATATGACCCTTTGACATTTTACATGGAGGAGGGCATTGCAACCATCTCCAGTATTCTTGCCGGGAGAATCCCCATGGACGGAGGAGCCTAGTGGGCTACAGTCCATGGTGTTGCAAGTTGCAAAGAGTCGGACACGGCTGAGTGACTAAACAGAGCACGTGACATTTTAACGTCTGCCCTTTTTTAAAGAACCATTGTCTGTGCTGTAAGCACTGTTTGTAACTGTCTCTGCTTCTTAAATTAGATGATGATTTACCTAAATATTGAAATCCAAGGTTGGTTTCAGTGTCTTAGTTACTGGCAAATTCATTGTTTCTCATTCACTGGGAGCCTTAATTGTCTATTTGTTGGTTAAGTTTCTGCTTCTAGAGAATGATGAAGTCTGAAATTTAGAGTTTATCTCCATAGAAAAGGTAAATTTTGTCTCATTAGTTCTTTTTTTTCCACTGTGCACATTGTTGCACATATGAATGAGGAATATTTGTATTTCAGAGCAGATTCCAACCATGCCGTTTTCCCAAGGGGTGATACTTCTTGTACTGGCTGTTATGAGCGACTAAAACTATTCTTATTTTAACCATACACTGGATGGTAATAATGAGAAAACTAACGGAAACAAGGACATTAATAGGAAATGTCATCCCTGTTCAGCACTACATTAGGACTAAAAAGTGTGACCGTTTAAATTTATTTAGCAGTGTAGTAGTCTAGCACAGTGCTTCTTTAACTGGAATGAAGGACCAGTTTGGGTGTGTCTTTTTATTTACACTCTATTGCAGAGCAGTACTTCTTACAAAATACAGTAAGTCATAGCAATGTCATACTGCTATAAAAATTTGCAGACATTTTCACTTATTTTTTTATTAGATTTTTCTTGTTTTTTTCTTTCTCCTTTTTTGTCATTTCCCCCCCCTCTTTTTGCGTTTACCTCACTGCACACCCATAAGAGTCTATAGATAACACTTTGAATGGTACTGCTTTAATGAGAGCACTGCCCTGTGGTCCTTTACAAAACTCCATCATCGACTGGATAAGTCAGTTAATGTGCTTGGGATTAGGTTTCCTGTTTTGAAGAATGAAGACTTTGAAATCAGGAAATTTCTGAAGTCCCTCTTAAAGCCCCGATTTTTATGCTTTTAACAGAACTTGAGTAGTTGACTCAGCATTTTTTGGTCCTCATAGAATGACCACGTAGATCCATTTGGTTTTCAACAACTATTTACTGAGTGCCTACTGTATGTAACTGCTTTGGGTGCCATTTCTCAGTGAACAAAGTAGATAGAAATCAGTGCCTTTATGGAGTGGTGAGTAGAAGGGGGATGTGAGGACATCAGGGGTTGAGGAGCAGTGAGAAGGAGGTGTTCTTTTCAGATCAACACCAGGGAGTTTCTGATCACCAGCTAATTTGAAAACAGAGTGAAAAGAGACCTCCTATAAAAAACACACACACACACACAACAGTGATTTTGGCTCTGCAGAGACCTGTTTTGCTTCAAGGTTGAAAACTGTTCAGAAAGTTGATGAGGATGCTTGGAAATATGGCTATTCCTACCCTGTGGCTCAGTGGTAAAGAATCTTCCCAATGCAGGAGATGTGGGTTCGATCCCTGGATTGTGAAGATCCTGGAGAAGGGGATGATACGTATTCTTGCCTAGGAAATTCCATGGACAGAGGAGCCTGGTGTGCTACAGTCCATGGGGTTGCAAAAGAGCTGGACATAACCTAGCGACTGACTGAACAACAACAACAAACAGCAGATACTTAACATATTTGTTTTTCTTTTCCAAGTTGCTGAAGATTGCCTTTCGGCTCCCCAGCCAGCCTTTCTCACTAGTCTTGTGCTTTTCCTTCTCAGGGCACCTTTCACAGCCAGCAGGCACTGGAATATGGCACCAAACTAGTTGGAGGAACGACTCCAGGGAAAGGAGGCAAGACGCACCTGGGCTTACCAGTCTTTAACACTGTGAAGGAGGTAATTAATGGTACCTGAGTTTGGCAAGAAGAAAAAACCAAGGGAAGAGTTAGCACACCTTGGCTCAAGATCTTAACTGTGCCCCTTTTGAAAGAGTCACTTGCCTTCTAAAATTCCAGCAACCTAGAGAAGTTTGAACCGTGGTAAAAATGAGTGGGTTCACTTTAGTCACGTAGGCTCAGGATGTCCTCTCCGCAGCCTGGGTCACTTTTGCTTATAGGCATACATCAGTTCTTCAGGGAAGAACTTGGCTTGGCTTCTATTTGGCTTGTTTTTCTTTCCTTACCATTTCTTCTTCTGGGCTGTTAGAAGTGCGCATGTCAGCATCCATGCTCGACCCCATCGCTCAGTGTTAGTGAGAGCTTTGCCAGGCACTGTGCCAGGTGCTTCATCTTCAGGGCCTCATTCAAGCCTCACCACAAGCCCCCAGGTAGGGGCTGTTATCATCCCTATTTTAAAGACAAGGGTATGGCAGTTACAGAGGTTGAGGGTCCTGTACATAGTCTCACAGCTGATCAGTGGCAGACTTCACCTGGCTCAGAGTAAGTAAGTAGTGGGTGGTGTTCCTGTGTGGAATAGAGTCCAGCGGGCAACTCACAGCGGCCTGGTCTCTTCCTCAGCTTGCTGATTTCTCGATACTTTTAGAATGACATTAAGCTAAACTTTCTTTGTTACAAGGCTAATACGTGCTTATGGCACAAAGTCAGATGATATGAAGGTATGTACAGTTAAGTTTTATATGGTGTTTTCCACTTCTTGGATTTTGCCTTCATAGAGAACTTATTTCAGCTCAGTGTATACCCTTTCATTCTCTTTCTACACTTACATGAATATATAAAAAATAATAGTATTATGAAAGAAGCCATAGTATATATTCTTGGCTATTTAATTTTTAAAAAATCAAAGAAATAAACTTAGTACTTTGGATTGATGTATTGAGGTTAAAAAATAAAAATGTAGCACTCCCCTTCTTCTTAAATATACTTTTAAGGCATGTTTTAAAGACTTTCATTTTTTTTAAAGTACAAATTTAAAGATTTACTCTCTTTTTGGAATACTAACTTCAAATTGAGGTAATTTGAATTTTTAATGTAAATTAAGATAAAGGATAAAACAAATATTCAAATTTGGAATTTTACTTTAAACTTGAAAATAGGGTATTTATATATGTGTATGTGTGTTTTGAGTGTATCATATTTTAGAGAGTAAAAAATTCATAAATTCTGTAGAATAATCATTTAAAGTTTTGCTTTGCATTTTTTAAAACTTCCTAGTTAAATTTGACTTTTGTCATGAGCCTTTTTTTTGCTTTCCTTTTAAAAAAAGTTTTTATTCCTAGCAGTTTATTTATTATTCATTTGATACAAATAGATATGGCTTTTGGAAGATAATGTAAGTTCTTTGACAGATGCTATTTATTTCTCACCTGTTCTGCTCTTACAAAGAGATTTCTGAGTGGAATGGTTACCTTTCATGTAGTATTACTTGAGGACACAGACCCTGTGGTCATAGTCCAGCTTCTGAAAGTCTTTGTATCCTTAAGAGGTAGGAACCCATGGGATATATTTTCCATAAAATACCTGCACATCTATGATGTCATTTCTGTTGGTTCCAACCTAGTTTTTTCCTTTGGTCCCCACTTCCCTGTTATCATCTTGAACATAGCTTTTAAAACATTGATTTCAATTATTTTTAACCCTCAGCAAGTCGGCATCCTTTGACTTGTTCATCTGTCACTGTCAAGATGCCTCTCTTTATTAGGGATGCGGTAGAGAACGCTCCTCCTCGGCCTCTGGAAACATGGGCAATCAGTTTGGGATGATTCTCAAAGACACTATCTGTTACTTCTGCCCCTTCCAGCTGTACCTGTACGTTCTGTAACTTGGTATTTGTATCCATTTAAAATCTCATGGCACAGCCTTTTAAAATGTTTTGATTTATATCTTAATTAAGCTACATTTTGACATTTATAGGGAGGTAGCCTGCTGTAGCTGAAAAGAACTGACGCTGTGGAATCAGATCTACTTAGGTTTGAATCTTGGCTTTGCCACTTCCGAGCTGTATACCTCATGCAAGTTATTTAATATTTCTTGGCCTCTACATCTTGATTTGTAGATGGGGTAGTAAGCAGGCAGGGTTACATAGTCTTTCTCAGGGCCTCTCACAGAATAGGTGCTGCCTCTCTCGGAGAGTCAGAGACACTGACCGTCTGTCTTCAAGGAGCTTCCGTTATAGGAGAAGAGTCACGGCCACATGTGCAAGTGGGTGGAAGGCTACATCTGTATTGATACATGTATAAAATATATAGAAGATCACAGAGAGAACAGTGGTCACATTGGTGGTCTTTGAGTGCCTTGCATTGTGAAGGGCGAGGTAGCGTAGACTGTTAACCTTATGTGACCGATTCTTGTTCTGTGGCTATTTATGCATGTGTATTTTAGTTTATTTCTAGTCAGCATGCATTAGAGTAAAAATTGGCAGCTGGGAATAAAACCACTTCATTTTGCTTCCTCTTGAAAATATTTATTCTTTGATCTATTTTTATTTTTTTAATTAAAAAAATTTTATCTGTTTTGGCTGCATTGGGTCTTAGTCGCAGCCTGCGGACTCCGTGGTTTTGGTGCATGGGCTCAGAGGTGCAGCATATGGGCTTAGTTCTAGCCCTGTGGCATGTGTGATCTTAGTTCTCTGACCAGGGATTGAACCCAAGTCCCCTGCATTGGAAGGCAGATTCTTAACCACCATAGGAGTTCCATGGTTTGATAATATTTTTAAAAACATGTTTGAGAGCTGAGTTCCAAGGTTTGGGGCTCACTAGTCCTTTTCTCCTGAGGAGATGCAGGGCCTTTCGTACTGAATAAGTGCCTTGTAGAAGAACAGAAATAAGCGTGGCCCGGGAATGAGGGGACCTGAACGCCAGTCAGTGCTTTCATGGGTGCTGACACGCTGTCACATCGCCTGAAGGAAGGGGAGGTCACAGAACCTTCCATTTTCAAGGGGTGTCCCATTGGGGCAGAGAGGAGGCCGCACTTAACTCTGCTGTTTTCTGACAGCAGAGTGAACTGGTTAATGGGAAGAATGAAGACATCGAGTGTCTCCTGGTGATGTCCTTTCCTGATCCTGTGATATCATTAAAACCATGGTGTTGAGTTTGTTTTACAAAGTGTCTGACTGAACCTATGGTAAAGTGCTTTGTATTAATGTTTCAGGCCAAAGAACAGACTGGAGCAACAGCATCTGTCATTTATGTCCCTCCTCCCTTTGCTGCTGCCGCCATCGATGAAGCTATCGAGGCGGAAGTGCCCCTGGTCGTGTGCATCACTGAAGGTATCCCACAGCAGGACATGGTGCGGGTCAAGCACAAACTGCTGCGCCAGGGAAAGACCAGGCTGGTCGGGCCGAACTGCCCTGGAGTCATCAATGTGAGTGTACAGAGCGAAACGAGCCCGATTTAGCCTCTGAAGGCTAACTAACTGTGAGTCAGTCCAAGTATATTTGTGTGTATGATCTCAGAGTTAAAATTTTTTTCACTTTTCTGATACTGTCAATTACTTTCCTTTAGCCTGGAGAATGCAAAATTGGCATCATGCCTGGCCATATTCACAAGAAAGGAAGAGTCGGTGAGTATGTATTTCTTAGAGATTAAAAAACAAAATTTCTTGCCCCAAAAACTGCTCAAAAACTCACAAAGAGATTTGATGGTACAAATCAAATTCATTTTAATTCATTCAATTTTAAGAGAGTTTACCTTGAAAGTTTTATAGTGAATTGATTCTGTGTCCTGAATTAATGTTTGAGGAACACTAATTCTACAGAATCAAGATTTTTTTGGGTCTTATAAAAAGATTCTTTTCCTTCTCAAGCACACTATGGATTCTTCCATGTATTTGCATGTATCCATAATTTTATCACTTAGTAATATTTTATTGAGTGATTATATCACAATTTGTTTGTCCATTCTCCCATTGATGAACATTTCTGTTATTTCTAGGTTTGAGTCATTATGAATAAGGTTAAAGTAAACTTTTGTGTACAGGCCTTTTTGTGGATACATTTTCCTTTCTTTTGGGTACAATGCCTACAGGTAGAATTGCTAAGTCATAGGGTCAAAGTATGTTCAGCTTTATAAGAAGTTACCAAATAGATCTGCAAAGAGACTGTGTTCTAAACTCCCACTATCAATGTATGAATGTTCCAGTCACTCTGTACTTCGGCTTTATGGGTCCTGTGCTGAGTTGCCTTTCTGATCACTACCCTGCTTTCTGAGGGGCCCATAAACCTCAAAAACAACTAAGAGAAGTTTAGGAAAGTTCTTTCGACCTTGGTCCTCAAGATGGCCATAACACATTGATGAGGAAGTCCTCTGGGAGACTGCCTTTAACTTAAAGGACTTTAAAAAAATTTTCGCCTGAAAGAACATGACATTACAAGATTTTGTTTCTTTTTTTTCTTTTTTTTTTTGACACTACAAGATTTTCAAGGAGGTAATGGAGAAAAGATGACTTTTTTGGTACTAACTATTCCTATTTTGATACCAGTACTAATATTGTCAGAAGCCTCATTAACTTCCAGTCCTTAAGCTAAGTGTTTAGGAAAAGGAAGGAATTTTCAGTCCCTTGGGTATTTCTGATTGGGACATCATGTAATATAATAGCAGTGCAATAGTATAGTGGCTTTCTAGTTTGTGTTAATGATAACTAAAATTGTAAAGCTAAAGCTAATTGAGTATAATTGTAGAAAGTGATTAGATTCCAAATTGATATTTAATGATGCAGTATTTTTGTATTTATGTTAGAATTTTTACTCTCAACCTCATGTGACATACTAGACTCCTACATCTTTTTAAAATTTTTATTTTAATTAAACTTTTTATATTTAGATAATTATAAATTCACATGTAATCATAATACAGACAGATCTCTGTGTACCCTTTATTCACTGTCCCCCAATGATAACGTCTTACAAAATGATAACGCCGTGTCACAATTAGTATATTGACATTATGACAGACATAGGGAATTTTTCCATCACTACTGGAATCCCTCATCTTAACATTTTATAGCTACATCCACTTCCTTCCTACTCCTACTCCCTTTTTAATCCTTGGAAACTAATAATCCTCTTATTTTTTTTTTCTGAATTTTTTACATTTCAGGAATGCTATATAAATGAGAGCATATAGTATGTAGCCTTTGGAGACTGGCTGTTTATACTCAGTATAATTCTCTGGAGATTCATTCAGATTATTGTATCAGTAGTTCATTGCTTTTTATGACTGAGTAGTATTCTAGGGTACAAATGTTTGTTGAACCAATTACGTGTTGAAAGATGCTGGGATTGTTTCCAGTTTGGGGCTATTAAAAGTAAGTCTGTTATAAACATTTGTGTATAATTTTTTATATAACACAAAAAAATCTTCATTTCTTTGGGATGAATGCCCAGGAGTGCAATTGCTGGGTTGGATAACAGTTGTGTGTTATTTAAGAAACTGCCAAATTATTACCCATCATGGCTATACTGTTTTACCTTTCCATCACCAGTATACCCGTGATCCAGTTTTTCTGTATCCGTGCCAGCATTTATAGTCACTGTTTTTATATTAGGCATTCTGAGAAGTGTTCAGTGATACCTCATGGTGGTTTTAATATACATTCCCCTAATGGCTAACGGTATTGAACATTTTTTTGGGTATTTGTTTGTCATCTGTATATCTTCTTCCCTGGCGGCTCAGACGGTAAAGTGTCTGCCTACAATGCAGGAGACCCAGGTTCAATCCCTGGTCGGGAAGATCTGGAGAAGGAAATGGCAACCCACTCCAGTATTCTTGCTTGGAAAATCCTATGGACGGAGGAACCTGGTAGGCTACAGTCCATGGGGTTGCAAAGAGGCAGGCAAGACTGAGCCACTTCACTATATCTTCTTCAGTGAAATGTTTCTTTGTGTTTTTTTGCCCCTGGTCTAATTGGTTACTGTTGAGTTTTGAGAGTTCTTTCTATATTCTAGATACTAGTACTTTGTTGGATATGTGGCTTGCAAATATTTTCTCCCCATCTGTAGCTTGTGTTTTCATGCTTTTAACGGGATCTTTTGGAGAGTAAAGTTTTTTCATTTTGATGAACTCTTACTTACTGACTTTTTCCTTTTGTGAAACATGCTTTTGACCTCAAGTCTAATAACTCTTTACTTAGCCTTAAGTACCTATTTTTTCCTGAAAGTTTTATAGTTTTATGTATTTTTATTAGCTTGCCTGTGCTGCACAGCAGCTTGTGGGATTTTATTAATAGTTCCCAGACTAGGGATTGAACCCAGGCCCTCAGCAGTGAGACTGCAGAGTCCTAACCACTGGACTGCCAGTGAATTCCTGAATGTTTTGTAGTTTTACACTTAAATCCCATAGTCCAATTCAAATGATTTTTCTAGGCATGAGATTTAGATCAAAATTCTTTTTGTCTATATGTGTTTAGTTGCTTCAGCACCATTTATTAAAAAGATCATCTTTCTTTCATTGAATTGCTTTTGTATTTTTGTCAGTAAACATCTTATTTGTGTTGATCTGTTTCTGGGTTTCATCAGTACTGCACAACTTTAATACTATGTTGAAATAATAACTCTTAAAATTGGATGGATTGCTTTTTTGTACTTCACTCTTTTAAAAATTATTTTAGCCTTTTCTAGTTTACTTTTTCATATGATTTCAAGGTAATCTTGTCTCTGTCTACAGAAATTATTGTCGGGATTTTTATGTAAATTGTGTTAAATCTGTATGTCAATCTCAGGTGAATAGACACGTTTACTCTGTTGAATATTCCAGTCCATGAATGCAGTATATCTTCATTTACTAAGATTGCCTTTGATTTCTTTCATGAGCATTGTATAGTTTTTAACATAAAAGTCCACTGTGTGTTTTGTTAGATTTACACTAGGTATTTCTTTTTATTGAAAACCGTTGTAAATTTTATTGTATTTTAATTCTGGTGTCCATGTGCCTGTGGCTAATGTACAGAAATATAACTAATTTTGTTTATCTTATATCTTGCCATATTGCTGTAGACCTTAGGGGTTTCTTGGTAGATTCTTTAGCATTTTCTGTGTTAGACAACCCATGTTATCTACAGATAGGGATAGTTTTATTGCTTCCTTTTAGGACACTCAAGAGAAAGTCTTTTTAACTATCCATGTTTTGCTTGTTATTGTGTTCTTCGTTCTTGAGGCTCCAGGGTTCCTTCTTATATCATTTCTCTTCTTTCCAGAGACCTTATTAATATATTAGCCATTCTTTTATGATGGAACTGTTGGCAACAAATTCTTTACTTTCCCCTCATTTGAAAATGTTTTTATTTCCCCTTCATTCATAAAGAGTAGCATCACTGGGTACAGGATTTAGGGTTGACAGTTCTTTTAGCAGTTAAAAAATGTTGACCCGTTTCATGATTCCATGGGTTCTGATGAGAAAACTGATATCATTTGAGTTGTTTTTTCATGTATGAGAAGGTGTTATTTTTCACTTGCTGCTTTTAAGATTTTTTTTTTTTTTTTTTGAGGGGGGCGTCTTTGATTTTCTGAAGTATATTAGAAGTTTTAGTGTGAATTTCTTTGGATTTATCCTGTTTTTAGTTTGCTCACTTTCTCACATGTAGATTTAAGTTTCATGAAATATTGAATTTGGTAAAACATTATTTCTTTGAGCACTGTTTCAGCCCCATGTTCTTTTTTCTCTCCTTCCAGGACTGTGATACAGGAATATTCAATCTTTTGTTACAGTTCCATAGGTCCCTGAGGTTCTGCTGATTGTTTTTTCCTAGTCTGTTCTTTCTGCCATTCAGGTGGGGTAATTTCCATTGTCTTATCTTTCATTTCACTGATTTTTTTCCTCTGTGCTCTCCATTATGCTATTTAACTCATCCACTGAGGTTTTAGCTTTGGTTATAGTATTTTTCAGTTCTAAAATTTCCATCTGGTCCCTCTATATCTTCTTTTTCTTTCTTTTTTTTAAGTGAGGCTTCCTTCATATTTCTTTGATAAAGCTTCTATTTTTTATTTATTTCAAGCATGTTCATAATTATTGAAAATGTTTTATTATGACTTCTTCAAATTTCTTGTCAGATAATTCTAACTTCCCCTCATTTTGTGATTAGCATCTATTGATGGTTTTTTGGTTGTTTTTTTTAAATTCAGTTTGAGATTTTCCTGATTTTTGGTAGGTCAGATGATCTTTGGTTGAAACCTGAAAGTGTGGGCTATTGTATTATGAGGTCTAGGTTTATGTGAACCTTCTGTTTTAGCTGACTTAATTCATACTGCTTCAGCAGGGAATGTGGGGGAGGTACCTTGTTCCTGCCAGGTGGAGGTAGAAGTCCAAGTTCCCTTCTTCTCTCTATTGTACGAGTGAGTGGGCTTCTATTCACTGGGGATAACAGCCAGCTCCTTACTTTGTCTCCCCTGACACTAGTGAGGATGGAATTGTTATTGCTGCTGCTGCTGCTGCTGCTAAGTCACTTCAGTCATGTCCGACTCTGTGCGACCCGGTAGATGGCAGCCCATCAGGCTCCCCCGTCCCTGGGATTCTCCAGCAAGAATACTGGAGTGGGTTGCCATTTCCTTCTCCAGTGCATGAAAGTGAAAAGTGAAAGTGAAGTCGCTCAGTCGTGTCCGACTCTTAGCCACCCCATGAACTGCAGCCTGCCAGGCTCCTCTGTCCATGGGATTTTCCAGGCAAGAGTGCAGGGCAGTAGTAAAAGCCCTGATTTTCCTCTAGGCCTTTCCTGATCCCAGGAAATGGAGAGGCCTCACTGCTGCCGGATGAGGATGGACATCCATGCTTCTCACCTGGTTCCCACTGGCACCGTTGGGGGTGGGGCGGGACTCAGTACCAGCCTGTGTAGGTGAAAGTCTGGTTCTGTATGTGCTGGTGGGCGTGCTGCCAGGGTGCCTCATCTCAGCCTTGCAAATGGAAAGTCTGGGTTTCTTTGTTGGCCTTTGCTTATGGGAGTCGAGGGAGAGCCACAGGTTTTCTGTGGTGCACAGTCGGCATGGAGTGGCTATTGTCTGAACGTTTTCTGCTTTGCTAGACTGTCCTTGGTTCTTTTGCTAAAGAAAGCTGCTGTATGGATGGGGATTTCTGTGCCTTTATGTGTTTCTAGGATGCGGGCTTCTTTATCTTTGTATCTGGGACACATGAGGCAAAAGGAAACTCGGAAACACTTCATTGTTCTACTCGAGTCTCAAGGTCTCTAGTACTCTACCTTCTATCTAACTTTCAGAGATTTCTTGTATTTGTTTTATATGTAGTGTCCAGGACTTTTACTTGCATTTAGCAGAAAGAATACAGGAAAATACCTCTGCTTTTTGGAAGCAGAAGTATCCCTATGGTAGATATTTTTAAGTGATAGTCTCTTTTACTATATATATATACTTCAAGGATGGCAGGAGTAATCTACCCTAAAAACATTGCTTTCATTACCTTAAATGTGTGTACTTTGCATTTATATAAATTATATGTCATTTTTATATGTATATAAATTATATGTCACTTTCATTTTAGATGAAATCCCCTTAAAAGAATGGTAAAATCCTAGTACTGCTATTCACTGATTATTATACTGACCATCAAAAGGCTAGAATAGATAACATAGTTGTGCTTCCCAGTAATCTAGGGTGTTGCATGAACAGGAACATGATTCTATCGTGAGAATCAAGTAGGAATGTAAAGGAGACTAGGTAATTACATACGAAGAAATACAACTAAGTTACTTGTCTTTGATTTAAAAGCTAAATGCACCAAATGTACATAGGTGTTGCCTACCTACCCTTCTCATTTATGAAAGGTCTCATAAAGGAAGGACTATGTTGGAGAGAGAGGTTATAGACAGGAAGCTCTTGAGAGTAGGGAAAAACTGATGAATGAGACACGTGGGGTATGGTGTTATTGGCTGTCATTTGTCGTGAGATAGGGTCCAAATGGTGATTGGTCTTAAAACTATCTCCAGTTCGATTTTGTTTAAGAGGGTGATTGTACTCCATCAATTTTCAGTTTTGACCTATTTGGTACATATTTACTGAATTCCTTTTGTGCCTGAACTGTACTCTATATGGGGAACTCAAGGGTGGGGAAAACAGTCCCATTTACTAACCCCTGGAAGTTACAAGTCCAACAGAAAAGATAATCACTGCAGAATCTCCAACAGCATTGGTGGTCTCTACTGATCAGTGTAGGAAAGCAGGGTTCTGACATGAGGAATCTGTGTGGTCAGGAGACAGGAAGCCTAACTATGAATGTATTTTCTGAAACCGAGGCTATTAACCAAAGGTTAATACTTGAAATACTTTGGCCACCTCATGCGAAGATTTAACTCATTGGAAAAGACCCTGATGCTGGGAGGGATTGGGGGCAGGAGGAGAAGGGAGGACGACAGAGGATGAGATGGCTGGGTGGCATCACCGACTTGATGGACATAAGTTTGAGTAAACTCTGGGAGTTGGTGATGGACAGGGAGGCCTGGCGTGCTTCGATTCATGGGGCCGCAAAGAGTCGGACACGACTGAGCGACTGAACTGAACTGAACTGAATACTTGAAATTTATGCCTTCTTTTTTTCCATGTGGACCTTTATATAGATTTATTGTTCCATTTTACTTTGTCTGCACCAGAAGGTCATTTTTTGTGGAAGACTTCAGGTATCTCTTAACTGCTTTTGTAGAAATAAAACAACCCTAACTAGCTGGATCTCATGCATGCAGATGGCGTTACCTGAAACTTGAGAAGCTGTACAAGGTTCTTGGAGGCCCGGTGAAGGACAACCACCAGGAACAAACTAAAAGGGCAGAAGTCCAGGAATGTATTCCACGTAGCCAGCCAGCCAGAAAACTTTAGGGTTCAAAAATAAAGTGAAACCAGTTACCACTAATCTTAAGAAGATAAACATTGTGAATGATTAAAAAGTTAAAAGAGTGAATGAAACTCTTGTAGATATACAGAAGGAACTTGCAAACTTCCCAAAAAGCCTTTCCACTGAACCTCTGAAGAAAGAGTTGATTTCTCAGCAATGTCAGGAAAATGTACCACAGTTAATGTTGATGAGGCTACAAAACTAGTGGCTCAGTTGTAATACTGGTGATGCACCAAAAAACCCAATAAATTAAATGTTTTATATATAAAAAAACCCTAACTAATAAAATCCTTTCTTTTTCTAACTTTTAAAACCTCCCTGCTGTAATTTAGGCCTTTTCTCCTTATTCCATGACCTTATGGTGTTGTTTGTTTGGAGGACAAATTGTGGAATGGTTTATATACATGTGTTTGTGATTTATTTTACTATATGAGAGTCACATGAGCACTCTTTAATATTTCTGAGTTCTCCTTCTTTAAGGTATCGTGTCTAGATCCGGCACCCTGACTTACGAAGCGGTTCACCAGACAACACAAGTTGGATTGGGGCAGTCTTTGTGTGTTGGTGAGGACTTTTTCTAAACTCGTTTTATCGGAGTTCAGTGTCTTCACTGAATAAATGTAATAATAATTATTGGTTTGACTATTTGTGAGAGATTTTGATGTCATTTTATGAAAAAGCTGTTATGATCTTGAGTTTAATTTGCTTATACATGAAGCTGGCTGTTAACATTTTCAAGAGTCACTGTCCAGGATTTAACTCCTGTGTTTCAGAACAAACATCCTGGGGTGTAGTCCCTGAAAACAGGACTCACTTTGCTTGTTGTGAAGCAGTGGTCCTTCAAGATAGGACTTTGGCACTGTGTTATCATTGCCAGCTGTCATTCAGTGCTTCACAGTTACGAATTCTTCGCCAATCATTGTCTCACTCTGTGAGGCACCACTGAGCTGGCACAGAGTCCTGTGGTAACTTCATTGGTGGATGGAGGAGGGTTGAGTTCCCTGGACCCTCTCTCTTTGCCCCATCATACTGCCTCCCATTTACAAAAGAGTTTTTACATTTTAAAATAATTTTGATATTTTTTGCCAAAAGCCAGGCAAATTTCTCATTTTTATAACAATTCCTTCATGTTTTTAGACCATCTTTTAAAAGCTTTTCAAAGGCAGCTTTTGTGGATCAAAAAAATTATGAAATATAACCCTGGAGTATTTTTATTGACTCAAATTGATAAAATCAGTATTAAACATTAAATGAGCTTTTCTACGTGCAAAAGCACAATCTTTAAGACAAGGTAACTTAACGTGATAGAACATAAAAGGTTTTGTCATAGAGTGGCCAGTTCCATCTTCTCTAGCCTCTGTTTTTAATCTGTAGATTGAGAGTAGTAATTTCCCTCTCACAGAGAGTATAATGGTTAGGAAATGGCAGGTCTGATGTGTGCTAAGGCACAGACCTGACACGTGGTTTAAACTCAGTCGATGCTGCTCCCCTTCCTCAGCTTCAGTCCTGAGCCATGCCTTCAAGGGTAGGAAGCCAGTCCTGCCTTCAGTAAGTTTATAACTTAAAAATTTAGAAAGTGGCCCC
The DNA here is from genome assembly GCF_023091745.1 of Budorcas taxicolor. NCBI lineage: Eukaryota > Metazoa > Chordata > Mammalia > Artiodactyla > Bovidae > Budorcas > Budorcas taxicolor. The sequence continues at coordinate 109,887,042 of NC_068920.1, forward strand.
CAGTGGAGGGAATCTTGACTTGAATCCGATCTAAGTACTTGTGCTAAAAAGCCGTGTGTTTGTGGTAGAGCCCCTATGTGTGGTCTCTGTCATCTCCCACTCCAGGTTACAGGGAAGAGGAATCAGGACACCTACCCCACCCACTGCCGGGACATGTGTCTTAACCTGAGAGTGGTTCCTTGGCAGTGTCCCTCATCAGACAGTTACTTAGTGCAAAGAAATTTTTTTTTTTCTTTTTTTGCTGTAGAAGAAATACAAATATCCAGTATTTCTAATATGGCATTAAGTCTCCAATATGGTAGTAAGGTTTGCGGTTCATGTGAGCAATAATAAATCACAACAAACTGTGAGGGTAATAGCATACAGATGCACACACACACACAGACACACACACACACATACAGACACACAGACACACACACACACACCCACACACACCCACACACACCCTGAGCTAATCAAGATACTATTATACTTCATTAACCTTTTGTGCTAGGAGATGATAAAGGGAACTTTTTGATTATAATATTAAGTAGTATAATTATTTTTAATTTCAGAATTAATTGCCTATTATATACAAAGTACTGATACTGAGTTACTCACCAGAAGTCAGTGGTTAAAAGTTATAAATTACTAAAGAGTAACTGTATTCCTGAAAAAGCTAATGTCTTTTCAAAAGTAACGTTCTTCTAATTAGGGAAACTGTATAAAGTGCTCATTATTAAAGAGCTATGTAGGAGTAATTTGGGGGGGAGGGAAGAGTCTTGATAAGGAGCCAAAGAAAAAGATGGCTCTTTTTGTGACTAACAAGACCCAACCACCATTTAACATTCATGTAAAATATTAAAAGCAGAAATAAGTCTAGCATTTTATGATTTTTTAAATGTTACATGCAAGAGTGATGACGCATTTAAAAATATTTGTAAGAAGGGCATAGGCAAAATAAGAAACCTGTTGAAACAATATTTCCTGACTTAATTTTCAGAGGGTATTGATATTCTTGACTTTTCCAGGCATTGGAGGCGATCCTTTCAATGGAACAGACTTTACAGACTGCCTTGAAATCTTTCTGAATGATCCGGCCACAGAAGGCATCATATTGATTGGTGAAATTGGTGGTAATGCCGAAGAAAATGCTGCAGAATTTTTGAAGCAACATAATTCAGTAAGTTTGGCTGTGGAAAGATGCAGCTCTTTGCTCTTGAATAATATCACAGGTTTGCTTTAGAAGTTGTTTTTGTTTAAGGATGAATTTTTTAAGCAAACATGAAAGGTAAAATTAAATCTTATTGAGCTGAGCCTGGAACACTGACCACTCAGGGAATGTGGGACTCTTTCTGGGTTGATTCTCCTCCCCATTTCCCTTGATGCTCTTCTCTGATGAATCCTCCCTCCAGGCATCTCCTTTTATTTCCTGGTAGGTCGTCTGCTAAACAGAACTTTCAGGCCATCAGCCAGAAAGCTCTCACTTGACCTGCACATGTCCGTTTTCACCTGTCATTGATGTCCTTTCTCCCGACCTCAGGGGATTTGTGTTCTTTCTCTTTGTCAAGGCTGGCTGTCTAGTGATCCTGTCCTTTATACCTTTTCCAGGATCTTGTCTCCCTCTAGCTTCAGTCTTTCCTCATGGAGTAGCACTTTGCTTCAAAGGTCAAGTGGAGAAGCTTTATTGACTGTCCTATGAAGGCTTTCCTTGTTGCCTCTCCCTTTGAATTAAACAAAAAAGAATAGTGTGGTGTTGTATCATAATTTCACTTAACTCAAGGGAATTAAGCTCTGTTTCTGGGGTAAAGGAGGGTGGTAGGAAGAGAGCAGGGGGCATAGTAAAGACAGAAGCAGCTTGGTGCCCGACAGTCCCCTCCCCCCATCATTGAGCGTGTGTGTTCTGAATTACTGTGGCCAAAGCCTGGATGCAGATGGTTTCCAGGGTGTCCCTGACACTGACGAATGAGTGAAGAGTGAAGATGAATCTTCAGGGGGCCAGGCAAGAGGGCAGAGAGGACTTGCGTCTATGCTTATGAAAGAGATTGAGAGTAAGTGTGTCAAAATTAAATGCCACAGAAAATGAGTACTGGAGAGTTAAAGGAAAAGATGATATCACCTGCAGAGTAGCCTGTGCAAAACGATGCATATTTAGGTATTGCTGTTTAGTCGCTCAGTAACCCCATGGACTGGAGCCCCCCAACCAGGCTCCTTTGTCCATGGAGTTTTCCAGGCAAGAATACTGCAGCAGGTTGCCATTTCCTTCTCCATATTTATATGTAATTGAAGGAATTTTCAAAGGCTCTTTTTAATGTATGTGTTTTTCTTCAGTGGTAATTTTATGAGTTCCTCTTATTCTGGTGAACTTTCCTGGTGGTTCAGATGGAAAAGAATCTGCCTGTAGTGTAGGAGACCCGGGTTCAATCCCTGGGTCGGGAAGATCTCCCAGAGAAAGGAATGCCTACCCACACCAGTATTCTCGCCTGGAGAATTACATGGATGAAGAGGCCTAGTGGGCTACAGTCCATGGGGTTGCAAAGAGCCGGACATGACAGAGCGACTGATGCTGTTACTTTACTCTCCGGATCTCTTTCTTTATTTTCTATTCACTCCCTAATCCTCAGCAATTAGGTTTTGTCTGCCACTTAGAAGCTCTGTGACCTTGGGCATGTTCCTTAACTTCACTGTGCCTCAGTTTCCTCGGTGGCTAAATAGGGATGCAATAGAGCTTCCCTTGGTGCTGTCATAGGGCTGTGGAGATACATGGCGCAGAGCTGCCCCGGGCATGTGGTAAGCACTTCTGGTGGGCTGCTGTGGGGTCTGCTCTCCACGCTGGCACTGCTTTGGCTGAAGTCAGCAGTGGCCTCCATTCATCCTGCTGGCCCTTCTCGTCTTTATCCTTTCCCAGATTTACCCTTTGTGCTTATCCTCTAAGTGTAACTGATCATGGTGTATAAACAACGTTGTACTTCATGCAGAAATAAAAGTCATCTTTTATTTCTCTCGCAGCTCTTGCTTCCCCTCAGTTACTGAGATCTGTCTCTGAGATCTTAGTAGTTTGTGGAGATATAAAGTATCATCATCTGTAATTAGACCCTCTGCTCCAGTTCAGCCTCTTATCTTATCTCACCTGGACCATCTCAGTAATTTTTTTTCCTGATATCTCTGCTCCTTTCCCTCCCGCCTGGCCAACCTGCTGTTTGCCATCCGTGTGGGATAAAGGGCAGACTTAGCGTGGCTTTCCAGCTCCCTACACGCTACCCTGACACTCCTTTTCAGATCCATGTGCTGCTTGTTTTCATCCTTGCTTGCTTTCGCTTGTTCCTTCTGCAAGGCATGCTGAACACCTGACTCTTGCTCTTGTGGACAGCAAACAACTGCTATAGCCTTGCTGCCCAGCCCAGTCCTCTGGCATATTAAGAGGCAATAAATGGTGAATAAGTGAAAGAGTAGGTAAATTGGTAGGAGTAAACAGTATAGAATTTGCATATAACCTACATATACCCTCCTCTATACTGTAAATCATCTCTGGATTACCTACAATACCTAATAAAATGTAAATGCTGTGTACGTGGTTGTTAGTTTGGCAGATTTAAATTTCGCTCTTTGAAACTTTCTGGGATTCCTCCCCTGCCCCACCAGACGTTTTCTTTGTGCGGTTGTTTGAATTCTCCAGTGTTCAGACCTCGTGGATAATGGAGGGCCAACTGTACACTATGTTAAAATGAATTTTAAAATGTGTTTAGAATACACAAATCCCTTGATGGGAAAAGCTAAACTTTACATTTTGTTTCATTTGCCATGTTTTCCTATTACTGATTGGTCTCATGGAGCTAAATTTTACTGAGGACCTACTGTGTACAAGCTTCTAGGTTGAACAGTGCAGGTAACATACTAAACGCTTAGCATGGTACCTGACAGAGTGAACACTCAGTAATCTTGTGTCCTGCGAGGACTGTGTTATCATCATTATAATGACAGTAGTTATCTGCAGGAGTAATGTTTTTTAACCTTTATCTTGATACTTTGAGTAGATGTTTTTGTCTTTTTTTGAGTAAGGAAACTGGTAATTTGCCAGTGGTAAGTACTTCAGAGCTGAGGTTCCCTCCAGGTGTGCCTGACTTCTCCATTACACCAGCAGGGGTCAGGAGTCAGGTCGCAGGGCTCAGGGACACGACACACAGTCCTGGGCATCTTTCAGATTCCGCTCGTGCCATCCTAACTCATCTTTTTGTTTTTAGTCTTTCACACTTCACATTTCTGTGTCCTGTTCTCACACTACATTTCCTCATAGTCTTTTCTATTGTATTTTTCAGTCCTTAAAAAAAAAATCTCAAGTGACTTTTCGTTGACAATAGGACAGATATACATTTGTCAGACATTCTAGGTTCACGCTAATCATGTTTCCTTCTAATATAACATTCTCACTATTTGAATATGGGACAGAGGGATCCAGTGGAAAGTGGTGCCACTCAAGTATCAGATGCTCACATTCTTTGCAAAGCACCCAGTGAATAAATGATTTAGCTTTCTCTTTTTAATTCTCTCCTATAGTAGATGCTGGGCATACAGAAGTAAATGAAAACATAGTCTTGGCATTCAAAGACTCATCGTCTAGGAGGGGACTCTGTGGGAATAAGTCACAGCCAGTGTGCTGCGGGTCATGATAGAAAGTGTCAAAGGCACAGCAGAGTCGCTGAACAAAGACGAGCAACTGAAGGGCACTTGTGGAGAGAGTGGGAGGAAGAGTCAGAAGGGTTAGCGGGGAAGAAGAGGCTCGAGCCACGTCTTAAAAGGTATCAGGATTTGCCAAGTATCCAAGGAGGATGGAGAACTTTCTCAGCAGAGGCCCCAGAGGCAGAGCAGTCTGGCATTACTGGAGTAAGCTGGCGTCAGAGGCTGGAGTCAGCAGCATCAGACCATGTAGAACCTGTAGAATCTGGCATGCTGGCGCCTTCACGAGGGTCAATCTAGTGGAAGCAAACTGTGCCAGTGAACTTGCAGTGCCATGCGCTTAAAAAAGTCAGTTTTATTTAAGAATGTCCTTAATGAAGTAGTAAAGATTATTAATTTTATAAAGTCTTGACCCTCAAGTCAGTAGTTTTGTGGTGAAATGGAAAGTAAAGCACTGTCCTAGTTGAATTTTGAGCTAAATTAGCTGCTTTTTTTGTGGACCACCAGTTTTACTGGAAAGAATGACTGCCAGGCACACTGGTTATTGGGTATTTATTTGGTGAATCTTTCCTCAACAGTGAACAAAGCAGTCCTGCTGTGTTTGTGTGTGTTGTCAAGGAAAACAACTCATTGCATTTGTTGACAGTGATTAAGTTTGAGCTTTCAAATGAATATTCTTAAAATACTTGTTTCTGCCACCATGAACTTGACAACTTCCCCCTACTAAAGACTTCTCTAATGAGGCTGGAGGTAATAATGAAGAATGATTTGTTTATATTGAATGATGAAATGTATCAGCATTTAGAAGATCTCCATAACTCTGTGAACCTATATTTTCCTTCTGACCAATGAATGTTACACAATCATTAGAGGTAAAAGATCCAAAAAGATGAATGGATTTTAAAATAACAAAGGACTGTGGTTCCAGATTCCAGCATTGCATCATCATCGTCATCTTTAGTCATTCAGTCATGTCTGACTCTTTGTGACCTCATGGACTATATAGCCCACCAGGCGTCTCTGTTCATGGGATTTCCCAGGCAAGAATACTGGAGTGGGTTTCCACTGCATGTAACCATTAAGAAATTACCACTTGGAGAGGTTTGTTTCAGTGTCAAAGAATATCCTCAGTTATCTGACAGATATTAAAATATTTCTCCCTTTTCCAAGTACATATGTGTGTGAGGCCAGATTTTCTCTTGTACTTCAGCCAAAATAACATTTTTGCAGTAGATCTAACGTAAAAGCAGATATCAGAATTTATTTGCCTCTTATTAAATTAGACACTTAAGATTGACAAAAATGTAAAATAATGCCACTCTCCTCACTAAAATGTTTTTTAAAAATAGTTTTAAAAAATTATTATGTTAAGGGAATTAATAAATGCTTATAAAACTTCTCAGCTTTAATTTCTAATACTGTAAATATCAGATATAATCTACATTAAAAAAAGTTCTTTGGGATCCACAGTCATTTTTGTAAGTATGAGGGGGTCTCAAGACCAAGTGATTTGAGAACTACTGGTCTGGGAGAAGATAATAGTGCCTGAAGGCACCCAGATTCCACTTGTGCTCGGGTTCTGCTTTCTGTGGGCCGCTCTGTTTTACCTGGATGTCTTACTGCCTCTGAGTTACTTCACTCACTGTGAAACATAACTGTATGTTCATATGTTGCTCCATGACATCTATTAACTGACTGAGATATATATGTATTTTATATTATTTCTTCAACAACATTATAAGTCTAGAGCACAGGAATTCTTTTTTTCCTCCCACAGGAATTCTTACATATCCTGTGTGTTGGGTTTTTATTTTAAACCTCAGAATCTACTGTGCTGTTTATGCATGTAGCAGTTGTGCATTAGAATGGATTTTTATTGAATAAGACCAGTCCTGATCTTCCTTCTTATACATCCTATAATGTCAGGAGAAAGGACCCTCAGCTCCCAATCTAATTTAGCTATTTCGTTTCATAGATGAGGCAGCAGAGGTCTAGAGGTGATGGGCCTTGTCCAAGGTCCTGTGACTTTAGTCAAGTGGAGATTGAGACTGGAGACTCCCACTCCTCAGTCCTTTCCAATACGCTTTTTCCTTTAAACAAATTTATTAAAGGTAAACTAATAATGAATTAAGACAAAACAACCTGATCTGTGTCTTAATTTGTTATTATCACAAATCATATAACTTAAGTATTTTCAATTTTTTTTTTTCAAATGGAAGAGTCACATGTGTATGTGGAAATCAGCTTATGCCAGTGAAGTTGAAGTTTAATATCTAAATAGTTAACAGTTTCACTTCAGGATTGTTTTTATGAGTTTGGAGGAAAAGCTGAGTCATCTTAAAGGAGAATGCAGTAGTTTCAGTCACAGCTCAGTATTTCTGTTGGTTTTCTTAGTGATGATGAGTGACTGGCCCCAACCGTTTGTCATTTTCTGGCAGTCATGAATTGGAGGTCCAGTTTTGATCAACTTCTTCATCAGTATGTTTAAAATCCCACTTTCCAGGGTCCCAAGGCCAAGCCTGTGGTGTCCTTCATTGCTGGTTTAACTGCTCCTCCCGGCAGAAGAATGGGTCACGCAGGGGCAATCATTGCTGGAGGAAAAGGTGGAGCTAAAGAGAAGATCGCAGCCCTGCAGAGTGCTGGGGTTGTGGTCAGCATGTCCCCGGCACAGCTGGGAACCACCATCTACAAGGTGAGCTGGAGTAGTGGCCTGAGTGCTCGGAGGTTATGGGCCTTAGAGTGGGAGGCCACACTGGTGGCCTGGGAGCCGTGGTCTTTTCTTCTGAGTCTCTTCTGTTTCTTTCATGCTGGTCTGCAGCTTAACGGTCTCTAGCAACCCCACCAAGATCCCAATATCCTGGTTGGGCATGACCAGGAATAAGGTTCTGATTCAAAACCTGGATTCATTAAACATTTCCCTTTGCTATTTTGTGAGTAGTGAGATAAGATATACAAGAAAGGGTTTCAGAGTCCGTAAGTGCTGTGAATTCCATTTTAGGAGTGGTGCAGAAAATTGCCTTGTGTTTTTTTTTCCATGGAGAGCATTTGGGGTATAGTTGTGCTGACTCCATAGGTATTTTTCCAGGGAGAGAGGTTGAAAACTGACTAAGAAGAAATAAAAACTGGGAGTCAGGATGGATGGAGACTAAAGACGAGGATGGGGATTTTTAGTTGGTGTCTTCCATAATCTCTGCAGTGATTTTTGGCAGCCTATCTCTTTGACTGATCATTTAAGGCTCTCTCTCTTTACTTTTATGATGATCATAGACTTTACCAAAAAAAAAAGAAAAAAAAGCAAACAAAAGCCAAAGTGTTGTACACATGCTGAAAACAGGCCCATATTGTCTTCCCAGGAGGGAACATGTTTTGGCATACTCTTCTTTGGCACTGTCCTAGCGATAATAAAATAAACTCCTAGTTTATTGAATCTTTGCATGATCCTATCTTATGGCACTGTGTGCCATAGTGTTTAAAAGAAATCTAGGTAGGTAGTGAGTATTGTGAGGAAGAATCTTCTTTATTTGAGAGAAGAGGGAGGAAGGGAAAAAGCAAACGCTTCAATTATTGAAGATATGTAGTACCATTTTATTCCAGCAGGTGGCAGCAGGCACCTACACATCCTGTTGTATTCTAATTCTCACAATGTAGAGAAATTATTACAATCTAGAGAAACTGATTTTCAGTATTGCTGCCTTTTCCTATATTTCTGAGGTTCTTGATGTTTTGTTTAAATCTGCACTAAATCTGTGTTTAGTTTTATTCTCTGAGAAACTAGACAAACTTGTTTCCATTGCCTTATTAAAAGGGCTGTTGTGGCTCACACATAGCATTACATGTTTGGATAAGCACAATCAAGTTTGTCAGCTCCTAACTCTAATACTGCAGTAGAAAATAAGCATAATTTAAAACCTCTCAGCCTCTGCATTTAGGAGACATTAAAGTCTTAAGTTCTGAATCTAACTTAGTGAAATCAGACTGACACGGACTCATTTGAAAACTGTCATTTTGTGTTCAAGCCCCTCATCCTGGTGCATTTTACCTCTATAATTTTTGGTTGCTCAAGGGATCCTAAAGACAAGAGTTTCAGAATCTAAACACAGTTTAAATTCAGAATCACTTTGACCATGAATGTAATTTGAGGCTTTAATCTTTTTATCCCCTCTCTCTTCTCCTGTTCTTCTGTTCCTGAAGGAGTTTGAAAAGAGGAAGATGCTCTGAAAGAAAAACAGACAGAAGATTCCTTAAGCCTATGGATGAATCATTGTAGCAATGGGAGCGGTGGCTGTTCGCTTCTGATGTCCACTGACCGTCCGCCCGCCCACCTGTTGCTGGTCTTTTCGAGCACAACAGGAAGCCAAAACAAGGTTTAGAGTGTCCTACACTGAGGTGTTTTCACCTCACTAAATAAGAGAAGCAACCAATAAATCTACCACTTGATTTGAATATGGTTTTAGAGACTTTTTACTATTTCACTGTGGGGATGGGGAGAGGGGGAGAATTGGAGGGGGCTGTGTGTGCACATGTATGCCTGTGTGCGTGTATGTGTCTTTCATTTGGCTCTGTAGAGGACATTCTAACGAAAACTTTTGAGAGAATGAGTATAAACATTTCAGTTTGGCATTTATCATAGATACAGAGTGACTAAGTTTCTCTGAATTACAGTTTTCTCATATCTATGTATATAATCGTCTTCGTCTTACAGGGTAGTTTTGAGGATTGGAGATAAATATATGAAGTCCTTGGCACATGATAAGGTAACCTAATTTTTGCCAGTTGCCACCATCATTATCACTAGGATTATAGGTAGGAGCTCATCCAAGTTTCAGTTTTTGCCTAACTGGGAAGTGGAATCTTCAATAATGCTTTGTTTTTCTGTGGTTCTGCAGAGGGCTGTTTCCTTCCCCACCCAGAGCCTACATTTCTTTGCTTGAGGTTTCAGACATTTCACTTTGAGAAAGCAGTTAGCCATTCTCTAGTTTGAAGGGGAGCTTGTTAACAAACAATTGCAGTGGAGAAGCAAGAAAATATTCTTACATTGTGTAGCTGCCCTGAAGGAAACAAGAGCTTCTGAAAATAGTAATAGAAGACCCTCAAGAAGGCTGTTTGGGGAGGCCTTTCCAGGGAGGAGTGAAGAGTAGGTACTTCAGGGCTGGGAAGGTACCAGTCGTGCAAAAAGGAGGACACATACTCAGGCAAAGGCAGGGAGCAGGAAAGAGCTCGTTTTGGGGAGGTGCCTGGGGGAGTGATCCTGAGAGGGCTGGAGGAGGTTTGGAAGACTGGGGAAACGGGTGTTCTGGGAGCTCCCATGACTTTGCACAGGCTGCTGCGGGTGCAAAGAGCAGGTGTTGGGGGCTGGATTCAGCCCAAGTATTCTGCCTGGGCCAAGGACCGTGTCTTGATGGGCTTTGGGTCAAGAAGACTTTGGTTTCTGTTCAGTTGTTTCCTCATCTTGAAAGTGGGGCTCATGACCCCATCCCACAGGGTACCTGGGTGGAGTATACATATGCATATGTGAAGGTGGACTCTACCAGGGCTTTATGTCACTTCATAACACTTTTGTGGGGGGTTATTTTTTTTTAAATTATTTTTCTTTTTTATTCTGTAAACCTTTTTTAAGGCATTGTAAACACTTTTATTTAAAATCCAGATTTCTGAAACAACTGTACAACACCTAAGAATGGCATCATAGGTCTTTAGCTAAATAAGACATAGCACGAAAATAATAGTAATTTTAACTTTTGAAGGTTCTTTTAAAAGCACCACTTAAAATGTACATGTTCTCCCCAAAATGAAATACAGAAAAAGTGTTCTATCTCAGGAATGAGTTTGAAAATGCACAAGGAAAGAAGAGAGACAGTTTTTTAACCCCTGGTTATTGATTGGGGTGGGGGGGTGCTAAATTCAAAAGGATTTTGAGATTTTCCTACGTTGTTTATTTAAAGGTCAACGGGTACAGAGCTCTCAAGAACTTCCGGGTAAATAAGGACTACAGCTTTTCACAAATATGGTAACTGGCCAGGTTTCTGAAATCGTCACCCCTAAAAAGTATAGGATCGACAGTATCTTTCTGTTTTGAGAAATTCCGAGAAAAGACCACAAGTGCAGCACATCAATAAACAAAAACAAAAACGAACTAGTTTTAATAATCGTCGAAAACTTGTAAATTCTAGATTTATTTTGAAACCAACTGCCAAACAAGACAGAAGAAAACCCAGACGAATGTATATTACACTGCCGAAGCCGCTTAAACCTGCCGGGATGTCGCTGTGCTCCTTCGTGGAGCCTCAGGTGACTGTCCGCCGTCAGGACGGAGGCCCTGCTGTAAACCCGTCGTGGTGTCTCCGCACCACCCCAGGCCCAGGGGCTGGGAGGGTCTCGCTGGGCCCCAGGCCCCCACCTCACCGCTTGCTGGACCGTGTCTGTGACTTCTCGTGGCCGCCCCGCGTCCCCCGCTTCCCAGGCGGCGAGCGCCGGGCGTGGACGCTGTGCTTGTACGGGTGAGACCGGTGCTTCTGGCGCCCTTCCTCCTTCTGGCGCCCTTCCTCCTTCTGGCTCTGGCTTTTCGCCGGTTCCTTGCTGTCCTCTTTTTGTTCGTGGTCTTGCTCTTTGTGGGAGGGCAGGGTGTTCTTAATTGTGTTAATTAGAAATCATTTATTTGTCCTGGCAAGAGGACACTTCATCCAGCCCATTGGTCCCATTGTTTCTGCTCTTGTTTGCCCACGTTTTGCCTCTTTCAGCAGCTCTTCTATTGCTTTCCTCTCCAGCTCCTGGTCCTCTTCCATGGCGGGGGCGGCTTCTGGGATCCTCAGGTGGTGCGGGCTGGCCGGAGGCTCTGCCCCATGCCTCGAAGCGTGCGGGCGCGGCAGGCAGGCTATTCTGTAAACTCTTAACTTGCCTCATGCTTATGCTCAGGGCAGCGCAGCTGACATGATGGCCAGGGAGGAAGTCACTTCCAGTCTCCCTGGTTGGCACCTCCAAGATCCTTCCAGGGCAGACAAGTCCTCCTTTTGTCTGAGGCTTTGTGACAAGTACCAATCCAGATGAGAGGCCAGTGACCTCAGCATCCTTTTGAGGGTCCCAGATTCCAGGCTCAGCCTCCTGTTCTGTCCCCCAAACACCCATCTCAAGATGACCCCTCTCTTCTCACACCTCTGGTCCTAAACCAGGAAGTTCAGTGCCCTCTTGACCCCTTCTCTCTCCCACCTGGAATCTTCCCTTTCTACTTCCCTTCGTCTTTGCTTCCCATCTTCCCTCTCCAACCCCTGCAGCATCTTGAGAAGTCACCCACTCCTCATCTCTCACTTCTCTCCCCTCCTACGACTACTGCTCTGAGCAACTCAAACATACCGAGCAGGATATTTGGTTCTGGTTTTTCTGATTTCATATTTATAAGCAAAAGGTAAAAGTTTAACTCATGACCCCAGTGCATTAAAAAAATTTTTATTACAGAAACTTTCAAACATTTACAAAATGATTATGGTAATATAATGAACTCCTGTGCACCCGTCACCCAGCTATGACAATGAGCAACATTTTGCTATTACTGTATGATGTCTACCTCCAACCCATTCCTGCCAGTGTTTTTATTGTGATAGGTGTTTTGTCAGGGTAAAATTTATATTTGCTGAAATGCATAAATCTTAGCTGTGCATATTTAACAAATGGACAAAGGTATGTAACCACACCCTAATGAGGATATACAACATTTCCTTCATATGAGAAAGTTCCATCCTATTCCCCCAATAGATAATCTGTATTTTTATTCATCTTAAATTAGTTTTTGTCTATTTTAGAAATGTATATGAAAGGATTGCTATAGTATGTAGTCTTTTTTTAAAATTTTTATTTTTAAGTAGAGAATAATTGCTTTACAATGTTGTGTTGGTTTCTGCTGTACAACATGAATCAGCTCTAAATATACATATATCCTCTTCATCTTGGGCCTCCCTCCCCATCTCACCACTCTAGGTTGTCACAGAGTGCCAGGCTGAGCTCCCTGTGTTATGCAGCAACTTCCCACTAGCTATCTGTTTTACATATGGTAGCTTTTGAACTGTGGTGTTGGAGAAGACTCTTGAGAGTCCCTTGGACTGCAAGGAGATCCAACCAGTCCATTGTTAAGGAGATCAGCCCTGGGATTTCTTTGGAAGGAATGATGCTGAAGCTGAAACTCCAGTACTTTGGCCACCTCATGTGAAGAGTTGACTCATTGGAAAAGACTCTGATGCTGGGAGGGATTGGGGGCAGGAGGAGAAGGGGACGACCGAGGATGAGATGGTTGGATGGCATCACTGACTCGATGGACACGAGTCTGAGTGAACTCTGGGAGTTGGTGATGGACAGGGAGGCCTGGCGTGCTGCGATTCATGGGGTTGCAAAGAGTCTGACATGACTGAGTGACCAAACTGACCTGAACTGACGGAATGTATGTTTTTCAATGCTACTTTCTCAATTCATCCCACCCGCTCCTTCCCTAGCTGTGTCTCTATTCCTGCCCTGCAAATAAGTTCATCAAGACACGTGTACCCCAATGTTCATTGCAACACTATTTACAGTAGCTAGCACATGGAAGCAACCTAGATGTCCACTGGCAGATGAGTGGATGAAGTTGTGCTACATGTATGTACATACGTATAATGGAGTATTGCTGCTGTACTGTGCGCTGCCGGCTCAGTCGCTCAGTTGTGTCTGATACTTTGTGACCCCATGGACTATAGCCCGGCAGACTCCTTTGTCCGTGGGATTCTCCAGGCAAGAATATACGGTGGGTTGCCATTTCCTTCTTCAGGGGATTTTCCCAACCCAGGAATCAAACCTGTGTCTCCTGCATCTCCTGCATTGGCAGGCAGATTCTTTTCCCATTGAACCACCTGGGAAGCCCCTACAGTGGAATATTACCCATCCATAAAAAGGAATGAATTTGAGTTAGTTGAACTGAGGTGGATGAACCTACAGCTAGTTAATACAGAGTGAAGTAAGAAAGAGAAGCAAATATATTAACATATATGTATGGAATCTAGGAAAAAAAGATACAGTGTTTTATGTTTGGTTTCTTTCACTCAGCATGATTTCTGTGATGTTCTTCTATCAGAGCTTATATGCTTGTGTCAGAGCTTATTCCTTTTCATTGCTGAGTTCTGTTCCATTGTATGGATATACCACAGTGTGTTTACCCTTTCTCTGGTTGCTGGCCCTTGAGTTGTTTCTAGCTTTCAGCCCTGGTAGATTAAGCTGCTGTGATCCTTTATGTGCAAGTCTTTTTCTGAACATAGACTGTTTTTTTTTTCTTGGAGAGATACTGGGAGTGGAATTACTAGAAGACATGTTCTCCCCAACAAAATGAGTCTGGCTTTGTACATTTTCATCAACATTTGGTATTTTTGATCTTTAAAATTTTTGCCATTTCTAATAAAGAGTCCCTGGTGGCTCAGATGGTAAAGCGTCTGCCTACAATGCAGGAGACCTGGGTTCAATCCCTGGGTCGGGAAGATCCCCTGGGGAAGGAAATGGCAACCCACTCCAGCATTCTTGCCTCAAAAATCCTGCGAACGGAGGAGCCTAGTAGGCTATAGTACACGGGGTCTCAAAGAGTCGGACACAACTGAGCGACTTCACTGCTGTGATCCTTTATGTGCAAGTCTTTTTCTGAACATAAACTGTTTTTTCTTGGAGAGATACTGGGAGTGGAATTGCTAGAAGACATGTTCTCCCCAACAAAATGAGTCTGGTTTTGTATATCTGCATCAACATTTGGTATTTTTGATCTTTAAAATTTTTGCCATTTCTAATAAGAGGTGTGAAGGGTATCTCATTGTGTTTTAATTAGCATTTCTCTGGAGAGTAATGATGTTGAACATTTTTTAATATGTTTATGCTTTTGGTATTTCTTCCTTTATGAAGTATCTTTTCAAGTCTTTTGCCTATATTCTATTCCACTAGATTTTTTATTTCTGAGTTCTGATAATTCTTTATATATCCTAGATAAGAGACCTTTCTCAGATATATACCAATAGCTTATGAACATTTTCTTATACTCTCTGACTTGTTCACTCATTTTATTGCTGGTATCTTGGTTAATGAAAGTTTTTAATAAAGAACAACATTTTTTTCCTTTTAATTCACTGCTTTCTGATCCTGACATGTTTGACTACTTCAAATTTTGTAGCATCATAAAAATTTTAGAATAAATTTGTTCACTTCTATAGGATGATGGTTGGGATTGAGTTAATTAAGTTTTATAAACTGTTTTGGAAAGAGCTGCCAGTTAACCTTATTGACTGTTTCATATTCCAGTTTTCTTTCTTGCAAAATATACAAACATAAATTGATTTTTGTACATTGACCTTCTATCCTAAAATGAATTTATTAGACCTGGCAGTTTAAAAAAATTTTTCCTTTTAGCTTTTTTAATATACAAATTCATGTGAACTCTGGGTAGAGTTTTGCTCCCGTTCCAGTTGTCATGCCTAGTTTCTCTTTTTTCTTGATGTGTTGTACTTACTCAACTACAGTGTTGAATCAGTGTGAGAACAGATGTCTGTCTAGTTTTTCAATCTTGAGGTTGTCTTTCTATATTTCACCATTAAAGTGATGCTAGCTTGAGGATGTTCATAAATGTCCTTCCTTTATCCCATGGGGAAAATTTCCCTCTATTCTAAGTTAGCTGAATTTTTTTTTGTTTTTTGTTTTTTAATCGTGAATGGGTGATGAAGTTTGTCTACTGATTTTTCTGAATCTATTGAAATGACTATTTCCTACCTCCTTTATTTGATCATTTTAAATGTTTCTTTCTGGGGGATTCCTGGCAGTCTAGTGGTTAAGACTCTATGCTCTCAATGCTGAGGTTCCAGTTTCAATCCCTGGTTGGGAAACTAAAATCCTACATCCTGTGTGGCATGGCTAAAAAAATATTTGGTTTTTTGACGTTAACTTGTATTCCTGTTCACAAATGCCACTTGATTATCAGCCTTCCCTTGTTGCATGTTGCTGGAGTACTTTGCTGATATTTTGTTAAGGATATTTGTCAAAACTTTGTTTCTTTGTAATATCTTTGCCAGGCTTGGTGTCAGGATAATATTGACTTTATACAGTAATTGGGAAATTTTCCTTTTTTCCTCTGTTTTCTGAAAGAGTTGGTGTAAAATTGGTACTGTGTCTTCCTTAAATTTAATAGGATTCTCCTTGAATTCTTCACTCCCTGTTCAGGAGGCTGGGTGTGTGGTAGGCTCTTGCTGAGAGAAACAGCAGGGCGCTGTCAACCCAAGAGTAAGAGTCGGTCACACCTTTTCTGGAGTCCTGCCAAAGCCTCAGAGAAATCCTCACTAGGAATCTTGTCTCTTCAGTTCCCACTCCAACCCTTACCCCTCAGGCAGAGATGCGGCTTCTCCTGCCCACCCAACACTCTTGCTGTAGTTCTTTTTTTTTTAATTGGAAGATTCCATTCATATGAAATGTCCAGAAATGGCAAATGTATAGAAACAGAAAGTAGATTAGTGATTACCTGGATCTAGGGGTGATAACTGTAAATGGGCATGAGGAATCTTTTTCCCCCCATTCAAGCATTTCAGTGTTTTATTTTTTTAATTTATTTTTAATTGGAGGATAATTGCTTTAGTATATTGTGTTGATTTCTGCCATACGTCAACATGAATCAGCCATTAGTATACATGTGTCCGTCCCCTCCCTCTTCTCCCACCTCCCGCCCCCATCCTACACTCTAGATAGGATGAGAGCTCCCAGTGTCATACAGCAAATTGCCACTGGCTATTTTACATACGGTGAATATGTTTTCATGCCGCTCAGCATGAGGGAGCTTACTGGGAGGATTAGAATGTTCTAAAGCCAGTTTATGGTGATGACTGCATCATTTGGTAAAGTTATTAACAAGCACTGAATAGTTACCAATATGAAAAATTCAAGTTAGGGGGAAGGTTACAGGAGTAATGCAAGGCATGCAAAGCATTTTGCACCATATCAAGCATATAGTGAAAAGGTCATTAAACCTTAGGTAATGGTGAATATTTAAATAGTAATTTTTCAAAAATTCTTGTCAGTCTTTGATTTCTGATCAGGTCACATTTGCCTCCCCATCTATAAGGTTTGTAATTATTTTTTTCTATATTTTCACAGTGAAATGAATGGTTTGAAATAATAAACAAAACCCTTGGTTAATGGTAAATTTTTAGATGTTTTCGATATTTATTTAACATTTTTCTTTTAATTTTGGGAGAAGACAATGGCAACCCACTCCAGTACTCTTGCCTGGAAAATCCCATGGATGGAGGAGCCTAGTGGGCTGCAGTCCATGGGGTCACAAAGAGTCGGATGTGACTGAGTGACTTTACTTTCACTTTTCACTTTCATGCACTGGAGAAGGAAACGGCAACCCACTCCAGTATTCTTGCCTGGAGAATCCCAGGGACGGGAGCCTGGTGGGCTGCTGTCTATGGGGTCTCACAGAGGCATACACGACTGACGTGCCTTAGCAGTAGCATAGTTGATTTACAATATTCTGTTAGTTTCAGGTGTATAGCAAAGTGATTTAGTTATACATATACATATATCTGGGCTTCCCAGGTGGCGCTAGTGGCAAAGAACCCTCTTGCCAATGCAGCAGACATAAGAGACATGGGTTTGATCCATTTGGGGAAGACCCCCTGGAGGAGGGGATGGCAATCCACTCCAATATTCTTACCTGGAGAATCCCTGGGACAGAGGAGTCTGGTGGGCCACAGTCCATAGGGTCGCAAAGAGTTGGACACGACCGAAGCGACTTAGCATGCATGCATGTATCTATTCTTTTTCAGAGTCTTTCCCATGTAGATTATTGCAGGATACTGAGCAGAGTTCCCTGTGCTATAGTGTAGGCCCTTGTTGGGTGCCTATTTTATATACAGTGGTGTGCGTCCACTGCTGCAGTTCTGCTCTGCCCACTGCTCCAGCTGTAGCTGTTGCTAGCTCTGAAAGCTGCTCTGCATGGACCCAGCACAACCCAGTTCTTCAGGGAAGGCCTGGTCTTCATAATCGTTCACATTAGCAACCATCAAATAATGTTCTAAACAGCCAAAATGACAACCCATGGGAGGAGTTCTGGGCTCAGTACAAAATGGGATTCTCTTTTTGCCCTGCTTCACTATTCCCAGCCTTTAATCTGGCTTATTCCGTTCCCACATTGCATTCCAAAATCAATTAGCTGTTGAACAATTTAATTCAATTCTGACATATAGCTACTAGGAATTAACTCAGACCTCATGGGTTACGGATCTCAGTCCCAAAAGACTGTCCTCACTTCAGAGACCAGCCGCAAGTCCTGGCTGTCCCCAGGCCACTCATCCTTCTGTCCTGTGTGGCTGCAAATTTGGAGCATCCCACAAAGCCCTCAGGTTCAATAATTTGCTAGAATGAGTCACAGAATTCTCTAAAAGCAATATACTTGCGGTGACATTTTTATAATGAAGGATGCAACTCAGGAACAGCCAAATGGAAGAGATAAATAGGAAGCTCTGAGTGTGGGGTGCAAGAGCTTCTGTCCCTATAATGTTGGGTTGCATCACCCTCTTGGTACATCAGTATGTTTCTTAACTAGGAAATTCCCTGAATGTCACTGTCCAGAGTGGTACTGATATTTCATTACGTAGGCGTAATTGAGTCAATCAATGGCTACATGATTGAACTCATCTCCAGTCCCCCTCCCCTCCCTAGAGATCTGCAGGGGACCCTGAAAATGTCAACCCTCTAACCACATGCTTCGTGTTTGTGGCCTGCCCAGCTTCTCCTTTGAAAGTATCCAAGATCTTACGATGAGTCACTTGTTGCCATCAACTCAGGTGTGACCTAAAAGGGCTCGTTTTAAATACAGGCAGTCTGTAGTGAATTTGGTCCCAGAATACTGCAATAAAACTAAAATCACAATAATGGGAGTCACACAAATTTTTTGGTTTCCCGGTGCATGTAAAAGCTATGTTACCCTATACTATATTAAGTGGTAATAGAATTATGTGTTAAAAAAATGTACATACCTCAATTAAAAAATCCTTATTGCTAAAAATACTCACTGTCATCTAAGCTTTCAGGGAATAGCTGTAGCCTTTTTGCTGGTGGAGGGTCTTGCTTCAATGTTGGTGACTGCTGACTGATCAGGGTGGTGGTTGCTGAACACTGGGGGCCGTTGAGCAATTTCTTCAAATATGACAGCAAGAAAATCTACCAGATGGATTGACTCTTCCTTTCAAGAATGATTTCTCTGTAGCATGCAATGCTATTTGGTAGCATTTACCCACAGCTAAAACTTCTTTCAAAACTGGAGTCGATCCTATTAAAACCTGCCCCTGCTTTATCAGCTAAATTTATGGAATATTCAAAATTATTTGTTGTCATTTCAGCAATCTTCCCAGCATCTTCACCAGGAGTAGATTTCATCTCAAGGGATCACTTTCTTTGTTCGTCCATGAGAAGCAGCTCCTCACCCATTAAAGTTTTGTCATGAGTCTGCAGCAATTGAGTCACGTCTAAAGGCTCCACTTCCAGTTCTGGTTCCCTTGCTATTTCTGCAGTTACTTCCTCCACTGGAGTCTTCAATCCCTCCAAGCCATCCACGAGGGTTGGAATCATCTTCTTTCAAACTCCTGCTTGTGGTGCTATTGAGACCTCTTCCCATGAATCACAAGATTGATGGCATCTAGAATGGTTCTTTCCTGTGGACTTGGGCGTGGATTACCTTTCAGCATGCTGGGCCATCCTTTGTAGGTGTCTGACACTGTTCCTGAGCTGAGGAACAATGAGAAGCCCTCACCACCTTTGGCTCTATGTTGGCAAGAGGAGGAGGCTTTTTCCAAAGCTAAGAGCAGAAGCTGTGCCAGATGGGGGGTTGGGGCTGACAGGAGCTGCGGTCCTGCGTGGAGGAGCACGAGCACTGCCCAGATCGAGACCCGAAACGGAGGAAGTGAGGGGAATCAATACTCTGACCTCACATCCCTCTGGTCTGATCTCCTGCCACAGGACTGGCAGAACCCAGCGGGAAGGCAGAGGGTGGGGAGCCCAGGGAATGCTGTGCATAATGAAGCCTCCTGGGGGCACAGAGCAGGGCAGATCAGAACAGAGGTGGGTAGAGAAAGGATCCAGAAGGGTACATGGAGGGAGAGACACAATTCCATTCATCTTGACTCTTAACATTTAGGCAACACCCAACCAGGAGAGCGCAGGTCCCTTTGTAGGAGAAGCTGGGGAGAAGGCAGCTTTCATGTAGGTCAGCATGGGCACATTCGGGGCAATACCTGATGACATCCTTAGGGGGGTATTGCACTGCACCCTATGCTAAGTGGTATTCCCCAGGAAAAAGTAGTTAATTGTTGATGTGCTCTCTGGGCTTCCCAGGTGGCGCTGGTGGTAAAGAACTCATCTGCCACTGCAGGAGACATAAGAGACAGGGGTTCGATCCCTGGGTTGGGAAGATCCCCTGGGCATGGCAACCCACTCCAGTGTTCTTGCCTGGAGAATCCTGTGGACAGCCTGGCAGGCTATGGTCCATGGAGTCACAGAGTCAGACACAACTGAAGTGACTTAGCACGCACGCACGCACATGATCTTTAAAGTGTTGAAAGATAAAAAGACCACTGTAGGTGAGTATAGTTTTGTATTAATGTTCCATGGGATGATGAAGATGAATGGAGAATGTTAAGGGGGTGAGGGCTGCAGCTACAGATGGGTACCCTGGGGTCCAGGAGGTGAAGGGCCTGAGACCCAGGAGGGGTGGGCTCAAGAGGCTGGGCCAACTTGCTATCTTTGGAGAGTCCAGAACCCATGCTCTGTAGTTTTCAAAGTCTTGGTGGTGACTAGGCAGTTGTGAGCTCCACTCTCTTGCTGGCTTTTCAAAGTGATTCTTGGAAAGTCACCCAGCATTTTGCCCAGGGCACAGAGGACAAGATGGACTTGTACCTGAGGCTCACACATGGGTAGCACTGGCCCAGGAATCTCTTTGTGTGATTTCTAGACAGTTTGCCTTTGTCTCTTGTTTCTGGGATGGACACAGAGAAGCTGTAATGGAGATGATCTGAAGATTGATCTAACCTCGCTTTTGAGGTTGGAGAGCTAAGACTCTTAGAGGTGAAGGGCAAGTTGGCTGTAAAGCTGAAATTTGAATCCAGGTTGCCTGTCCTGGCCCCTAGACCTGTGTCTCATTTAAGAGTCATAAGAAGGGCATGGGATCTGGTCCTCACCAAGCAGTTTAGAAGTGATGGGAGGTGCGTGGAATAGACAGCTTTTTCAGGATTATTGAAGGCACAGAAAAATTATTCAAATATAGGGAACAAACATATGGACACCAAAGGGGAAAGTGGGGGTGGGATAAATTTGGAGATTGGGATTGACATATATACACTACCTTGTGTAAAACAGACAACTAATGGGAACCTACTGGATAGTACAGGCAACTCTACTCAGTGTGATGGCCTAAATGGGAAGGAAATCCAAAAAAGAGTGGATGCATGTATACATATAGCTGATTCACTTTGCTGTACAGCAGCAACTAACACAATATTGTAAAGCAATTAAACCTCAATTAAAAAAAACTTAAGCAAACAGTATGAATTATGACTGTGACACACCCTCCTTGAATTCTGCAAACAAGAGAGCTAGGCTTGCCCTGGTGGGAGGCATGGTCAGAGTAAGGTCTACAAGAGAGGTAGAGGAGCTGGAGGCCCGGACACAGTTCAGTTTAGTTCAGTCTCTCAGTCGTGTCTGACTCTTTGCGACCCAGTGGACTGCAGCACACCAGGCTTCCCTGCCCATCATCAACTCCCAGAGCTTGCTCAAACTCATGTCCTTTGAGTTGGTAATGCCATCCAACCATCTCATCCTCTGTCGTCCCCTTCTCCTGCCTTCAATCTTTCCCAGCATCAGGGTCTTTTCTAATGAGTCAGTTCTTCGCATCAGGTGGCCAAAGTATTGCAGTTTCAGCTTCAGCATCAGTCCTTCCAATGAATATTCAGGATTGATTTCCTCTAGGATGGACTGGTTGGATCTCCTTGCAGTCCAAGGGACTCTCAAGAGTCTTCTCCAACACCACAGTTCAAAAGCATCAATTCTTCAGCGCTCAGCTTTCTTTATAGTCCCAACTCTCACATCCATACATGTCTACTGGAAAAACCATAGCTTTGTCTAGACAGACCTTTGTTGGCAAAGTAATGTCTCTGCTTTTTAATATGCTGTCTAGGTTGGTCATAACTTTTCTTTCAAGGAGCAAGCATCTTTTAATTTCATGGCTGCAGTCACCTTCTGCAGTGATTTTGGAGCCCCCAAAAATAAAGTCTGACACTGTTTCCACTGTTTCCCCATCTATTTCCCATGAAGTGATGGGACCAGATGCTATGATCTTAGTTTTCTGAATTTTGAGTTTTAAGCCAAATTTTTCACTCTCCTCTTTCACTTTCATCAAGAAGCTCTTTAGTTCTTCTTTGCTTTCTGCCATAAGGATGGTGTCATCTGCATATCTGAGGTGATTGATATTTCTCCAGGCAATCTTGATTCCAGCTTGTGCTTCATCCCACCCAGCATTTCTCATGATGTACTCTGAATATAAGTTAAATAAGCAGAGTGACACTATATAGCCTTGACGTACTCCTTTTCCTATTTGGAACCAGTCTGTTGTTCCATGTTGAGTTCTAACTGTTGCTTCCTGACCTGAATATGTGTTTCTTAAAAGGCAGGCCAGGTGGTCTGGTATTCCCATCTCTTGAAGAATTTTCCACAGTTTATTGTGATCCACACAGTCAAAGGCATAGTCAATAAAGCAGAAATAGATGTTTTTCTGGAACTCTTTTGCTTCCTCCTTTTATTCAAATGAAGATGTCATATCTTTTAATAACTTTTTAGTTCATTAGGATTCTGAACTGGAAAGGAAAGCAGCTCAGTTGCTGATTTAAAGGTGGTTCAATATGAAAAAATTTTAATTTTGACCTCAGGGTGTGTAGGGAGGCCTCTGAAATCTTAAAGGAAATCAGTCCTGAATGTTCATTGGAAGGACTGATGCTAAAGCTGAAACTCCAATACTTTGGCCACCTGATGCAAAGAGCTGACTCACTGGAAAAGACCTTGATACTGAGAAAGATTGAGGGCAGGAGAAGGAAGTGACAGAATATGAGATGGTTGGATGGCATCATTGACACAATGGATATGAGTTTGAGCAAACTCTGGGAGATAGTGAAGGACAGGGAAGCCTGGTGTGCTGCAGTCCATGGGGTCGCAAAGAGTCAGACAGGACTGAGCCACTGAACAACAACAGTAAGATCAAAAGACTGGTTAGGTATGCTGTACCCTAAAGGAAAACTGAGCTGAGAATGTGAAGGTCAGCACTCATGTCTTTTATTCAAATAAAGATGTCATATCTTTTAATAACTTTTTAGCTCATTAGGATTCTGAGCTGGAAAGGAAAGCAGCTCAGCTGCTGAATTAATGGTGGTTCAATATGAAAGAACTTTAATTTTGACCGCAGGGAGGGTA
Source organism: Budorcas taxicolor (assembly GCF_023091745.1). Classification (NCBI taxonomy): domain Eukaryota; kingdom Metazoa; phylum Chordata; class Mammalia; order Artiodactyla; family Bovidae; genus Budorcas; species Budorcas taxicolor. The sequence goes on from NC_068920.1 coordinate 109,910,193, forward strand.
GGGAGGCCTTGGTCGTGTTATCTGGTGGGCCTTTGGTGATTCCCAGCAGCTGGAGATGAAACACGCCGTGATCCAGAGAAGAGAGTGTCACTTTAGCAAGGCATCTGGTGACAAATTTTCAGAGGTGGGGTGAAGAGGAGGAGATGCTGAGTCCAAGAAAGTATCTAGGGAAGCAAGAATCATTCCCCGACACTACCCCCTAGTTGGTCATGTAAGAACTTTCCTCCTCTCTGGCTCCAATCCCAGAAGGGTGAGAAGAGCAGCTGACAAGTGAGGAAAATGGTGATGGGGAATCTGACTCTGCCCCCACCACAGCAGCTGACTGACTTCCTCCCTAGAGCAGGCCCTGGACCTGGTGGGGGAGGGAAGTGGGGCTGGCGAGGGTCAGGAGCCTTACCCGGGAGTGGAAATGGTTGATTATAGCTTGGAATTGAAAATACTAAACTCTGACTCAAACTTCCCCTAGCTTTCAGGGAATGTTTTTTTTCTCTTAAAAAACAATTTTTTTTAATTGGTGGAAAATTTCTTTACAATGTCGTGTTGGCTTCTGCCACACAGCAATGCTGCTGCTGCTGCTGCTGCTAAGTCGCTTCAGTCGTGCCAACTTTGTGAGACCCCATAGACAGCAGCCCACTAGGCTCCTCTGTCCCTGGGATTCTCCAGGCAAGAATACTGGAGTGGGCTGCCATTTCCTTCTTCAATGCATGAAAGTGAAAAGTGAAAGTGAAGTCGCTCAGTCATGCCTGACTCTCAGCGACCCCATGGACTGCAGCCTACCAGGCTCCTCCATCCATAGGATTTTCCAGGCAAGAGTACTGGAGTGGGTTGCCATTGCCTTATCTATCATAATTTTATATATATATATATATATATATATATTTACCCTCCTTCTTGAGCATCCCTCCCCCCATTCCTCTCCTCTAATTCAATATGAAGGGCCAGGCTGGGCTCCCTGTGTTATACAGCAACTTCCCACTAGCTATTTGTTTTGCATATGATAGTGTATGTATGTTAATGATACGTTCTCAGTTCATCCCATCTTCACCTTCCCCTCCTGTGTCCACAAGAAAGGTTATTAAAGATAGGATGTGACTAGCTTGTGGACATGCTTCTGATTAGTTTGTGGTGAGGGAACCTCGGAGTCAACATCATCAAGCTGCTGGTTCCAATCGTTCTGGGATCTACATGCTTGAGGGCAGCATACAGTTAACTTCTACCTGGTGGGGATTTTAGTATCTGCAAAATAGCTTAAAGGATATGGCTCAGAATATTATCTATAGCCCTTGAGGAGGAAATAAAAGTCCTTGACTTTGTTTAATGGTTAAACTATGATTATTTTGTCTTGCTTGACTGTTTTCCTTTGCTTCTGCATTTTTCTCACTTCTCTGATGAAATTTATTCTTTGGAACTCAGGGAAGGCCTAGGAAGCTAAAGTTTTCTTACAAGTAAGAGGCAGGCAGAGAACACGGGGGAGGGGCCTGACCCTGGAAAGCCCCATGGGGTCCTTCTCAGTTACAAGGTCTGGGTTTGAACCTTATTCTGAAAGCCCCAGGTGTTGGGTCAGGCAGCTTTTCAGTGTAGCAGGAGGGAGACAAGACTCTGAGTCCATGGACACCGTGTGGGAGGATGATGGGGTTGCTGTGTGTTTGTTTCTTCTTCCTTTTTAATATTTCTCAGTGAAATGTAGATAAGGTCATCAGCTAAAAGTGAAAGTTGGGGAGGGTTGTTGGAGGGTTGAAGAGGAAGGGCAGTGAGACTGTCCTCAGGAGAGCAGAGAAGAGACACAGTCCAGGTCCGGGTCTGTGTCTGTTACACCTCCACTGCTGCTGCAGCAGTCACTGCCGTATCCGACCCTTTGTGACCCGACAGACTGTAGCCCGCCAGGCTCCTCTGTCCATGGGATTTCTCCAGGCAAGAATACGAGAATGGGTTGCCATTTCCTTGTTCAGGGGATCTTCCTGACCTGGGGACTGAACCCACATCTCCTGCTTGGCAGCTGGATTTTTTTTTTTAAATTACTTTACAATATTGTATTGGTTTTGCCATACATCAACATGAATCCGCCACAGGTATACACATGTTCCCCATCCTGAACCCCCCTCCCTCCTTCCTCCCCGTACCATCCCTCTGGGTCGTCTTAGTGCACCAGCCTCAAGCATCCAGTATCATGCATCAAACCTGGACTGGTGATTCATTCCATATATGATATTATACATGTTTCAATGCCATTCTCCCAAATCATCCCACCCTCTCCCTCTCCCACAGAGTCCAAAAGACTGTTCTATACATCTGTGTCTCTTTTGCTGTCTCGCATACAGGGTTATCGTTACCATCTTTCTAAGTTCCATATATATGTGTTAGTATACTGTACTGGTGTTTTTCTTTCTGCCTTACTTCACTTTGTATAATAGGCTCCAGTTTCATCCACCTCATTAGAATGGATTCAAATGTATTCTTTTTAATGGCTGAGTAATACTCCATTGTGTATATGTACCACAGCTTTCTTATCCATTCATCTGCTGATGGACATCTAGGTTGCTTCCATGTCCTGGCTATTATAAATAGTGCTGCAATGAACATTGGGGTACATGTGTCTCTTTCAATTCTGGTTTCCTTGGTGTGTATGACCAGCAGTGGGATTGCTGGGTCATAAGGCAGTTCTAATTCCAGTTATTTAAGGAATCTCCACACTGTTCTCCATAATGGCTGTACTAGTTTGCATTCCCACCAACAGTGTAAGAGGGTTCCCTTTTCTCCACACCCTCCCCAGCATTTATTGCTTACAGACTTTTGGATTGCAGCCATTCTGACTGGCATGAAATGGTACCTCATTGTGGTTTTGATTTGCATTTCTCTGATAATGAGTGATGCTGAGCATCTTTTCATGTGTTTGTTAGCCATCTGTATGTCTTCTTTGGAGAAATGTCTGTTTAGTTCTTTGGCCCACTTTTTGATTGGGTCGTTTATTTTTCTGGAGTTGAGCTGCAGGAGTCGCTTGTATATTTTTGAGATTAGTTGTTTGTCAGTTGCTTCATTTGCTATTATTTTCTCCCATTCTGAAGGCTGTCTTTTCACCTTGCTTATAGTTTCCTTTGTTGTGCAGAAGCTTTTAATTTTAATTAGGTCCCATTTGTTTATTTTTGCTTTTATTTCTAATATTCTAGGAGGTGGGTCATAGAGGCAGCTGGATTCTTTACCACTGAGCCATCTGGGAATCTCACACCTCCACTAAGTACTCACAATTGTTTCCCTGCCCCAAACTCTCCTCTGTCTTGATTGTCACATCTTTCCCCGCTCTTGCTCAAAAACATTCGATGAGTCCCTATTAAGACAGTGAAGCTGACATTCCACAGCCTAATAAGTCCCACCAGGATCAGGGCCCTGACAGTTTCCCTGCTCTTTGATCTGTTCAAGGGATTGTTCCTCTGAGAAACCAGGGGTGGCACTTTTTCCTGTAAAGAACCAGATAGTAAATATTTTAGGCTTTGCCAGCAGTAGCTCTACACAGTGAGCCCTTAATTCTGATGTTGTCGTGAGAAATCAGCCAGGGACAGTTCTCAGCAAGTAAAAATCTGTGTGCCCATCTAACTTGATCTGCTTGGAAATTTGAACTTCCTACAATTTTTATGAATTATGAAATATTTTTCATTGTTTTCAACCACGAACAAATGTAAAAATTATTCTTAGCTTGCAGGCCTTGCAAACACATAGCAGGCTGGATGTGATCTATGAGCCATCAGTGGCCGAACACTGAGATAAACCACTTTTGTTCCACTCTGGCTACCCCGCCTGCCTAAGATCCATCTTATAAGTAGAATCTTCCCTAGTGGTTTAGTGGTAAAGAACCCGCCTGTCAGTGCAGGAGAGGATGACCCAGGAAATGGCACTTCACTATTCTTGCCTGGAAAATCCCACGTACTGAGGAGCCTGGTGGGCTACAGTCCATGGGGGTGGCAGAGAGTCAGACATGACTGAACATGAGTACAAATTGCTCATTGCTTGTCCTATACTTTAGCCTAAATGCTTCCTCCTCCTTTTCCATCAGTATTCTCAGTCTCTTACCCTCCCCAGACTGCATGGGTACTCTGCTGGTGTTTGACTTCCTAGAGTCCAAATCATCTGAGTTTCTTTTCCTGTTCAACTGGACTTCTCTCTCTTTTTAAAATCTTTTCTATCATATGCTTCCCAAGCAGACTGTCTATTCTGAAGGGCAGAGCTTGCATTTTATGTCTCTGCGTGTCTCCTGCAGTCATGCCCTATACCTACTTGGAGCTCAATAAATATTCCAGAAAAAAAAAGTGCTTCTTAAACCCTATTCTGCAGGGCTCAAAGGGATTATTTTATGTGCAAAGTTCAGAAATAAAAAAGCCAAACCCCAGCAAAATTGCTTCTTTTTGCATTCTTCATTTTGATGATGTCTCTAAGGTGTGGTTTTCCATATTCTTTATGCTCCTAATATACTCCAAATTACCTTATATTTCTGTTGTACCTAATAGAAAGGAGGTGACATGTAAGGGTACAGGGCCCCCGGTCACCTAGAGTCATATACCAAAACCTGTCTGAGTGATCTCCAAAACAGACTGCGCCAGACATTTTATTAAAGGCTTTTACCTTGTGCCATAAAGTTAATCCACACTGGAAGGAAGCAACAGGAATTTTGAGTGGGTTGATTGTAAATCAGCCAGTTGGGACAATGGTGATTGGGACTACTGTGGGTGAAACGACACTATGTCATTCTGATCCAGGCATTATTTGAAGGTCATTGAACATATGTTATTGGAGATACTGTTACACTCAGGGAAGGGAGGAAAGGGAGAAAGTAGCAGAAGATTTTGAATGGTCTAAATTCTGTGCCTGAGGTATTTAAACCTATAATCTTTCCATCCCATCAGCACTGCAGAAACATTCAATGTCAGTCTGTAAAATCTTCAACTTGAACTCTAATTAGTCTACACACTTTTTCTGCAAAGTAGATAATGACAATAGTTGAGGATGTATCTCACTCTAAAAGCATTGTTTTAAAAAATGAGGGCTGACCCAACATTTTCCCTCTTCTCTCAGAGTCATTACCTGAGGTACTTTAGGGCAGTGGTTTACTCCAGATCAGCCATGGGAATCCAGCCTTTAATGCTGCAGCCAAATCCTGCTCTTGGACTTCAGCTGGGAAAGCCAAAGACCACACACCCAGAAACCCACATGTGGAATTCGGCCCCTTCTTTTCTCACCAGTCTCTATCTCTGCCTACAAAACCTAACTAGTTGCTAAGTACAAAAATGTCTTACACAGAAGAGCAATATATATATATATATATATATATATATATATATATATATATATATATAATGCAGCAAGCAGCAGAAAGCTGGAGATCATACCCATTTATCTTACAAGGCAGTCTTTCTCTGAGACTCTTCAAGATTGGCTTTTTATAGAACTTGATACTCTCTGGGAAGTCATTAACTTAACTGTGGTGACCCGGTCACTGGTCTAGACTTACAAAGGAGACCTAAAATCTTCTCAGACTTGAAAATGCTTAAGGCAGATGTAAGGTGCTCCATCCTTGAGCTCCAAATTCTTAGGCTCTAAAATCACTGTGGATGGTGACTGCAGCCATGAAATTAAAAGATGCCTGCTCCTTGGAAGGAAGGCTCCTTGGAAGATGCTTCTTAAAAGACGGCTGCTCCTTGGAAGGTGGGTGCTAGACAAACCTAGACAGCATATTAAAAAGCAGAGCCATCACTTCACTGACAAAGGTCTGTATAGCCAAAGCTATGATTTTTCCTGTAGTTATGTACGGATGTGAGAGTTGGACCATAAAGAAGGTTGAGTACCAAAGAACTGATGCTTTAAGATTGTGGTACTGGAGAAGACTTTGGAAAGTCCCTTGGACTGAAAGGATATCAAACCAATCAATTCTAAAGGAATATTCATTGAAAGAGCTGATGCTGAAGCTCCAATATTTTGGCCACCTGGTGCGAAGAGTTGACTCATTGGAAAAGACCCTGACGCTGGGAAAGATTAAAGGCGAAAGGAGAAGGGAGTGGCAGAGGATGAGATGGTTAAACAGCATCACCAACTCAATGGACATGAATCTGAGCAAACTCCAGGAGATATTGTAGGACAGAGAAGCCTGGCATGCTTCAATCCATAGGATCACAAAGAGTTGGACACAACTTAGTGACTGAACAACAACTGAATATAGGTCTCTGTGCTATATGCTAGAGCTTTGTTGTTTATCTATCCTATACATACTAGTTTGCACCTGCTAATCCCCATCTTCCAATCTTCCGCCCGCCCATCTGTTGCTGCAAATGGCATTACTTCATTTATTTTTATGACTGAGTAGTATTCCATTCTATATATTAATGTTATACCACATCTTCTTTAACCATTTTTTTTGTCAGTGGACACTTAGGTGGTTTCCATGTCTGGGCAATCGTGAATAATATTGCTGTGGACATAGGGATGCGTGTATCTTTTTGAATTATAGTTGTTTTCTGGATATGTGTCCAGGAGTGAGATTGCTGGGTCATATGGTAGCTCTAGTTTTAGTTTTTTTTCTTAATTAATTGTTTTTAATTGATGGGTAATTACAATGTTGTGTTGGTTTCTGCCATACATCAACATGGATCAGCCATAGGGATACATATGCCCCCTCCCTCTTGAGCATCCCCTCCAATCTCCCTATTTTTAGTTTTTTAAGGAACCTCCACACTGCTTTCCATAGTGGTTATATTAATTTATATTCCCACCAACAGTGGAGGAGGGTTCCCTTTTCTCCAGACCCTATTCAGCGTTTATTGTTTGCAGACCTTTTAAAAGTTACCATTCTGAGGAGTGTGAGGTGGCACCTCATTGTAGTTTTGATTTGCATTTCTCTGAGCAATGTTGAGTATCTTTTCATTTGTCTGGCTTAATTTTTATTTGTTTTTTTTTTTTACATTATGATTTCACTGTACATTCCTGCTCTAACAGAAGAGACCATATGTTTTATATATCAGGCACATAGATAAGCACTTAAAAACGTAAGAAGTAAAAAACTAGTGCAGTCTACACAGTCCATATGCAGTGATTGCTGAGGTATCTGAAGCCTCGCTCATGTGCTTGGTTTGATTTCTGCTGGAGTAGAAACAGTAAGCCAGGGAGAGACTCAAAACCCTTCCTCTCCAGCTTTCTGCTCCTGTCCTTATAGGTGATGGGCTTTAAAAGCAGGAGGCAAGGCATCCTTTTCTTTTTGTTGTCAGTTCTAAGGAGCGTCTGAAACATTGGGGTAGCAATGCTCAAATTGGGCACCAGGAGGATTTCCGGGGAAGCTTTGAAAGAGCACTGCTGCTTGCATCTCACACCAGAGCAATCACAGCAGAATCTCTAAGGTAGGGTCCATCACCAAGCTCCCAGGTGAGAGAGAAAGACAGATACTGCATGACATCGCTAATATGTGGAATCCAAAAACAAAGTCGTACTTAAGAACAGAGAGTAGGATGGTGGTTGCCCAGGGGCTAGTGGTGAGAAAGGGCAATGTTGGTCAAGGGGTAGAAACTTCCAGTTAGAAGATGAGTAAGTTTTGAGGATCTAATATATAGCTTGTTGACTATAGGTAATATTCTGTATTGTATACTTGAAGTTTTCTAAGAGAGTAGATATTAAGTGTTCTCACCACACACATATATACCGCCCCCCCCCCCACACACAGACACATAAGGGTAATTATGCAACATGATGAAAATGAGTGTTAACTTGATTGTGGTAGATATTCTATAATATATACATATATCAATGCATCACATTGTACATTTTAAATTTACACATTTTTTATCAATTTTATTTTAATAAAGTTGGAGAAAAAATAAAAGCTCCCAGGTCATTCTAATGTGCAGCAAGGTTTGAGAAGCACTGCCCTGGAGGACTAAACATGGCTGATGCACATGTCTGACTTTTTGTGACTCCATGGACTATATCCCGGCAGGCTCCTCTGTCCACGGAACTCTCTAGATAAGAATACTGTAGTGGGTTGCCATGTTCTTCTCCAGGGGATCTTCCTGACCCAAGAATCCAACCTGTATCTCCTGCATTGCAGCAGATTCTTGACTGTCTGAACTACCAGGATAGTGACTGTAGTGATGACCAATTTAAGTTTTCTATGATAAGCAAGCTTTGCTCCCAATCAGTTTTTTTCTTCACTCAAGTATGGAAGGAATGACCCTAGAGAGTCCCTCCCTGTGGCCTAGAAATAGGACTTTGGGACCTGGAATTTCTCATCTGATTTCCTACACTCCTTTTGTCAGTGGGGCAGGCAGGATTTATGAGGTCTGTAGGCAGTGGGGCCATGGTGCTTTGAGGCTTATTATTTGGGGTGTCAGAGTATTCAAGAGAGAGATATCACTGGGAGAATCAGAGGTGCTAGGATTCTAGGTAGTCGTTCAATTTGCAGTCAGGAGGCCTGGGTTTTCTTCTCAACTTGGCTACTTACTGTGTGTGATTCTGGACAAGTCATTCAATGGCCTGAGCCTTGAAATTCTTCTTTGCTAAATGGGGATGATGGTACATATCTCACTGGGTTGTTGTGAGAATTAAACAGCTAATATTTGTAAAATACTTAGCATAGCAACAGATGCCTAGCAAATACCCAACAAAAGGGTACCTGTTGGTAAAAGGAAAAGCAAGTGCAAGGTTTCTGAACTCTACATGGCCAGGCTTGGGGTCCTTGATAGCAGGAATTATTTCACTTGTGTTTCTGTGTCCAGCCCCTACTGTGGGTCTTGATCGCGTGTGTGGGCTTCCCAGGTGGTGCTAGAGGTAAAGAACCTGCCTGCCAATGCAGGAGACATAAGAGACACGGGTTTGATCCCTGGGTTGGGAAGATCACCCTGGAAGAGTGCATCGCATCCCATTCTAGTATTCTTGCCTGGAGAATCCCTTGGACAGAGGAACCTGGCGGGCTAAGGTCCATAGGTTTGCATAAAGTCAGATACAACTGAAGTGACTTAGGAAACAAGCAAGCAAGCAAGCTATCATGTGTGCGGAACTGAAACGAGTGAGTTGCAATTCTCCGCCTGTGGTGAGGCTGGGGATGAAATGAGAAGTAAGGCTCTTCAGGAAGATTCCCCTGAGCAGAGACCTGTTTCTAGCCTAGACTAGTCATCTTAAACCTTAGTGTGTGTCTGAATCACCAGCAGGGCTGTTATAACAGATGTCTGGGTCCCATCCCAGACTTGCTGAGTCAGTGGGTCTGATGGGTATCCTTTGAGATACCCGCTCAATGATCCCTTCTCCTGGTGTTCAAGCCTCTGTGTGATCCCTTCCCCTTCAGTGTGGACTGGGTTTAGGGACTCACTTCTAATGAATAGAATATAGCAATGGTGGGCTAATATAATTTCTGTGATTAAGAGACTGTGGTTTCCATGATGCTCTACTTGTTGTGAACTGCCCAGTAAAGAGGACCCAAGTGGCAGGAAACTGACATCTCTGATAGCCAGGGAGGACAAGAGGCTGGCCACCAGCTCTGTGAGTGAGCTTGGAAACACATCCTCCCCACTCCAGCCTTGGAATAACTGCAGCCCTGGTCAGCATCATCACTGCAGCCTATGAGAGGCTCCAAGGCAGAGGCACCTGGCTAAGCCACACCCAGGTTTCTGACCCCACAGAAATGGTGAGATAATAAATATTAGCTGTTTTAAGCCACCAAAATTTGGGATAATTTATACATAGCAATAGGTAACTAACATAGTAGCTCTGGAGTGAAGCCCCCAAATTACATTTTTATCAAGCTCCCAGATGGTGTTGATGCTGCTGACCTGGGAATCACATCTGGAAACCGCTGGCTTATTATCCTAGGATTATTCTGGCTTTGACTTCTTAATTCCTGATCATTTTAGGCTAAATGAAGCATCATTTGAATATATTTCTCAGAGGACAGTGCAGAATAATAGCATCCTGCTCTCTCTGCCTTGCTTCATCCTCTCTACCAGTTGCGTCCACCAGCTCAAGAGTTGCTTTCTCGGACCAGACTTCCCTGGTTATTAAATTCAAGCCCAGGACCAACTAGAGTGCTTGATGTGTGCTTTGGCCTGTAATTTTATTTCAGTAGATTTAAAAAAATTTCCCATTCACTATCTCATATTATATATCTCATATAACTCTTTAGAAAATCAGGTGGGACAGATGATATTATTCCCATTCTAGAGGTAAGAAAATGCAGTCATCAAGAGGTAAAGTGAATTGTTTAAGTACATAAGGAGACAGAATCAGAGTTAGGATTAAAAATCATGTCTCCTGAGTCCATGAAATCACTCTTTCTAACTGTACACTTCATTTAACAGCTATCTTTTGGCTCTTGTATTCAATGGCTATTTGCTATAATGGCATAATATAATGGCTGTATTATGACCTCTAATCAAAGATCGGTGGTTGCAAGGAACAGAAACTCCTTAACTTCAGTTAAGTATTATGGAAAATTATTGCAAGTTAGAAAGGCTATCTTCTCTTGATCTGTAATTTTAAAGGATGTATATTTGGAAACATGGGCACTGAAACCAGAAGTGGTAGCATGAGACAAAATTACTTAACTTACATAGATTCCAGGTTCATCTGGAATAAAGTGCCTATTGCAACTGTGGTTGTTGGGATAGCATTACAAGGACCATGGGGATGGGCTTGCTTCTTCCTGTAGTATTTAAAAAATTTTATTTTTTATTTACTTGGCTACACTGGATCTTCACTGAGACATGAGGGATCTTTAGTTGTGACATGTAGGATCTAGTTCCCTGACCAGTGACTGAACCTGGGGCTCCTGCATTGGGAGTTTGGAGTCTTAGCCTCTGGACCACCATCAAATTCCCTCCAGTAGTATTTTTAAACCAACAAAAAAAACCCTCTTGGATTTCTAATTTTTCATTTCAAAGCTCAGTCAGAGACCAAGTGAGTTTCTTTTGCCCTAAGAGAATCTCTTATCTCTTGTTGCCTCAGAGTTGATATAGTCAAAATGAGCTTCAGATTCTGATGAGAGCTGACCACACAGGTTGAGCTCATAGCCTCACTAGATCATTTACAAAGTTGGAACATATGTGGGAAGGAGGAGACACTTAAAACTGGGAATGACCACATTTGGGAGGATTTCAATGTTTCAGATGGAGAAGGCAATGGCACCCCACTCCAGTACTCTTGCCTGGAAAATCCCATGGACAGAGGAGCCTGGTAGGCTGCAGTCCATGGGGTTGCTAAGAGTCAGATACGACTGAGCAACTTTACTTTCAATTTTCACTTTCATGCATTGGAGAAGGAAATGGCAACCCACTCCAGTGTTCTTGCCTGGAGAATCCCAGGGACGGTGGAGCCTGATGGGCTGCTGTCTATGGGATCACACAGAGTCGGATACCACTGAAGCGACTTAGCAGCAGCAGCAGCAGCAATGTTTCAGAGAACCAAGAGAGAGCTTACAGATACTATGGCACTTCTCGTGCACACAAAGCCCACATTTCCTTGTATTTTGGGCTCTGCAAATGTCTTGGCTTTCACCAAGCAGACATCCCACTTTCCATGAGACTGGGAAGGTAGAGTGGACATAGGGAGGCAGATGCTTCCATTCTGTTCAAGCTTACCACATGCTTATCAAGGGAGAGGCAGTGTGGTCCTGGAGCCAACAGAGGTAATGGGAAGCTTCCTGTATTCTCAGCTTTCTTTATGACATGGCTGAGGCTCCCTCAGAGGGTGAATTCTGCTGTGCGGTTCTGAAAGTTGCTCCTAAAATCTCAGCCTTGAGCCTGCCTTCCAGGTCTATCTTCCAGCCACCTAATAACACTTAACGAATTCCTTTCTGCTTAAAGCAGCTGGAGCGAATTCTGTCCTCTGCACTGAACCTGGATACAGAGGGGTAATAAACTCATCAGTTTTTCTAGCCACTGTAGAAATGATTCATAACAACCATAAGAGGAAGACATATATAAGCTCTGCTTAAATCTCTCTAGGGACAAGTTTCTTAGGGATCTCTACATTTTGAACAAATTCCCATTATTTAATAAAATAATTTTGGGGGTAGTTTTCTGAAATCAATTTGTTACTTGAGGTCATTGATTTAGTTTCCTTTTAGTGAACTGATTTTGTTTCCTATTAGTTTCTTGGAGAAGAAAAAGTCCTACCCAAGCGAAAACCCCAAATTCCTCTCCCTCTGTAAGATGGTTCCCAGTGTCCTTACCACTGTCTACAACCAGCTGAGAGAAAAAGAGAAGAAAGGAGGGGAGAGGATGAGGCTCAGAAAGTATTAGAGGGTAGGTTGAAGTATTTGAATGTGGCAGAATAGGATGACATAAAACTTTATGTGGAAAAGAAAAGCAAAAAACAGAGGTTGGATGAGTATATGCAAATAAAAACTCTTTGTATTTCATGAGTTCTGGTACCAGCTCATGTTTATTTTGTTAGCCTCACTGGAATATTTTATTTTTGCAGTAATTTATCTTTCATCTATTAGTCCATCTTTCTGTTGATGAATGAATGATTCTTGGGTCATCCACTTGATAGAATGAATTTTATTGTTTTGCCCAAAGCATACTTTTCCACATTGAATAGAAACCAGAAAGGGGAATAGAAATTAAAAACAAAAGCAAAATTGGAGAGGATTAAGTAACATTCCCCTGGTTATTTTTATTTCTCAAACTACTTTTCAAAAAATAGTTTTTTAATATGCTTATTATCTGTCTTCCTTCACTAGAATATACACTCCAAGAGAGCAAAGACTGTTTTATCCTTGCTGTATCTTCGGAGTCTTGTCCAGGGCATTAAATGGAGTAGATTCTCAAAAATTTCATGAATAAATGAATGTTTGCAGACATAAGGACAGAAAGAAAAGGGAGAGGTGGTGGATCAGGAGAAGAGATCGTTAGCTTCCTACTGTGGCATAACAAATTATCACAAATGTGGTCACTTAAAACAATGCATATCTCACTGTGTTCATGGGTGGGATCTGGAGGGCAATGCTTGACTGGGTCTTCTGCTCAGGGTCTCACCAGACTGCAGTTAACATGCTGATTGGGCTGCATTCTCATCTGGAGGCCCATCAGAAAAATATCCACTTTTGAGCTTACTCAGGTTATTGGCAGATCCCTGGGACTTACTGGTTACTGGCTGGAGATTGCTGTCAGGTTTGAGAGGCTGCCCTGCAGTCCCCCGCCATGTGGTCCTCCCACAGTTCAAAACAAAACATGGCTGTTTGCTTCTTCAAGGCCAGCAAAGAATGTCACTTTCCAGTCTGCTGACACAGAGTCTTATGTAATATAATACCACCATGGGAATGACATCACCTCTGTCATGTTCTATTGGCTAGAAGCATGACTAGGCTTTGCCCACTCTCAAAGGGAGTGGATTATACCAGGATGTTCGTTCATTGAGAATCATCTTGTTGTTATTCAGTCACTCAGTCATGTCCAACTCTTTGCAACCCCATGGACTGCAGCTTGCCAGACTTCCCTGTTCTCCACTGTCTCCCAGAATTTTCTCAAACTCATCTTCTTTGAGTCAATGATGCCATCCAACTATCTCATCCTCTGTCATCCCCTCCTCTCTTGCTCTCAGTCTTTCCCAGCATCAGGGCCTTTTCCAATGAGTCAGTTCACATCAGGTGGCCAAAGTATTGGAACTTCAGCTTTAGCATCTGTCCTTCCAATGAATATTCAGGACTGATTTCTTTAGGATTGACTGGGTTTAATCTCCTTGCTGTCCAAGGGATTCTCAAGAGTTTCCAGCACCATAGTTTGAAAGCATCCATTTTTTGGTGCTCAGCCTTCTTTATGATCCAACTGTCACGTCCATGCATGACTACTGGAAAAACCACAGCTTTGTCAGCAAAGTGATGTCTCTGCTTTTTAACATGCTGTCTAGGTTTGTCATAGCTTTTCTTCCAGGGAACAAGCATCTTTCTTAGGGTATGTGCATCACAGGAGCCTAGAAATAGCCAGAGAAAGAGAAAGTTGGGTTTTATTTCTAAAACATTTCATCTTCTTGTGAAATTCACCGTCCATTTCACAATCAGAATATAAGAGATTCAGCTTAGGTGGCCCCAGCTTTATATATTTTAGAAACTTTCAGGGTCTGGAACTTTTGGATTGGTTAATGATTCACACTGTTCGGAGTTCTTCCCTAGATTTTAGTTTCTCGTTTGAGAAGAGAAAATTACAAGACAAAAACTTAGACTGAATCTGGATCTATGTCTACTTAGGAAATGGAAGTCTCTTTGTGAACAAGAGGGGTAAAATTCCAAGCTGAGGGGTTAGGGTACCTGGCAATATCTTCCAAATATTTAATAGGCGGTGTCCCTTGGACTGCAAGATCGAACCAGTCAATTCTAAAGGAAATGAGTCCTGAATATTCATTGGGAGGACTGATGATGAAGCTGAAACTCCAGTACTTTGGCCACCTGATGCAAAGAACTGACTCATTTGAACAGACCCTGATGCTAGGGAAGATTGAACGCAGAAGGAGAAGGGGACAACAGAGGATGAGATGGTTGGATGGCATCACCAGCTCAATGGATGTGAGTTTGAGCAAGCTCTGGGAGTTGGTGATGGACAGAGAAGCCTGGTGTGCTGTACTCCATGGGGTTGTGAAGAGTTGGACACAACTGAGTGACTGAACTGAACTGAAATGTACCGTTGCGGGAGTGGACTTTTCCCTCAGAGTGGCACTATTTAGTAACAAATGAGTCTGGGCAGGTTAGTTCCTTAATGCAGCTCTGCAAAAAGACATCCTTTTTAAAAAGATATTTTCTCTCTTTTTTAAAAAAAGAGAGAAGGTTTTCTACTCTCTGCCCATATATTTTGAGTATTGAGTAATTCACTACCTCACACAGCATCTTGTTGCATTTTGGGTGTAATTTATTAGGTAAATGGGTCTGCATTTAAACCTAACCATGCTTACCCAGATTTGACCATGTGTGAGAAAGTTTGTATGATTAGTAGGTGGACGTCACCTGTGAAAGAGAAAATGAGGTTCCTGTAGGGAAAGCTCATCCCTAGGGAAGAGGGAGTGAGGCTGACAAGGGTGCCAATGACAGCACCTTGGTTCATTCATCCCTCCTTTCATTCAGTGAGAATATTCACCATGTGCCAAGGTCTCAATCAACAACAGACACAACTACCCAGTTTCCAGTCCTCTCAGCTCACAGCTCTTCCAACTTCGGTCTGGAAAATACAGGAGAACTCTGATTGGATGTGTTTGGCTCAGGTACCTGCATGTGGTACAGTCAACCACCCCCCGAATGCTGTAATGTAGCACAGACTGGTCACTGGCCTTTCCCCTTTGTGGAACCTTGACCCAGGGGGTGGTTTGGGTGCTTCCCAGGTGGCGCTATGGTAAAGAACCTGCCTGCCAATGCAAGAGACATATGAGATGTGAGTTCGATCCCTGGGTATGGATGATCCCCTAGAGGAGTATATGGTAACTCACTCCAGTATTCTTGCCTGGGAAATCCCATGGGCAGAGGAGCCTGGCAGGCTACTGTCCATGGGGTCACACAGAGTCAGACACTAATGAGGTGACTTAGCATGCATGGGCACAGCATTGTGGGGTGTCAGCTGGAAGTGAGAATGACCTGTGATTCATTGTTTTGCCTGAGAGCTCAAAGAACTAGATTGACAATGAGAACAGAGGAGGTGAAAATGACACCACGTGGTATCAGAAGGGTCGGTATTAATCACATCCGAGGAGACAACTTGGTGGCCTTTCTGAAACAGTTGGGGATGTTTGCAATGGACCAGAAACTTGAGATTTCCATCATATTCAAGAGAAAATTGAAGGACCCTTTGCACATTATTAGTCAGTGCTAAGTAACCCTGCTTTCACCACCAGTAAAGAAATCTGCTGAGAAAAAGGATTATAGTTTTACCAGCTGTTCTCATTATAACATAAACCACTCTAGTGGCTCTTAATTGTCATTAATAAAATATTAGCATTTTATTAAGCCTTTAATAACACTTTAATAAAGTATCATTGTATTTTCTTTATTCATATTTGATTGTACATAATCTCACTTTCTCTGATATAAGTAATGAGTCTAATATTCACACTCTTAAGAGAGTTATTAATAGCTGTCTATATCTAATTTCAATTTTAGCAAAGTATAAATAGACTTTCAAAAATCTGTGCCAATGACTTGTTAATGGTCATGAAAAAAACTAAATGAAAAGAAAATTGTTTTCTTTTCACTATAAAAGGCACATTTGCATTTCCTCATGGGGAAGTTAGAGATGTGAATAGGATGAGAACAACATTCAAGTTGATTGCAGTGCTTACTGTTGTAATATATTTCTAAGTTTTGCACTTTGAGTTGATTTATATATATTGATTATTGGCATTCCACAATTTTATTCACCTTAAAACATTTTTCTCTTCTCATTTCAGATTTTTTTACTCTTCCTTCATCATTCTGTCTTTGTAATGTAGCATTTATCTTTGGGGAAATAGTCTATTTTATTTTTTTCTGCATTTTTATGTTATTTCTTCTCTTGGTTCTTACACACAGTTGAGCCTCCTTTAAAAAAAGTCTTAAAAACTTAAACCCCTTAAAAGAAAGCTCAAAAAGCATAAAATACTTTGCATTAGAAGGCTGAGCTCTGAAGAATTGATGCTTTTGAATTGTGGTGCTGGAGAAGACTCTTGTACAGCAAGACCAAACCAGTCAATTCTAAAGGAAATCAATCCCGAATATTCATTAGGAGAACTGATGCTGAAGCAGCAGCTGAAGCATCAGCTGAAGCTCCAATACTTTGGCCACCTGATGTGAAGAGCTGACTCATTGGGAAAGACCCTGATGTTGGGAAAGACAGAGCAGGAGGAGGAGGGGGTGACAGAGGATGAGATGATTCTTCACCAACTCAGTGGACTTGAGTCTGAGTTTGAGTAAACCCCAGGAGGCAGTGAAGGACAGGGAGCCTGGCGTGCTGTGGTCCATACGATCACACAGAGTCAGACGTGACTTAGCACCTGAAAAACAACAACAAGAAAATGAAACACAGAAAGCCATAATTCTTATATTTTTAATTTAATGTCAATTTATGACAGGTATTTGATATTCAAAAGATATATATAGTAACACGATGAAAACCAGGATACTCATCTCAAGAAGAAAAACATAATCAACACAGCTAAAGCCCTTGTGGATGCTTCCTCAAAATGCATTCCTTATCCTCCCACCTCATGTAAGTATCACCCTGAATTTATTATTCCCATCATGTCTTTTTGATTTAATTTACATGTTTAAAGTTGTTTTCAATAATATGCATTGTTCTGTATATTTTACAATTTTATCCATACTAAAATTGTATTGCTCTGCATGATATATTTTTTCAATTAGCATTTGTCACTCAAAAATATATATTTCTAACTTTTACCCACTTTGACATATAACTATAGTTCATTTTAACAGTAGTGTGTTATTCTAAAATGCCTCCATTTGTTACCACTCTTTTGATGATGAGCATTTAGACTGTAATCTTTCCAGTATTTCTATCTTGTTACATGTTATTACAACATGTGCAATAAGGCTGCTTACACATTACTTTGTGTCACAAGGGAGAGTTTCTCCAAAGAGAAGCTCTTTGTCTGAACTGTGTTCAGTTCAGTTCACTTCAGTCACTCAGTCGGTCTGACTCTTTGTGACCCCATGAATCGCAGCACGCCAGGCCTCCCTGTCCATCACCAACTCCCAGAGTTCACTCAGACTCACGTCCATCGAGTCAGTGATGCCATCCAGCCATCTCATCTTCTGTCGTCCCCTTCTCCTCCTGCCCCCAATCCCTCCCAGCATCAGAGTCTTTTCCAATGAGTCAACTCTTCGCATGAGGTGGCCAAAGGACTGGAGTTTCAGCTTTAGCATCATTCCT
Source organism: Budorcas taxicolor (assembly GCF_023091745.1). Taxonomy (NCBI): domain Eukaryota; kingdom Metazoa; phylum Chordata; class Mammalia; order Artiodactyla; family Bovidae; genus Budorcas; species Budorcas taxicolor. The sequence continues at coordinate 109,928,060 of NC_068920.1, forward strand.
TCCAAAAAAATCCCAGGGCTAATCTCCTTTAGGATGGACTGGTTGGATCTCCTTGCAGTCCGGGGAACTCTCAAGAGTCTTCTCCAACACCACAGTTCAAAAGCATCAATTCTTCGGTGCTCAGCTTTCCTCACAGTCCAACTCTCACATCCATACATGACCGCAGGAAAAACCATAGCCTTGACTGGACGGACCTTAGTCGGCAAAGTAATGTCTCTGCTTTTCAATATGCTATCTAGGTTGGTCATAACTTTCCTTCCAAGGACTAAGGGTCATTTCATTTCATGGCTGCAGTCACCATCTGCAGTGATTTTGGAGCCCCCCTAAAATAAAGTCTGTCACTGTTTCCACTGTTTCCCCATCTATTTCCCATGAAGTGATGGGACCGGATGCCATGATCTTAGTTTTCTGAATGTTGAGCTTTAAGCCAACTTTTTCACTCTCCACTTTCACTTTCATCAAGAGGCTTTTTAATTCTTCTTCGCTTTCTGCCATAAGGGTGATGTCATCTGCATATCTGAGGTTATTGATATTTCTCCCGGCAAACCTGATTCCAGTTTGTGTTTCTTCCAGTCCAGCGTTTCTCATGACGTACTCTGCATAGAAGTTAAATAAGCAGGGTGACAATATACAGCCTTGATGTACTCTTTTTCCTATTTGGAACCAGTCTGTTGTTCCATGTCCAGTTCTAACTGTGTTATGTCTGTACAAAGTACATAAGTTGAAGTCTTAACCCCTAGTATTTAAAAATGTGACTATATTTGGAGATAGGGACTTGAAGGAAGTAATTAAGCTAAAAGTGAGGCTGTTAGTGTGGGGACTAATCCAATCTGACTATTTTCCTTAAATAAGAGATTAGGTCACATAGAGAGTCATGAGTTGTAACCTAAGGGGAGGCCATGTGAAGAGGTAGCAAGAGGATGACTCTCTGTAAGCCAAGTAGAGAAGGATTGGAAGGACCCTACTGACACCTTGACCTTGGACTTCCAGCTTTCAGAACTCGGAGAATATAAATTTTTATTCCTTTAAAAAAATTATTTTTAATTGAAGGATAATTACTTTATAATGTTGTGCTGGTTTCTGCAATACATCACATTGAATCAGGCATAGGTTTATATATGTACCTTCCTCTTGAACCTCCCTTCCACCTCCCAGCTCATCCCACCTCTCTAAGTTGCCACAGAGCACCAGGTTAGAGCTTTTTGCATCATACAGCAAATTCTACTATCTATCTATTTTACATATGGCCGTCTATGGGGTCACACAGAGTCGGACATGACTGAAGTGACTTAGCAGCAGCAGCAGCAGCAATGCATATGTTTCAGTGGTATTCTCTCACCAATTTCTGTTCGTCCCACCAATTTCTGTTCTTTGAGCTACCCAGTCTGTTTTTTTGTTATGGCAACCTGAGCAGACCTTGATGTGAAGAGCTGACTCATTGGAAAAGACCCTGATGCTGGGAAAGGTTGAGGGCAGGAGGAGAAGGAGATGACAGAAGGTGAGATGGTTGGATGGCAGCACCGAAAGATGGACATGAGTTTGAGTAAACTCCAGGAGCTGGTGATGAACAGGGAGGCCTGGCGTGCTGTGGTTTGTGGGGTCCCAAAGAGTTGGACACAACTGAGCGACTGAACTGAACCTGAGCAGACTAATACACCCCCACAGGAGTAAAGCTGCTGATGAAGGGGTGCTTGCAAGTTCAACCTCAGAAAATAATGCCACACCACCCTCCAAAATGGTGGAAGCAAGTTAAGCTCCCACCCCTGGACCTCACAGTGTTACATCCTCAGTGATATCATGGCACTGCTGATAGGGCATCTCATTATAGTTTTAATCTGCACTTGATTTTTAATGAGGTTGGACATCTCATGTTTATTAGCCATTTATGCTTTCTATTTTTTTTTTAAAGGCCCTATATATATGTCTTGCTCATTTTTATGTTGGATTGATTTTGCCTATAATTGTTAAATGTAGTGTCCTATTAATATCATCAGTTTACATTTTTAATTTCTAGCCTCATGTTTTCATGTGCTTACTAATTTTCTTTGTTAGCTTTAATTTTTATTTACTGAAAGAAACTTCTTAAAATTCTGTAGTTCAATAGCTATTTGTTAGATTTTCGTTGTTTTTTAAATATTGCTTTATACATTTTGAGGCTGTTATCAGAGATGCATGAATTTAAGATTGTTATATCTTTCTGTCAGTTAAATCTTTAATGACTTTTTAAATCTCTCACAATACTGTTTGCCTTAGTGTTTATTTTGTCTGATATTAATAATATTCTTATGATCACTGTTTGTTTTTTTTTCTTATTATAATTTTTCTATTCCTATACTTTCAACTTAAAAAAATTCTTTAATTCGTTACAATATTGTTTCCGTTTTATGTTTTGGTTCTTTGGCAATGAGGCATGTCATATTTTAACTCCCTGACTAGGGATCGACCCACAGCACCTGCAATGGAAGGCAAAGTCTTAACTATTGACCACCAGGGAAGTCCATACATCCAACTCTTCTGAGCACTGATGCTTTTTTTTTTTTTAATTTATTTTTTTAATTGAAGGATTATTGCCAAGTTCAGACTTACATTGAAGAAAGTAGGGAAAACCACTAGACCATTCAAGTATGACCTAAAACAAATCCCTTATGGTTATACAGTGAAGTGAGAAATAGATTTAAGGGACTAGATCTCATAGACAGAGTGCCTGATGAACTATGGGCGGAGGTTCATGACATTGTACAGGAGACAGGGATCAAGATCATCCCCATGGAAAAGAAATGCAAAAAAGCAAAATGGCTGTTTGAGGAGGCCTTAAAAATAGCTGTGGAAAGAAGAGAAGTGAAAAGCAAAGGAGAAAGGGAAAGATATAAGCATCTGAATGCAGAGTTCCAAAGAATAGCAAGGAGAGATAAGAAAGACTTCCTCAGTGATCAATGCAAGGAAATACAGGAAAACTAAGAAAACCAAGGAAATACAGAAAACTAAGATCATGGCATCTGGTCCCATCACTTCATGGGAAATAGATGGGGAAACAGTGGGAACACTGTCAGACTTAATTTTTTAGAGGGGTGGGGGGGCCCCAAAATCACTGCCGATGGTGACTGCAGCCATGAAGTTAAAAGATGCTTAGTCTTTGGAAGGGAAGTTATGACCAACCTAGATAGCATATTCAAAAGCAGAGATATTACTTTGCCAACAAAGGTCCATCTAGTCAAGGCTATGGTTTTTCCAGTGGTCATGTATGGTTGTGAGAGTTGGATTGTGAAGAAAGCTGAGTGCCAAAGAATTGATGCTTTTGAACTGTGGTGTTGGAGAAGACTTTTGAGAGTCCCCTGGGCTGCAAGGAGATTCAACCAGTCCATTCTGAAGGAGATCAGCCCTGGGATTTCTTTGGAAGGAATGATGCTGAAGCTGAAACTCCAGTACTTTGGCCACCTCATGAGAAGAGTTGACTCATTGGAAAAGACTCTGATGCTGGGAGGGACTGGGGGCAGGAGGAGAAGGGGACGACAGAGGATGAGATGGCTGGATGGCATCACTGACTTGATGGACATGAGTGTAAGTGAACTCCGGGAGTTGATGATGGACAGGGAGGCCTGGCGTGCTGCAATTCACAGCGTCACAAAAAGTTGGACATGACTGAGCAACTGAACTGAACTGAATAATGAGTGATGTTGAACATCTTTTCATGTGTTTGTTAGCCATCTGTATGTCTTTGGAGAAATGTCTGTCTAGGTCCTTTTCCCACTTTTTGAATGGGTTGTTTGTTTTTCCAGCACTGAGTTGTATGAGCTGCTTGTATATATTTGGAAATCAATCCTTTGTCAGTTGTTTCATTTGGTATTATTTTCTCCCATTCTGAGAGCTGTCTTTTCACCCTGCTTATAGTTTCCTTTGCTTTGCAAAAGCTTTTAAGTGTAATCAGGGTCCACATGTTTACTTTTCTTTTTATTTCCATTACTCTAGGAGGTGGGTCATAGAGAAACTTGCTTTGATTTATGTCATCGAGTGTTCTGCCTATGTTTTCCTTTAAGAGTTATAGTTTCTTGTCTTACATTTAGGTCTTTAATTCATTTTGAGTTTATATTTATATATGGTGTTAGGAAGTGTTCTAATTTCATTCTTTTACATATAGCTGTCCAGTTTTCCTAGCACCATTTATTGAAGAGGCTATCTTTGCCCCATTGTATATTCTGGCCTCCATTGTAAAAAATAAGGTACCCATAGGTGCATCGGTTTATTTCTGGGCTTTCTATCTTGTTCCATTGGTCTATATTTCTGTTTTTGTGCCAGTACCATACTGTGTTGATGACTGTAGCTTTGTAGTATAATCTGAAGTCAGGAAGGTTGATTCCTCCAGCTCCATTCTTCTTTCTCAAGACTGCTTTGCCTATTTGGGGTCTTTTGTGTTTCCATGTGAATTGTGAAATTTTTTCATGTTGTTTTGTGAAAAATGCCATTGGTAATTTGCTAAGGATCACATTGAATCTGCAGATTGCATTTGATAGTATAGTCATTTTCACAATATTGATTCTTCCTACCCAGGAACATGGAATATCTCTCTATCTGTTTATGTCATCTTTGATTTTTTTCATCAGTGTCTTATAATTTTCTGTGTACAGTTCTTTTGTCTCCTTAGGTAAGTTTAATCCTAGATTTTTAATTGTTTTTTTGTTACAGTGGTGAATGGGATTGATTTCTTAATTTCTGTTTCTGACTTTTCACTGTTAGGATATAGAAATGCAAGTGATTTCTGTGTATTTCTTTTGTATCCTGCAACTTTGCTAAATTCACTGATTAATTCTAGTAATTTTCTGATACTATCTTTAGGGCTTTTGATGTACAGTATATCATCTGCAAACAGTGAGAGCTTTACTTCTTTTCTGATCTTGAGCCCTTTTATTTCTTTTTCTTCTCTGAGTGCTGTAGCTAGGACTTCTAGAACTATGTTGAATAATAGTGGTGAAAGTGGACATCCTTGTCTTGTTCCTGACCTTAGGGGAATGCTTTCAGTTTTTCATCACTGGGAATAATGTTTGCTGTAGGTTTGTCATATGTGGCCTTTACTATGTTGAGGTAGTTTTCTTCTATGCCCATTTTTTGAAGAGTTTTCATCATAAATGAGTGCTGACATTTGTCAAAGGCTTTTTATGCATCTATTGAGAGGATCATATGGTTTTTTATCTTTTGATTTGTTAGTATAGTGTATCACATTGATTATGTATATATTGAAGAATCCTTGCATTCCTGGAATAAACCCAACTTGATCATGCTGTAGGAGCTTTTTGATGTGTTGCTGAATTCTGTTTGCTAAAATTTTGTTGAGGATTTTTGCATCTATGTTCATTGGTGATATTGGCCTGCAGTTTTCTTTTTTGCGTTGTTTTTGTCTGGTTTTGGTGTCAGAATGATGGTGGCCTCATAGAGTGAGTTTTGAACTGTTCCTTCCTTTGCAATTTTTTGAAAGAGTTTCAAAAGGATAGGCATTAGCTCTTCTCTAAATGTTTGACAGAATTCTCCTGTGAAGCCATCTCATCCTGGGCTTTTGTTTTTTGGGAGATTTTTGATCACAGCTTCCATTTCAGTGCTTGTAATTAGGCTGTTCATAATTTCTATTTCTTCCTGGTTCAGGAAGACTGAACTTTTCTGAGAACCTGTCCATTTCTTCTAGGTTATCCATTTTATTGCCATATAGGTTTTCATAATGGTCTCTTATAATCCTTTGTATTTCTGCATTGTCTGTTGTAACCTCTCCTTTTTCATTTCTGATTTTGTTGATTTGATTCTTCTCTCTGTTTTTCTTGATCAGTGTGGCTAAAGGCTTGTCAATTTTGTTTATCTTCTCAAAGAACCAGCTTTTAATTTTATTAATCTTTACTATTTCTTCTTTCATTTATTTGTCATTTATTTCTGCTCAGATCTTTATGATTTCTTTCCTTCTACTAATTTTGACTTTTTTTCCTCTTTTCCCAGTTGCTTTAGGTGTAAAGTTAGGCTGTCTATTTGATGTTTTTCTTGTTTCTTGAGGTAGGATTGTATTGCTATAAACTTCCCTCTTAGAACTGCTTTTGCTACATCTCATAAGTTTTGAGTTGTCATATTTTCATTGTCATTTGTTTCTAGAAATTTTTTGATTTCCCTTTTGATTTCTTCAGTAACCTGTTGGTTATTTAGAAACGTGTTGTTTAGTCTCCATGTGTTTGCGTTCCTTACAATTTTTTTCTTGTAATAGATATTTAGTCTCATAGCATTGTGGACAGAGAAGATGCTTGATAAAATTTCAATTTTCTTAAATTTACTGAGGTTGGATTTGTGACCCAAGATGTGGTCTATCCTGGAGAATGTTCCATGTGCACTTGAGAAGAAAGTGTATTCTGCATTTGGGTGGAATGTCCTGAAGATATCAATGAATTCCATCTCATCTAATGTATCATTTAAGACTTGCGTTTCCTTATTAATTTTGTTTTGATGATCTGTCCATTGGTGTAAGTGGGATGTCAAAGTCTCCTACTATTATTGTGTTACTGTCCATTTCTCCTTTTGTGTCTGTTAGTGTTTGTCTTATATATTGAGTTGCTCCTATGTTGAGTGTATGGATATTTACAATTGTTATGTCTTCCTCTTGGATTGATCCCTTGATCATTATGTAGTGTCCTTATCTCTTGTAATCTTCTTTATTTTAAGGTCTATTTTGTCTGATATGAGGGTTGCTACTCCAGCTTTCTTTTGCTTCCCATTTGCATGAAATAAGTTTTTCCATCCTCTCACTCCCAGTCTATATGTGTCTTTAGGTCTGAAGTGGGTTTCTTGTTGACAGCATATATATGGGTCTTGTTTTTTTTATCCATTCAGCCAGTCTATATCTTTTGGTTGAAGCAGTTACTCCATTTACATTTAAAGTAATTATTGATATATATGTTTCTATTGCCATTTTCTGGGGTTGATTTTGTAGATCTTTTTTCTTCTCTTTATTTCTTGGCTATATAAGTCCCTTTAACATTTGTTGTAAAGCTGGTTGGGTGGTACTGAACTCTCTTAACTTTTGCTTGTCTGAAAAGCTTTTTTTTTCTCCATCAGTTTTAAATGAGGTCTTTGCCGAGTACTGTAATCTTGGTTGTAGATTTTTTCCCTTTCAATACTTTAAATATATCCTGCCATTCCCTTCTGGCCTGCAGCGTTTTTGCTGAAAGATCGTCTGTTAAGTGTATGGGGTTTCCCTTGCTGCTTTTAATATTCTTTCTTTGTGTTTAGTCTTTGCTAGTTTGATTAGTATGTGTCTTGGCGTGTTTCTCCTTGGGTTTATCCTGTATGGGACTCTTTGTGCCTCGTGGACTTGATTGACTATTTCCTATTCCATGTTGGGGAACTTTTCAACTATAATCTCTTCAAAAATTTTCTCATACCCTTTCTCTCTTCTTCTTCTGGGACCCCTATAATTTGAATGTTGGTGCATTTGATATTGTTCCAGAAGTCTCTGAGACTATCCTCAGTTCTTTTCATTCTTTTTACTTTTCTTTGCTTTTCAGGAGTTATTTCCACCATTTTATCTTCCAGCTTACTGATTCATCCTTCTGCTTCAGATATTCTGCTATTGATTCCTTCTAGAGTATTTTTAATTTCAGTAATTGTTTTGTTTGTTGGTTTATTCTTTACTTTTTCTAGGTCTTCACTGATTGTTGCATTTTCTCCATTTTGTTTTCAAGGTTTTTGATCATCTTTTCTATCATTATTCTGAATTCTTTTTCAGGTAGTTTGTCTATTTCCTCTTCATTTATTTGGACTTCTGTGTTTCTAGTTTGTTCTTTTATTTGTGTAGTATTTCTCTGCCTTTTCTCTTCTTTTTTAACTTACTGTTTTTGAGGTCTCCTTTCCCCAGGTTTCAAGGTTGAATTATTTCTTCCTTTTGGTTTCTTTCCTCCTCAGATTGGTCCAGTGGTTTGTGTAAGCTTTGTATAAGGTGAGATTTGTGCTGAGTTTTTGTTTGTTTGTTTTCCTTCTGATGGGCAAGGCTGAGTGAGGTGGTAATCCTGTGTGCTGATGATTTGGTTTGTATTTTTGTTTTGTTTGCTGTTCAGATGAGGCATCCTGCACAGGGTGCTACTGGCGGTTGGGTGATGCTGGGTCTTGTATTCAAGTGGTTCCTCTGTGTGAGTTCTCACTATTTGATACTCTCTAGGGTTAGTTCTCTGATTGTCTAGGGTCTTGGAGTCAGTGCTCCCACTCCAAAGGCTCAGGGCTTGATCTCTGGTCAGGAACAAAGATCCCACAAGTGGTTTGTTATGGCATTGAGATTAAAACAAATATACAAAAATGAGAAAACAAAGATGAACCCCAGACAAATGGAAGTTAAAAAATCAGGCAAATAATAATTAAAATAATGGAATATACACATATGGATATACACCCATGAGCAAAGTGAAAACAGCCCAACAAAAATAAAGAACAGGAGATTGACCCAGCAAACAAAGTAAACCAAAAATTACATTTACCAGTTAAGAACAAAACTAACTAAAGCACAAACTGGAAAACACAACTAAAGCAAGGTGCCAAAGGGGGAATAAAGCAATGAAAACAAAACTAGCAAATATATTGAGAAGAAAGGAAGGAAAGAAAAGGAAGAAAGAATAGGTATGCAAAGTTAAATAGAGGTAGATGAAGAAGATTTATATACATCAAAGATTAACTGCAAGGGGAAAAGAACATTTACCAGGAAAGGCAAACAAAGTAATAAATATAGAAAAAATATAATAGGTTTTAAAAAAATTAAAAATTAATGTTAAAAAATGGAAGAAGAAAGAAAAAACAAAAAGGAAAACTGCACAGAACTGCAAAAGCCCAACGTAGAGACAGAGATTTATAGCAACAATAAAAACTGTGATTGAATATGCTGCTGCTAGGTCACTTCAGTCGTGTCCGATTCTGTGCAACTCCATAGATGGCAGCCCACCAGGCTCCTCCGTCCCTGGGATTCTCCAGGCAAGGATAATGGAGTAGGTTGCCATTTCCTTCTCCTTGACTGAATATACACATATACATACACACCCATAAGCAAAATCAAAACAGTCCAACAAAAATAAAGTACAACAGATTGGCCTGGTGAACAAAGGAAATTATATCTACCAGAACAAAATTAACTAAAGCACAAACTGGAAAACAAAACTAGAGCAAGGTGCCAATCGGAGAATAAAGCAATGAAAGTAAAACTAACAAATATGTTGAGAGGAAAGGAAAGAAAGAAAGGAAAGAAAAAATAGACATGTAAAGTTAAATAGAGATAGATAAAGAAGATTTATATATATTTAAGATTAACTGCAAGGGGAAAAGTACAGTAGGGAAGAAAACAAAGGAATAAATGTAGAAAAAAATCATAATAGATTTAAAAAATTAAAATTAAAAAAAGAAAAAAAAGGTAAACTCCACAGAACTGCAGAAGCCTAATGTAGAGGCAGAGGTTTATAACAACAATAAAAAATGTGACTGAGAAATAAAAAGCTCAAAAGCTTAATTAGATTTCATAGCGCCAATAAAATCAACAACTACAACAGAGGGCGAAAAAAAAAAAAAATCCGAAAGAATCTACAGAGCAAGTCAAAACATAAGAATAATAAATGTTTTTCTTGAGTCACTGCTGTCAGAGTCTTTTCCCTTCCTGGAGGTCATAGTCCACCTCACCTCCCTAGGAGGCCCTGCAACACTCTGCTGATCTCTGGACCTGCTGTGGGGCAGCTCAGATTCTAATCTGGTCCTACTTCTGTGTGTTCTTGCCTCCAATGTCCACAGGTATTAGAGCTAGTGTGTTTTTTTTTTTTTTTTTTTTGTGGGCACTCTCAGTGATCTTTTATATATTCCATAGACACAGAATCTGCCTAGTTGACCCTGTGGATTTAATCTGCAGCTTGTACAGCTGGTGGGAAGGTTTTGGGTCTTCTTCCTTAGCCACACTGACCCTGGGTTTCAACTGTGGTTTTATTTCTACCTCTGCATGGGGGTCATCCACGGGGGTTTGCTTCTGAGGCTGCCCTGGAGGACTTGGGTTTGCCTCTGTGAGGGCCAGGTGTGGAGGTGGTGCAGCTGCTTCAGCCGCAGGGGTTCTGGCAGCACCAGGTACTCAGGAGAGTTGGCGGCTAGGGCAGCCGGAAATAGAGTGCTCTAGAATGTTATGTGTCAGGTGAGTGTATACTCCTTGGTTCTGTCTCGTCGCAACAAAGATTTGGAGTGACGGACATTAAAGCCCTTGGTGTGTCACAGCTCTCGGGGCTTGGACAGACCGTGTTATAGCTCTCAGGTCTCGAATGGACTGTGTTATAGCTCTTAGGCAAATCAGTGTTACCGCTCAGTGTCACAGCTCTATTTTATTTATGTAATAACAGGAAAATCCATCTTTGAGGCATGAGGACATGTCGACCCAAAGACGTGGAGAGAAGAGCGCCCCAGCGTGTGGGGTTGGAGGGGAGAGAGAGAGAGCCCTTTGGCTCCTCTTTCTATATGTCCTCCCCCCCCACCCCCCGCCCCCGCTGGGCCTGTCCTATGTAAATTGGGTTGGCCAGGAGTGTTTGTTCTACCTGAGGTCCTCACTCCGGTCCTCGGACCTTCCTTTGTTCTATTTTCGCAGGCTTTTCTCTTTCTTATCTTTTAGCCACGGCCATTCTGGACTCCTTTTCCCTATTCTAACTATCTAACATTCCCCCCTCAAGAGATGGGAGGCCCAATTCTTTGGGAATAGGGGCATCGATGTCTTTTGGCTACTTTCTGCTGAACTGGGACAGTGAGGGCTATTGGGCCTTCCCCTCTTGCTATTCTCAGGCCTCCGAGTCCTCATAGCAGTGTCCATCTAAGGATGAGTGATATTTTTTGTGGTCAGCTGTAGTTTTACATCTTTGTTGAACTGGCACAGCATGTTGTAGCTTGTTGACCTGGGCAGAGGCAAAACAGGTTAGACAATTGATAGTACATGGAACAATCATAAGAAGCATCAATATGGCATAACAAGGACTAGTAAGGGCATTAGCCAATTCCAAATTCACATCGCCAGGAAGGCTCAAGTCCCTCTTTGTTTAGGGATCAGGAGATTGATCTCCTGTTTTGGAGTACTATCCATGCCAATCTGTGTTGGCTCTTTAGAGGTATCCTGAGAAGTCTTATCCCCAGAGACCAGATTTTGGGGGTGTTCATTAGAATGGCACTCATTTGTAGTTCTGAATAGGCATCTGAGATCTCCCAGGGGCTCACAGGTGTACTGAGTGTCCTCTTCTGTTTTCTTCCATGGCTTGACTCGTGAGTAGTGAATCCAGGAGTCATGTCCTGGTACCTTGACTGCTGGGGGGGTAGAAAGTATTACAGGGTAGGGGCCCTTCCATGTGGGCTGGAGTTGAGCCTTTGGGGACCCATCTTTTCAGACTTTAATTAGGACTTGAGTCCCTGGAGCATATAGTAGTGACTCCTTAGAATCTTTTGGGTCCTGGTTTATACCCCACAAGCGTATATCCTGTTGGAATTGCCCAATGGCCATGGTATAAGACTGGAGGGTCTGAACCTCTGGATCTAGGAAGAGGTCATTGATATAAACAAAAGGTCTCCCATATAGCATCTCATAAGGACTAAGACCAAGCTGTTCCTTAGGGGCAATGCAGGGGCAGAGGAGAGCTGTCGGTAAAGCCTTCTTCCATCCCAGGGAGGTCTCCTGGGTTATCTTTTTATTGCTGATTTTAAAAATTGGTTGTCTCTTTCTACTTTTTCTGAAGACTGAGGCCTCCAGGCACAATGGAGATAATAAGTAATGCCCAGTGTTTTAGAGACCCCTTGGGTGACCTTAGAAGTGAATGATGTCCCATTGTCACTTTGTAATGACCTGGGCAGACCAAATCTTAGAATGATTTCATGGAGCAGTTTTTTTTACCACCTCCTGCAAGGAGATCCAATCAGTCCATTCTGAAGGAGATCAGCCCTGGGATTTCTTTGGAAGGAATGATGCTAAAGCTGAAACTCCAGTCCTTTGGCCACCTCCTGCAAAGAGTTGACTCATTGGAAAAGACTCAGATACTGGGAGGGATTGGGGGCAGGAGGAGAAGGGGACGACAGAGGATGAGATGGTTAGATGGCATCACTGACTCGATGGACGTGAGTCTGAGTGAACTCTGAGAGTTGGTGATGGACAGGGAGGCCTGGCTTGCTGCGATTCATGGGGTCGCAAAGAGTCGGACAAGACTGAGCAACTGAACTGAACTGAACTGAACAGACTTCTCAGTCCAGGTGGGAAAGCCTTCAGTCCATTCTGTGACTGTATCTATCATGACTAATAGGTATTTATACCCTTGAGAAACTAGCATCTGGGTGAAGTCCGTCTCCCAGTCCTCTCTTGGGTAGGCCCCACATCGTTGGACATGCTGGGCCAGCTGGGGTCTTCGAGATCCTTGAGGGTTGTTTAATTGGCAAGTGGGACAAGAGGAGACCACTTGCCTAATAGTTGTTTGGAGGCTTATTCCTCTGAAGGACCTTTCTAGTAATCTTTGGAGGACCTTTTCCCCTAAATGAATGGTGACATGTAAGGAGTTAACCAACTTCCATTGGAGGTTCCGAGGCAGAAAAAGGAGCCCCTCCTTTTGGAACCATCCCATATGATCTTCTTGAAAGCCTTTACTCTTAGCTTTAAGAGTCTCACCTTCAGTATATGAAGGAGTTTCTGGCAAATTAGTCTGTGGAACTAGGGTGGCAACCCCTTTTAGGTCATTGTTCTGTAATGTTGCTCTCTTAGCTGCCTGATCAGCTGCTTGGTTCCCTCGTGCCACTTCTGTGCTCCCATTTTGGTGTCTTTTACTGTGGGAGACTGAAACCTCAGTGGGAAGATAGACCGCCTCCAAGAGTCTAAGAATCTGATCACCATATTTGACTGGGGACCCTCAGGTGGTCAAGTGGCCCCTTTCTTTCCAAATAGCAGCATGTGCATGTAGCACCAGAAAGGCATACTTGGAGCCAGTGTAAATGGCTTTTTTTTTTTTCCTTTTGCCAGCTCTAAAGCTTGAGTCAGAACTATGAGCTCAGCGAATTGGGCTGAAGTACCTGGTGGCAGAGGCTTAGCCTCTATGATCTCAAAATTGGAGACTACTGCATATCCGGCTCTTCTTTTTCTGTCCAAGACAAAGCTGCTTCCATCAGTGTACCAGATTTCCTCAGGATTGGTCAGAGGATCCTCTGACAATCCCTCTCGGGGTTTTGTCCAGTGGTCCAAGGTTTCTAGACAAGAGTGAAAGGGGAGAGAGCCCTCAGGGGTAGGCAGGAGGGTGGCTGGGTTAAGAACCTCACAAGGGGATATAGTGAGGCCTGGATTTCCCATCCGCATTACTTGATATCTGAGGATTCTTTGATCAGACATTCATAAATGGCCTCACCCATTTAGGAGTTGTTTTCCTTGGTGGCTGGTAAAAATAGTTAGTTTGTCCCCAAAGGAGAGTTTTAAAGCATCTTCTATCCTGATTGCAATAGCTGCAAGATTTCAAAGACGGGGGGCCAGCCTCAGGCAGTTGGATCGAGCCTCTTGGATAAGTAAGCTACAGGGTGGGGCTCAGATCCCAACTTTTGAGTTAACACTCCCAAGGCTAGTCCCTCTCTTTCATGGACATAAAGTTGGAATGCTTTTTATGGGTCTGGCAACCTCAAGGCAGGTGCCTGAGTTAAGGCCTGTTTTAGTGTAGCCTCTGCCTTCTTTTGAGGAGGTCCCCACATCAGTGGGATTGAATCATCCTGTCCCTTTAAGCTTTCATATAAGGGCTGGGCAATTAGACCATAGTTGGGTATTCAGATTCTACAATATCCAGTTAGCCCCAGGAAAGCTTGCAATTGTTTTTGAGTCGTGGGGGAGGGCAACTGGAGGATTCCTTGTACCCGATCAGAGGACAACCTCCTGGACCCGTGTGTAATCTGAACTCCCAGGTAAGTGACCTTTGTCTCGACCATCTGTGCCTTAGCATGGGAGACTTTATATCCCCTTTCTGCCAAAAAGTTTAGACCCTGAATTGCATGTTGTTGGGCATTTTTTTTTTTTCATCTGGAGAGCAGATTAGTAGCTCATCTACGTATTGTAATATTTTCCCATTAGGTCCCAGGTCCAGATCTAGGAGATTCCAGCTAAGGGTTCTTGATGTCCTTTAATGGACTGGAACCTGGTGGTCTGGAGTTGACTGATAAGAAAGTAAAGGAGAGAGAAAGAGGCTAATATTCCTTGGTTTATGCAGAAAGCCAATAAAGCCCCTGCACGGGGCTTGCTCTGTTCACGAAGGCCTCAGGCGCCCTCTCAATGGGGTGAAGGTGCATGGTGCCTCCTCAAGAGGGTCTTAGAAGCCCGGGCAGGAAAGTGAACTCAGAGAGCCTCTGCACTCCAGGGGATCAGCCTGAAAAAGAGAGGGAGAGAGAGGGAGAGAGAGAGAGAGAGAAGGAGACAAAGAGAGAAGGGGAGAGAGAGAAAAAGAGAGAGAGAAAGACACAGGACCAGAGCTCTGATGGAGCAAAACTGTTGTTTTAATCAACATGGTGTGGGCATATATACTGTCTTACAAGGTAGTTATTCTCAGCAAAGATAAAGATTAAAATTCCAGACTTACAAAACATAGGCGACCCATATTAAAGAGAGAGAGAGAGTTGTAAACAATCACTTTTACCATATGGTTCACAAGAAGGAAGAGGGTACTTATCACTGTATAGAAAAACTAATGAAGGAAATGCCTGGATTCTTCAGCCCCCAGGAGAGGCTTGCCTCTCCTCTTAATTCCTGAGTATTCAGGAATTAATAAGGAACTGAGAATTCCTGACAGATCCAAAACAGCACACAGGAAGCCTCCTATTAAATCCTTACTGACAAAGGGCCTGTCCAAACATGTGGGGGCTATCTCTGAAGCCCTGAGGTAATACTATCCAAGTCATCTGTTGGTGTTTTTCTCCTGGGGCTTCCCACTCAAAGGCAAAAAGATATTGGGATTTTTTACCCAGTGGTATACAAAAAAATTCATCGTTGAGATCCAAGACTGTAAACCACTTGGCACTGGGTGGGATTTTTTCCAAAATTACATAGGGATTGGGTACTGTGGGATGAAGGGGGACTACAGCTTCATTTATGATCCGGAGATCTTGAACCCCCAAAGGCCACAAGCAAGGAATTTATTTATTCAAGGCTGTAGTCCCTCCTTAGCCTCTCTATTGAAGGGATATTTTTTCCATTTAGGAAACCAAGTGGGATCTTGGAGGACAATGATGACCGGTTCAGCTTGGTGGGCTCATCCAGGAATCCCCTGGTCCCACACCTGGGGGTTAATTTTGTCTTCCCATAGTTTTTGGTCCCTCTCTATTGAAGGTGTAATGGGTTCTTCAGTAGTAACCAGGAGCTGTAGGGCTCTAGGGGCTGAAAAGCTTCCCATCACAAGGGTGATCCCAGTTTAATGAGTATGTCTGTTACCATTAAGGGAGTAGGACACTCAGGGACCACCAGAAACTGGTGGGAAAATATTTGTCCATCCCAGCAACAAAGAAGTGCTTGGGTGAATCTTTTAATAGTTGTTTTTCCTATAGCACCCAAAATGGTACAGGTTTCGGAGGAGAAGGCTCCGGGGTAGGAGGTCAAGACAGAGTAGGGAGCCCCTGTGTCAACCAGGAAATTCTCGGACCTACCTGCCACATCCAGTTGCACCCTTGGCTCCAGCCCCGAGACAGTTATCTGTGACAGGCGGGCTGGCTGGAGCGGGCCGCTTCAGTCCTTTTGAACCATCGTGAGGGAAGGCTTGGCGCTTGACCTTGAGGCTCTTGGGTCCCAAGGGCAGAGTGCCACCCAGTGTCCCAGTTGATGGCATTTGTAGCAAGCCGTTTTAGGAGACTTGTCATGGTTTGGACATTCTTTGGCTCAATGCCCTGCCTGTCTACAGATTAGGCATTTGCCTAGTGCCTTGTCCTTCAAGGACTCGGGGTTTGCCATAGGGCTTCTCTGGAGGGCGGCATCTGGGCATGTCTTGTCTCTTTCCTTCTCTCCCTCTCCTGGGCCTTGGCATCCTTCTCCTGTTCTCTGTTATAAAAGGTATTGGTGGCTGTCTGGACCATCTCATTTAAAGAGGAAGCAGGATCCTGCTGCTATAGCTGCTGTAACTTAATTCTGATATCTGATGCACATTGGGACAGGAATTTCTCCTTTAAAATCACCTGTCCCTCGTAAGAGTCTAAGTCCAGATTGGTAAACTTTTGGAGGGTCTCTTTTAGCCTTTCCAGAAAGGCAATGGGGTTCTCATCGGTCTCATGAGTTATTGCTGAGACTGGGCACAGTCCCACAAGTAAAAGGCTTCCTTTTGTTTCCATAGGTAGACTTCCTTAGGGGTGAATCTTTCTGAAGCTTATCCTACCCAGTACTGTTGCAACCTGAGAGCAAGGTGTCCCCGGTTCAGGGTGCAGATCCCCAGGCAGGCTGAGGCGTGACAGCCTCCTACAGACTGAATCCCTGGGCAGGTAGAGGCATGACGGCCTCCCAAGAACTGGGTCCCTGGGCAGGTCGAGGCGTGACGACCTCCTGGGACCCCTGGACTGGTGGATCCCCAAGCAGGTTGAGGTGTGACAACATTTCAAGGACAAGATCCTTAGGCAGGTCAAGGCAGGTTGACCTCTTGGGACCCCGGGACTGGAGTTGGGCATCCCCATGATCTCCAGTGTGACCAGTGCTGGGCAGGATTAAGGGGTTGCAATCTTAACTCATTGATGGTTTGTCCACCGTGGATGGGAATAGATATCATGATGTCAAGCAATCCAAGCCTGTGCCCTGAGACTGGGATACAGTGTAACAGTCTTAAGCCTTATCCTCTTACTGTTCTAAGAGATTGTAAGGCACTGATTTCTTTCCCTAGTTCTCCATAAGGGCAGGTTAGGGTGTCTCCAATGTAAACATTTTGTTGTCATAGACCCACTTTAGGTAACAACAGAAGTAGTGACAAAGGAGTGGGTTATCTGGCCCAGTTAGGGACATTAAGGTATTTTAATAGTAGGCTGGGTGGAGCAATGTTGCCTACAAGGGGCCAGGGTCCTGATTGTAGGAGTTAGTAATTGGCTCAAGAACAAATCGGTAAGAGGCAACAGACCAAATGTTCCATAAAAGTGGAGTGGAGATTTGATGCGGGGATATGTTTGTAACTTTAGGAGAAGGGTGGTAAGGGTTTGGGCCCAAAAGGCCTGCAGGGCTAACTCCCAGAGTGGCAAACATTATCCCTGAAAGCCCAGTTGCCTTTGAAGGGGGTGCCAACTGATGAACATCTAGCAGGCATTGTGTCCCTGTTGCCCACCCTAGCAGGTTCACTGAGAGATGCTGATGTTGGACATGTTGTAGGAAATATGGAAGGTGAAGGGCTGAATATCTAGAGGGGTTGGATATTGTACAGTATTTTTCTCCCAAGGGCCCGCTACTTTCTGGTTGTCTCTCCATAAGATTGTAGAGGCAACACTGTGGGCCCGGATGGGGCTCAGGAAAAGAGCATGAAACAGGAGGGAAGGGGTCAGAGCACAACATTTGAAAGAATGACATAGCACAAGGGTATAACATAAACCGATTAAACTCAATTGGGTCCAAGATGAAAAGTCAAATTCAAGTAAACCTTAATCCCCAATCTGTAAGCCAAAAGACACAGCCAGAGGTGGCAGAACAGCTCTAAGGCACTGTCAAAAGACAGAGGAGCCAGTGTTTCCCTAATGGCTGGGATAATCCTCCCACTCATTAGCATTTGAATTCACCCCGCTGGCAAAACCTAGCCAGGCCACATTCCATGGCCATTACCCTGTAGAGTGGGCGCTTCTCTCTGAATTCTAACAAATCCACTTCTCACTTATCCCTTTGTCTCTCACTGAATTTTTGCAATGAGACATCAGAGCCTGAGCTTCATTAGGTCCTGAAGTCGGGCATCCTGGGTTTTGGTTGGGCTCAGGTTCTGGGAGAGAGAGCTGAATGACAGGAGGAAAAAGCAGTGGGAAAAACGTGCCAAGGAATCCCCTTCATAGCCTGCCAGAAAATTTGCCAAATATCTGACCGGTGCTCACAGTTTTCATTGGTCTGACCCTTGGCACAAAGAAGAGTAAGGACAGAAGAACCCCCACCGGCTTGTGTAGCTACTGGGGCTCAGCAGATAGCGCCTTTGGGACATGCTGAGGAGTAGCTTCTCCAGAGTCCCTCAGTTGTGCCCACTGCTGCCTGCCTGTTCACAGGAGGTTCGGGGAGACAAGAAAAGAGAGATTGTAAAGGAATTAAGATTTCGTTAGGCATATGTCCCTCCAGCCATAGGAGCGAGGATCTCCTACCTTAACCAGAGGTCCTCTGGAATCTGAGACTGAGCCGCGTGAGCTTTCTGCTGAGTTCATTTTTCACTGTCCTGGTTTCCAGCACGATGGGCCTCTTGTCACATCCCCTGCGCTGGATTTTCTTCGCATCCGGCTTCTACCACAGGAGCTTCGCTGAGTTGGGCTCCTGCTGTGCTTGGCCCCCTCCTTGCGGGGGCCCCGCTGAGGTTGTTACAGCCAGGTTAAACCTGAGTCACAGCACCATAGATGTCAGGGGAGTGTGTACTCTTTGGTTCTGTCTTGTCACAACAAAGATTTGGAGTGACGGACATTAAAGCCTTCGGCGTGTCACAGCTCTCGGGTCTTGGACAGACCGTGTTATAACTCTCAGGTCTCGAATGGACTGTGATATAGCTCTTAGACAAATCAGTGTTACAGCTCTATTTTATTTATATAATAACAGGAAAATCCATCTTCAAGGCGTGAGGTCATGTCGACCCAAAGACATGGAGAGAAGAGCACCCCAGTGCGCGTTGGGTGGGGGGGCTGGGGGGGTTGGGGAGAGAGAGAGCCCTTTGGCTCCTCTTTTTATATGCCCCCCCCCCCCAATAAACTGTGAAAAATTCTGAAAGAGATGGGAATACCAGACCACCTGACTTGCCTCTTGAGATACCTGTATGCAGGTCAGGAAGCAACAGTTAGAAATGGACATGGAACAACAGACTAGTTCCAAATAGGAAAAGGAGTACGTCAAGGCTGTATATTGTCACCCTGCTTATTTAACTTCTATGCAGAGTACATCATGAGAAACGCTGGGTTGGAAGAAGCACAAGCTGGAATCAAGATTACCGGGAGAAATATCAATAAGCCTCCTGATGAAAGTGAAAGAGGAGAATGAAAAAGTTGGCTTAAAGCTCAACGTTCAGAAAACAAAGATCATGGCATCTGGTCCCATCACTTCATGGGAGATAGATGGGGAGAGAGTGGAAGTGTCAGACTTTATTTTTGGGGGCTCCAAAATCACTGCAGATGGTGATTGCAGCTATGAAATTAAAAGACGTTTACTCCTTGGAAGGAAAGTTATGACCAACCCAGATGGCATATTCAAAAGCAGAGACATTACTTTGCCAACAAAGGTCTGTCTAGTCAAGGCTATGGTTTTTCCAGTAGTCATGTATGGATGTGAGAGTTGGACTGTGAAGAAAGCTGAGCGCTGAAGAATTGATGCTTTTGAACTGTGGTGTTGGAGAAGACTCTTGAGAGTCCCTTGGACTGCAAGGAGATCCAACCAGTCCATTCTGAAGGAGATCAGTCCTGGGTGTACATTGTAAGAACTGATGTTGAAGCTGAAACTCCAATACTTTGGCCACCTCATGAGAAGGGTTGACTCACTGGAAAAGACTCTGTTGCTGGAAGGGATTGGGGGCAGGAGGAGAAGGGGATGACAGAGGATGAGACGGCTGGATGGCATCATGGACTCGATGGACGTGAGTCTGAGTGAACTCCGGGAGTTGGTGATGGATAGGGAGGCCTGGCGTGCTGCGATTCATGGGGTCGCAAAGAGTCGGACACGACCGAGCGACTGAACTGAACTGAACTGATCTGAACTGGGCCTGTCCTATGTAAATTGGGTTGGCCAGGAGTGTTGTTTGTTCTACCTGAGGTCGTCACTCCGGTCCTCGGACCTTCCTTTGTTCTATTTTCATGGGCTTTTCTCTTTCTTATTTTTTAGCCATGGCCATTCTGGACTCCTTTTCCCTATTCTAACTACCTAACATCATGGCAACCAGTATTAGCCAATACACTCCAGTATTGGCCAAGAATACTCCAATATTCTTGTCTGGAGAACCTGCCTCCCTGACAGAGAAGCCTGGCAGGCCACAGTCTACAGGATCACACAGAGTTGGACAGTAGCAAAGCAACACTGCATGCATAGATGCAAGACTTTTTTTGCCTGTGGCAGCTCTGCCCCAGTGAGAGGTGAGCCTGAAGGTCGCACAGCTGCTTGGCTTGCGGGGACCGTGGCGAGGACAAATGTGCAATGACATGGACTGCCTCCACCACGGGAGCTATGGCCCTGTCAGAGTCTTTTTTCGAACCTCTTGTAGCTGGCAATCAGAAGGCCTTTTTGGCTGGTCTTTCTCCATAGCTCTGCCCATTCAGGAACTTAGAGGGCTCCCTTGCCTGGAGTCCTTCTCTGTTATTCGGGTGCCTCAGGCACATAAAGGGGCCCCCTGGCTGGGGTCCTACTCTGGAGATCAGTGCATCAGTCACTTAAAGGAGCATCCTGGGTGGGGTCCTGCTCTGTATTTCAGTGCCTCATGCATTTGATGGGCCAGCCTCTCTATTGTTCAGCTGCCCTGTGGGGAGAGGGAGGCTGTGGTGATGGCTCCATCCCCTACGTGAGTCAGTAGTATCACCTTGCTTCCATGGCTGCCCGGCTTTCCTCCAAAGGCATTTCCCAACACAATCTCCTCCCTCACATCCCTGCCACCTGTTCCTCCACAGTCAACAGCAGCCCTCGCCCTGGGATCACTCCACACTCCCCAAACTCCAGCTCCCAGCCACTCACTGCACCTTCCAGGGGACCTTTATCCCTGTCTGGGGTATGTATGGCTGTGGCAAGGACTCTCTGATTTTCATTCCACTTAGGCTACAACAGGTCAGCTGTTTCACTCTCAGCCTTAAATGTTTCTCCTCTGCCTCAGAGAATTGCCCCAATGTGGGGATCGGACCCCTGCTTCAGTTCCCCCACCTGCCAAGGGCAGGCCAGTCCTACTAACACTCCTGTTTCTCCCCCTAGTTCCTTCATCCTACTGAGTTTTGCATTGTTCTATATATTCTTTTCCGCTGGTCAGGTACTCCTGTCCACTCTCAGCTGGTGTTCTGCATGCACTTCTGTGTCTGAACGTGTATTTCTGATGTATCCGTGGAGAGAGATGTACTTCACGTCCACCTACGCCTCTGCCATCTTGTTCTCCCTGAGTACTGGTATTTTTAAGCATTTCTTTGTGAATGACATTTAGTTGGATTTTTAAAATCCAATCTGAAAATATTTGTCTTTCAACTTCAGACTTTAGTTTAGTTATATTTATCATAATTGTTAACATATTTCGATTCATTTTGCAAATCATAACTTTTGCTTTTTATTTGTCACATTTTTTCTTCTGTTTTCTTTTGGATTAAATTTTCCTTATTCAATTATATTTTTTCTTTACATGTATCAACGGTTTTCTCTCAATGTTGTTGTTTTTTACTTCCCCTTCTTGAGCTATGTTCAGAGGGGCTTTGAGTGCCAAGTCTATATTCTTAATTAGCTCTATAATTTGTCTCTTTCCCCCTCCTCCTCTCTGAATTCAGGTCTTCATCATTTTACACATCAATTATTGCAGTATTCTCTCTCTTCATCGCCACTCTCGATTCTCTTTGCTGTTGTTCAGTTGCTAAGTCATGTGTGACTCTTTGCATGCCCATGGACTACAGCATGCCAGGCTTACCTGTCCTTCCCTATCTCCTTGAGTTTATTCATGCTCATGTTCATTGAGCTGGTGATGCTATCCAAACATCTCTTCCTCTGCTGCCCCTGTTCTCTTTGTGTGTGTGTTAGTCACTCAGTTGTGTCTGACTCTTTGTGAACCCATGAACTGTATAGCCCACTGGGTTCCTCTGTTCATGAAATTCTCCAGGCAAAAATACTGGAGTAGGTAAGCATTCCCTTCTCCAGGGACTCTGCCCAACCCAGGGATCGAACCTGGGTCTCCTACATTGCAGGCAGATTCTTTACCATCTGAGCCACCAGGGAAGCCCATTCTCTTGGAGAGTACTCTAAAATATGACATTTGCTTAGAGCTCTTCAGTGGCTTCCGTTTTGTTTTGGGTAAAAGTCTAAATCTTCCTGTGGCATGCTAGTGCCATCGTGCTGACAGGTGACTTCCTCTTGCAGCTCCCTCATATGGCACGTGCCCTGGCCACACGGTCTCTGTAGCAGTTGTGAAATCTGCCTTGCTCATGGGACCTCCATGTGTCTGTGAACTGTGGAATTCTTTCTAGTGTACAACTTGTATACTTGACAATTTCACACTCACCTTTCATGCTTCAGTTCAGGATTACCTTCTCTATGAAACTTTAAAGACTCTCTGAGCCTAGGAAGCTGAGCCACATCATCTTCCTTTCAGTTTTAATAATATTCTGCACATGTTTCTGTTCCTGGTTATGGTTTGATCATATTTGTTTGGTAAATACATGATGAAGTGTCTTTCTTCTGTAGACTTTGAGCTTCTTAATGGCAAGAAGCATGTTTTACTATTCCATGGATCAACAGAGTACTTGTCCCAACTCATATGTGTTGAATAAATGGATAAAATAATTATACATATTACTATAAAGAAAAAGTGCATGTCCTGTACTTAGTTGCTCAGTTGTGTCTGACTCTTGTGATCCTATGGGCTGCAGCCCTCCCAACTCTTGTGTTCATGGGATTTCCCAGGGAAAAATACCGGAGTAGGTTGCCATTTCCTCCTCCAAGGGATATTTCTGACCCAGGGATCGAACCCGTGCCTCCTGTGTCTCCTGCATTGCAGGTGAATTCTTCACCCACTGAGCCATTAGGGAAGTCAAAGGTATTGTTTTATAAATCATAAATAACATTACTGTCACATCTGATATTCATTTGCCTTTTTTTCTGTCTCAGTGAGAGTGACTCACCTTCCCAGCTGAACTGTGAATTTTACATGGGACAAAGGCTGTGTTTTATACTTGGCTGGTGTCACTTTCGGAGAAGGCAATGGCACCCCACTCCAGTACTCTTGCCTGGAAAATCCCATGAACGGAGGAGCCTGGTAGGCTGCAGTCCATGGGGTCGCTGAGAGTCGGACACAACTGAGTGACTTCACTTTCACTTTTCACTTTCATACACTGGAGAAGGAAATGGCAACCCACTCCAGTGTTCTTGCCTGGAGAATCCCAGGGATGAAGGAGCCTGGTGGGCTGCTTTCTACGGGGTCGCAGAGTCGGGCATGACTGAAGCGACACAGCAGCAGCAGCAGCAGCAGGCAGCGGCAGGTGTCACTTCGGTCCTTAGCACAGTGATAAGCATATAGCACAATCCCAGAAAACACTTTTAATTGATGAGAGACTAAATGTAACATACATTCTTGTCATTTATATTGTATATATAAATACATGCAATTTATCTATACAATATAGTGAAGTAGTGAAGTCGCTCAGTTGTGTCCGACTCTGAGAGCCCATGGACTGTAGCCTACCAGGCTCATCCGTCCGTGGGATTCTCCAGGCAAGAGTCCTAGAGTGGGTTGCCGTTTTCTTCTCCAGGAGATCTTCCCAACCCAGGGATCGAACCTGGGTCTCCCACATTGCAGGCAGACGCTTTACCGTCTGAGCCACAGGGAAGCTCAATATATCTTTTTTATTAAAATAAGGATTGACAGCTAATCGTTATAATGTACTAGTTACTTGAACAAGGTGACATATGCGAATGCCATGTAAAAAGATTCAAATGCCTCAGGAGAACTTCACTCTCCTTTCAGTGGAGTCAGTATAATGAGGGCACCAGGTGCTGTGGTCAGTTCTCTCCTTTTTCCAGCAACCCCCAGGCTCCTAGAGTGGCCCAGCCTGCCAATCTCAGAGGATCTTGAAACTTCTTTCAGGTTTCAGTTCAGTTCAGTCACTCAGTCGTGTCCGACTCTTTGTGACCCCACGAATCGCATCACGCCAGGCCTCCCTGTCCATCACCAACTCCCGGAGTTCACTCAGATTCACGTCCATCGAGTCAGTGATGCCATCCAGCCATCTCATCCTTGGTCGTCCCCTTCTTCTCCTGCCCCCAATCCCTCCCAGCATCAGAGTCTTTTCCAATGAGTCAACTCTTTGCATGAGGTGGCCAAAGTACTGGAGTTTCAGCTTTAGCATCATTCCTTCCAAAGAAATCCCAGGGCTGATCTCCTTCAGAATGGACTGGTTGGATCTCCTTGCAGTCCAACGGACAAGAGTCTCCTCCAACACCACAGTTCAAAAGCATCAATTCTTCAGCGCTCAGCCTTCTTCACAGTGCAACACTCACCTCCATACATGACTACTGGAAAAACCAGATCCTTGACTAGACGGACCTTAGTCGGCAAAGTAATGTCTCTCTGCTTTTGAATATGCTCTCTAGGTTGATCATAGCTTTTCTTCCAAGGAGTAAGCGTCTTTTAATTTCATGGCTGCAGTCACCAGCTGCAGTGATTTTGGAGCCCCCAAAATAAAGTCTGACACTGTTTCCACTGTTTCCCCATCTATTTCCCAGGAAGTGATGGGACCGGATGCCATGATCTTCGTTTTCTGAATGTTGAGCTTTAAGCCAACTTTTTCACTCTCCACTTTCACTTTCATCAAGAGGCTTTTTAGTTCCTCTTCACTTTCTGCCATAAGGGTGGTGTCATCTGCATATCTGAGGTGATTGATATTTCTCCCGGAAATCTTGATTCCAGTTTGTGTTTCTTCCAGTCCAGCGTTTCTCATGATGTACTCTGCATAGAAGTTAAATAAGCAGGGTGACAATATACAGCCTTGACGTACTCCTAAAACCCTTTTTAAATAAAAAATGAAGTTATATCTATTACCTTACATGCATACTTATATTCCTCTGTCACTATTACTCCTTGTATTGTCACAAATACCCATATTAACTCTATCTTGTAGCTAAATTAAGAAAGCTCTATTTTACTGTGAGTTAGATAATTGGTCATTATCTGTCACAAGAAATTTTGCGGTCTATAAAAACTCAACCCCTGCAGGTACCACCCAAAACTTACCTGATATGAGAACATATTCTCTAACAAGAGTCAAAATTAGAGACATGTTGTAACATAATAATGTAAATTTTTATTTTGTACATATATTTACTATTCATGTTTATGTATTCTACATGTTTAATCCATTTAATATTTATGAAATATTTAATAAGTACGTAAATATATACTTATATGTTTCAATTATATAGTTTAAGTACTATATTTTAACTTATACTATATATTTAAATATTATATGATTTAAATGTAGATATATGTATGTACGTGTGGGTATATATATATAATGGGCTTCCCAGATGGCACTAGTGGTAAAGAACTCATCTGCCAGTGCAGCAGGCATGAGACATGGGTTTGATCCCTGAATTGGGAAAATCCCCTGGAAGAGGGAATGACAATCCACTCCAGTGTTCTTGCCTGGAGAATCTCATGGACAGAGGAGCCTGGAGGGCTATAGTCCATAAGGTCACAAAGAGTCAGACATGACTGAAGCAACTCAGCATGCACACACATACATAAAATATATATATTTAAAATACTTGCTCACTATAGCTTCAAGTCTTCATTTTTATAAATGTAGTTAATTTAATATAAATTCCTGATTTTAAAGTTTGCAGTATCTTTTATGCTATAATAATTCTGAGTATTACCAAAGGTGATTAAGACATCAATGTGATACAGTTCCATGTTCAGCAGAATATCTTAATTATATGTTTTCTAGGTTATTGTTACTCTGCTTATAAACTTTGAGTCATATTGTGCCATATTTGGTTTTAATACTTTAAGTGTATCGATTAATTTGACTTCATGAGAAGACAATTACTATAGTTCCTAGAATCAGTCCACCTCAGTGTTCAATGACCTCTGTTAGGAAATTTTTATTAGTCATACCTTTGCCTATATCCATAGCAAGGATGCTGTGTTTTTTGTTTTTTTTTACCAAGATGATTTATTGTGTTTCACACAGATATGATAATAAAAGATGTTTATCATAGGAAGAGACAAAATACTAGATTTCAGCCTCTGTGATATATTATAATTGCCTTACAATGTTGTGTTAGCTTCTGCTGTACAAAGAAGTGAATCAGTTATATGTATACATATATACCCTCCCTTGGGGACCTCCTTCCCCCATTACCCCTGCCACTATCCCATCCCTCTATGCCACCACAGAGCAGCGAACTGAGCTCCCCGTGCTGCCAGGTTCCCGCTAGCTAGCTATTTTACAAAAGGTGTGTATTTATGTCAATCCTGCTCTTCCAATTTGTACTTACTAATTTTAGTCTTTTTTTTTTCTTCTTAGAGACATAAAATCTAAGACCATGTATCTTCCCTCTCAGTCTTCACACAATGACAAGTATACTGTTTGGTTCTTCTTCCCCTCTTCAAGAGAGAGGGCCCTTCTTCCCAATGGCATGAAAATGACTTTGGATGAATTTCTTTAATAGCCAAAGTTTAATAATCTAATGTTTCTCTATAGCTATAGTCTCTAGACCAGTGGTTCTCAAGGTGTGGTCCTTAGAAGGTCAGCTTCAACATCACCCAGGAGCTTGATGTACATTCTTGTGCCCTACTCAGACCAACTGACTCAGAAACTCAAGGGGTGGAACAACTTGTGTTTAAACAAGCTCTCCAGGGGATTCTGACATATGCCAAATTTTGGGAACCACAGTTTTCAACATTTGGCTAAAGGTCTAAAAGGAATAATACCACCCTCCCCCATTTATCCTTTGTGTTCATTTTGTTGCTTTTGTTTAGTTGCTAAGTCATGTCTGACTCTTTGTGACCCCTTGAACTGAGGCACACCAGGCTCCCCTTCACTCTCTCCTGGAATTTGCTCAGACTCATGTCCACTGAGTCAGTGATGCTATCCGACCATCTTATCCTCCGCCTTCCTCTTCTCCTCTTGGCGCAGTCTTTCCCAGCATCAAGTTCTTTCCAGTGAGTCAGCTCTTTGTGTCAGGTGGCCAAAGTTGGAGCTTCAGCTTCAGCACCAGTCCGTCTAATGAATATTCAGGGTTGGTTTCCTTTAGGAATGATTGGTTGGATCTCCTTGCAGTCCAAGGGACTCTCAAGAGTCTTCTCCAGCACCACAGTCCAAAAGCATCAGTTCTTAGGCACTTATCCCTCTTTATGGTCCAACTCTCACATCTGTACATGATTACTGGAAACTCCATAGTTTGACTACATGGATCTTTGCTGGCAAAGTTATGTCTCTTCTTTTTAATAGGCTACCTAGGTTTGTGTTTATTTTAAAGACCTTTAAGCAGCACAGACCTGTTCATAAGCAGTGGAACAACAGTGATAGAATAAGACATGATCAGGTCACAGAGTTAGTGAAAAAGACAGCATTGAACACTCTTTGGAAAAGAGTCTGAAACCAGAAGTTGGTTTATGCTCACATCCTGCCCTCACCATTTCTCCTCGAGTCATGAACACATTACTCAGCTTCTCGGCCTCTGTGGCATTGTGATCATGGGAATATTATGATCTTAGAGGGTAAGTTGTTTGAAGCACTGAATTAATTCATACTGATAGGGGCTTGAAATAGTTTCTGGCACAGAATAAGTGCTCTGCAAGTGATTGTTAAATAAAATAAATGAACTTGAAGCCGAAAGTTCCATGATCTGGGATAGGCCCCTATGAGAAGGTCACAGAACAGCTGGGTTGTCACAGCCCTTGACAAGAGGCTTTGCTAGTGCCTGCTGGTGACCACTGTTTGTGTATCAGGACAGACAGGGATGTTCTCCCAGATGACGAGGAAAGAACTGGGCTGCCAATGCCTGCAGTGTACAGGACACCTGTATATATTTAAGCAGAATTGACACCTGTGCTATTCAGATTCCTGGAAAGGAGGTACAAGAAATTCCATGCATCATCCTTCACCAGGATGTAGCAGGTGTTTGAGATCCCCAGGCCATAATTTGCCCAAATCTTAAAGTTTTCGTATGTTCTGCTTTCTTTTTTTTTTTTTTTTAAATCAGTTCTACATGATCTAGGGCCTAATATCCGTCCCCGGTGGTTGTTGGTATATTCTCCATCATTTGGCAAATCTGATGCATCTTAACCCAGCTTTCAGCTTTCTGTAATCTCGCTTCATCAATCTTTCTTTGCTCAGGTATGTCTGCCTTCATTTGGCAGACATGGCAGATTTTTCATTTCCCCCGTGTAAATGACTTGTTTATTACAGTAGGGGTCCCTGGTCTTTGAAAACAGCTTACAGATACCCTTGAATAGAGCTCAGAAAGGGCTTCTTGAATAATAATGCCTAAGTAAAACTGAGATGAGCTTGGACTTTGCCTCTTTGAAATTCATACATCATCCTAAGTGCTGTCATTTAAACAGAAACTGTAAAAGGCTGCCTGGAAAGGCTTAGTCTGAAATATGCTTTCTTTATAGAACTTATTATTTTAGTACAAAACAAACAAACAGCAGAGAGCAAAGGAGGGAGTAGATGACTCCTGGCATGTGTTTTACCTGAGCATAAGATTTGTTCTTCTGATTGTACTGGGACTTTTCACAGTTCCTGATTTTAACTTTCAAATTTGTATTTCTCTTTCTATTAAATATTTCTCTGCTTCCTTACTTCTAGATGATGAATTTGTAGCAAAGGCAGAAGACCAAGGATGAGGAGACAGCCATCCAAAGTAAGTTAACTCTTAATTCCATTTATCTTGGGAGATAGAATTTTTGATGCTTTTGTAGCAACTTCAGTTTCTTTCTGGACAACACAAGTCCTTAAACTTGGCTGTACACTGGAATCACTTGGAGATTGTTATGTATTTTGGACATTGTGATTTTTCAAACATTCCCAGGTGATTGTAACATATGGGAGAGTTTGAGAACTGATGCTCATTGTGTGAACTACATGGATTTAAAGATGGCCAGCCATTCACAGCTTCCCTGGTGGCTCAGACAATAAAGAATCTGCCTGGAATGCAGGAGACTCAGGTTTGAATTCTGGGTCAGGAAGATCCCCTGGAGAAGGGAATGGCAACCTGCTCCAGTATTCTTGCCTGGAGAATTCCATGGACAGAGGAGGCTGGTGGCTACAGTCCATGGGGTCGCAAAGAGTCAGACATGACTGAGCACACAGCACAGCCATTCACAGAGACTGAGTCAGATAAACCTAACCTAGGTCCACTTGGAGGTGCGGCGAGTAGCCTCTTAGATCCCATTCTGAGAGTGGAAGGAGTCAGGTACACCCAGGTACTCACTTCAGTCTGTCACTTCCCTAGTGGCATGGTTGCAAGTCTCAAACCTTGGGAGAGAGAGGACTGTGAGCAAAAATGAAGTGTTTTTCCAATGAAAGCTCTGTGAAGCATCCGGTCCCAGCAGGACTGGCAAAACAGTGTGACATATGACATAACAGGAGGTAGGCCCCTTTTCGTCACATACTGAGGCCTCTTGTAGGCTGGAGGGGCAGCAGTGTAAGTGCCCTAATGAGCATCCTGCAGAGCCTTGTGCCACAATAGTGGTTCTGGCTGAAGTCTACACTGTGGGTTTTGCAGGATGAGGGTCCGTCTCTCTGGTAGACAGGCTGGGAGATCAGTGGATTTGTCAAAGTGCTGAAATCATGTACACTGGCAGGTAACAAGATAAAGTTTTCTTGGACTCTATGTCTAGCAGCAGGTGAGGGCTGGAGACTCAGGGCATAGTTTATCTGTGCAACTAACTATGTGAGGCCATAACTGTGCTCTTATACATAGAAAAATTTACTTGCTCAGTCGTGTTTGACTCTTTGCAACCCCATGTACTGCAACCTGCCAGGCTCCTCTGTCCATGGAATTTTCCAGGCAAGAATACTGGAGCTGGTTGCCATGCCCTCCTCCAGGGGATCTTCCTGACTCAGGGCTTGAACCCAGGTCTCCTGAACTGCAGGCTGATTCTTTACCATCTGAGCTGCCAGTGAAGCCCTAGAAGATAAGAATACTTTCTGACCATATTGGTTTAGCTCCATATTGGTTTAGTCTAATGATATGTTCTTTGTCTGAACTGAGGAAATAGCTACATAGGATGATTTTGGCTGTTAATATGGAATTGCTGTTAGAGGAATTGCTCATTAAATTGTTCAATGACCATCCTAAAGCTCCATGGGATAAATTTCTTTCAGAATACAAGAGTGAATCTCACTTGAATAATTGGTATGCTTCCATTTGTGAGCTAATGAGTACTGAGCACCCCATTACATTGCCTGTCCTCCTGTCCTCCTCAAAACCAAATACAATAATGCTTATTTGCAATAAATATAACCTTGGGTGGTTAACAGCATTACCGGTAATGTGAGTCCTTCCTATAATGGCTTAGCTGTGATCTAATGATTTTTCTATGTGTCTTTTGTTTTAAAGCACTCCAAAATATTTTGTTTTAAAGAAGCAAAGGGAGAACATAAAAATCTCAATTTAATATAATTCTTTTTTTCTTAACTTTTTTTTTTAAACAGCTTTATTGTGGAATAACATGTAGTAGGCATTAGGCATACCTGCTGTCATGTCTGACTCTGTGACCCATGGATTGTAGCTCACCAGTCTCTTCTATTCATGGCACTTTCCAGGCAAGAATACTGGAGTGAGTTGCCATTTTCTCCTCCAAGGGGATCTTCCTGATCCAGGGTTTGAACTCGTGTCTCTTGAGTCTCCTGCATTGGCAGGTGGATTTTTTACCACTGGCACAACCTGGGAAGCTATATTCTACAATGAGCTGTATATAGTTAAAAGGTAACATTTGATAAGTTTTAATATAATAAATACCCCTGAAACCATCACCATGGTTTAGATGATGAACATTATTTATCACTGGCAAAAGTTTCTTCATGTCCCTTTATAATCACTTCCTCTTAACCCTCCCCAGTCTCTTCTCATCCCTAGGCAACTATGGGTCTGCTTTCTGTTACTACAGATGAGTTTGCATTTTTTAGAGTATTATTCAAGTTGATTAATACAGTATATTCCCTTTTTTGTTGGACTTCTTTCACTCAGCATAATCATTTTGAGTTTTATCCATCTAGTTGCATGTATTAGTGGTTTATTGCTTAATGTATTAATTATGTATTAATGGTTTATTTATAAGTTGTATCCATTGATTAGCTATGTGACAAATTGTTTATATGTTCAGCTGTTGATGGACATTTGGGTTGCTTTCAGGTTTTTGTTATTATGAATAAAAGCTTCAGTGAACATTCATGAACAAGTCTTTGTGTGGACATATGCTTTCTTTCATCTTGAGGATATACCTAGGAGTGGAATGCTGCATTGTTAGGCCAGAACATATTTAGCTTTTTAAGAACCTGCTGAATTTATTTTGCAAAGGAGTTGCACCATTTGAACATTCCTACCAGCAGTGTATGAGAGTTCTAATTGCTTTATATCTTACCCAACACTTGGTATGATTGGTCTTTTAAATTTTATCCTTGCCACTCCTGGGCATATATCTGGGGAAAACTATAATTTGAGAAGACACTTGTACCCCAGTGTTCATAGCAGTACTATTTACAATAGCCAAGACATGGAAGCAACCTAAATGTCCACTGCCAGATAAATGGACAAAGATGATGTGGTGCGTACACACAATTGAATGTCACTCAACCATAAAAAGAATGAAGTAAGGTCATTTGTTGTAACATGGATGAACCTAGAGATTATCATACTAACTGAAGTAAGTCAGACAAAGACAAATATCATATGATATTGCTTATATGTAGAATCTAAAAAAAAGATACAAATGAACTTATTTACAAAACAGAAGTAGATCCACAAACATAGAAAATAAATTTATGGTTACCAAAGGGAAAGGGGGGAGAGATAAATTAGGAGTTTGAGATTAACATATACACAATACTGTATATAAAATAGATAAACAACAAAGGCTTACTGTATTGCCCAGGGAACTACACTCAGTATTTTGTAATAACTGATAATGGAAAAGAATATGAAAAAGAATGGATTTATATATACATGTATATGTATAACTGAATCACTTTCCTTTACACCTGAAACTAACACAGCATTGTAAACCAACTACACTTCAATTACAAAGAAAAGACAAAAAACCAGTTTAGTCACTCTAGTTGTTGTGAAGTGATATATTATGGTTTTGCTTTGCATTTCCCTAATGACTAATGATGCAGAGCATCTTTTCATTTATTTGAAATTCATATCTCTTTGGTGAGATGCTTGTTCAAAATTTTTTGCCAATGTTTTAAAAAGCTGAATTGTTTGTTTTCTTATTGTAGTGTGTTGAAAGTTCTTTATGTATTTTTGGATAGAGTCATTTATTCGATATGTGGTTTGAAAATATTTTCTCACAGTTTGTGGCTTCTCTTTTCATAGACTCTGATTCTTAAGTTTACCATTTAAACTTCGCCAGTGCAGTCGAGGCATGTGAAACCGAGGAGGAGTGCTGTTCAGAATTACAATTTGGAGACTCTGTAGCATCCTCAGGCATCATCCCCTCTCCCCCACAGTTATTTATACTCACCAAACGTCCTGGGCTTGTCAATCTTGACTCAAATTGGTCTTCCTCTCAGAAGCCTACACCTCCTCCAGCCTCTCCCTGCCACACAGCCGCTGCTGAGATTCGCGGAATCATGAAATGAATCTCCACCAGCTAAAATAGCAGTTGTTTATCTTTAATCTGCTTGAGTTCAGATTGTATGTTTGTAACTCAAACATACAAGAGTTTGGAAGTACCTCCTGTCTTTCTCCAGAGACTAAAACCTGGCTCTGCTGGGGCTGAGGAGAGGGAGAATCCAACAGTCTCTTCTCTTGTATGTAGGTTGCTGCTGCTGCCGCTAAGTCGCTTCAGTTGTGTCCGACTCTGTGCAACCCTATGGACAGCAGCTCACCAGGCTCCTCCATCCATAGGACTCTCTAGGCAAGAATAGGAGTGGGTTGCCATTTCTGTCTCCAGTATGTAGCTTGAACTGAGTGAAATTACTGCTATTTTGTTGGTACCAAAGCTTCAAATATAGGCAGATTTGTTTCTTGGGGCTGCTATATCAAAGCATCACAGATTGTCTGGCTTAAAAACCAGTTCTGGAGGCGAGAAACCCAAGCATGAGGGGTCAGCAGGGTTGGTTGCTACTGAGGGTTGAATGTGTGTGGTCAGCCGTGTCCGACTCTTTGTGACCCAATGGGCTGTAGCCCACTGGGCTTCTCTGTCCATGGGATTTTCCAGTCTAGAATACTGGAGTGGATTGCCATTTCCTTGTCCAAGAGATCTTCCTGACCCAGGGATTGATCCCACGTCTCCTGAATTGACACGTGGGTTTTTTTACCACTGAGCCACCGGGAAGCCACTGAGGGTTAAGAGGAAGATTCTATTCCAGGGAGAATGTCTCCTCAGGTTTTGTTTTTGTTAGTTCATTTGTTTTTAATGATTACTTGAAGTATTTTTGTTTATGTATTTGGCTGTGTTAGATCTCAGTTGTGGCACACGGGATCTTTGATCTTTGTTGCAGCATATGAATTCTTAGGTGCAGCATGTGGGATCTAGTTCCCTGACCAGGGATTGAACCCGGGTCCCCTGCCTTGGGAGCTTGGAGTCTTAGCCATTGGACAACCAGGGAAGTCCCACTTCTGGGGGTTTGCTGGCAATCTGTGGCTTTTAAATGCACCACCGAAATCTCTGTCTTTGTCTTCACATGGTGATTTCCCTGTGTATGTCTCTGAGTCCAAATTTCCTCTTTTCATAAGGATACCAGTCATAAGGTGATTTCCCAGGATCACACTGATGTCCATATAAAGACAGTTGGGGATGCAGCCCACACGTCATGTTCTTTGGTGATGTTCAGTTCTCTCAGTTATCTGGTATCCTATGAAAAGCTCATGCTATTCTATTTCACAAATAAAATTAAGTGTAGCTTCAAACTTGTGTTAGCAAGAAATTAAATATTAATGGGACAACCCTGCCATCTCTCTAAGTTCTTAGAACAACCTCGGTTCTTGATAAGACCTTTGTCAGTGTATTATCGCTCTCATTTCTTGTTCTCTTACAGGTTGCTTCTCTTGAACTTGGCTCTTCTTCTGCCAGTTTGGGGAATCCTATAACCTTGCTGCTGGCACTGTTAACTGTTTGCCCAATATTCATTCCCTCTTCTTACCGCCAGTGTGGGATGATATGACTGCTTGGGATGACCATGTGCCCAGCCCTAGGTCATGTAGATTAGGTCGTGTGACCTCGTTCTGATGTAAATAAAGATGCTGTGAGAACTTCAGGGAAGCTTTTGTTTTACTGTTTAAAACAGCAGATGGCGCTTCGATCATTTCCTCCCTTATTCTTCCCTTGAAGGTGGGCATGATACTTCAGAGTTTGGACTACCATATTTTGATCATATGAAGGGCTCCCTTTTTACATTCTTTTAGAAACAGGCAAGGGACATGAAGGACATATTTACTGAAGTTGAGTTGCTTAAAAATCTTTGGTCTGATGGTGACCACAATTAGTCAGTGTTAGGTAGCTAGTTAGACATGAATGGGTCCTGCTCCATCCTGGATGGTTAGTCTTTCCCTCCCACACTGGATGATCAGAACACATTCCGAGATCCTCCCTTTTGTGG
Source organism: Budorcas taxicolor (assembly GCF_023091745.1). NCBI lineage: Eukaryota > Metazoa > Chordata > Mammalia > Artiodactyla > Bovidae > Budorcas > Budorcas taxicolor. Next base: position 109,962,707 of record NC_068920.1, read on the forward strand.
TCAAGAACCACCACTAAGTTTCCAGCCTTATCAGGACCAAGCAAGATAAAACCACCAGCCCTGGTTGGTGCAGGTGTACTAAGACCTAAAAGGTGACTCAAGGTAACCCAAGTTTCATTATGCTGTATTTGTAATAAATTAGCATTGTGATGCCCTCCTCTCCACACCCCCTAACCTATGGATTTTGCTTGGGTGCTTATGGGTAAGTGCCTGAGCATTAGGAGAAAAGTTATATGACCTAAAGATATCAATTTGTCTGTCAAGTAATGCATGACAGAGGGAGGGACCACCACTCTAAAAAACACAACCCTATCGCATTGCAGGGCTACTTCTAGTTTCCAGGCAGCCCACTCTCATTTTTTATTAGGAACATACTTCTGCTTTTGTTAATAAAACTCTTGCTACTTAAAACTGCTCTATACCTCTTGACTGAATTCTTTCCCTTAAGAAGGGCTAGAACTGAGAAAATCACCCTTCTGCCTCTAACAAAAGTTTTGTGGGGAGAGTGAAGATCTGTTCAGGAGTTCTCCTATATTCAGAAAGGGAGTTTAGTGCCCAGACAATAGAACTTGAGGTTCAGAACACTTGAGTTTGGACTGTGACTGTGCTATATATCAGCTGCATGAAACGTGACAAGTTGGTTTGAAAGCTTAGTTTCCTCATCTGTACAATATGAAAATGATGTTGCTTGGCATCTAAATTGAATTGTGCAGAAAAACAAGTGGGATAGTTTTCACTAAAATAATTTGTCAATGGTAAGACTTTTCTATCTGGACATTAATTGTTAGGCAGAAATAATTATTTTGCAGATGTGGAAAGCTACAGAACTGAATAATAATAGCTAACATGCATTGAGAGGTTACTTTGCATCAGTTACAGTTCTTATCCTCTTTACACATGAACAGATTTAATCATCACAACTACAGTATGAAGTGGGTGCCATTTAGGCTTCATTGTAGACAGGAGGAAACTCAGGCATGGGGGATGGGGTTGATCCTCTTAAAAATCTCTCCTTTTGCAGGAGACTCAAGCCAGCTGTCATTCTCTCCCAGAACACTCTCCCCAAGTCTATTTTCTCCACTTCCCTCTGTTATCAGGGAAAGGAATTTCTCTTTTTATTTATGTTCTTTTCACTGGGGCTCTGAATCCCTTTCCTCTGTACCTCATAAAACCTTCACATCCTGAATCCTAATTCACTCCATACTATCCCCAGGTCCCCATATTTATATGGCTAGTTTCTTACCTATACAGAAATTTACGAGACCATTAAAAATAGGGAAGTGCTTGATTCTGCTACTTTTAAAAAAATCTGCCTATTTGTGCTCATTCCTTTCTCTGTCAAATCATACTGAAATCCTATATGCATCTAGTCTGTAACTAGACTTAATTAATACTTTTTGTTAACTCCTGCCGTCTGGCTTCTAATCTTTGCTGTCCAAGCACAGTATGGAAGCAAATCTCCTTGGCAATCTCTCCAAATTTCCTTCCCTTGCAAGAATAGCAACCTGTTTTATCTTCATTTCTTACCCTTATCCACCTGTATCAGACTTCTGATGGCACCTGTTGTCCTGACTAAAATCACACAGTCCCGGGCTTTCTTTCTAACTTGTACCTTCTTTGTTTGATCCAATCACCTCCTCTCCCTGAATAACTTGAGTAACTCTTTATCTCATTATGTTTTATTTTATTTTGAGAAATGACCACTACTCAAAACTATATTTTATATTTATTTCTCTTTTCTGTCTGACATTGGTCATTTTCTTTCTTCAGCTTGTCTATCTCTCTGGACATTATTTCTATAAGAGGAACACTGGGAGGTTAGAAGACAAAATAATCCAGCTGCTTCTGTGTTTATATCTGGAAAATGAATAGAATTTGGATCAAATCTTTTTATGTATTTATTTTTAATTGAATGATAACTGCTTTACAGTAAGGATCAAATCTTCTTGATCTTTGAAGAGTAATGTGAGAGCCTCTTTGCATGTTTTTCCTATTGTAACACAGAAGAAACCTGACTCCATATGTGATCTATTCCTGTTAAAAAATGTATTTATTTGGCTCCAGTGGGTCTTAGTTTTGGCATGAGGGATCTTCCATCTTCGTTGCTTCATGTGAGATCTTTTAGCTGTTGCACATGGACTCTCAGTTGCAGTGTGTGGGATCTAGTTATCTGACTAGGGATAGAACCCATGTCCCCTTGCATTGGAAGTGCAGAGTCTTAGCCACTTGGCCCATAGCTGGATCTATTCCTTTAGCTCTAAGTCATGTGTTCTGTTGCCTATGCTTAGTCATGCTGACTCTGTACCTTTTGTAAAATAATGTTGCCTATAGCCTGAAATATACATGATAGCTCATTCTCAAGGCTCTGATCTTTAAAGGTATAATGCTTTTCCCTTCATAGAGAGATTAAAAAGTTGCAAAATGGAAAATAATATTTATATTGTTTGAGGCTTATAGAAGCATTGTGACCAGACTTATATGGACAGCTGCAAGCACAAAGGATTCCTGCACCAAGAAGTTTGCCACAAGCAGCCACACCCCCTCCCATTTCAGTATAAAGGAAGTCTGAATTCTAATTTAGGTAAGATGGTCCCTTGGGCCACTAGGCCACCATTCTCTCAGTCTGCTGGCTTTCCAAACAGAGTTGCTATTCCTTGCTCCAACAACTAGTCTTGTGATTTATGGGCCTGTGTAGTGAGCAGTAGGAGCTTGGACTCAGTAACACTATCACTAGTAGTGATTCTGGGGGTGACAGAGAGAACAGAGAGAGTGTGGGAGGAGAAATAGACCAACAAGTTGGAAATGAATGAAGGTGCCCATACCGAGGATTCTTTTTTAACTGAATCTGAGCCAGACCAAAGCTGGAAGAAGAAAAAGTTTTCAATTGAGTAAAAGAATCAGTGTGGATTGGAGTCAAGAGGCTATTGCAATAGGGCAGGTGAGTGATGGCAGGTGAGAAATGAGAGAGGATTAGACTTTGGCTGTAGCTGCAGCTGCTAAGTCATTTCCGTCATGTCTGACTCTGTGCGACCCCATGGACAGCAGCCGCCCCCAGGCTCTTCTGTCCCTGGGATTTTCTAGGCAAGAATATTGGAGTGGGTTGGCTGTAGAGGAGATAAGAAATGGCCAATTCTGGTTCTATTTAGAAGGTAGAGCAAATAAAATTTGTGATTGGATTAGATGTAGTGGTTAAGAGGTTACCCTCTGTTTTGGGACCTGAGCAATTTGTCAAATGCAGATGTAATTTACTAACAGAAAGACAGAAGGAGCAGATTTGGTGGTAAATCAAAACTTGGTTTTATATGTGGTATTTGAAATGCCTTTTATGTATTCTAGGGGATGTAGAACAGATTTTCAAGAAATTTTCTGGTCAGAAATGCTATCACAGTCCCTAGATTTCAAACCTCTTTCTTGATGTTAATTTTTGAATGTATAAAATGTTCTATAAACCAAGTGAAATAAAGTGGCAAAGGTTGTCTGGCAAGTCTTCCCACATCCATCACACACATAGGATTTTTCCTGTACTAATTTCCTAATCAAAGATGGCAAATGGTTTCATGTTGCTTGCCAAACTAAAAAAATAGTCTTCATTAACAATGTCACTTTCCATGGGTAGAAAAATAATAAATCAATATGATTTACTAGAAAAGATTTAATAGAAGTACATTTTCATCACTGATTCTAATAAAATAATACAAAGGTCTGATCAGTATTGATGATATCATTTTAAATTTGTTTTATGATGTAAAGCTATTCTGGTCCTTTGGGAGCAAAGGAAAAGTTATTTCTGACTAGATACAATTTGTAGTGGAGAAAAGACATCAAGGAAAATTAGTTACTGGAAAGAAGAATCAAATACAAAATTAAATTCTTTAAAAGTCATGGAAAATGTTATGTTATAATTTTGGAATATACAGATAACACAACCTTAACTTTCAGATAATACAGCAAGTACCTGTGTTGCTGTCACTCTGCAGTGACTGGTAACATCCTGGTAGTTCAAATTTTGCTTTTTTAACTGCATTTTAGCTCAGTTTAAATTCATGAATGTATGTAAAAGTTATTTTGGTCTTTACTTTTCAAAACTTGAAAAAATAAAATTTACAGCTTTCAAAATTCACCTTTCAAAAATGGTTCATCTTTGAAGTTGACAAATATTTATTAGGCATCTACTATATGACTCTGTGTTAAATACTGAGTATACACAGGTGATGAGAACCATCAAGGTCAAGTCTTTGTGGAGATTACATGATTATTTTGTTTTGTTCAGCTATATACCCAGGAGTAGAACTGCTGGGTCATATGGAAGTTCTACTTTTAGTTTTTTGAGAAACCGCAATATTATTTTCCACAGTGGTTGCACCAATTTTCATTCCCATCAGGAGTGTCATCTTTATAAAGATATAAAGATATAAAGCAAATCTCTATAATTTGAACTGCTTATAAATTTAAAAAAATTTGTCTTATGTATTTTAAATATTGGGAAATAACTTCTCATGTTCATTTATATTTCCCTTGCTGATAGACATATGCTTTAACATGTATTTCTGTAGAAAATAATATACAGTGAATTGCATGAATTACTGGTAGTCATCAAAAAGAATACAAATAACAAATGTTGGTTGAGGATGTGGAGAAAACGTAACCCCCGTACACTCCTGATGGGAATGAAAACTGGTGCAACCACTGTGGAAAGTAATATTGAGGTTTCTCAGAAAACTAAAAGTAGAACTTCCATATGACCCAGCAGTTCTACTCCTGGGTATATAGCTGAACAAAACGAAAACACTAATTCAAACGTATACCTGCACCCCAATGTTCATAGCAGCGTTATTTACAATTGTCAAGACATGGAAGCAGCCTGAGTCCATCAACAGATGAATAAGGTGTGATATATATTTACAATGGAACTACTTGGTCATAAAATAATTACATTTTGCCATTTGCAACAACATGGATGGACTCAGAGGGTATTATGCTAAGTGAAATGTCAGACAGAGAAAGATAAATACTGTATGATATCACTTATATGTGGAATCTAAAAATTACAACAGGCTAGTGAATGTAACAAAAAAGCAGCAGACTCGCTGATATAGGGAATGAGCTAGTGGTTACCAGTGGGGAGATGGTAGTGGGGATGGGCAATATAGGGATAGGGGATTAAGAGGTGCAAACTATTTGGTATAAAATAAGCTAAACAGGTATATTGTACAACCAGGAGGATATAGTGACTATTTTATAATATCTATAAGTGGAGTATAACCTTTAAAAATTGTGAATCACTCTTCTGTACACCTTATATAAAGATGTATAAATTAATATAATATTGTACATCAACTATACCTCAATAAAATATTTACATTGAACAAAAAACATATATTCAAGTGATAGAAAATGTAAGCTGTACAAATTGGTGAACCATCTTGTCACCAAAACACAAAACTTTATTCTCCTGCTTCAGGAATAAGAAAGAAAATATTAATTATGCAGTAACTTTTAAAATCAAATGTTATATATACAGTATGTTTAATACAAAGACTTGTATTTGTTTTTAAGTGAAAAATTAGCAGGAGAAACTAAGAAAATTTCAGTTATTTACAAATGTTTAAAAATAAAAATATTGCTTTAAAAATTAACTGTCTAAAAGTTAAGCAAATATTAAAAAGTAATATAACAGTGATAAAATAAAATATCTTTTTACAGAAAATAGTATACAATGAGTTGATTTAAAGCATACAATACTTGACAATTTATTTCTGCAAAATATCAGTCTGCAATTCACAATATTTCAATCATGTATATCTTCCTTCTCTTCTTTTTTACCTACTCAACTTTAAAATTCAACTGGACAGTCAGTGTAATTTTCAAGAAATCAAATGAAGTTTATTTTAGTTCCTGTTAAAAGAATTTGAGAGTGGCAAGAAAGTCATTCAAGAAGCCAATATTAAATAAAATATTCACAACACTCAAGTTCAAAATCAAATGACAGCACTCAAACAAAATGGAAAAATTTTAATTGGGTTTTAAAAACCCTTTTAGTGAAACAGAACAGCACGTGTGATGAATTTGAAAACTACACAGAAACGGATTTCCAGTTATGTACTGAGTTACTAGGATTATGCTTAAGCAAGGTATACAGCATGCATTTATGTACCGTAGAACATCCTGGTGTGGTCAGATATCATTATAGTCATTGACATTGTCATCTGATTCATTACACTATCTTATCATACTCCCCACAGAAAAACTAAGAGAAGTACATCATAATAAAATAAGAGTGGAAATCCAAGTTAAAAAAAAATCATACCCTTTTAAAATTTATTTTTTTCTAAAAATTTAATTGGAATGTCAAATGAGATTATTAAAGTAATATATTAACTTAAAAAATCTTTACTGTGGTAACATTAGCAAATGGTCCCTAATGTGTATGTGTGTACCTATAGATACACACAGACTTACCGTTCCTATTTGATAGGAAATCAACCCTGAATATTCATTGGAAGGATTGTTGCTGAAGCTGAAGCTCCAATACTTTGGCCACCTGATGCAAACAGCTGACCCATTGGAAAAGACCCAGATGACGGGAAAAAATAAAGGCAAAAGAAGTAGGGGTCGGCAGAGAATGAGATGGTTAGATAGCATCACTGACTCGATGGACCCGAGTTTGAACAAATTCCATGAGATAGTGAAGGACAGGGAAGCCTGGCATGCTGCGGTCCATGGGTTTGCAGAGTCAGACACAACTTAACAGCTGAACAACAACAACAAGATGTATGTGCTTCCATATCCTTATGTTCTTGTGTTTTTATTTCTCCTCAGGATGAATCTCTGATGATGAATAAGAAATTTATTCTGGGGTGATTTTCTGGTGTATTACAGAATAATTTCTATTTCTCTGGGCTTCCAGTTGCTATAACCTGGGCCATCTTATTTAGTTAGAATGCATAAGTGATTCTTTAGAACCCAGAAGGTGAATCATTAATTTCTTTCTGAGAATGAAGGCTAAGCTATAACATCTACAGGTGATGTTGGCTCATGGTTCAGGAATTAGACTATCATGCTTGGATTCTGGAGCCCTATTACTACCTCAATATGTGAAAACCAAGCTTCCCCAGACTTCATTCACTTTTGAGGATAAAATGAGATTATACCAATGGTCAAATTTCACTCTCTCCTCACCTACGTAATAAAAGATCTCCTATTCTTAAAAGAAATCCCTCTTAAGCGTGTCTCATGTACATTTGACAGTGGTCTTGGTGCTCTTCCCTTGGTAATCCCCTCCAGATATATTCATGGGTGCCTGTAGGACCCATGAACTCAAAGGAATGGTACTTTCCGCCTTGGTTACCTGTAAGTCTATGTTTTGTTTGTCAAGTGAAATTCTCTGAATTCAGTGGTTTTTCATGTCGGGAGGGATCTCTCATTGCAGATGCTTGTACTTAACACAATAATGTGTCTCTGGCAAAGCCAAGCCAAATGCAATGCCACGCTCCATTTTCTTTTACAGCTGTGGTTGAGGCTGGTAGGGGTGTACCAGCCAGCAGCAGAAGGACAGATCATTCATCACTGAATACCTGGAACCAAATAATAAGGTAAGAGACATTCAGAAACCTCTACTGGGGGCTTTTGATGAGAAGCCATGTGTATCTGTCAATTTTTATGTCTGTGATTCTATCATGCAAAAAATCATGGCCAGACTCTGTGCTAGAGTCTAGAGGCTAGACTCACACTTTTAATAAGAAAGGTAGTTAATGAGTTCTCTGATGACTCAGTGGTTAAGAATTCACCTGCCAATGTAGGGGACACAGGTTTGATTCCTGGCCCAGAAATATCCCACATACCTCAGGGAGCTAAATCTGTGTGACACAACTACTGAGCCTGCACTCTAGAGTGCAAGTGCTGCAGCTGCTGAGACAGAGTGCTACAACTATGGAAGCTTGAGTACCTAGAACCCATGCTCTGCAATAAGAGAAGCCACTACAATGAGAAGCCCTCACACCACAACTAGAGAAAGCCTGTATACAACATCAAAGACCCAGCACAGCAGTGAATAAATAAATAAAAAATTTTAAAAAAGGTAGTTAAATGCAGAGGATGAGATGGTTAGATAGCATCACCGACTCAGAGAGTCTGATAAAATTCCGGGAGAGAGTGAAGGATAGGGAAGCCTGGCATGCTGCAGTCCATGCGGTCACAAAGAGTTGGATATGACTTAGCGACTGAAAAACAACAAAATTAAATGTAATATCAGTATATAAGCCCCTTATTATTTTAATTGAAATAAACATTCAGGCCAAGACTGAACTTCTAATTACATCTAGGCCAAGGCAGAATGGCTGAGTTTGCCTCAGCCTCCTAACCACTCTGCCTAAGGAGGATTAGGTTCTGGCAGGTAAAGCCCAGGTGTGGGTTGGTTTGTGCAGAGTGAAGGGAACTTGATTTTCTTGTGTTCTTTCTGAGCTGAGGTTTTAGAGTCCAAGACTGTCTGTAGACTTGTGCAGTGTCCTGAAGGCCTCCTTGAATACACCCATCACCAACCGTGTCCACTTACCCTTCTTGGAATTTTCACTAGTCAATGACTGTCAATCCTGGCTGCTTATAATTATCATCTGAGGAATTAAAAAAAATGCCTGTGTCTCAACCTTAAATCCTTGGATATGTAGGGTCCATATCTACATTTTTATCAATGCCTGGATAGTTCTTATGTAATGCCAGGGTTGAAAAGTAGCTCAGAGACATGAATTGTGAACCTTGATTGCATATTATAATTACCTCACCTTTATGGCATCCGGTCCCATCACTTCATGGGAAATAGATGGGGAAACAGTGGAAACACTGTCAGACTTTATTTTTTTGGGCTCCAAAATCACTGCAGATGGTGATTGCAGCCATGAAATTAAAAGACGCTTACTCCTTGGAAGAAAAGATATGATCAACCTAGATAGCATATTCAAAAGCAGAGACATTACTTTGTCGACTAAGGTCCGTCTAGTCAAGGCTATGGTTTTTCCAGTGGTCATGTATGGATGTGAGAGTTGGACTGTGAAAAAGGCTGAGCGCTGAAGAATTGATACGTTTGAACTGTGGTGTTGGAGAAGACTCTTGAGAGTCCCTTGGGCTGCAAGGAGATCCAACCAGTCCATTCTGAAGGAGGTCAGCCCTGGGATTTCTTTGGAGGGAATGATGCCAAAGCTGAAACTCCAGTACTTTGGCCACCTCATGCGAAGAGTTGACTCATTGGAAAAGACTCTGTTGCTGGGAGGGATTGGGGTCAGGAGGAGAAGGGGACGACTGAGGATGAGATGGCTGGATGGCATCACTAACTCGATGGACGCGAGTCTGAGTGAACTCTGGGAGTTGGTGATGGACAGGGAGGCCCGGCGTGCTGAGATTCATGGGGTCGCAGAGTCGGACACGACTGAGTGACTGAACTGAACTTAGGAATCCTTATTTAATTGATGTTGGGTGTGATCTTTATTTTTCTCCATTAGGACCCATTACCACGGGTATGCTTTTTGAAAGAAATATATTATTTATTCATTTTTGGCTGTGCTGGGTCTCCATTGTTGCATGTGGGCTTTCTCTAGTTGCAGTGAGCAGGGGCTGCTGTTGTAGAGCACAGTCTCTAGAGTGTGTGGGCTTCAGTAGTTGTATCATACTGGCTTAGTTGCTCCTCAGCATGGGGGATCTTCCTGGACCGAGGATAGAACCTGTGTCCCCTGAGTTGGCAGGAGGATTCTTAACCTCTGGACCACCAGGGAAGTCCTTGTGTTACACTTTGTTTTGTAATAGGTGTCTTCAAATGTTTTAAAAAGTTCTCAGTTGATTGCATTATTTCATTGTAGAGCCAGTCTTGAGAATAACTGCTCCAGAGCTCACAAACGTGAAGGAGGTTATGTCTGTGAGTGCTGGTACCCTCATAGCTGCCCAGTTTGAATGTACTTTCCTTTTTATGAACCACTTCAAATGACAGCTTCATTAACTAGTCTAAAGACAGGAAGATGCTGACCATTGTCTTATCTTGGGTACTTGGCAGACATCGCTCCCTCCCTAACAGATCTAATTGAATTCTACATAAATCATATTAGGTGGCCCCACCCCAGGACAGATGTGGAATCATTATGGATGCTTAATTTTGGGAGGATCATTATGGATTCAGGAGATAAGCCTTGGCAAGTTCCCATGTTCAGGGTAATCTCTTGTCCCTGGCATGAATTCACTAGATCACATACTCTATAGCCAAGAGTGTTTTAAAACTAGACTTATTGAGTGCTCAGAGTCTTATAACCTTTGGAGTGGACCAAGTACTAAGGTTGTTGGGGACCCCTGGGGTCAAGGAGTTTGTTCTCCATTTCTGTGGACATTTGAATTCTTTTTCTATATTGGAGTATGTGGGTAAAGGACTGATGGAAGTGCTTGCTTCTCCAAAAGGAACCACAATATTTTACGTATTCACTGTGGCCACATCATGTCAGTTCTTTAACAAATGATAAGTGGTACCTCCATGAGGATCTTTTGAATGATGTTCACTTCAGTCACTCAGTCGTGTCCGACTCTTTGTGACCCCATGATCGCAGCATGCCAGGCCACCCTGTCCATCAAAAACTCCTGGAGTTCACTCAGACTCACGTCCATCGAGTCAGTGATGCCATCCAGCCATCTCATCCTCTGTCGTCCCCTTCTCGTCCTGCCCCCAAACCCTCCCAGCAACAGAGTCTTTTCCAATGAGTCAACACTTCACATGAGGTGGCCAAACTACTGGAGTTTCAGCTTTAGTATCATTCCTTCCAAAGCAATCCCGGGGCTGATCTCCTTCAGAATGGACTGGTTGGATCTCCTTGCAGTCCAAGGGACTCTCAAAGTCTTCTCCAACACCACAGTTCAAAACCATCAATTCTTCAGCGCTCAGCTTTCTTCACAGTCCAACTCTCACATCCATACATGACTACTGGAAAAACCATAGCCTTGACTAGATGGACCTTTGTTGGCAAAGTAATGTCTCTGCTTTTGAATATGCTATCTAGGTTGGTCATAACTTTTCTTCCAAGGAGTAAGCGTCTTTTAATTTCATGGCTGCAGTCACCATCTGCAGTGATTTTGGAGCCCCCCAAAATAAAGTCTGACAGTGTTTCCACTGTTTCCCCATCTATTTCCCATGAAGTGATGAGACCAGATGCCATGATCTTCATTTTCTGAATGTTGAGCTTTAAGCCAACTTTGTCACTCTCCTCTTTCACTTTCATCAAGAGGCTTTTTAGTTCCTCTTCACTTTCTGGCATAAGGGTGGTGTCATCTGCATATCTGAGGTGATTGATATTTCTCCTGTCAATCTTGATTCCAGATTGTGTTTCTTCCATTCCAGTGTTTCTCATGATGTACTCTGCACAGAAGTTAAATAAGCAGGGTGACAATATACAGCCTTGACGTACTCCTTTTCCTATTTGAAACTAGTCTGTTGTTCCATGTCCAGTACTAACTGTTGCTTCCTGACCTGCATACAGATTTCTCAAGAGGCAGGTCAGGTGGTTTGATATTCCCATCTCTTTCAGAATTTTCCACAGTTTATTGTGATCCACACAGTCAAAGGCTTTGGCATAGTCAATAAAGCAGAAATGGATGTTTTTCTGGAACTCTCTTGCTTTTTCCATGATCCAGTGGATGTTGGCAATTTGATTTCTGGTTCCTCTGCCTTTTCTAAAACCAGCTTGAACATCTGAAATTTCATGGTTCACGTATTGCTGAAGCCTGGCTTGGAGAATTTTGAGCATTACTTTACTAGCATGTGAGATGAGTGCAATTGTGCAGTAGTTTGAGCATTCTTTAGCATTGCCTTTCTTTGGGATTGGAATGAAAACTGGCCTTTTCCAGTCCTGTGGCCACTGCTGAGTTTTGCAAATTTGCTGGCATATTGAGTGCAGCACTTTCAGAGCATCATCTTTCAGGATTTGAAATAGCTCCACTGGAATTCCATCACCTCCACTAGCTTTGTTCATAGTGATGCTTTCTAAGGCCCACTTGACTTCACATTCCAGGATGTCTGGCTCTAGGTGAGTGATTACACCATTGTGATTATCTGGGTCTTAAAGATCTTTTTTGTACAGTTCTTCTGTGTATTCTTGCCACCTCTTCTTAATGTCTTCTTCTTCTGTTAGGTCCATATCATTTCTGTCCTTTATTGAGCCCATCTTTGCATGAAATGTTCCCTTGGTATCTCTAATTTTCTTGAAGTGATCTCTGATGCTGCTACTGCTGCTGCTGCTGCTAAGTCACTTCAGTCATGTCCGACTCTGTGCGACGCCATAGACAGCAGCCCACTAGGCTCCCCCATCTCTGGGATTCTCCAGGCAAGAACAATGGAGTCGGTTGCCATTTCCTTCTCCAATGCATGAAAGTGAAAAGTGAAAGTCAAGTCACTCAGTCGTGTCCAACCCTCAGCGACCCTATGGACTGCAGCCTACCAGGCTCCTCCACCCATGGGATTTTCCAGGCAAGAGTACTGGAGTGGGGTGCTATTGCCTTCTCCGGAAGAGATCTCTAGTCTTTCCCATTCTGTTCTTTTCCTCTATTTCTTTGCATTGATCGTTGAAGAAGGCTTTCCTATCTCTTCTTGCTATTCTCTGGAACTCTGCATTCAGATGCTTATATATTTCCTTTTCTCCTTTGCTTTTCACTTCTCTTCTTTTCACAGCTATTTGTAAGGCCTCCCCAGACAGCCATTTTGCTTTCTTGCATTTCTTTTCCATGGGGATGATCTTGATCCCTGTCTCCTGTACAATGTCATGAACCTCATTCCATAGTTCATCAGGCACTCTATCTATCAGATCTAAGCCCTTAAATCTATTTCTCACTTCCACTGTATAATCATAAGGGATTTGATTTAGGTCATACCTGAATGGTCTAGTGGTTTTCCCTACTTTCTTCAATTTAAGTATGAATTTGGTAATAAGGAGTTCATGATCTGAGCCACAGTCAGCTCCTGGTCTTGTTTTTGTTGACTGTATAGAGCTTCTCCATCTTTGGCTGCAAAGAATATAATCAATCTGATTTCGGTGTTGACCATCTGGTGATGTCATGTGTAGAGTCTTCTCTTGTGTTGTTGGAAGAGGGTTTTTGCTATGACCAGTGCATTTTCTTGGCAAAACTGTATTCGTCTTTGCCCTGCTTCATTCCATATTCCAAGGCCACATTTGCCTGTTACTCCAGGTGTTTCTTGACTTCCTACTTTTGCATTCCAGTCCCCTATAATGAAAAGGACATCTTTTTTTGGGTGTTAGTTCTAAAAGGCCTTGTAGGTCTTCATAGAACCATTCAACTTCAGCTTCTTCAGCGTTACTGGTTGGGGCATAGACTTGGATTACTGTGATACTGAATGGTTTGCCTTGGAAACAAACAGAGATCATTCTGTCATTTTTGAGATTGCATCCAAGTACTGCATTTCGGACTCTTTCATTGACCATGATGGCTACTCCGTTTCTTCTGAGGGATTCCTGCCCACAGTAGTAGATATAATAGTCATCTGAGTTAAATTCACCCATTCCAGTCCATTTTAGTTCGCTGATTCCTAGAATGTTGATGTTCACTCTTGCCATCTCTTGATGGCACTTCCAATTTGCCTTGATTCATGGACTTGACATTCCAGTTTCCTATGCAATATTGGTCTTTACAGCATTGGACCTTGCTTCTGTCACCAGTCACATCCACAGCTGGGTATTGTTTTTGCTTTAGCTCCATCCCTTCATTCTTTCTGGAGTTATTTCTCCACTGATCTCTAGTGGCATATTGGGCACCTACTCACCTGGGGAGTTCCTCTTTCAGTATCCTATCATTTTGCCTTTTCATACTGTTCATGGGGTTCTCAAGGCAAGAATACTGAAGTGGTTTGCCATTCCCTTCTCCAGTGGACCACATTCTGTCAGACCTCTCCACCATGACCCGCCCGTCTTGGGTTGCCCCGCGGGCATGGCTTGGTTTCATTGAGTTAGACAAGGCTGTGGTCCTAGTGTGATTAGATTGACTAGTTTTCTGTGATTATGGTTTCAGTGTGTCTGCCCTCTGATGCCCTCTTGCAACACCTACCATCTTACTTGGGTTTCTCTTACCTTGGACAAGGGGTATCTCCTCACCGCCACCCTTCCTGACCTTCAACGTGGGATAGCTCCTCTAGGCCCTCCTGCACCCACGCAGCCACCGCTCCTTTGAATGGTGTAGCAGGCGATATCTCTAGTCCTTGAAACTTAGTCGAACTCTTACTTGGATTGATAATGAAAAAATAAGCAAACAATCAAAGTGGACTTCGCTGGTAGCTCAGACAGTGAAGAATGTACCTGCACTCCAGGAGACCTGGGTTCAATTCCTGGGTCAGGATGATTCCCCAGAGAAAGGAATGGCAACCCACTCCAGTATTGCCAGCAGAATTCCATGGACAAAGGAGCCTGGTGGGCTGCAGTTCATGGGGTCACAAAGAATAGGACAGGGCTGAGCAACTAACACTTTCACTAACACTAAAAGTAGTATATAAATTCCAGGCTCCACCCAAAAGTAAGAGTAATATTAAGATTCCAGGGATATGTGGATATGGTTAAAATGGCCTTCCTATAGCTCCCGACTTGGCCAAATGATCTCTGGGGGTGATGAGTTATTATCTTCTGCTTCAAGCACTAGCACTCTCCACCCCACCCCCACTGTCCCCCAAACGGATGCCTTACACTTCTCTGCAGAACTTCGTTACGCTGTTTTTAGGGCCAAACAACCATTTGTTTGAAAACTCCATGTCTCAGGCAGCACCTAAAACTTATGCCAAGCTACTTCCTTTTACTTTAGATATATTGACATCTAAATGACACTCCTGTCTAGAGTCACAACAGGTTCTATGCCACCTGGACTGCAAAATATTTACTTAGAAATTTAGTGTTCACCTACAACCAGAAAAAAGTGTCAGAAGTTTCAAGAAGAATTAGAGACTTAAATGTGCTCTGATATGACCAACTTGTGCGTGCAATGATGCATTAGAAATTACTGAGCCTGGAGGCCAGTGTCTTTGTCCTGCCCCCACTTTCGACAGCTTACTGCCCCACCATGAGCAAAGGGAAGGTGAAGGGCAGCTGACTATGAAACATGGAACAAACATAGACTTTCATGCTGTGCTCACTGCTGCTTCCACAGCTAAGCTGTGATTAGCTTAACTCCCAACATAAATCCATTGGCATTCTTTGACAGTCAAAAATCACTAAGTGAACTTGCTACATAGCTGAATATTGCTTGGTTTTCCAAATTATGAGAACAGAAATCACTGTTGATAATTAATGTTACCAACCAAAAGTTTTCAAACTCTAGGAGAGGAGTAGGACAACTGAAGGAAGGATGGAAATGGTGATGGGGTGGAGGTAGAGGGGCTCCCAAATATCTGGCAAACAAGGGGAAAGTTATTTGAACAGTGGTTAAAAGATGAATCACATGATCTTTGTCCCACAAATCTTCACTCTTTGGGTTTTCTCCTTCACAGCAGACCAGCTCAGGAAAGAGTAACATTATCTTTTATTTTCTGTTATTTCAGTGATACTGAAATTTAGTGCCCTGTTGACTTGGGGACCAGTCTTAGATCTCTTTAGACCTAAGAACTCAAGATTTCCCTTATAATCCGTTAGCTTCTGAAATATTTAATGCAGTAGTAAATTTCTCATCACATCATCTTATACTATGGACATTTCTCTCCAGTCTTTTTCTGACCAGTATATTTTTCTCTTAAGACCATTTTCTCCCATGTTACTCATTAGATCTGTAAAATGGGAAGCCCCTCCTTTGTGAGGGTATTCTTTGTACATGCTTACTTAATTTCCCTATCCAGAACCTTCTTTCTAATAACCTCTGCTCATTAAGAAATATTTGCATCTGCATCTTCCCACTCACCCTTTTGGGTCAAAACATAAATGAGACCAGACTCATTCATTCTATCCAGCAATGAATACCAACAAAAATCCTACCAAGCCCCTCCCACATTGCCTCAAATTGCTTGCAGCTAGAGTCAATCATTTTTCCTACCCTGTTCTTCCAGCTAAAAACCTAAAATATGTTGAAGACATACGTTCCTATAAGATCTCCAAATGGTGTGTATGCAGGCTTGTCTTCTTTTCCTAGCATAACCCAAAGTACAGCCCAGATGCTCTGGTGATGCATCTTGGTCCTACTTACTTTTTTATAATAATGGATCTTGACAGGCAATTTCTATTTGCTTTCTTCCCATTATGACTCCCATTTTACCAGAATTCCCCAAGGCTAAAATCCATAATCTTAAAAATGGTGGTGGTTTAGTTGCTCAGTCATGTCTGAGTCTTGCAACCCCACGGACTGTAGCCCACCAAGCTTCTCTGTCCATGGGATTCTCCAGGCAAGAATACTGGAGTGGGTTGCCATTTTCTTTTCCAATCTCAAAAGTGATCTAGATTATAATAGGTTTCCTGGAAACTCTGTTTTTGTCCAATAAATTTGCGACTTAGTGTAACCTCTCCCTGCCTAGAAGCCTGGGCTTCCCAGGTGGCTCAATGGTAAAGAACCCACCTGCCAGTGCAGGAGATACAGGAGACTTGGGTTCGATTCTTGGGTCAGGAAGATCCCCTAGAGCAGGAAGTGGCAACCCACTCCAGTATTCTTGCCTGGGAAATCCCATGGACAGAGGAGCCTGGAGGGCTATAGTCTGGGAGTCCCAAAAAGTTAGCTATGACAGCAACTGAACACATACTCCTCAGTTCAGTTCGGCTTCAGTTCAGTTGCTCAGTCGTGTCTGACTCTTTGCAACCCCACGAATCGCAGCACGCCAGGCCTCCCTGTCCATCACCAACTCCTGGAGTTCACTCAAACTCATGCCCATTGAGTCAGTGATGCCCTCCAGCCATCTCATCCTCTGTCATCCCCTTCTCCTCCTGCCCCCAATCCCTCCCAGCATCAGTGTCTTTTCCAATGAGTCAACTTTTCGCATGAGGTGGTCAAAGTATTGGAGTTTCAGCTTCAGCATGAGTCCTTCCAATGAATACCCAGGACTGATCTCCTTTAGAATGGACTGGTTGGATCTCCTTGCAGTCCAAGGGGCTCTCAAGAGTCTTCTCCAACACCACAGTTCAAAAGCATCAATTCTTCAGCGCTCAGCTTTCTTCACAGTCCAACTCTCGCATCCATACATGACCACTGGAAAAACCATAGCCTTGACTAGACAGACCTTTGTTGGCAAAGTAATATCTCTGCTTTTTAATATGCTATCTAAGTTGGTTATAACTTTCCTTCCTAGAAGCCTGCAAATAAGATACCTTCGTATTGCTTGCTTCTCCAGCACACAAGGCTATAGAAACCTCTGATGAACAACTGTAGTTAGGTCAAGGTTGCGCTGAGTTGTAATTTAGAAGATGGCAGCTCAGCAGAATAAAAACATTTCTCCTCCTCCAGTTTGGAAGCTATCCGTGCCTGTGTAACCTTATGGTGTATACTCCATACAACTTTTTATGTACAGAGTCTGGTGGGGCGTGGATGCAGTAATGTGCTTCAGTGACAATGTTTCTATCACATCCAACTAAAACAGATGATTCATAACATTTTCAAGCAACACTCCCTTTCACTTTGATCAAAATGTAATTCATTTTGGAATGTTTGGTTTCTCTCTCCTGGTCATAGACCTCTCACTCATTGTCTCACATTAAACCTAGTTTATTCATTTTTATGGTTCAAAAGATCCAGAGCCTTATGATTATCTTCAAGTTAACTGAAAGTGTTAGTCGCTCAGTTGTGTCTGACTCTTTGTGACCCCGCAGACTGTAGCTTGCCAGGCTCCTCTGTCCTTGGGATTTCCCAGGCAAGAATACTGGAGTGGGTTGCTATTCCCTTCTCCACAGGATATTCCTGACCCAGGCATCGAATCCAGGTCTCCAGCATTGCAGGCAGATTCTTTACTGTTTGAGCCACCAGGGAAGCCATATATGATTAAATCTCATGAGGGCTCAAAGACACCCCATCTACACAAAAGACCTCACCTTTTGTGTAGATGCGTGGATCTTATCCAAGACTACCAGGGAAAGATTGTCCCCAAATGAGGCAGGAAGAAGTTTCTCTTTGCCTTCCTATGCTTTGCTCAGGGGACCAAATTCTCCTACACCCCCAACCTAGGGAGGTAGGTTTTCTTTTTATAAGTCTTTGTTTTGGCATTGCTGATTATGCACAGTTGTGGAATCAGTATGGATTCTCCCTTTGGAAAACAGCAATCTTGAATGGTACTTTGTCTTTTATATCTCTACTGAAACTGACATGAAGTCTATTGTCCACCCAGGAGCCTTCGATGAGGTTACACATGCTGCTGCTGCTAAGTCACTTCAGTCGTGTCCGACTCTGTGCGACCCCATAGATGAAACACCATGAAGCTCCCCTGTCCCTGGAATTCTCCAGGCAAGAACACTGGAGTGGGTTCCCATTTCCTTCTCCAATGCATGAAAGTGAAAAGTGAAGGTGAAGACGCTAGTCGTGTCCGACTCTTAGCAACACCATGGACTGCAGCCTACCAGGCTCCTCCGTCCATGGGATTTTCCAGGCAAGAGTACTGGAGTGGGTTGCCATTGTCTTCTAAAGTTACACTATTACAATCATTGATCATATATCGAACTATACATTTGATCAACTGCTTCAAGTCTAGTCATCATTTCTGTTGAAGGCTCAGTCATATACTTGGTAATACAAGAAATAATAATCTTGTGAAACAAGCAAAATACAGTATAGTATAGTTAATACTATGTTATATATACTATAGTTAATAGTATGCTATAGTTAATAACATTAGTGGAATTAAAAGTAAATATTTTAGCCATGCACCTCCCGCAGCAGTTTTTTTTTTAAAGATTGCCAAGACTAGAGAATGGGTCACTTAGAGCAGAAATCTGATTTTTCATGTGGTTCAAATGTGTTACATTAAGGGATCTATCAGGTACAAAAATACAGCATTCAGTTTGAATTATAGCACAGATATCTCCCTGAGATGCTGTAAGGTGTCAAGGGTCTTGCAGTCGTGCAGCACTGCCTTTCTCATCATAGAGATGTCGGAATTCAATAGGCTAATAGCCCGGTTCAGTTCAGTTCAATTCAGTTCAGTTGCTCAGTTATGTCCGACTCTTTGCGACCCCCTGAATTGCAGCACACCAGGCCTCCCTGTCCATCACCACTCCAGGAGTTCACTCAAACTCTCGTCCATCAAGTCGGTGATGCCATTCAGCCATCTCATCCTCTATCGTCCCCATCTCCTTCTGCCCCCAATCCCTCCCAGCATCAGGGTCTTTTCCAATGAGTCAACTCTTTGCATGAGGTGGCCAAAGTACTGGTTTCAGCTTTAGCATCATTCCTTCCAAAGAATAGCCCGGTTACTATCATTTAAAGCTTATGAAAGTTGTCAAGGCTTAGATATGGTCAATTACATCCTGCAGTCCCATTGAAGGCACACACACACACACACACACACACAAGCTGCTAAATGGTCATACCAGTAGAATACAGATCTTTGATCATTGGGATCATATCAATGGTAGATTGGTTGGGGTTACCTGTAATTTGTTAACATGTATGACCTTAAATTCATGGGAATCCCAGGCTACACCTTCATATCATCCCTGTAGATGTCAAGGCCATAAATTAGTGCCACAAATCCACTGAGTTCCATACCAATCATTCTCTCTAAGAGTAATTACAGGGATAGTTCATAAAGCACCCAGCCTTGTCTCATAATTACCAGGTTGATCATTTTTTAGTATGATTTAACGGTTCCCAACATAGAGGAGCCTTTAAACTTAAATGATCATAGCCTGGTGTTAACCATGTAGATCCTCCCCATAATTGTAGGAGTTTTCCTTTTAATAGATGAGAAGTTAATTTTTTATTGAGACTTAGCTCCCCTGGCTAATGCTTTGGCTGATGTTGCATCAAAACCAGCAACCATTTGCCCTTCCCAGGACATGCCTCTGTTTCTCTCCCCACTTTTGTAATAATTCTCTGGGATACTTCCTGTTCTCCCAGACTCCTCATCTTCAGAGATGTCATTGCTACCTATGCTACCATAAAGGGCCACATTCTTCTTATGGAATCCATAATCTCATGGCACGAAGCTGCTACTCCAGGGACATAATCCAGAGTGATCTTATTGGCACCTCCCTGTTAAGAAAGAATGGTCTCCTCTAATGGGCACTGTTGAAGTCACCTGCGCATGCTGCTGCTGCTAAGTCACTTCAGTCGTGTCCGACTCTGTGTGACCCCATAGACGGCCGCCCACCAGGCTCCCCAGTCCCTGGGATTCTCCAGGCAAGAACACTGGAGTGGGTTGCTATTCCCTTCTCCAATGCATGAAAGTGAAAAGTGAAAGTGAAGTCGCTCAGTCGTGTCCGACTCTTAGCGACCCCGTGGACTGCAGCCCACCAGGCTCCTCCGTCCATGGAATTTTCCAGGCAAGAGTACTGGAGTGGGGTGCCATTGCCTTCTCCGCACCTGTGCATACCAGTAAGAAATTGCTCTGGTGGTGGTTAGTTTTGGCATCATTTTCTTGCTTGGTCTAGTATGATCTAGTAAACAAGGTGAAGGAGATTTGAAAAAAATAGCCATTACAGAGTGAAGAGGGTTTGCTTCTCCAAACAAGTAAAACATTCAGGTGTTGGGTCTATATTAGTCTACTAGTGAAACAGGAGGGAAGAGGGCCAGCCAAAACTTTTCAATTAATAATATGGCAATAGGACATGGTTGGACGTGAATCTGAGTGAACTCCGGGAGTTGGTGATGGACAAGGAGGCCTGGCGTGCTGCGATTCATGGGGACGCAAAGAGTCAGACACGACTGAGTGACTGAACTGAACTGAACTGAACTGAGGACATGGTTAGAACCAACTAGATCCAAGATGGGGAAAGATTCAACTTCCAGTAGCATCATTATATGATTCTTGAGCCTCATTGTATGCTCACTGTAACATATTAGCATACCAAATGACACAAACACCAGTGCCATGACAGTTATGAGGTTAACCATAAAAGGCCAAAAAGTGGGTGGTGGCCCCATTCCTGGAGATCTCCATCCCTCCCCCAAAGTAATTGGAATAATCCTCCCACTCATTAGCCTACGAAATTACCCAGCCATCAAAAACTAACCACACCATATTTCAAGGCTCTCTCACTTTCTGAGATGGCCCACACTCTTGTCTCTGGAGTGTGTTTGTCTCTAAATAAATCTACTTCTTATCTACCACTTCATTCTCTGAATCCTTTTGTGATGAACAAGAACCTCAAATTCACCGGGAACTAAGCTTGTTTACTATTATTTATGTTAACACTGAATATTTATATAATGTAAATTATGAGATATGTATTAGGCAGGTGGGGAAATGGACATGCCTTTAGTTAGGAAAAGAGGCAATAATATAAAATAAATCTAATATAGGAAATTAATAAACAATGGTGAAAAAGGAAACCTCAAAAATTCCTAACATAATCATTACTTAGTAAAATGGAAGAAAATACCAAAATACTCATCTGAATATTTTGCACTCAAAGTTATTGCTTATAAGGAGCAGGGAATGGTAGGTGGGGGGCTACAGGGGGAGGTTGGTGAGACAGGTCAAAAGGCTGTTTTTATAAAACAAACTTGTAGAGCTATTCAACTTTCTAAATTATGTCTATTAGTAACTGACAAAGTTAGATTAAATTCTGAAAAGAAGTGATAATAAAAGAATGAGTTTTTTTCTTCTATCTGATTGGAAAAGCTTTAATATATTGATGATTTTTCCAAAGGGATGTTTGAAACTACATATGAAATCTTCATGCTATATGCTCTTGTGCTCAGAACCTCTGGTTCTAGAAATTGACCCTCAAAGAGTTCAGTGTTACTGTATTTGAATGTACAGTCAAACTGTGATAATATCCATGCCACCTGCCATTTTTGAGCATTTATGTATACCTGGCACTTATAAATGGCATCTAATTTAACTCAAATGACAACACAATTATTTAGATATCATCAGTCAGTTCAGTCACTCAGCTGTGTCTGAGCGACCCCATGGGCTGCAGCACGCCAGGCTTCCCTGTCCATCATCAACTCCTGCAGCCTACTCAAACACATGTCCATCGCATTAGTGAGGCCATCCAACCATCTTATCCTCTGTTGAGAAGATATCATAGACCCCCTTTTATATACAAGGAAATGGCTCTCTCTTTTTCTTTTTCCTCTTTTTCTCTGCTTTCTCTCCTCTTTCTTCCATCACACTCCTCATTTGGCTCCTTCTCTCCTTTCTCCCCTTTCTCTTCCTATATGATAGGAACCCTGTCTAGCGGGCAGTCTTCCTTTCGTTTAACATATATGATTGGATTCATTTCAAGGGATGGTAGGGGAGAGGAAAACTCTCTTGTCCACAGAATATGTTCTGTAAGGTAGCTTTTTTGTTGTTGTTGTTAAGAAAGACTCTATTTTGTCCTCCTGTTTTTCTCAGTTGGTGAGGACTGAAGGTGGAAGACAGTAGATGACAACAATCAAATATTCAAAAGTCCATGTTGAAGAAAATTTTATCAGTTAATAAAATTGTAGCCTAAAAATGTTAGATACAGCAAGGAAACATGCCGGATTGGAAAACTTGATGTGACCTCTTAACTGTATAATGAAATAGATATTCTAGTTGGAAAAAAGTGGCCCATGGCAATAATAATTTCAACAGCAGCAATTTTGTTTATCACTAAATCTCATATGTGCCTCTAGTGACAGAGCTTCATCTGTTTTGCTTTTATCCACTAAAAGATCTACATCTTCTTTAAACAGTAGCTAGTTCCCATGTTTTTGCAGGAAAATTAAGGATGGGTCTAGAACATCTTGTTTCTAGAAAGCAAGAACGTGATCAAAGTGTCAATTCCCTAGTCAAAGAACATCAAGAATATATTTAGATGTATTTATTTGGCTGAGCAGGAAAGAACACACAAAGAGAATCTTGGGTGTGTAGGTAAAAAGGAGATGAGAGAGGCTATTATATGATTTGTGCTTATGCTGAATGGTTTTATGGAGAGGTTGAGGAAGCAAGCACCAACCCTGAATTGAATAATGTCAAGTAGCTAGAAGTTCAGCAACTGAGTATCTCAGTAATCCTTTTTCAGAAGACAAGAGGATTGAAGCTAGACTGCGGATGTCATTGGTAAGAAAGCAAAAATTACACAGAGAGCTTTTCTGCTCTATCCACTTGACCGTGTTTGTTAGAAATTGTCTGTCATAGCTTGACAGCCAGCAGGAATGATTTTCACTTTTACAAAAATATTCAGTTCAGTTAAGTTCAGTTAAGTTCAGCCACAGTCAGCTGCCAGGCTTGTTTTTGCTGACTATATAGAGCTTTTACATCTTTGGCTGCAAAGAATATAATCAATCTGATTATATTATAATATTATATTGTAACATTATATATAATATCATATTATAATATTATAATGATGATATTATATTATAATAAAATTACATTCTATTACAATGAC
This sequence comes from Budorcas taxicolor, assembly GCF_023091745.1. Lineage (NCBI taxonomy): Eukaryota > Metazoa > Chordata > Mammalia > Artiodactyla > Bovidae > Budorcas > Budorcas taxicolor. The sequence continues at coordinate 109,986,211 of NC_068920.1, forward strand.
CATCTGGTGATGTCCATGTGTAGATTCTTCTCTTGTTGGAAGAGGGTGTTTGCTAAAAATATTCCAGGTAGCACTTAAAGAATAAAGGAACTAGCTTAAAAGGACTCCTACTGGTTAAGCTCAGACAACTCGAGCATCAAAAAACATTGATAATTATGATCATTAAGGCTATGAGGTCATTAAAATATTCAAAATGAAAATTAATATAAGGTACACAAAGGTAGCTATAATAAGAAGATAAATATGATAGAATATATTTAATTCCTGGGCTTCCCAGGTGGTCCTAGTTGTAAAGAACCCACCTGAAAATGCAGAATACATAAGAGATGCAGGTTTGATACCTGATTTGGGAAGGTTGGGATCCCTAGAGGAGGGCATGGTAACCCACTCTAGTATTATTTGCTGGAGAATCCCATGGACAGAGCAATCTGGTGGGCTATAGTCCATGGGGTTTCAAAGATTCAGACATGACTGAAGCTATTAGTGAGCATGAATATTTAATTCTTATTGGTTATATGTTTTCAATTAATACCCACAGACAGACATTTATTACCTTCATGTTAAGAAATGTTCACTTCAGTTCAGTTCAGTCACTCAGTCGTGTCCGACTCTTTGTGATCCCATGAATCACAGAACGCCAGGCCTCCCTGTCCATCACCAACTCCTGGAGTTCACTCAGACTCATGTCCATCAAGTCAGTGATGCCATCCAGCCATCTCATCCTGTGTCGTTCCCTTCTCCTCCTGCCCCCAATCCCTCCCAGCACCAGAGTTTTTTCCAGTGAGTCAACTCTTCTCATGAGGTGGCCAAAGTACTGGAGTTTCAGCTTCAGCATCATTCCTTCCAAAGAAATCCCAGGGCTGATCTCCTTCAGAATGGACTGGTTGGATCTCCTTGCAGTCCAAGGGACTCGCAAGAGTCTTCTCCAACACCACAGTTCAAAAGCATCAGTTCTTCGGTGCTCAGCCTTCTTCACAGTCCCACTCTCGCATCCATACATGACCACAGGAAAAACCATAGGCTTGACTAGATGGACCTTAGTCGACAAAGTAATGTCTCTGCTTTTGAATATGCTATCTAGGTTGGTCATAACTTTTCTTCCAAGGAGGAAGCGTCTTTTAGTTTCATGGCTGTGGTCATCATCTGCAGTGATTTTGGAGCCCGCCAAAATAAAGTCTGACACTGTTTCCCCATCTATTTCCTATGAAGTGATGGGACCGGATGCCATGATCTTTGTTTTCTGAATGTTGAGCTTTAAGCCAATATTTTCATTCTCCTCTTTCACTTTCATCAAGAGGCTTTTTAGTTCCTCTTCACTTTCTGCCATAAGGGTGGTGTCATCTGCATATCTGAGGTGATTGATATTTCTCCCGGCAATCTTGATTCCAGCTTGTGCTTCTTCCAGCCCAGCATTTCTCATGATGTACTCTGCATATAAGTTAAATAAGAAGGGGGACAATATACAGCCTTGATGTACTCTTTTCCCTGTTTGGAACCAGTCTGTTGTTCCATGTCCAGTTCTAACTGTTGCTTCCTGACCTGCATATACATTTCTCAAGAGGCAGGTCAGGTGGTCTGCTATTCCCTTCTCTGTATGAATTTTCCACAGTTTATTGTGATCCACACAGTCAAAGGCTTTGGCATAGTCAATAAAGCAGAAATAGATTTTTTTTGGAACTCTCTTGCTTTTTCCATGATCCAGTGGATGTTGGCAATTTGATCTCTGGTTCCTCTGCCTTTTCTAAGACCAGCTTGAACATCAGGAAGTTCACAGTTCACATATTGCTGAAGCCTCACTTGGAGAATTTTGAGCATTACTTTACTAGTGTGTGAGATGAGTGCAATTGTGCAGTAGTTTGAGCATTCTTTGGCATTATCTTTCTTTGGGATTGGAATGAAAACTGACCTTTTCCAGTCCTGTGGCCACTGCTGAGTTTTGCAAATTCGCTGGCATATTGAGTGCAGCACTTTCAGAGCATCATCTTTCAGGATTTGAAATAGCTCAACTGGAATCCCATCACCTCCACTAGCTTTGTAGTGATGCTTTCTAAGGCCCACTTGACTTCACATTCCAGGATGTCTGGCTCTAGATGAGTTATCACACCATTGTGATCATCCGGGTCGTGAAGATCTTTTTTGTACAGTTTTTCTGTGTATTCTTGCCACCTCTTCTTAATGTCTTCTGCTTCTGATAGGTCCATACCATTTCTGTCCTTTATTGAGCCCAAGTCATCCAAAAATTAAGTTACATTATTTCTGGAAAAGCAACACATTTCAAAACTTTAAAACCTATCTGAAAGGTATGCTTTCAGAGGTGCTGTTGGAGGTGGACATGGCAATCCACTGCAGTATTCTTGCCTGGAGGATCCCATGGACAGAGTAGCCTGGTGGGCTACAGTCCATAGTGTCACAAGAGTCAGACACGACTTAACAACTAAGCCACCACAATCAGGGGTGCTATGGGGTGACCATGGCTTGTAGAGACATGAAGCAAGATCTCAGTTCCCCAACCAAGGGGTTGAACCTGGAACTACAGAGCTGCCCTGGCTCTTGTCCCCTTTGGAAAGGAATTTCAACAAAGAGAAAATAATAAAGTAGGTAGAGTGTTTATTAAGAGATGAATATGTGTGGATAGACACATGGACAGGCTTAGTAAGAGAGTGCACGCAATGCATTTTAGTCCACCTTTGGGGTGGGTTAAGTCACTTAGATGATGAGTTCTTCCGGGTCTTTGTTTTCCTTTGGCCAATCATCTTGCTTTGTTGTTTGACTCAGGGCCCTCCCCTTTGTGTGCATGCATCCTTTAACTAAGATGGATTTCAGTGCCAGGGTCTCTGGGAAGTCAGCAAAACTTATTATGGCCTGGTGTTCTCTGCCTTTTGATACCCGAGGAGCCTTTCTGATGTATGTAGTCAAGGTCTGCCTGACTCCAAGAATGAGAATAGGTCACCTCTTGATCTTTTGCCCCAGCAGGCTTTAGTCCCTCTGCATCCCTGCTGTTACTGTTATCTTAACGTGTACCCAAGAGAAGAAGTCCGGCTATTTACCCCTTTCTTGTTGCTACTTCTACCTTGAAGTATAAATAAGATGCTTGTTGCAAATGTCTAGTCTGGAGTTCATCTTTCACTGCCTCAGGTACAGACTTAGAAGCCTCATAGCGTAACTGTAGCTCAGTTGCGTCTGACTCTGCAACTCCATGGAGCCACAAAACCAGCCTTCCCTGTCCTTCTCTATTATTACAGAAAGAGACTCAGACTAATGTCCCAAGGCTTGGTTTTGAATCACAGTGGTCTACCCAGTTAGGACTCATGGCTAACCAAAATCTATTAGTTACAAAATTTCAGAACCTTGCATCTCAACTGCACTAAGATGGCAATCTTTTTCTTTTGTGACTGGTAAACTATGTCAGCCCTGAGAAAACTTTGTAAGACATAAAAAATAAAAATTCTAGGAAGGAAGAAACATAAGAATATATGGTAAAATTAAAATTTATCTTGACTCCAGCATCTTTGTAACCAGTTTAAAGAATCATAAAAATTATTTAAATTTGTTTTATTATTTTTCATTTTGTTAGAATTTTCAGAAAATATGAAATATTAAAATCACAATTTTAGTTAAATTATTTCTAACATTTTATTATATTAGTTTGTAACCAATTAAGTTTGGGAAAATCTAATTTGTTAGATTCCAAATCCAGATATTAGTTACAAAAATTACATGTGAAAATTTAGACTCGTGACTGCTTACTGCTTGAAAAGAATGTTAGTTTTTAACTGAAGTTAAACAGTTAACAAATGAGATATTAGTAATAGTAGTGAAACTTCTTCTTTATGTCCAGGGTTTTCTAAGACATCAAAGAGTCCACTAACACAGCAGAGTTAACGAGAGAACTGAAATGCAAGGTTTGAAGAGCATCCATTCATTGTCTTTTCAGATGTTTCCAGAACAATGTTCTTCTCTGAGAGCAGCCCGTCACCTGCATCTCCTGAGAACCTCGTGATTCTATGGTCTTGGCCATAAATAGGTTAGAGAAGATGACATTTGTTTCTCTTGGTTATTCCCTGTTGGTCACCAAATGATACCCCTGGGATCAAGCAGGAAGAACAGAGGAGAGTGACCAGAAAGATGCTGCCCTGAGTCTTCCGTGGAAGAATACACGTCTGCATCTACCGAGTCAGTAAGGATTTCCTCTGCCCCATTATGGCTTTTTAACATACAGAAGTCATACACTGCAGTGCCCTGAAATCCCCAGTCCCAACACGTGTTCCCAGCAGATATCTCTACTTGCCAACTGAGGGACAAAACTGCTACCACTTAATGTCTCTTTGGCTAGAAATGTAAGGGAGGCTAGGAAAGCAAGAATTTAAGTGAGTTATTGCTTCTCCAAGAAAACTTGGGCCATTTAATAAGGAAGATAAGAATAATGGATATTGGGTGACAAATAGCAGTATTGGCCACAGGAGTGATCAATTTTCTAAACCAGTATAATCTTGTGATTGGGAGAAAGAAAAGAAAAATGGTTATACTGAGTGAAAAAAGTCCCTGGAGATACCCAGGTAGGGACTGGGCAGATAGAGTATTTGAATGAAGGAAGATGAAATCTTTTGTGATTTTGGGTTGGCCTGTGGCTAGATTTAGTCATCAATTGTGTACCCTCAGAGCCCTTGACTTTATCTACTATCAGCAATTTCGCTCCCTTTATCCTCTCACACTTCCCCTATTTCAGAGGAAGAAAAGAACTGCTGCCTATTGAAGTCACCCTTGCAGGCTGCCGTGTGGATCAAATCACCTCCACCCCCACTGCATCCTTGTAGTCTGTCTGTGTGCTTCTGTCTCATTCACTTCAATGCCCCATCTTTCCTACGTTTGTCCATTTCCCTTGGTAAAATATGAAACCCCAGGCTTGCCTCTCAACTGACCCATATATTTGTTCTAGTATCGTTTCTATTTCTAAATGCTTCAGTTTTGTGGCTCACACCCACAGTTTCTTTTCTCTTTCTGGTGCCAGAAGTTTGAAGACTCCCTTTCCACTACTTTATTAAATCTACTCTTCTGTGGATACTTTAGATTTCTTCCTATCCAAATTTAATGAATTAAAAACATTTATTATCACTTTCCAACTTCCTGTTGGAACAAGTAGTCTTGACCTTGTGCTCTTCTTGAAGGCCATTTCTCTTGGGTTTTCAATAGAATGGGAAAGAATAGTGATCCCTTCAAGAAAATTAGCGATATCAAGGGAACATTTCATGCAAAGATGGGCACAAAGATGGGACAGAAAGGGTATGGACTTAAAGCAGAAGATATTAAGAAGAGGTGGCAAGAATACACAGAAGAACTGTATGAAAAAGATCTTCATGATCAAGATAATCACGATGGTGTGATCACTCACCTAGAGCCAGACATCCTGGCATTCCAAGTGGGCCTTAGGAAGCATCACTACAAACAAAGCTAGTGGAGATGATGAAATTCGAGTTGAGCTATTTAAAATCCTAAAAGATGGTGCTCTGAAAGTGCTGCATTCAATATGTCAGCAAATTTGGAAAACTCAGCAGTGGCCACAGGACTGGAAAAGGTCAGTTTTCATTCCAATCCCAAAGAAAGGCAATGCCAAAGAATGCTCAAACAACCACACAATTGCACACATATCACATGCTAGCAAAGTAATGCTCAAAATTCTCCAAGCCAGGCTTCAACAGTATGTGAACTGTGAACTTCCAGATGTTCAAGGTGGATTTAGAAAAGGCAGAGGAACCAGAGATCAAATTGCCAACACCCATAGGATCATCAAAAAAGCAAGAGAGTTCCCAAAAAATATCTACTTCTGCTCTATTTACTATGCCAAAGCCTTTGACTATGTGGATCACAACAAACTGGAAAATTCTGAAAGAGATGGGAATACCAGACCACCTGACCTCCCTCCTGAGAAATCTATATGCAGGTCAAGAAACAACAGTTCGAAATGGACATGGAATGATGAACTGGTTAAAAATTGGGAAAGGAGTGCATCAAGGCTATATATTGTCCCCCTTCTTACTTAACTTATATGCAGAGTACATCATGAGAAATGCTGGGTTGGATGAAGCACGGCTGGAATCAAGATTGCTGGGAGAAATATCAATAACCTCAGATATGCAGATGGCAGAAAGTGAAGAACTAAAGAGCTTCTTGATGAAAGTGAAAGAGGAGAATGAAAAAGTTGGCTTAAAACTCAACATTCAGAAAACTAAGCTCATGGCATCTGGTCCCATCATTTCATGGCAAATAGGTAGGGAAACAGTGGAAACAGTAAGAGACTTTACTTTTTTTGGCTACAAAATCACTGCATATGGTGACTGCATCCATGAAATTAAAAAATGCTTTCTTCTTGGAAGAAAAGTTATGACCAACCTAGACAGCATATTAAAAGCAGAGACATTACTTTGCCAACAAATGTCCATCTAGTCAAAGCTATGGTTTTTCCGGTAGTCATGTATGGATGTGAGAATTGGACTATAAAGAAAGCTGAATGCCAAAGAATTGATGCTCTTGTACTGTGGTGTTGGAGAAGACTCTTGAGACTCCCTTGGACTCTCAACCAGTCCATCCTAAAGGAAATCAGTCCTGAGCAACCATTGGAAGGACTGATGCTGAAGCTGAAATACTTTGGCCACCTGATGTGAAGAACTGACTCATTTGAAAAGACCCTGTTGCTGGGAAAGATTGAAGGCAGAAGGAGAAGGGGACCACACGGGATGAGATGGTTGGATGGCATCGCTGACTCAATGGACATAAGTTTGAGTAAACTCCGGGAGTTGGTGATGGACAGGGAGGCCTGCCATGCTGCAGTCCATGGGGTCGCAGAGTCCGACTTGACTGAACAACTGAACTGAACTGGGCATGAAAGTTCTCTGTCTCTATGTGTTGAGCTCTCTTATCTCTCTTCTCCTCTAGTTCCACATTCTGAGTTGCTGTGGGGATTTCCAATTTAAGTCCAACAACCATCTACAGCTCAATTAATCTCTTACAAAACCATTCCCCCCTTCCTATTGTCTCCACATCTAGCTATGTGGCAGTGTTTCACAGCATGAACTTTGGAGTCTGAAAACAGAACTCTAACTCTGCTACCTACCTGTTAGAGGTGTGCTAAATCACTTCAATCATGTCTGACTCTTTGAGACCCAATGGACCATAGCCCACCAGGTTCCTCTGTCAATGGAATTTTCCAGGCGAGAATATTGGAATGTGTTGATATTCCTTCCTCCCACAAATCTTCCTAACCTAGGGATTGGACCCATGTCTCATTTCCTGCATTGGCAGGCTGGGTTCTTTACCACTAGTGCCACCTGGGGATTTGGAAGCAAATTAGATAACTTCTCTCATCTCTTTTTTCTTTCCTGTGAAATAAGGACACCAACCCCAGAGGGACTGGTACTCCTTATAGAGTTATTAGCTGTTTACACATATTTAGTTCTCTCTTCAAAGGGCTGCCCCATTGAACTCAAGTTGACCATTTGACTTGCTTTGATTAGTGAAATGTGTGCAGAAGTGGTAAGTGCCCTTACTGGAAAGAACCTTCAAAAGCCACAATCTCCTTGTTTCTGTCACAATAATTCCCACTGGTGATGTCTCTGTCACTCTAGAATAGGAATGACATGGGGCATAACACCACCAATCCTTGATGGATGTTTAATGTTAGTGGAAGCCTTTGTTGTTGAAAGTCACTAAGATTTAGGGCTGTTTTGTTACTGAAGTGTAACAGAGCTTGCATTGACTGTTACACCCCTACACTGAGAACAAGGCTGTTCTTGATTTCTTGGGGCTTATAGCTAAGTGGGAGGGCTTTGCAGGTGGCACAGTGGTAAAGAATCTGCCTGCCATTGCAGGAGACACTGGAGACTCAGGTTCAATCCCTGGGTCAGGAAGACACCCTGCAGGAGGAAATGGCAATCCATTCCAGTATTCTTGCCTGGGAAATCCCATGGATGGAGGAGCCTGGAAGTTCAACATGAGGTCACAAAGAGTTGGGCATGACTTAGCGACCACAAAACAACAGCATGGCTGAGTGAGAAAGATAAACACTGGAAAGTATGTAAGTCTTTTATGACTATGGCAGCTCTTGTTTTTGTCCTCACAACTCAGTCTTGAATACTGTTAATTGCTATTAGTTCTCTGACAAAAACCTTCCTTTGCCTAACCAAAGTCCCTTCAGTTCAGTTCAGTCAGTTCAGTCACTCAGTCATGTCCGACTCTTTGCGACCCCATGAATTGCAGCATGCCAGGCCTCCCTGTCCATCACCAACTCCCGGAGTTCACTCAAACTCACGTCCATTGAGTCCGTGATGCCATCCAGCCATCTCATCCTCTGTCGTCCTGCCCCTTCTCCTCCTGCCCCCAATCCCTCCCAGCATCAGAGTCTTTTCCGTGAGTCAACTCTTCGCATGAGGTGGCCAAAGTAATGGAGTTTCAGCTTTAGCATCTTTCCTTCCAAAGAACACCCAGGGCTGATCTCCTTTAGAATGGACTGGTTGGATCTCCTTGCAGTCCAAGGGACTCTCAAGAGTCTTCTCCAACATCACAATTCAAAAGCATCAATTCTTCGGTGCTCAGCTTTCTTCACAGTCCAACTCAGTTGCCACTAAAAGCCTTTGTTTTACATAAGTGGCTTTCAAATGTAAGCATGCATCAATATCATCAGTAGGGCTATTAAACCAGAATGCTAGGCTCTACCCTCAGAGATTTTGACTCAGGAGGTTTTGGGTGGGAACTAAGAATTTGCATTTCTGACAGATTCCCAGGTGGTCCTGATGCTGTAATTCACATTTCTAACAAGATCTCAAGGGCCATTTTTTGAGAACCCATGTTTTACTTGTTCTGGTTCATCCTCATCTTTTAATACCAGTCTTTATATTCTCATTAGTTAATGTTGGGTCTGGTTTCAGTCTTACAGGAAAATGTTATTTTAATACTATGAAGGGAAGGAATATTGGGGACCATTTAGGAAGAAAAACCATAAGAGTAGCAGTGGTGACATTTGGATTCCCTGGGGGCTTTGTGACAATACCAGGGACAAGGCAAATAAAACTCTCAAGCTGGACTTTGAGTCCGTGGTGCAATTTAGCATTGTTTTTATTGATTAATGCATGCCTGCTCAGTCACTCAGTCATGTCTGACTCTTTGTGACCCCATGGACTATATAGCCCACCAAGCTCCACTGTCCATGGAATTTTCCAGGCAAAAATACTGGAGTGGGTTGCCATTTCCTACTCCAGGGGGTCTTCCCAATCTAGGGATTGAATTTGTATCTCTTGGGTCCCTTGCACTGGCTGGCAGATTCTTTACCAGTGTGCCACCTGGGAAGCCCACTGATTAGTGAGAGGGCCATATTGACCCTGCCAAGAGCTGAGTCCAGCAGAAAAGATATGGTATTCAACCTTCTCCAGAGCATCAACCACCTACCTGCAGCTATCTGCTCCTATGTGTTGGGTAGTTAGAATAGAAAAAAGGAATCCAAAATGGCAGTGGCTAAAAGACAAAGAAGGGGAAAACCCATGAAAATAGAACAAAGAAAGGTCCAAGGACCAAAGTGAGGACCTCAGGAAAAACAAACAGCCTTCCTGGCTAGCCCAATTTACACAGGACAGGCTCAGGGGGAGGAGAAAAACATATGAAAAGAGGATCCAAAATTGAGCCGGGTGAGGGGGGGAGCACCTCTTCTCTTTGTGTCTTTTGGGTCGACCTGCCCTCACATTGGGAGAATGTATTTTCCTTTGCTTGTCAATAAAACTGAGCTATACAACACTTGTCCGCCCGTTGCTTCAAATTTTTCCTGCAGTGAGACAGAATCAAGGAAATTACATAGTTTCCTACTATATGAAAGGAGAACCTCTTGCAGAAATAGGTCCAGATAAAAATCTGATGTGGACTGAACAACATTGATTTAGCTGTAAGATTCAGGTTTTTAGATTTTCTTAAGACAAAACAGAAGATATTGGGGGAAAATTTCATTTAAAACACAGATAAAAATCAAATATATCTTGAATGTTCAACTCTTCCCTTGCTATTCAATTAGGAACACTAACCACTGATGTTCTTTAACCCTAATAGCTTGTGTTTCTTCTAAAGTTTGTGGCTCTTTCAGTAATATAAAGGTAACTAATTTTTTACTACATCCCAGGCACCATATTAAACACTTTTATTACTCATTATCTTATTAAATCCTAACATCAGTGTTTTGATGTAGGTATTGATATATATTCTCATTTTTTTATAGTCAAGAAAACCAAGGCCCTGGGAATAATTAAATTGCCAGTGTTACCTGGCTAATAAATGGTAGCACTGAAGCTCAACTCTGACTGTCTGACTCCATGCAGTTTAATCTCTGATTAATATGTGTGAAGTTAAATATTCTCAACCTGAAAGTTGAGTGTTGGTTTATTTGGTGGGAATTTTTAGGACTTTAAGCCTGAGAGAGAGCATCTCAAGTAATTCTGAGAGAACTGCTGAGGGGAGGAGCCAGGTTATACAGAAGTTTTACAAAAAGACGGTAGTCTGAACATCAAAGGCTTTTGTAAATTAAAGAAAACCACATAACTCTAGTTAGGGAATTTAGTGCTTTTCTACTTATGGGAAGATGCAAGAGTCTGGGTTCACTGAAATCATTGCTTTGATATGCTCCTCAGCTATCCTGGGGCAGGTATCCGGTGTTTACAGACTGAGTTTCCTCTAGGCTTAACGTAAGGAGTGGCTGCAGTCTGATGGCTGCTGGATGAAAGGTATTCTTTTCTTCCTGAGTGCCCTCAGGGCTCACTAGTTCCTTTTGGAAGGCTTTAATTGCCTGTGACTGTGACATCCTTGTTTACTGACATGGCAGGAAATATTCCTATTTTAATATACAACAAACTCAGGTTAGGTTAAGCTTACAATTAAACTTGAAATCAACTCCTTTTTTTTCTAGGTATTTTAAAGCTTCCTCTTTTGTATCAAAAACTCCCAAAACAAGATAATTAGGTGACAGAATGAGCCAGAGGATGGGGTCCCATGAAAATAACTCCTGTTAGGTTTGTCTCCAAAAGTAACTCTTGTTTTTGACTCAAAAAATGAAATGGGGAGTTTTCATCTTTAGACTCTTGGTTGGCATTTCCCAGACTTGTGCTCTTCTTTTAAGTCCTTTCTGATGTTTTTAATTAAGGCCAGAGCCCTCATGTATTTGCCTGATTACTCAGTAAGATATTTTAGCCAAATGTTAAAGCCAGTACCCTCAGTCTGAAACAGTGTGAGTTGATGGTTTAGGGACATTTTCCCCAGTGACAGTACCTTTCCTCAGACAATACTTTACATGATGCCCAGTGTATAAAAGGCATAATAGTGGTTCTACCTAGGTTGGGCCTCTGATTCACTAACTACTCTCTCTGACCTCCAGCTTTTCTTGCATCTGACTTCATATTCAACTTATTAACCTTCCTGTTCTCAATAGGCTTCCCTGGTGGCTCAGAGGGTAAAGAATCTGCCTCAGTGCAGGAGACCCAGCTTCAATCCCTAAATTGGGAAGATCCCCTGGGGAAGGGAATGGTTACCTACTCCAGTATTTTTGCCTGGAGAATTCCATGGACAGAGGAGCCTGGCAGGCTTCAGTCCATGGGGTTCCAAAGAATAGAACATAACTGAATCACTGACTTTTTTTTTTTTTTTTTTTTTTTTACTATTTTCAGCATCACATTTACCTCATTTTTCCGAGCTACCTGTTGCAACAAACTCGTGAGCCTTTTGGAGTTCTGCAGTCTAAATGAATTTGCCTCTTACTTTTCCCCAGGTTTCAGCATTCTTGGGTTGGGTAAGTCAGTTTCTACTAACTATCTGCTTTTCAGAGCTTTGCTGGTGGCTCAGTGGTAAAGAATGCACCTGCAACGCAGGAGATGTGGGTTCTGATCCCTGGGTCAGGAAGATCCCCTAGAGAAGGAAATGGCAACCCACTCTAATATTCTTGCCTGGAGAATCCCAAGGTCAGAGAACCTGGAAAACTACAGTCCATGGGGTTGCAGAGAGTCAGACAGGACTTTATGACTAAACAATGACAATAATCTGCTTCTTAGCTTTTTATATACGTATGGACCTATGTAAGTATTACCGTTGCTTCTCCTCTTCGTGGTAGATTGTGCCTTTAGTAACCCATTCATGGTCATTTTAGTAGAGTTTTGAGAGAGGTTTCTTTAAGCAGAAAGAAAGTGAAGTCGTGTCTGACCCTTTGAGACCCCATGGACTGTAGCATACCAGGTTCCTCCATCCATGGGATTTTCCAGGCAAGAGTACTGGAGTGGGTGGTCATTTCCTTCTCCAGGGGATCTTCCCAACCCAGGGATTGAACCCAGGTCTCCTGCATTGGAGGCAGTCGCTTTACTGTCTGAGCTACCAGGGAAGTTTCTTCAAGCAGAAGCCATCAATAACTCTTGAAATCTTGCCTCTCCACCTATTCCATCTGTTCCCTGCTTATAGTTCCCCACTCATATATATATATATGAGTGGGGAACTATATATATATATATATATTTTTTTTTTTTTTTTTTTTTTTGAGTGGGGTTAGGCCCTTATTGACAAATTCAGACTTAAATTGAGGAAAGTGGGGAAAACCACTAGACCATTCAGGTATGACCTAAATCAAATCCCTTATGATTATACAGTGGAAGTGAGAAATAGATTTAAGGGATTAGATCTGAGAGAGTGCTGATGAACTATGGATGGAGGTTCGTGACATTGTACAAGAAACAGGGATCAAGACCATCCCCATGGGAAAGAAATGCAAAAAAGCAAAATGGCTGTCTGAGGAAGCCTTACAAATAGTTGTGAAAAGAAGAGAAGTGAAAAGCAAAGGAGAAAGGGAAAGATATAAGCATCTGAATGCAGAGTTCCAAAGAAGAGCCAGAAGAGATAAGAAAGCCTTCCTCAGTGATCAATGCAAAGAAATAGAGGAAAAGAACAGAATGGGAAAGACTAGATATCTCTTCAAGAAAATTAGAGATACCAAGGGAACATTTCATGCAAAGATGGGCTCGGTAAAGGACAGAAATGGTATGGGCCTAACAGAAGCAGAAGATATTAAGAAGAGGTGGCAAGAATACACAGAAGAACTGTACAAAAAAGATCTTCAAGACCCAGATAATCATGATGGTGTGATCACTCACCTAGAACCAGACATCCTGGAATGTGAGATCAAGTGGGCCTTAGAAAGCATCAACACGAACAAAGTTAGTGGAGGTGATGGAATTCCAGTGGAGCTATTTCAAATCCTGAAAGATGATGCTCTGAAAGTGCTGCACTCAATATGCCAGCAAATTTGTAAAACTCAGCAGTGGCCACAGGACTGGAAAAGGTGAGTTTTCATTCCAATCCCAAAGAAAGGCAATGCCAAAGAATGCTCAAACTACCGCACAATTGCACTCATCTCACATGCTAGTAAAGTAATGCTCAAAATTCTCCAAGCCAGGCTTCAACAGTATGTGAACTGTGAACTTTCAGATGTTCAAGCTGGCTTTAGAAAAGACAGAGGAACCAGAGATCAAATTGCCAACATCCACTGGATCATGGAAAAAGCAAGAGAGTTCCAGAAAAACATCTATTTCTGCTTTATTGACTATGCCAAAGCCTTTGACTGTGTGGATCACAATAAACTGTGGAAAATTCTGAAAGAGATGGGAATACCAGACCACCTGACCTGCCTCTTGAGAAACGTATATGCAGGTCAGGATGAAACAGTTAGAACTGGACATGGAACAACAGACTGGTTCCAAATAGGAAAAGGAGTACATCAAGGCTGTATATTGTCACCCTTCTTATTTAGCTTCTATGCAGAGTACATCGTGAGAAACGCTGGGCTGAAAGAAGCACAGGCTGGAATCAAGATTGCTGGGAGAAATATCAATCACCTCAGATATGCAGATGACACCACTCTTACGGCAGAAAGTGAAGAGGAACTAAAAAGCCTCTTGATGAAGTGAAAGAGGAGAGTGAAAATATTGGCTTAAAGCTCAACATTCAGAAAACGAAGATCATGGCATCTGGTCCCATCACTTCGTGGCAGATAGATAGGGAAACAGTGGAAACAGTGTCAGACTTTATTTTTTTGGGCTCCAAAATCACAGCAGATGGTGATTGTAGCCATGAAATTAAAAGACGCTTACTCCTTGGAAGGAAAGTTATGACCAACCCAGATGGCATATTCAAAAGCAGAGATATTACTTTGCCAACAAAGGTCTGTCTAGTTAAGGCTATGGTTTTCCCAGTCGTCATGTATGGATGCGAGAGTTGGACTGTGAAGAAAGCTGAGCGCCGAAGAATTGATGCTTTTGAACTGTGGTGTTGGAGAAGACTCTTGAGAGTCCCTTGGACTGCAAGGAGATCCAACCAGTCCATCCTAAAGGAGATCAGTTCTGGCTGTTCATTGTATGGACTGATGCTGAAGCTGAAACTCCAATATTTTGGCCACCTCATGCGAAGAGTTGACTCATTGGAAAAGACTTTGATGCTGGGAGGGATTAGGCGCAGGAGGAGAAGGGGACGATAGAGGATGAGATGGCTGGATGGCATCACGGACTCGATGAACATGAGTTTGAGTGAATTCTGGGAGTTGGTGATGGACAGGGAGGCCTGGCATGCTGTGATTCATGGGGTCACTAAGAGTCGGACATGACAGAGCAACTGAACTGAACTGAACTGAAGGCTTGTACATTGTTTTGGGGGGTAGGTGAGGTTCTGTCTGAAATCAGAGTAACATTTTGCTCCCAAATCAGCTCTTTTAGATTCTGTGGTACGAAAATATACAAGATACACCTTTCCCTTAGCCAATATTTACACCTTTTATAGCATAATTTCCCATGGATTGTTGAATTGTTGGGCTAACACAGTTTACGTCTCTTTACCAAGATCTTTTCTCAAATCTTCCTAGAATAAAGTTTCAAGAAAGCAGGGTGTTAAGCCAAGGGTGAGGGTGGAGGATTGGGAAGGAAACTCTTTCAGCTATTAAAAAAGTATTTTTCAGGTCAGCATGATTAGTTGACATTGATCTTATTTCTAAATTTAAGCTTATGAAATTTGAAACCTTGCAAGGTATTTTAGCCTTTAGTTCTTGGACTTTAATTGTTGTCTTGAAGTCTTAACTCAAAACTCTTCTCATTCATGATGCCGTTTCTCACTGCTTGGACCCATCTCCTCCTTTCCTTTCCCCTACTGCTACGTGCATACATGTTCAGAGGTTGTACCTAGAATGTCTCATTTAACTATGCACTTTGGGGTAGGAGTAGTTGGAGGTGACAGGTTGAGTCGTCACTGTCCTATGTGTTTCAGTCTCTCTCCTCAACAGTGTTAAGTCCTACAAAGGCAGATTGTTTTTTCCTACTTTTATGAACACTTTGTGATGTTTACATAACAATAAACTCTGAGTACAGATTAATTTTCTTGAAGATATATGGGATGGTTCCAGCCAGCATTGCTTCCCTGGGTGTGCTGATTTGGATACAACTCGCCCATTTATATCTTCAAGACCAGAATTCGTCTGTTTCATGTATCCAGTGCCACAAGGTGTTCATTTATGGGGGAAATATGGGATTGGAAGAGAAGTTAGGGACATGTGATCCAGTGGTCCTCAGATGTTTTCTTAGCCGGGGAGCACTGTCTTCAAAAATCTTTACATAAGATGGATGACACATGGTGGTTAAGCTGTTCTTGTTACACGGGATCTGGGGGAGAGACACAGACATGCCTTTGCCTCCACACCCTTACCATTCTCTCTGCCTCTCTAGAAATGACTCAGTGTGTACCTGGAGAGCCAGAATCCACAGAGTATTTGGAAACTCATGATGTACTTCATATCCCGTATTTGTATGAGCTGAGACCCATGAAGGAAAAGCAGCTTGTTCAAAGTCTCTTGGCTGGTAGCAGAGGCAGATATAGAACTGGCTGATTATCTGACACCCCTCCTAGCTTCTGTCCCTCTCTACTATGGTCTCTTAAGTGAAAGGGAAAGTGAAGTCGCTCAGTTGTGTCTGACTCTTTGGACCCCATGGGCGGTACCCTACCAGGCCCTGCCATCCATGGGATTTTCCAGGCAAGAATACTGGAGTGGGCTGCCGTTTCCTTCTCCAGGGGATCTTCCCAACCCAGGGATGAACCCGGGTCTCCTGCATTGCAGACAGATGCTTTACCATCTGAGTGACCAGGGAAGCCCTATGGTCTCTTATCAGAGGTATAAATAAAGAGACTGTTAACCAAAATCGCACTGAGAGTTCCCTCTTTTTTTATGCCACACATTCAGACACTGTCTCCTGTCAGTTCAGTCAGTTCAGTTGTTCAGTTGTGTCTGACTCTTTGTGACACCATGGCCTACAGCATGACAGGCTTCCCTTTCCTTCACCAGGTGTCTGGTTGTGTGGTCCAGTGTGTCCTTCACACATCCAGACACCCTTTCCTGTGGTGAGTCCCAATTGGAAGAGCCAGTTCAGCCAGCTATCAAACCCACTGGCTTAGTCCTCTGGGGCAGATCACCTTCTGAAGGCATGTGAGAAGTCCTGGGCTTCTTTCTGCCTTCCAGAAAGAATTTCACCGAGTGTCTGTTGAACCTTAATCATGTAAATTAGCCCAGTTCTATCTTCCAGCACCTGTTCAGATTTACCCACAGCATCCTATTCTAGGAGATCTTCACTAAGAGTACCACTGAACAGGGGATGGGTATGGAGGGATTCAGGTACTAGGTGAGAAAGAAAATATTAAGATATGTGATTTCCTAGGTTTAAAAAAAATAATCTGTAAACATCCCAATCCATGTTTTTTTTTTTTTTTTTTTGTAGTTGAATATACTAATATTTGGCTTCCCAGTTGGCTCAGTGGGTAAAGAATCCACCTGCAATGCAGGAAGCACATGTTCAATCCCTGTGTCAGGAAGATCCCCGAAGATCCCCTGAAGGAGGACATGGCAGCCCACCCGAGTATTCTTGCCTGGAAGGTCTCATGGACAATAAGAACCTGGTGGGCTACAGTCCATGGGGTCACAAAGAGTCAGACATGCCTGAAGCGACTGAGCATGCACACACACTCACATACTAATATTTCATCAGAATATCAGGGACCCAAAATTCTGATCAGATTAGGAATTTAAAGAGCAGATTCATAGAAAAGTCAGTAATTAGATTTTGTGAAGTGACTTAGACAAAGAGAAATATTGTATGGTATTTCCCATACGTGGAATCTAAAAAAATGATACAAATGAATTTATTTAACAAAACAGTTACAGACTCACAGACTTAGAGAATAAATTTATGGTTACCCATGGGGAAGGGCAGGGAGAAGGGATAGATTGGGAATTTGGGACTGACATGTACACACTGCTATATTTAAAATGGGTAACCAACAAGAACCTACTCTATAGCACAGGGAACTCTGCTTAATATTATGTAATAACCTAGTCGGGAAAAGAATTTGAAAAAGAACAGATACATGTATATGTATAACTGAACCCTTTTGGGGTATAACTGACACTAACACAACATTGTTAATCAACCATACTCCAATATAAAATAGAAAGTTTTTTTTTTTAAAAAGAAACTAACACTCTTTAGGACATAAAAGAAACCCATGCTAGACAACAGCTGTGATTTAGATGTCATTCAGCTAAATTAATGAGCATATTTAGACTGTATTATAGTCTGAAAGATACTTTTTAAAATATCATCTCATTGAATTTTCATATCACCAAGAAGGTATTATTAGAACTATTTTATAGATGAGTAAACTGAGGCTGGGAGCAGGTAAAAAACTGCCCAGAGTCACGCAATGCAAAGTGGTGACAGCAGGCCCTAAATTCAGGTTCTTTTGTCTCTGAATTTCCTGTTCTTTTATGCCCTCTAAAAGGCAGAGTACTGGACAGGACAGACCATTGATCTGAACCAGTTCAGTAGTTTTTATGTACAATGATGCCTCATTAATCTCATATTACTGGGGAATGAGCTCTTCTACGTAAGTGAATATATCATGTAATGGAAGCTTTAAGCACTAAAGCTTAGCATAAAACTTAACCATTTTGAAGGGAATCTTTCTGACTTGGGTTAGATAGTTTTGTTCTGTCTGTCACTTCTGTGCCAGCCCTATTTTCTCTGTCCCCATTATTGTCTGCCATATGCAGAAATGACCCTACCCAGGCTTGGGGCCAAGGAAACCATGGGGAAATGTATGAGTGGGTTGTTCCTTCCTCGGAGGAAATTGGAACCTGTGTTTGGGGCTCCACTTGCTTATTTAAATAAGGATAGATTTATGCCCCTAAGGGAAATTCTCTGACAGTCCAGAGGTTAAGATTTCACACTTCTACTGCAGGGGGCATGGGTTTTATCCCTAGTCAGGGAACTAAACTGCATCAGTTTAGTTCAGTCGCTCAGTCGTGTCTGACTCTTTGCGACCCCATGAATCGCAGCACGCCAGGCCTCCCTGTCCATCACCAACTCCCGGAGTTCACTCAGACTCATGTCCATTAAGTCAGTGATGCCATCCAGCCATCTCATCCTCTGTCGTCCCCTTCTCCTCCTGCCCCCAATCCCTTCCAGCATCAAAGTCTTTTCCAATGAGTCAACTCTTCGCATGAGGTGGCCAAAGTATTGAAGTTTCAGCTTTAGCATCATTCCTTCCAAAGAAATCCCAGGGCTGATCTCCTTCAGAATGGACTGGTTGGATCTCCTTGCAGTCCAAGGGACTCTCAAGAGTCTTCTCCAACACCACAGTTCAAAAGCATCAATTCTTTGGCACTCAGCCTTCTTCACAGTCCAACTCTCACATCCACACATGACCACAGGAAAAACCATAGCCTTGACTAGATGGACCTTAGTCGACAAAGTAATGTCTCTGCTTTTGAATATGCTATCTAGGTTGGTCATGACTTTTCTTCCAAGGAGTAAGCATCTTTTAAACTGCATGACTCTGCGAAATTAAGATTAAAAAAAAAATTAAGCCCCTGAGTATCTTCATGATCACTACAATGCCACTATCTAGTCTTACACCAATACATGCCTGGAAAGCAGATGTTATTGAGCTTTTTCATGAGCATGTGCTCAGTTGCCCACCAAAGACTGAATTGGGAGTGCTGATTGCTATGCAGCAGAACTGGAGGCTTAACCCATCCTCCCCATGGCCATTTTTCCTAAGACAGAACTTTATATTTGTGAGCACCTTAATTAAAAACATGCATGCTCACCTGATGTCAAGCACAGACCCTAGAGTATTTTCAGTGCTCCTTGCCCTGCCCCTTTGGACATGATCTCTTGGACTTCGGTGTAGCTCAAGTCATTTTGGGCTTCCCCAGTGGCTCAGATGGGAAAGAATCTGCCTGCAGTGCAGGAAACATGGGTTTGATCCCCAGGTGGTGAAGATATCTTGGAGAAGGGAACGGCTACTGTTCCAGTATTCTTACTGGGATAATCCCATGGAGAGAGATGCCTGATGGACTGCAGTCCATGGGGTTACAGTTGGACACGACTGAGTGACTGAGCGCATGTTCCCTCTATATCCACTTTATTGAGATTTTTTTTTTTATCATAAATGAATGTGGAATTTTGTCAAAAGCTTTTTTCTGAATCTTTTGAGAAGATCATATCATTTCTATTTTTCAGTTTGCTAATGTGATATGTAACAGTGATAGATTTGCAGCTATTGAATCATTTTTGCATTCCTGGGATCAATCCCACTTGATTATGGTATATGACCTTTTCAGGATACTGTAGAGTTCAGTTTGTCAATATTTGTTGAGGATTTTTGAATCTATGTTCATCAGAGACGTTAACCTCTTCTGTAGTGCCTTTAGCTTTTTGTTAGTGTCTTTATCTGGTTTTGGTATCAGGATAATGCTGGCTTCATAGAATGAGTTTTGCAGCTTTCAATCCTCTTTTTGGTAATAGCTTGAGAGGGACTGGTATTAATTCTTAATTAAATATTTGGGAGAATTCACCTATGAAGCTATCTCATCCTGGACTTGTGTTTGTTGGAAGTTTTTAAACTAGTGGTTCAATTTCATTGCTAGAGATCAATCTGTTCGGATTTTTTGTTTCTTCCTGATTCATTCTTACAAGATGGTACTTTTCCAGGAATTTATCCATTTCTTCTTGGTTGTCAAATTTGTTGGCTTGTAATTGTTCTAGAATGTTTTAAAATCCTTTTTATTTCATTGATGTCATTCGTAATTTCTCTTGTTTCATTTCTAATTTTTTTATTTTGCCTGTTCTTTCAAAGAACCAGCTCTTAGCTTCATTGATCTTTTGTTTTGTTTGTCTCTATCTCATTTATTTCCATTCTGATCTTTATTTTTGCTTCCTTCTACTAGCTTTGCACCCTCCAGTGCTTCTATCCCCACAGAAATTCTACCAGATTTCTGTCCTCTGACACATACTCTAAAATTAGTCAATCTGTCTTCTCATACGACCCAGGTACTTTTTAAGCAGCTTCTTCTGCTCTGGGACTTGGGTCAGGTGAATTTGTCTGTGAACTCTTGAAGAACAGTCTCAGTTTCCCACTGTACTCCAGCTCTTCCAGATATAAGTTGTGCTGGTTTTCAAACCAGATGTTACAGCAGCTCATCTTCCTCGTGCAAGTGTCCAGGCTGGGGAGCTGGATGCGACCTCTGCAGTTACGATGTTCCTTCTGCTTTTGGGTTCACTGCACTGGAGGTGTGGGGTCTGAAGTGTGGGTGTGGGGTCTATCCATGTGTCTTGATGTAGCCTTTTCTTTATATCCGTAGTAGCAGAAAATCTGTTCTGCTTCAGTTTGTTCTCAGAGACTATTCTAGTTGTAGTTCGGGGGCATCCACGGGAGGAGGTGAGCTCAGCATCTTCTTATTCTGCCATCTTTATCTCAAACATATTGACTTTGCATTCGAATCTTTCCATGGCATATTTTTTTTCTGTTGACTCTTTTATTTCAAATTTTATATTTTCAAATTTCAACAGTTCTAATTTGTTTTCTTTTTTTTGATTGATTTATTTTTTTAATTAATTTTTTTTTTAAATTTTAAAATCTTTAATTCTTACATGCGTTCCCAAACATGAACCCCCCTCCCACCTCCCTCCCCATAACATCTCTGTGGGTCATCCCCATGCACCAGCCCCAAGCATGCTGTATCCTGCGTCAGACATAGACTGGCGATTCAATTCTTACATGATAGTATACATGTTAGAATGCCATTCTCCCAAATCATCCCACCCTCTCCCTCTCCCTCTGAGTCCAAAAGTCCGTTATACACATCTGTGTCTTTTTTCCTGTCTTGCATACAGGGTCGTCATTGCCATCTTTCTAAATTCCATATATATGTGTTAGTATACTGTATTGGTGTTTTTCTTTCTGGCTTACTTCTCTTTGTTAAAAATATGGCATCCTGTTCTTTTGCTGTGGAGGAATATTTTTTCTTACTTCTAAGGATACCAGTTACATACAATCAATGTTTTCTTCTCCCTTCACTCTTGATTTCCTCTGAGGTTCTTTTGTTAGTTGATTTGGTGTTGTTTTTTCTTGGATTTCCCTGGGCTCAGACAGTAAAGTGTCTGTCTACAATGCCAGAGACCTGGGTTTGATCCCTGGGTCAGGAAGATTACCTGGAGAAGGAAACGGCAACCCACTCCAGTACTCTTGCCTAGAAAATCCCATGAACGGAGGAGCTTGGTGCCGGCTACTGTCCACGGGGTCCCAAAGAGTTGGGTATGACTGAGCGACTTCATTTCACTTCACTTCTTTTCTTTTTGAAGTCTTACTTCCAGGGTTTTATTTTTTTGTCTGTTTATACTTGAGAATATTGCATGCATGCATGCTAAGTCACTTCAGTAATGTCCAACCCTTTGTGATCCTATGGACCATAGCACCGTCAGGCTCCTTTGTCCACAGGATTCTCTAGGCAAGAATACTGGAGTGGGTTGCCATTTCCTAATCCAGGGGATCTTCTCAACCAAGGGATCAAACCCACGGCTCTTATGCCTCTTGCATTGGCAGATGGGTTCTTTACTGCTAGCACTACCTGAAGCAAATTGGTTGTTTTTTTTTTCAGGGAGAGGCTGCTGCTGCTAAGTCGCTTCAGTCATGTCCGACTCTGTGCGACCCCATAGACAGCAGCCACCAGGCTCCTCTGTCCCTGGGATTCTCCAAGCAAGAACACTGGAGTGGGTTGCCATTTCCTTCTCCAATGCATGAAAGTGAAAAGTGAAAGGGAAGTTGCTCAGTCGTGTCTGACTCTTAGCAACCCCATGGACCGCAGCCTACCAGGCTCCTCCATCCATGGGATTTTCCAGGCAAGAGTACTGGAGTGGGGTGTCATTGCCTTCTCTGCAGGGAGAGGCAGTGCTTATAAAATATGATGCAGGAAAATCCATATGCAAGTGTAGTTTCTAAGTGTCAATATCACTTAGTATCTGTAAATACTGAATGTCAGTATTTAGAGCTCTTTTCTTTGAATGTATTCTGTTTCCCCAGATAGGAACTCTCCAGTTTCCTGCTTGGGTGGGTGGTGCTGGGAGGGGTGTCTCCCTGAGTTGCCAGTGTTCTTAGAGGCCAGAGAGATGAGGGCACCTAGACCTCACTCTTCTTTATGTGGACTTTCATTCACGCCCCTGTTTTCTGATGTGTGCCTTTCCCTACCACCTGCTTTGATCCTGGAGCAGGGCTGTCTCCAGATTTTTTTTATTTGTGAAATAAGCCTCTAGTTTCCTGCCAAGGTAGGAGAAGGAACTTGAGAATTTAACCACTTTCTTAACAGACTTTAAATGAATCCTGTCTTCAGCTTGGGTCCTTTGGCCCCTTGTTTTAGTGCCTTTGATTTCTGAGTCTTTCCAGGGACCTGAGGGCTGACCTGGCTGGCTTCTTATTTCCCTTCTGCAGGCCCTTGCTGTTCCACTTTATCAGCTCTGATCATTTCATTTGATACTTTTTCACCTGCAAATATTGGCTGACATCTCTTTTTCACCGTGGATCCTTTCCCCTCTTTCCTTTTGGAGATCACATTACACACATTTTAAGCAGGATATTAGGAAGGAGCCAAGATAAACACATGTACTCAATCTACCACATTTAACCATCTTAAGGAGTGCTAATAGAAAGAAAAAGTCAAAGTAGCTCAATCACTCTTTGTGACCCCATGGGCATAGTCCATGGAATTCTTCAGGACAGAATACTGGAGTGGGTAGCCATTCCCTTCTCCAGGAGATCTTCCCAACACAGGGGCTGAACTCAGGTCTCCCTCAGTCCTCTCTCTCTTCTCCCAGAGTCTTTACCAGCTGAGGCACTTGAGAGCTTATAGAGTACACTTTAATTTTCCTTGCTGTCTTTGCTACGTGGAAGGATATAAATTGCAGTGTGTGAGACAGTCTTTGGAGAAATTGTGTAAGCTCATTTGTACCTGTACTAAGTGTTCCTTGACCACTATTGTTAAAAAAAAATTGTATTTGTCTTTTGTAAGTATTGCTTTCATTAATTAAATCAACATTATTGTGCATATTCTATGTGCTTGATGCTAGGTATAAGGAATGAGCCAGATAACATCCTGCTCTCTTGAAGTTTTCTGTTTTCTTCTTTGGGCTTTCACATATTATGGTACCAAATCAGGTCCAGATGCTCACTGCTCAATAATCAGTACTCGAAAATGTTGGTAGAAAGGAGTTTCTTTTAATCAGAATGCCAGCAACCTAGGGAGATGGTGTACTCAAGAGTCCCCCCACACCATCTCCGAAGACTGTGCTCAGCCATAAAAAATTTTAAAGGGAAAAAGGGAAGTAATCTCAGTTAATCATGGAGACAGGTGGTCAGAGTCCTCACCATCCCCCATGGTGTGCAGCCTTGTCGACTTCTTGTGATTTTTCTTTAGGTGCTCTCTTGGTGACATTGTTTGTGAGATGGGAAGCTAGGGAAGAGATCTGGTCATCTGCTAATTACTTAATCTTCATTTCTATTTCTTTGATCTATGGGAAAGAGCTGATAGATTAGGCAAGATATTTTGTGATTAAAAGATTTGAAAGTTGTGCTGAGGCTGGAAATGAGTAGCGCATCAGGGTGCCTCGTCTAAAATTAGCAACAAGATAAGAGACCTCCTGTAGAGAGCTCTTTACTGCCAAATGCTGCTTACAATTTTTGTCAGTATTCTTGCCTGTTTCTTGTAACTTGTCCCTTCTAATGTGTTGTGAACTTGGCAAATAGGGCAATCAAATAGTAGGCTAATATATGAAGGAAGAATAAATTGATTCTGAGCATGGCCTACAAGGTTCTGGAAGGTATACAAAATGTAAACTTTGTAACATCAACTTATGGGAGCTTTCTTTTCTGTTCTTTTCCATTCTTCCCTTCCTTCTTCCTTTCCTCCTTTCTCCCTACTTTGGATTCATCCTTATATTTTTAATGGTTAAAATAGGCAAAAAAGGGACATCTGGGTATAAATATTGTTTAGGATCAAAGCATTTTTACAACTGGAAGATACCTTTGAAGGCACACCATAAAATCTTTTTCATTTCATAGTTACAGTAGTTCATGCCTGGGGAGGTAAAAAGAATTGCTCAAGGTCACACAGTTAGTGATTGCCTGAAGCCAAGGCTGAAACCAGAGCCCTGTGGACTGTGCCAAGAAACGTTCAGATTTATAATATTAAGAAGAGCTCGTGGAAAATTAGCTGCCAGTTCAGGTAATGGGAAATGACACCAGAGATGAGGCACCCTCTTCTGAAGGAAGTGGATCTCATTAGAATATGGGCATCTTCAGCCTGAGTCAATCCAAGGCTGGAGCAGGAAAAGCTATAATATCTGTACCCCTCTTATGTGTAATGTAATTACATTTTCACTTCAGCTTAACCGGAGAAAGAGCCTGAATTTACACTGCACACAATTTTTACATGTTTTCTGCTGATCACGGCTTAACAAGGTATTTCACAGGAGACGTTTGTTAGCTTTAATAGCCCTTAAATTACTTATGGCAATTACCTGCATCACTTTCAACTCCATGGAGGTTATTAAAATACTCTCATGGCAACTGTAAAGAAATATGAAAATAGGTAAAGATGAAATTATGCCCTTTCCCTGAAGACATTTGCTTGGAATGTATTTGCATTGCTTTTATACAGGGGGATGCATTTAGTTGAAGATAAATATTCTAACCACTGAGCTTTAATCAACCTAAAAGCAAGCATATGTCTCTTGAAAAACTTTTTTTCTCGTCCTTTCAGGTTTACTCCAGTGCTACCCTCTCATGGTAACTGGAAAATATTTTGGTTGAGATTTAATGAGCATTTGCTGAACCTCTAACATATGTCAGGCAATGTCATAATGCTATTTTATTTGAATTCAAAGAACTCCTGAGAGTTATGTGATATATCTATCTCAGAGATAAGGAAACTCAGATTCATAGAAGCAAAGGAAAATTCACAAAATCACATAGCCAGTAAGTATAACAGATGGGATTAAAATCCACTCTTAATTCCTGCAAGAACTCTACTGTATCACAAATGTTGTTGATCAGTCACTGTGTTGTGTCCGACGCTTTGTGACACCATGGACTATAGCTCGTTAGGCTCTTCTACCCAAGGGATTTCCCAGGCAAGAATACTGGAGTGGGTTGCCATTTCCTTCTCCAGGAGATGTTCCTGACCCAGAGACTGAACCCATGTTCAATCCTCCTGCACTGGCAGGTAGGTTCTTTACCACTGAGCCACCAAGGGAAGCCCTTAGATCAGTTTTATGGAGGTATAATTTACATATAACAAAACATACCCATTTCAAGTTTACATATCACAACCACCACCTATTAAGTAGATACCTTTACCTATAAGCAGAATGCTTATTCTTTTTTAAATTTGTTTTTTTATCTTATTTTTGACTGTACTGGTTCTTAGTTGCTATGTGTGGGTTTTCTCTAGTGTGGTGAGCGGGGGCTACTTTCTAGCTGTGGTGTGCGGGCTTCTCATTGTGGTGGTTTCTCTTGTTGCAAAGCCCAGGCTCTAGGGTGTGTGGGCTCAGTAGTTGTGGCAGGATTCAGTAGTTGTGGCACACAGATTTAGTTGCCCTTCCTGCATGTGAAATCCTCCCACACTGGGGATTAAACCCACGTCCCTTGCATTGGCAGGTGGATTCTTAACCACTGGACCAGCAGGGATATTCAGCAGAGCTGCTTTTGTGGGGTTGTTTGCAGGATCCGGGGGAGGTTTTATTGGCCTTATCCAATCCCTGAAATTTCTTGTGTTCTTATAGGCTAAAGTGCTTGCTGGGATTCTTTTATGGAAATCAAAATTCAAACCTGGGTAAAGTCTCTAACCCTTAATCCCTGGCTACTCGAGGTGTGGTCCATGGGCTAGCAGCATTAGTATCCCCTGGAACACATCAGCAAAGAAGAATCTCAGGCTCCATCCCAGACTTACTGAGTCAGAACCCATATTTTATAACAAGATCCTTGGCCGATGTATATGCACTGCTCTAAAAAAAGATTTTGAGAAGCACTGCTCTAATATGAGGGAGTTTGCCAAGAGACTTGAAGAAGGCAATGGCAACCCACTCCAGTGCTCTTGCCTGGAAAATCCCATGGACGGAGGAGCCTTGTAGGCTGCAGTCCATGGGGTCACTAAGAGTCAGACACAACTGAGCGACTTCACTTTCACTTTTCACTTTCATGCATTGGAGAAAGAAATGGCAACCCACTCCAGTATTCTTGCCTGGAGAATTCCAGGGATGGGGGAGCCTGGTGGGCTGCCATCTATGGGGTTGCACAGAGTCGGACATGACTGAAGCTACTTAGCAGCAGCAGCAGCAGCAGCAGCAGCAGCAACCAAAAGACTTCTTTACTGTTTGAAAGTGAAAAAGAGTGTTAATCACTCAGTCGTGTCTGACGCCTTGAGACCCCTTGGACTGTAGCCCTCCAGGCTCCTCTGTCCATGGGATTTCCCAGTAACAATACTGGAGTGGGTTGCTATTTACTTCTCTAGGGGATCTACCTGACACAGGGATTGAGCCTGGGTCTCCTGCACTGCAGGCAGATTCTTTACTATCTGAGCCATCAGGGTAAGTATTGATCATTTGGAGAAGTGGGTAAGAGGAAGAGAATGAAGAAAATGGACTTAGCAGAGAGGTAGGGAATCTTCCTGCATAGGAGGACTTTGCACATGGATCCCATCTCCACTTCCATCTTGTCTAGGACTTACTTCAGATAACTAACACAGGAGGGAAATAGTGCATTTGTACACTAGGATTATTATTATTATTTTTTCAATGCCAATGTGACTTTTAGAAAGTCACATTGATTTAGAAATGGTCCACAGCATTTTCATGTGAAATGGATGGGTGTGTTTATTCTCTCTGCAGTAAAGAAAACCTTCACAAATCATGCCTTCATCACTTTAATTTTTCATCCTTTTCTTTCTGAGTTCCCATCTCTATCTTTGAGATATTTCTGAGCATCATCATCCAAGAATCTCATAGTAACTTTTAACTCAAAGTAGCTAACTCCAAACACATCCCCTTTTCCTTCCCTTCTTCAGCAGAGCTGTTTTTACCATGGTCAATGGTGACAGTGATTTGTTAATCCGATCAATCATCCACAAGGAGTTGCTATACAGCTGCTATGAGTCAGTCACTGTTAATGGTCCTGTTTTTAAGATCCAGCATGCTAAGAGGGCAGATGAATGTGTCAGCACAGAATTAGACTGCAGTGTGTGAGCTGTTATATTAGGCTGTGCTGTCAGTTCAGCATTCATCAGCCGCAGGTGGCTACTGAGCACTTGAAGTGTGGCCAGTCTGGATTGATTTGTGTCCTAAGAGTAGAAGATACTCTGTGTTGCACAATGAAAAAATAGAATGAAAATATCTCACTAATATTTTAAAAATGGTGATTCCATGTTGAATTGATACTATTCCCTGGTGGCTAAGATGGTAAAGAATCCACCTGCAATGCTGGAGACCTGGGTTCAATCCCTGGGTTGGGAAGATCCCCTGGAGAAGGGAATGGCTACCCACTCCAGTATTCTTGCCTGGAGAATTCCATGGACAGAGGAGCCTGGTGGGCTATAGTCAGTCCATGGGGTCACAAACAGTCAGACACAACTGAGTGACTTTCCCTAGATACATATATTTAGATATATAGGCAAAAGATGTGGCTCAGCTGGTAAAGAACCTGCCTGCTAACACAGGAGATGCAAGAGATATGGGTTTGATCCCTGGGTCAGGAGCAATCCACTGGAGAAGGAAATGACAACCCACTCCAGTATTCTTGCCTGGAAAATCCCATGGACAGAGGAGCCTGCTGGGCTACAATTCAAGGGGTCCTAAAAAGTTGGACACGACTGAGTTTGGGTGTGCCTGAGTGCCCGCAAACACACACACACACACACACACACACACACACACACACACACATGTTTAGTTGCTAAGTCGTGTCTGACTCTTTGTGACACCATGGACTGTAGCCTGCCAGACTCCTCTGTCCATGGAATTTCCCAGGCAAGAATACTGGAGTGGGTTGCCATTTCCTTCTCCAAGCCTATAGCACCAGGTATTCCCCGGTAGTCTCCCATCCAAGTATTAATCAGGCCCGACCCTTCTTAGCTTATGAGATCAGATGCTATCTGGCATGTTCAGGGTGGTATGGCCATAGTTACATATATACATCGGGTTGAAGAAAATGTACTATTAAAATTAGGTTCACTTGATTCCTTTTAGTTTTCTTTTCTAATGCAGTGATTAAAAATGTAAAATTACACGTGTGTCTAGTATTTCTGTTGGGCAGTGCTCCATTCCAGGTTCTGAGTTTAGGGGAACTATAGAGTAAGGGTTCAGGAAAGTTCAGGGAAGGGCTGTAGGCATTTTCCAGGTAAAGAGGAGAAAAGGCTGTGGTGTTAGTGACTTAGGAAAACAGGCAAATTGAAATTAAAGGAAATTAACAGAACCACTGTTTTTCAGTTACCAGCAGTCATATCACAGCAGAAGGCAGGAAGCTTCGTGATATGACCAGTCAGAGGACAAGAGTTATCTCCTCCTATAGTTGTGTGTTATATTATGGAGCTCTGGGTCCTGCTCACATGGCTGTTTTACCACAGGGCTTCCTTACTTTCCTAGTCACCCTTACTTTCCTAGTCTTTCTTGTAATAGAGCCCTTGCTTCTACTTGCAGGCTGCAGTGTGAGACAGTGAAATAAAATTCATTTCCAGCTCCAGATGAAGAGCTAAGGATAGTCCAAAATTTGTATGTGGTGTTCTGTTGTCTCTGCTAAACAGTGAACTAAAATAAATTATAATCAAAGGGACACAGGCCAAAGTTGCTGTTTCCTGAGACTTTGGGGAGGGAGTGAAAGAAGCTGGGATTTCTGTCCATCTTTTTTTCCTCTTAGATAGAAGCTGGTCCTTGAGATCCCAGGTTTATGGTGTGGGTGAGAGTTTTGAGGTATGGAGCATTTATATTCCCTGGAGAAGGAAATGGCAACCCACTCCAGTATTCTTGCCTGGGTAGTTTCGTACATTTAAATTACCTGGAACACTTCTTTTCCAAATCCTAGCAATGAAGACTGCGGGATCCCAGATGGGAAGGAAGCCAGTCTCTCAGTGAAGCAGTGGCTGCCCTGTCTGTTGCCTGTGGGTCTATCGCCTGTTTTGGGAAACATAGTGTTCAGAAGGGAGGTCCTAGAACTACAAAAGATGAAAGGATAAGCCAGGAGTTAGACATTTAGGTAACATTCCAATAGAGTACTCTGGATTTATCTTTCAGCTTTGGAGAGAGAACCTTTAGGTAAGAAGGATTCCCAGGTGGCGCAGTGGTAAAGACTCACCCGCTGGCCAATGCAAGAGATGAAGGAGATGCAGGTTTGATCCCTAAGTTGGGAATATTCCCTGGAGGAGGAAATGGCAACCCACTCCAGTATACTTGCCTGGGAAATCCCTTAGAAAGAGGAGCCTGGTGGGCTATGGTCCATGGAGTCACAAAGAGTCACTACTGAGCATGCACGCATAGCTGCACAGTGTTTCAGTTCAGTTCAGTTCAGTTGCGCAGTCGTGTCCGACTCTTTGCGACCCCGTGAATCGCAGCACTCCAGGCCTCCCTGTCCATCACCAACTCCCGGAGTTCACTCAGACTCACGTCCATCGAGTCAGTGATGCCATCCAACCATCTCATCCTCTGTTTTCCCCTTCTCCTCCTGCCGCCAATCCCTCCCAGCATCAGAGTCTTTTCCAATGAGTCAACTCTTCGCATGAGGTGGCCAAAGTACTGGAGTTTCAGCTTCAGCATCATTCCCTCCAAAGAAATCCCAGGGCTGATTTCCTTCAGAATGGACTGGTTGGATCTCCTTGCAGTCCAAGGGACTCTGAAGAGTCTTCTCCAACACCACAGTTCAAAAGCATCAATTCTTCGGCACTCAGCCTTCTTCACAGTCCAACTCTCACATCCATTCATGACCACTGGAAAAACCATAGCCTTGCCTAGACGGACCTTAGTCGGCAAAGTAATGTCTCTGCTTTTGAATATGCTATCTAGGTTGGTCATAACTTTTCTTCCAAGGAGTAAGCGTCTTTTAATTTCATGGCTGCAGTCACCATCTGCAGTAATTTTGGAGCCCCCAAAAATAAAGTCTGCCACTGTTTCCACTGTTTTCCCATCTATTTCCCATGAAGTGATGGGACCGGATTTAGGTGATAATAAGTTGAAATTTTACCTGAAGACTCAGTGTTGTCTCTGGACAGATGTGAAGTTTATTCAGTAAACATCTCTCAAATTATTTCTCTATGCCAGGCATGGAGGCATACAGGAAAGGAAGGAAAACACTCTAACCTTGTGAGATGGATATTTTTGTCCATGTTTTATGAACGAGAAGCCTGAAGTTCAATGCCTGGCTCCAGATGGCCTGAAACCCAGGTCACTAACCAGGGGTTCATGGTTTTATCTTCTCCAAGGCCATGGAGCCTCTCTGACCTTCTCTGCTTGTTCTCTCCATTTCCACTCTGTTGAGGCCACAAAGTAAGTATACCCCAGGTCAAAAAGGACAGGGATCCAGGGAAGCAACTAAGACAGACTCTAAGCTCCCTTTCCTCACAGTATGTGTTTTGAGGGGTGAGGGATGGGGGTCAAATTTTGGATAGCGGGCTTAGTCAAACCTGCCAAGTGTCCCCCTCACTCAGGACTCAGCTGCTTTTTCAAGTGAAGCGAGTAGAGACAGTTGACAACAGAATTCTCACACTTTTCTTCTTTCTTCTGTGACTTGATATCTCTGAGACTTTTATAAATATATTTAGGATACAAAGTAAGCTTTCCTCTGATTTATCATCTCACACCCCATTATCTCTACCCCCAGGCCAAACAGAGCCCCTGGAAATCACACAGTTCTGCTGAGCTCTGGCTTCCAGGTGTCTGCATCCAAGCCTGAGAACTCAGATTTGAATGTTCAGGAACCAAACTGACAAAGTATCAGACATATAAGTGGAATAAGTTTATCCCTTTTGGGCTGATAAATATTTATCAGGTATGTAAGATATTTTTGTTGAAACCAATCTGGTAAGCCTCTCTCTCCTCTCTATTCCTTCAGACAAGCCAGGATTTAATGTCTGTCTAAAGACCTGTACTGGACCAAACGCCTGTTGTTGAAGCCACTGCCTCTCCTGTTTTGTTCTAGAAGCCTGGGATGATTGAGGTAAGACTCCTGTGGCTTGTCAAAGGAAGGATTCAATCAGACACTGCATCAGAGAGAAGCAGCAGCTGAGCTGAACTGGAGAAATCTTTCAGCCTTTTGCTTGACAGATGTGGAAACTGATGCCACGAGAGGGGACCTGGCAGGGGGCCGTCCATGGGGTAATGAGGCCAGGCTGGGAACTAGGATCCTGGACGGCTTGTCCAGTTCTCTCTCAGGGAAGAGAAACAAGGGGCTGCCTTCCAAGAGGTGACGTCATGTAGGAAGCAAAAAACATGAAAATTCCATGGTTCCTTTCACCAGAGAGACCTCAGTGCTTTCTCAGAGCTGGGATACTGAGATGTTTAGAAGCGCCCACACAGCTCTGGGTGTTGACTTAGTATTCAGCTCATGCTCCACTGTGGACAGGTTTTGTTACCTCTGAGGAGGCTCTGCATTTCTCTGTACCTCCCTCTCCTTGTCAGTGGAGGAGGGCCTGTTGGACTTGCTGGATTAATCAGGGAAGGTGTGGAGAGATGTCAAGACACCCTCCGGAGAATCCAGATCAATACCATTCATGAAAACAAAGCAGGCTTTGAAGCCCTGAGTTCACAAAAGAAAGTTTCTTTGCTTCCAAGACAAATTAGAACAATACAAAGATGGTTAAAACTAGTTCAGGAGGTTTTTCTTTTTTTCCCTCAGAAAGTTTTGGCATTGAGGAGTGATTTTCCTATATTGCATCTGGGCATGTTTGTATCTGTATAAGGAGGGAAAAATGTGAAGTCAATGAGTGTGCTTTCTGTTGGTTAACTGTTAATCTACAAACTTCCTCTCACCCTCTGCCCTGACACCCAGGACTCATGCTTCTGACTGCTAACTGCTGCCAAAATGAGCGCACTCTTCTTGACCATGGGCTCTTATTCTGGAACTTTCCTCCTTTCACCCAAAATTATATGTGCCATCCACCTATCTTCACCCCTACTCCTTTGAAGCCTTGGTCACAAGGCTGGGAAGGGTGGTGCGGTGGGTAAAGAACCTGCTTGCCAGTACAGGAGATGTGGCTTCAATCTCTGGGTCAGGAAGATCAGCTGGAGGACGAAATGGCAACCCACTCCAGTACTCTTGCCTGGAGAATCCCATGGACAGAGAAGCTCGGTGTCCATGGCGTGGGGGTTGCAAGAGTTGGACATGACTTAGTGACTAAACCAACCACCACCACCAAGTCTTAAAGAAACCCATCAAGCTTTCGACTAGTGGCAGCCACTGGAGAAGAATCAATGCTTTGCCTTTTATTCCTTTCAGGGCCTGCATGAGAGCTGGACCCAACTGTCTAGGGAGCAGATGCTGAGTGGGACCTGTCAATTGCCCAGAATTGGTACCTAGAGGCCCAAAAAATGAGAATGAAGGGGGTACCAAATAACCCACATTCTGAAGAGAGAAACCCAAAGTGTACCCCACTCCTAGCCTTGCCTTCCTGAGAGGTGGCAGCTGTCTGGGTGACATTCTTCACTCCCCACTCAGTGGGAAGTTTATTGATCTGGGAGGAGAGAACATAAGGAGGGAGAGCTATCAGTGTTGGGAGCCTCAGGGCATGAGGGCCCTTCGGAGAGGTGCTTCCTTGCCCTCCCTGTTGGGGAAAGGAGACAGTGAATCTCTCCTCTCTCCAGTGGAGGTGAAGTGGGGTGTTGAGTGAAGGCAAGTCTCCAAGTACCTCACCTGTGAAGATTTGGGGGGACCTGCAAGAAGAGACAGACAGCTTTTCATTTTCTGGAAGGATGCTCCTTACTGATCTGTCCTGGCCATGTTTTGGGGGGTTGAGCGTGGTTATGGAAACAGCCTGCATTCATGTTTCTCTTTGGGTAAAGATGTGTTTCCTGTGGGTAAAGGAAACTGAACAGAAGTAATCCACAAGACCCCAAGCCAAGGCTTCCAGAGATCCTGGCAGAAACTGTCCTTGGGTCCACTTCTGGTGTTGGTCCCTGGGACAGGGGGTGGAGGTAGATGGTTGGGAGCTGCTGGAGCCCACCCTCCTACAGGGCAGTATGCCCAGGGGGTCTTGAGAGCACTCTCCAAACAGCCCTGGTGGGTCCCTGAGGGAGAGCCAGCACTTGACTTCCTGCCAAGGGGTCAGTTTGTCCTTTCTAAGAAAGCTGCGAATGGAGAGAGGGCTCTGAGAATGGAAGCTGAGTAGAGGGACATAGCCCTCTGACCTTTACCTCCTCCCATGCCCTGCAGAGTGAGGGGGAAGGAGGCACCCCAAGCTAGGCCAGGTCTTCCTCTGTTTCCTCTGCTCCAGGAGTCAGGGGCCCCGAACTTAGTGAAAAGATGGGATAGGAGAATATGAGAAGAGTTTAAAACTGGCCCAGGTAAGTTATTATAACTAGAAGTGTCCTCAAAGTTATGAGTTATGTTCAAACTCTCATTAAGAGCTCTGCTTTCCAGCAGGGAAGGATAAAGTAGTTAAGAAATAAAGCAATTTGCATTTTCTCCCCCATTGAGAATTCAAAAAACTAAGATCATGGCATCTAGTTCCATCACTTCATGGCAAATAGATGAAGAAAAAGTGTGAACAGTGACAGATTTTATTTTCTTGGGCTCCAAAATCACTGCCATGATATTAAGACACTTGCTTTTTGTAAGGAAAGCTATGGCAAACCTAGGCAGTGTATTAGAAAGCAGAGACAGTACTTTGTCGATGAAGATCCATCTAGTCAAAGTTATGGTTTTTCTAGTAGTCGTGTGTGGATGTGAGAATTGGACCATGAAGAAAGCTGAGTGCTGAAGAAACTTTTCAACTGTGGTGTTGGAGAAGACTCTTGAGAGTCCCTTGGACTGCAAGGAGATCAAACCAGTCAATCCTAAATGAAATCAACCCTGAATATTCATTGAAAGGACTGATGCTGAATCTTAAACATTAGTGAAATTTGCTCAGTCACGTCCGACTCTTTGCGACCCTATGGACTATACAGACCATGGAGCTCTCCAGGCCAGAATACTGGGGTGGGTAGCCTTTCCCTTCTCCAGGGGATCTTCTCAACCCAGGGATTGAACCCAGGTCTCCCATATTGCAGGCAAATTCTTTACCAGCTGAGCCACAAGGGAAGCCAAAGAATACTGGAGTGGGTGGCCTATCCCTTCTCCAGCGGATCTTCCCAACCCAGGAATCGAACCGGGGTCTCCTACATTGCAGGTGGATTCTTTACCAACTGAGCTATCAGGGAAGCTAAAGCTCTAATACTCTGGTCACTTGATGCAAAGAGCTGACTCATTGGAAAAGACCCTGGTGCTGGGAAAGATTGAGGGCAGGAGGAGAAGGGGGTGGCAGGGGATAAGATGGTTGGATGGCATCACCGACTCAATGAATACAAATTTGAGCAAATTCCAGGAGATTGTGGAAGACATGGAAGCCTGGCATGCTGCATGGGGTGGCAAAGAGTTGGAGATGACTTAGTGACTGAATAACCACAATTCCTGTTGAGCTGTAACACCTTAGTGAACTGCTTGCAATGGGAATGAAAAACAAGATGGCAAGAGCGTCTCGGAGACTCATTTCGCTGCCAACATGCGTGTCCTGCGTCTTTTCCTACTTAAGCACTGGGCTTATCCCAGAAACTTAGCATGATGAGCAGTCCATCAGAAATGGGTTCCAGCATGGGACCTCCGGGGTCCCCATAATAACCTTGTTCCCGGTATGTCTTTGGCAGCAGCAAGAGGGATCTGAAGATATAAAGTCTGAGGTCCCAGGAATCCTCAGAAATGACCACAGGCGGAGGTATTGCTCTGAAGGCTGCTGGCCAGGACAGGTGTGAGGTCAGTGGAAGCCTCCAGATTCCTGCCTGGGGATCAGCAGTTGCCTGGTCCTGATCACCTGTGTTGTTTTAAAGTCTTCTGGAAGCATGGCCCTTTTGATTGATCTGGCTGAAAAGACTTCCTCAGGATCCTCCTAACCATCTGCAGCCTGAGTGGGCACCACCTCTGGCTCCTTTGCAAAGAAAAACCTCTGTTTTGGGATTGCAGCCCCAGGGACCTGCTGAACAGATCAACCTGCAAGTTGTTAGGTGAGTTCAGGGCACAAGGTGGCAGCAGAGGACTAGCTTGGTCAGAGGCATTTGCCAGCTGAGTTGGGAGGCATGGTGGGGGCAGGTGCTTTCCTCCACACCAGGTGGTTGGAAAGGAGGGGAGTGAGCCAGCATTTTAGAGGGTTGAGGGATCCGTACTAACAGATACAGAAAGATTCCAGGAGGCTAAGGTGAAACTTAAAATAATACAAAATCATGTATTGAGTATTTACTGTGAGCTGGGTAATCTGCTTAACAGCATAAACTATATGTTCCATTTCTTGGAATAACCTTATTATCCCTTTATGATGTATGAGGAAACAGAGGCTCAGATTAATTAAATTACTCACCCAGGCTCACATTGTTATAGGTGATGGAGCCAGGAATGAAAATCAGGTCTGTCTGTCTTTTAAGCCTGAGTTCTGAACCTGTGATCCACAGAGCAAGTGTCAGTGTAGACCTGTGGTTCTCAAAGAGTGGTCCTGGGACTCTGGTGTTGGGGTAACTTGATAGGAATGCAATACTCAGGCCCCACCCAAGGTCTACTGAATCAGAGACTCTGGGGTGGGAGCTGAGCAATCTGTGGTTTAAAAACCCTCGGAGGGAGTCTTTTTTCTTTTTTAACAAAAGAGAAACAAACAGAAATGTATTATCATGTATACTTCCCTGGTGGCTCAGTGGTAAAGAACCCACCTGCCAATGCAGGAGGTGTGAGTTCTATCCGTGGTCCAGGAAGATCCCAGAGAAGGAAATGGCAACCTACTCTAGTACTCTTGCTAGGGAAATTTCATGGACGGAAGAGTCTGGTGGGCTACAGTCCATGGGGTCACAAAAAGAGTCAAACACAACTTCACAACTAAACCCACACACACATATTTCATATACACTTTGATGCTGGCTCAAGTTTGGAAAGCAGTGTATAGACAAGGGCTTCTCGGGTGGTGCTAGTGGTGAAGAACACACCTGCCAGTACAGGAGACTATAAGACACAGTTTCAATCCCTGGGTTGGGAAGATCCCCTGGGGGAGGGCATGGCAACCCACTCCAGTATTCTTGCCTGGAGGATCCCATGGACAGAGGAGCCTGGCGGGCTACAGTCCACAGGGTTGAGAAGAGCTGGACATGACTGAAGCTACTTAGCATGCGTACACGTAAGGCATAGACAATGGTCCAGGCTGCTTAAAATCTGGGCAGCAACTTTGCCTCTGGACATCACCTCTCCCTGAGCAGTCACTGCTCTGACTGCAGCTGGAATAGTCAGTCCTGACTTTAGCTCAGCTGATCCCAAAGGGAAAGAAGTTTTTTAGGGTTTGCCCCAATTCTGCCCCTGACTTGCCAATATCTTTCTCTTTCCTTTAGGTGTGGGGGGAAAAGTCTTTATGGAGCTTGGGACTTTTTTCTTCATGAGCATGACAAGCAGGCTACCTCTGTCAAAGGCAGCTGGGTGAGACCAGACTAGAATTTAGAATCTCCTTATAAATAAAGCCTCAGCTTTAAGCATTAATGAAAGACTTGGGATCTTTATGGCGCCATTCATTTCTGATCTTGCCAATTCAGTAGTCAGAGAGCATCTTCCATCTTCACCCCTGCCACTAATTATGGAACTCTGCCCTGATGTGTAGGTAATTCAGGTTCTTAACAGAATCGTTATTCATCTAAAAATATTACATAATATGTAAGACTGGAGGAAAAGACTCCAAATTGTTCTTATTTGTATTTCTATCTAAACTTTTCTGGGTGATTTTAGCTTGTTTCTTGGTGCCTTTAATTTTTTTTTTTAACTTTGAAGTGTGTATAACTTTTTATTTAGTAGGAGAAGAAAATAATAAATGCTGTCTTATGAACAAGTCTTTTAATCTGGGAGATGAACCCAGTGGAATGAAAGTTCTGAGTCTGAAAATTTCTCATGGCATTGATTTGACTATGAAAGAAGTGTTTGAAGTTTGTATACAGTCATTTAAAGAAAAAAAAAATCCCATTAATTTTCACTTTATTCATTTAAAACTTGTGATCATATCCATAGAAGATAGGTATCCTTCTTGTTGAGGCTACAAAAGAATGTTAAAGAATGAGACAGTGTTTAGGAGAACAGATTATCTCCATGGAGCTTGAACTACCTTTACATTCTCATTTACATGCCAGCTGTTGATATGCTTATTATACATTTTTCTTATATATCCACTTGTTAGATGATAGGTGGTTGCCCTCTGCCTTATCTCTAGCCTTGAAATCAGATTGTGTGACGTATGAGTATACCAATTAAGCTCAAATTGTTTGTGAATGTTCATCCAGATAAAGATGCAGATCCTCTCTCCAGGCTGAATTCAAAACATCTGATAGATCGGATGTCGGTTCTTACAGGACTGAAGCAATGGGATGTATGGAAACGACCACCCCTCAGAATATGGGCTTCTGTTGTGTCCAACTTCCCTGTGCTTCCTTGTGTCCGACTCTTTGTGATCCTTTGAGCGGTAGTCCACCAGGCTCCGCTGTCCCTGGAATTTTCCAGGTAAGAATACCAGAGTGGGTTGCCATTTCCTACTCCAGGGGATCTCCCAGGGATTGAACCTGCCTCTCTTGCATCTCCTGCATTGGCAGGAGTATTCTTTACCACTGCGCCACTTGGGAAGCTTGTGGACATTTCAAAATTGTTTTAAAGGCCAAGCAGCTTTAGTGAAGTGTAGATAACTTAGATTCCTTGTTATCAAAGGACACTCCCTCTGATGTCCAGAAACCCAAGGCTTGTCCCTCCTCATAGGCAGGCTGGTTTCCAGACTCCATCAGTTCTTTGGTAAGCCTTTGAAGACAGAGGCCACACGTGCCAGCTGACCCACAGGAACTGAGCCTCTGAGCGCCTGTCCCAGTCCCCATCAAGAGGGAAAAAGGCTCCTCAGTGTTTAAGAGGACCGAGGAGGAACCCTGAGTCCTCTTCTAGAGGACTCCAGGTAGACAGGACCCAGGACTGAAAGATGTGCATGATTAAACACTATCTCCCTTGTATATTTGTCCATTTGTCTCCCCCATCAGAAAATATGAGCTCGGGAGTTGGTGAAGGACAGAGAAGTCTGGCGTGCTGCAGTCCATGGTGTCGCAAAGAGTTGGGCATGACTGAGCAAACGGACTGGACTGAGCTGATCAGAATATATGCTACCTGAAAGTCCCTGTGTCTCTCAACCTCATACTGGTATCCTCATCATCTGATTGTTGTTCAGACGCTAAGTCATGTCTGACTCTTTTCGACTCCACAGAGTGCAGCACACCAGACTTCCCTGTTCCCCACTATCTCCCAATGTTAGCGCAAACTCATGTCCGTTGAGTCAGTTATGCTATGTAACCATCTCATCCTCTGCCACCCTCTGCTCCTGCCCTCAATCAGGGAATTAGGGTCTTTTCCAATGAGTTGGCTCTTCCTATCTGGTGGCCAAAGTATTGGTGCTTCAACTTCAGCATCAGTCCTTCCAATGAATAGTCAGGTTGGTCTCCTTTAGGATTGACCGGTCCTCATCATCTAGAACATAGTAGATGTCCCATAAATATGCACCAAGTGAATATGTAAAGAAATGTCACCCCACTCCAGTACTCTTGCCTGGAAAATCCCATGGATGGAGGAGCCTGATAGTCTATAGTCCATGGGGTCGCTATGAGTTGGACACGACTGAGCGACTTGACTTTCACTTTTCACTTTCATGCATTGGAGAAGGAAATGGCAACCCGCTCCAGTGTTCTTGCCTGGAGAATCCCAGGGACGGGGGAGCCTGGTGGGCTGCCGTCTATGGGGTCACACAGAGTCAGATACGGCTGAAGTGACTTAGCAGCAGCAGCAGTATAAACTCTAGGTTTATGGCATTCATTGACACTTTTGCTAAGTTATGACATTGTTCTAATAATTCAAGCAATCCTTTCCTTTTCTACAATAGCCTATAAGAATGCCCATAACCAAAGTACCAGTAGGTAACATCCAAAATGATGCCGAGAGAAAGTTTTCTTGATGTAAAAACTCCATGGATGTTTTACATCTGAGAACCTTGAGAGAGTGGTTCAAATTTGTTTATTTTGTTAGCATCAGAGTTCTTTCTTTAGTGGGAACCTGAGGCATAGGCCCAAGATATGAATAAGATAAAAGTGGGGATGTTCAGGTTCAAGTGAGAGTCAAGGGGCCTGTTTAAAACTGGTCCCCTCCTTTCCTTCCTCTTGGGAACCCCAGAGCAGCTCCCTGTGACACCTAGGACACTGGTTCTTAAAATAATCTGGGCAGCTTACAAAACCCCAGACATAGACATCTAATCATACCGCAGAAACTGCCAATGCCTGGGTCAAGGGGTGAGTTGGACTCTGGTTCCCTTGGTTGTTTACCTCTCTCCTGTGAGCACACACAGGATTTGTTTGGTTTTGACTTTATTTCAGGAGTGTTGAAACTGTAGGACTTGGAGTCAGAAAGAGCAAGGTTTCAGTCTTAGCTCTACCACTTCCTAGCTCTGTACCTCTAGATGAATTGCTTTAGCCCTCTGTGGATAAAATCCATGAAAGGATAGAGTATCAGAGCAGGAATATCACCTACCTTATTTATCACTGTACCTGGTACTGTTACACAGTGGATAGTCAATAAACATTAGTTTAATTCAAGATATTTCTTTAATTATTCATTGCCACAAGGATGGACTGAGCTTTGGTTTTTAAGATCCCCAACATGTTTGGGAAGTAAGAGATCAGAAAATGTTAAGTGCTGTTACCCTCTGGCCCTCCCCTGCCTAAGATTCTTAAATGTGTAGAACCTAATTCCAATCTTATTGTGCCCATTCCCTTCAGCTTAGAGTTCATGGGCTCCCTGGACTCTTGACTTTGGGTGAAGGGGCAGAGCAAAGAAGGGGGAGGGCATGGAATCTGGGCATGCTGCTCCAAGACTAGTCACAAAGAGGGTAGAGCAGATACATAGAAGGGGCCTGGGAAACTCATCTCTGGACCACAGAAATGGGAGCTCATTCTTTCATTTGCTTCTTAAATTTTTTTTTTTTTTAATAATACCACCTCTCTGTAGCTTTGCCTGATTTCTCACTGGCAAGTGACTAATTCCCTCACTTGTGTTTCATGGCATTCTATGCATTTCTCTGCTGAAGTTCTTATCACATTACATTACCAATTCTCTTGTCTGTCACTTGAGCTTGTTGGGAGAAGTGATTCTGATTCACTCATCTTTATATTTTTAGTCCCTAACAGAGTCCCTACCACCTAGTTAGATGTTAAATTGATTTTTAAAGTTAAATCATTGAAAACAGTTTACAAGATCACTTACTGTAAGGTGGAGAACTCACAGATGATTTGAGTATATAAGACTTGATCACTTGTTTCCCTATTAGTTACTTTGTATGTGGCGTTAGTCTGTATATGTTGGGTTTGATTACAAGAGTAAAAAGCCTTTAGAAATGATCATTTATATAGTGAATGCAACAGCACTGCTTATAGTTTAAAATGAAATGAAAGGTATTGTCTACAGGGGTGGAGTAATGAAGTGTATATTTCTGGAGCACTTGTCAGTAATACCTCACCCATGATCCCTCAGCTGGTGAAGATCTGACCCATTCTGTGAAACTCCGCCCAGGTGTAGCACCTGGAACATGGGAGAGACTCAGTGGTAGAGACAGTGCAAGAGGTGGTGAATGACTGCATAAACTGGTGAGTGAAAGGAGAAAGCCAGGAAAGAATGAGGGAAAAATGGAGATAAGAGCAGAAAGACAGAAGGAAGGGAGGGTACAATTCAGACTCATGAGGAGGGTGGTTCTTACTGCTAGCTCTCATTGGAGGCTCTTCCAAGTACAATAAATGACTTAATCCACTGTAAATGGCTTTAAACCACTTTGTCTTTCAAGATTCTTAGGGCCAGAGAGTTTGCTTCTTAGCAAGCTAAGATTGAGAAACTGTAATTTGGAGTTTCTGCTCAGTGAGAGCAATATGATGCTTTTTAAAAAATGTCTCAATAGAGCTATGAAAATGTCAGCATAGTCACAAATGCCTCCTCCCATTCACTCACATGGGAGATACTATTTCTAAAGTCTGTATACTCTGTTTTCATTTTACCCTTTTGAGAAA
This sequence comes from Budorcas taxicolor, assembly GCF_023091745.1. Classification (NCBI taxonomy): domain Eukaryota; kingdom Metazoa; phylum Chordata; class Mammalia; order Artiodactyla; family Bovidae; genus Budorcas; species Budorcas taxicolor. Next base: position 110,027,949 of record NC_068920.1, read on the forward strand.
TTTCTTAGGGTAGACAGAACGGATATTGTTAACTTTGTAAACTAGTAAATAGAAGGGCATGAAAATCAAAATACTTATCACAAGATTCCATGGCTGTTAAATGGAGGTCGTTGGAAATAAAAAACCTCTAAAGTCATTTCTGGGACTCTGTGTTGAAGTTTAAAATTAGAGCAAGATTTATAAATCAATCATTGCTATTCTTTCATAGACTCCGTAACTGATAACAAGTTGGCCAGATACTCAAAGTCCTTGGTTCCATAATATCTACTTCAGAAACTGGCTCTGCCCTCACTTGTTCAGCAAGTTGACTACATTTGGAGAGTGTTGGAGTGAGGGAAATTGTCTACATCCTTGGAAGCAGCTTTAGCCAAGTGGGAAATAAACCACTTCTTCAGATAATGATTTGCAGAATCTTACCCTGTGCTCTGTGCTGTGCTTTGTCGCTGAGTCGTGTCCAACTCTTTGTGACTCCATAGACTGTAGCCTGCCAGGATTCTCTGTCCATGGGGATTCTCCAGGCAAGAATACTGGTGTGGGTTGCCATGTCCTCCTCCAGGGGCTCTTCCCAACCCAGGATCAAACCCAAGTCTCCCCCATTGCAGGCAGATTCTTTACTATCTGAACAACCAGGGAAGCTAGTGACTTTGCAAAGCATTATATTAGTGGTATTGCCTGAGAATTAATGGTGAATTAGAAGCTGATGACCTATGGTATTATTCAATCACCATGTCTGACCCTGCCCACATAACAACTCTTTATGACACCATGGACTGTAGCACACCAGGCTTCCCTGTCCTTCACTATCTCCCGGAGTTTACTCAAGCTCATATCCATTGAGTTGGTGATGCCATCCAACTATGTCATCCTGCCATCCCCTTCTCCTCCTGTCCTCAATCTTTCCCAGCATCAGAGCCTTTTCCAATGAGTCATCTCTTCGTATCAGGTGGCCAAAGTATTGAAGCTTCAACTTCAGCATCAGTCCTTCCAATAAGTAGTCAGGGTTGGTTTCCTTTAGGATTGACTGGTTTGGTCTCTTTTTTTTGTCCAAGGGGCTTTCAAGAGTCTTCTCTGACACCACAGTTCATTGTATATCCTTGGGCTATTAACTGCTATCTTCATTACTTTCATGGGAAGGTCTTGAGCTCTTGTCTTTCTGAATGCTATTAGGAAATTGTTTAAGAGAAATAAATGCTTTATTTTGCAGGGGGAGATCAGAGTAATTTCAAAAAAACTAGATATTGTGTACCAACCTCTTCCTGGAAGAGCTCCTGGGGTGTGAATGTGTGTGTACTTACAAGATCGTGTTCAAAGTTAGTCTCCAGTCCTTGGGAAACTTGGTGACAAAGAGATGACCTCTTCAAACTTTGTCAAAAGAAGTACTTACAAAGGAAAAATTGAGTTAGGTATTTCATTCTGTGTTTTGATGAAGAAAAATAAATCTGAACAAACTGATTGACTTCTGTGTTACATCAGGAAGGTGGTAGAGTTGAGACCACAGCATCTAGGTTGGACTGAATTAAAGTCCTGGTCACCTGAAGCTTTGTTGCTTATTCTCTTGCTCTGGACATCCTCTGTCCCAGCGAAGCAGGTGGGACTTCCAAGGCTCTTAGAATGACCCTATAATGGATATTGTTGATTTGGGGCTGCTGAGCTTTCATTCCCCCTTCTAAGAGCACCTTGGATTCCTTCTGGGGAATTACCCCTCTGTCTTGTGGAGCAAAAGTGGGGATACCAAGCCTCCCACCCCAGACCTCTCTGAGTAACCTGGGGATTCTCTTTTAAGCCCTGGCACGGTCAGGCAGTGGCATATAACATTAACTCAGTCAACTGGAATTTCTCTTCCAAAGGCTGGAAACTAACAAAATGGAAGGAATGGCTAGAATCCTTGTGTAGACAGGAGCCATGTGCAGTAGGTGTTATCTTCACACTTTCTGCAGCTGTCCCTTTTCTGGGGGTTACAAGCCTAGTTCTCTAGTCCCCTCAACCCTGTGAGATTCTCCAAATCCTTTTATAAATTCTCCTGCTTCTGTTGGTCAGAGTTGCATTCTGTCGTTTGTAATCACAATGCCTTAAAGGAAAAGTCCCCCTTCACTGGTCCCCTTGCCCTAGAAACCCTGCACATGTTTTCCAAGTTGCAAGTATGAGTATAACAAACCCAAATCTGAGTACCTGTAATGTTTCCCTGTAGCCTACAGAGAAAACTCAGGCTGTTTGTCATGGCAGAGAAGTCTCCTGCCTGCCTTACCAGTGCATGAATATGACCTCCTATTCAAGCATTTTCTCTCTTCCAAACCTTTACCCTCTTACCTAATTTACCTAGCAAGCCCCTTATTTGTCTGAACTTAAGGCGAGAGTCACCTCCTTTATGAACTCTTTCTTGGTCTTCTCTTTCCTAGAAGAATACAGCACAGAGGACTGACTACTTGTATGCAAATCTGCTTTGATCCACTTATTTGTATCCCTATGACCTGGTTGGTGTTGTTCAGTCATTAAGTTGTGTCTGACTATTTGCAACCCCAGGGACTACAGCATGCTAGGCTTCCCTGTCCTTCACTATCACCAGGAGTTTGCTCAAATTCATGTCCATTGAGCCAGTGATGCCATCCAACCATTTCATCCTCTGTTGCCCCCTTTTCCTCATCCCTCAATCTTTCCCAGCATCAGGATCTTTTCTGATGAGTCGGCTCTTTGCATCAGATGGCCATAGTATTGAACTTCAGCTTCAGCATCTGTCCTTCCAATGGATATTTGAAGTTGATTTCCTTTAGGATTGACTAGTTTGATATCCTTGCTGGATGTTATGTCATTTTCATCTTTGTACTCCTGGGACTTGGGCACAGAGTTAATTTTCATTTGCATTTGCAGAATGGATGGATGGATGACCAATCTCCTAATCTTTAAGACATGCTCACACACATGGGTCTGGCACCTGTTCTTTTAAATGCCTGGCATGGAGCTTTCACCTGCCTTATAATCAGGGAAATGATCCTGATAGTCAGTCCAAAGGGAGTGGAAGAACAGGTTTGTAAAGATGGCTACAGCTGTACCTTCCGTCCTGTGCGCATACACCTTTCCACTGGAACTATACTGCATTTCTCATCAAGAAGCGGGTTTAATTCTCCTCCCATTGAATCAGAACCTGTGATTTACTTTGACCAAGTGGATGTGTTTCAGCTGACATTGTGAGGCTTCTAAATCTAGGCCTCAAAGAACCTTATTGTTTCTGATTTTGCCCCTTTGGATTGCTTTTGCCAGACCACCATGGAAAGCAGCTCTTCTCTGCCTACTGGACTGTGAGAACCCACACCCTGCAGCCAACAGCCAACTCCAGTTGCTAGATGTGTGAACAAGGCCATCTTCTAGCCTCCTTTCCTGGTCCAGCTGCAGATGATTGCAGCCTTGAGAGTGACCTTAGGAGAGACCAGCAGAAGTGCTGCCCAGGTGACCTCAGCCCACATGGTTGACTCCCAGCTTTGTGAGTATATCCATGGTAGGTGCTTGAGCTGCTAAGGTGTCTAAGCTTTAGATGGTTTGTGATCCAGCAATCTAGAACTGATATAGAAATATTGGGAAAATTCTCAATTAACAAGGAACATGGGTACCTGTTCCTCTAATCACTTTCTATTCTTTAGTAATTATGACTCTTTGCCTCTGGGGTCCATTTATGGTGCTGGTGGTCACAGTTAATCCTAGACTCTTTCTTGCCTGCATTAGTCGACGCACACTGCCATAACAAAGTACCACAGACCAAGTGGCTTAAACAGCAGAATTTTATTTTCTCACACTTCTGGAGGTCTGAGGTCTAAGACCAAGGTGTCAGCAGGGTTGCTTTCTCCTGAGGCCTCTCTTTCTGTTGTAGATGGGCTACTTCTCCGTGTGTCATCACATGGTCCTTTCTCTGTGTATCTAAGTGTCCTGTTCTCTTCTTAAAAGGACACATTTCAGATTGGATCAGGTGCCACCCACCTGACCTCATTGTTGTTGTTCGGACTCCTTGTGACCCCATGCACTGCAGCACCCCAGGCTACCCTGTCTTTCACTATCTCCTGGACTTTGCTCAGATTCATCTCCATTGAGTCAGTGATGCTGTCTAACCATCTCATCCACTTCCCCTTTTGCTGTTATTTTACCTTAATTACCCCTTTCCAGACTCTGTCTTCAAATACGGTCATACTCTGAATTACTAAGTACTAAGAGTTAGAATTTCAACATATGAATTTTGTGAGGGGCTCAGTTCAGTTTATAACATGGCCCTAAAGCCTAAGCCATATCTTATTTTACTGTCCGCTTCTTGCTTTGTGGCAGCTGCAGAAGTGATTGTATCATGCTTGGATTGATCTGCCATTACGTGCTCAGACACCTTTCTTAGCAGTGCCCTTCCAGGTCTGTAAAACCTGTGAAACAATTCAGTGAGTATAGGCTCGTATGTTTTCTTCTCATCCAAGTACCATGTCTTTCCTGATTACCTTCTGGGGTTGCTCGAGTGTCTTCTGAAGGCATACTGCAAGAGGCCAGAAGGGGTGGTCTGAGGCAGAAGGCCATCAGAATCCGGTGCCCTCTCTGCTGAAGCTATGGTGTTCCTGCAGCAGGAAACAGCTTCTTGTATAAGGGGTACAGTGGGAATGTAAGTTTCGCCAAGCTCTCAAGAAGAAAAATAAACTCACATGGTTTGGAGAGAAGGGATTTGCTCAGTTTCTAAGAATTAGACCTGGTCTCTTAGCAACTAGCTCCCAAATGGAGATGGGAAAGCCAAGGACAGAAGTGGAGGCAGGATGGATGGTGCGGATGTGTGTCTGTGAATGTTTACCTTGACTAATCAATAGACTCAGCAAAGGAAGGATTTAGTTAGTAGAATTATCTAGATTTCTGAAGGGTCATCGGTTAATAATTATCAAATGTTGGCTACATGTGAAGCTCCATGTTAAGAGTTGTACAGAAAAATTTCAATCTTAACTCCTGCTACTTAGATAATTTCTGAAATGACTGAGTTGACTTTTCTGCTTAATTGAGTCTGAGTTAGATTGTAAGACTGAACCTGATGACTTGGCTTCTCTGACCTTGGGGCACTAATTTTTATTTCTAGGGATCAATGGCATGGGCTGGAGCTAGCCATGGAAAGACGGTTGGGCTGCATGTCAACAAATCCAATTCATTCTTTCAAGTGTTTATACGACAAACATTTGTTGAAGATTTTCTTATGTGTGCCAGACTTGTGCAATGTAGTCTGGGATCTGTCTACCCCAGAGCCAAGGCTACAGTGCCAGAGAATATTGAGCCTGGAGAGTTGTTTAAAGATACAACCTGGAATGTACTCATTGGAGTGAATTCTTAAAAATGGCAGCAAGTGTTTCAGTTACTTCCATTCTTTTAAAAGTGGAATTCAGTAGGGGAGGGATAAATTGGGAGATTGGGATTAACATATATACTATATTTATACTACTATAAATAAAATAACCAGTGAGGACCTACTATATAACACTGGGAATTGTATTTGATATTTTGTACTAACCTATAAAGGGGGAGAACCTGAAAAAGAACATATATGTATATATGTACGTATGTATAATATATGGCTGAATCACTTTGCTATACACTTGAAACTAGCACAATATTGTAAATAAACTATACTTCAATTAAAAAAAAGAAAAAAGTGGAGTTCAGCAGAAATATTCTCATTAGTTAATACCAGTTAGATTATGTGAAATGTTATTAAGTGCACATCTTGATTGCTCACTTTTAATTGCACGTGACACACACACACACATATACACAAACACATAGACAATTGTATGACAACAAATGATCAAACATTTGTATTAATCAAGTCACTGCTGTTATACTTATGTCCTTGCTTACACATGTATGTGCACACAAACCCGTTTGAACTGACCTATATTCATCAGTATATCTGTGCAAAAAAAGGAATTTTGTAGGCTGCCAGTCCTAGGAGAGAGACTGCAGGGGCAACCACTAGCATGCAATTTGGAAAGGGAGACCTTAGATGCTAAATCCAGTCTGAGTTGTGTGATGAGCTCTCACATTTAGGTACTGACTTTGCTGGGAGACCAGCTTGTGCATTAAGTACAACCAAAAGCTGGCTCCAGGATAAGTGACCAGGGAGGCAGATGAGGTGACAGAATTAAGAAAAAAAGAGTAGAACATTCAATAATGCAAGATAGATTCTTCTGAATAATTCTGTCTGACACTGGCTCTGTGAGAGGCTATATGAAATAAAACCTTCTCACACTGATGCCAGAAAGACTTGTTCTGAATACTAGTTCTTCTAGCATGTCTGCACATCCCTTATCTTCTTTTCATACTTATTGGGAGGATTAAATGAATAGCATGTATAAAGCACTTAGAACTCTTTCAACAAATATTAGCTCTTCTCCTTTTCTGGCCTGAAGCCACTTTTGGTGTTTTAAAGGCGCCACCCAGGGATGGGAAAAAACACTGACAGGTCATGCAGAGTGAACTCCCCCCAAATTCAAATGTGCACTTCAGATTGATAAAAGTTGAGACATCTTTCTCTTTTCAGAGCTATTTTGCTTCACAGGGAGCATAAGAAATGTCTGGGGAGAACTGAATTCCACATCTCTCTGATCTTGAAATCTACAGAACTAGGCCGTCCTCTTGGTAGGAGGCTGAGACACCTGCAGATGGCAAGTGAAGCACATAAATATCGACACATGCAGGAAAATCATGCAGCGAGAAGAAGCTCTTCTGGCAGAAAATTTATCACAACAGTGTGAAACCTCACAAGGTCTTGTTTCTTAGCTGTTGCTGGGGAGTAGCCAGGACTGATCATGGGGTCTGAGTGAGCTGGAAGAGGAACTTTAAAAGCAGAACAAAGATATCACTGAGTCCTGTAAAGAGGGGGTCCCCAGTTCCTGAGTCACAGACTCGGTTCTGGTCCATGGCCTGTTAGGGACTGGGCCACATAGCAAGAGGTGAGTGGCGGGCCAGCAGGTGAGGCTTCATCTGTGTTTACAGCTGCTCCCCATCACTCACATTACTGCCTGAGCTCTACCTCCTGTCAGATTAGTGGTGGCATTAGGTTCTCATAGGAGCGTGAACCCTAAATGTAGTACACTTGAATCATCCTGAAACTATCCCTCCCCATCCCAATTCATGGAAAAATTATCTTCCACAAAACTGGTCCTGGTGCCAAAAAAGTTGGAAAGGGAAAGTGAAAGTCGCTCAGTCGTGTCCCACTCTTTGTGACCCCATGGACTATACAGCCCATGGAATATCCAGGCCAGAATACTGGAGTGGGTAGCCTTTCCCTTCTCCAGGGGATCTTCCCAATCCAGGGATTGACCCCAGGTTTCCTGCATTGCAGGTGGATTCTTTATCAGCTGAGCCACAAGGGAAGCCCCCAAAAAAGTTGGGGACCACTGCCATAAAGCATTGAGTATGTGCCAGGCCTTCCTCATTCTAACCTCTTTTACATTTATTAACTCATTTAAATCTCATAAAAACTTGATAAGGTGGCTACTATTGCAGCTGGCTTACCAGAGGCACAGAGAAGTTAAGCAGCTTCTCAGAGTCACACAGCTAGTGAGTAACTGAGCCAAACACAGACTCAAACACAGGCAGGCTGCCTCCCAGTCAGTGCTCAAACCATGATGCTATAGTAACTGGACAAAGAAGTCTGAGACATTTTCCAGTTGAATGCCTAAGGGATAAAAGACCTAAATATGAAAGGCAGAACTCCAAGTCTTTTCTCACTGAATATAGGACAATATTTTTATGCTCTTATAGTAGGGAGGGATTTCTTAAATAATACTCCAAAATCTCTCTCAAGGAAAGACTGATAAATTCAACTAATCAACTATTAAGACTAAGGACTTCTGTTCAACAAAACACATCAATAAGAAAGTGAAAAGCCCAGCTAGGGGGTGGGAAAGATTAAGAATGATCATTTACAAAAGATTAGTATCCAGAATACATAAATGATGACGAATCAATAAGAAAAGATAAACAATTCAAAAGAAAAATCAGCAAAGAATTTCCACCCACTTTTCATAAAAAGGAAATACAAATGGCCGATAAATATGTAAGAATGTGCTTAACTTCATTAGTCATCAAGGAAATGGAAAATAAAACCACCATGGAACAGCATTACAAACTCACCAGTACAGCTAAAATAAAACATTGCAATACCACATGTCGGTGAGATGTGGAGCAGAGGAAATTCTAATTCATGCTGGAGGGAACATAAAATGGTGTGAATGTCTTGGAAAACTACAGTTAAAGATCTTCTTACCTTATCACTCAGGGCAACCTGCTGGGGAGGTATACCCACAGAGATGTGTGCACAAGTGTACCGGGAAACATGTATGAACAATACACAATGTTTCTAACAGCTTAGTTCCTAAGTGACTCAAACTGGAAGCACCTAAGTGGTTATTAACAGACAAGTGGATAAATAAATTGTGCCACATGCGTACAATGGAATATTATCCAGCATTGAAAAGGAATGGATGAAAGCTACACACAATGACATGTATGAATATTACAATCATAATGATGATTGATGAATGGCATTGCTTCTGCCACTGTGAATACCACAAGCCCTGCCCCACTCCCTTGATGCTGAGGAGGGGCAGGAAGCAGCCTCCAATACTCTCCAACCAGAAAGTCTGCAACACTCGAGAATTTCTGGGATTGCTCACCCAAGTTCATGGATCTGTTCTGTTCTCTAAATTGTACCAACTGAAACCTGCTGGAGTGTTAATGATCCCTTTTTTCAGGGGATCTTCTGGATCTAGGGATAGAAACCAGGTCTCCTGCATTGAAGGCAGATTCTTTACTGTCTGAGCCACAAGGGAAGTCCAAAATGGTTTATGGAGGTGCCTTCAGAAAGTAGCATGAAAGTGAAAGTGTTATTTCCTCAGTTGTGTCTGACTCTTTGCCATCCTCTGGAACTGTAGCCCACCAGGCTCCTCTGTCCATAGAACTCTCTAGGCAAGAATACTGGAGTGTGTTGCCATTCCCTTCTCCAGGGAATCTTCCTGACTCAAGGATCAAACCCAGATCTCCAGCATTGTAGGCAGATTCTTTACCATCTGAGCTATCATATTTACATTTAAAAGGAGTCTTCTGGAGAAAATGCATGAAACAGAACAGTAGGCCACTTGGGGATGAACTTGAGAACTAGCTACCAATTCAAGCAGAAATAGCAGCTTTCTCATTTTGAGGCTGCATGATCTAAAACCTCTTCTGCATTCTGTTGCTAAATTGAGATAAGGTTCTAATAGATGCAATTTGCGACAATCCCTTTGGGCTTGGGATTCAGAAGAAACACACGTGGATGTGCCTGCCATGGCAGAGGGTGGCTGAAATTTTAGTGAAGTCAATGTTCTTGGAGCAAATTATTTCTGAACTGGTTCATTTTTCTTCTGGGGTTTCAGGGGCAGGCAGCAAGAATGGTGCTGTGGCTAAGGTTGCATTGAGATTACATCCCTTGGCATGTCCTGCATTTCCAGCATTATGAGAGGAGAGGTCCTGGGTGAGACACACTCAGGAGCTCAGAATTCTCCTGCTGCCTCTGATGCTCTGTTAACTTTGGGCTTTAATTTCTTCATATATATAATGAGAGATTTAAATAGTGACTATTAAGGTTGATCTGAGCTCTTTCCTCTCTACATATTTCAATGAACACTTTTCAAGCCAACAATGTGGATTTTACAACTTTCAATTCATTTGGCTGCTATTGATTTCTCTGCCAATGGATGGAATAGCCTGATCTTGGCTGAGATTTCTAGACCTATATCTGGATATACGTACCACACAGTTGCACTTCTTTCACGGGCTAGCAAGGTAATGCTCAAAATTCTTCAAGACAGGTTTCAACAGTATGTGAACCGAGAACTTCCAGATTACAAGCTGGATTTGGAAAAGGCAGAGGAACAAGAGATCAAATTGCCAACATCTGTTGGATCATAGAATAACCAAGAGAATTCCAGAAAAACATCTACTTCTGCTTCAGTGACTATGCTAAGGTCTTTGACTGTGTGGATCATAATAAACTGTGGAAAATTCTTAGAGAGATGGGCATACCAGACCACCTTACCTGCCTCTTGAGAAACTTGTACACAGGTCAAGAAGCAACAGTTAGAACTGGACATGAATACTGAACTGGTTCCAAACTGGGAATGGTGTAGGTCAAGGCTGTATATATTGTCATCCTGCGTATTTAACTTCTATGCAGAATACATCAGGTAAAATTCTAGGATGAATGAAGCACAGGCTGGAATCAAGATTGCTGGGAGAAATATCAATAACCTCAGATATGCAAATGACACCACTCTAAAGGCAGAAATTGAAGAGGAATTAAAGAACCTCTTCATGAAGGTGAAATAGGAGAGTGAAAAAGGTGACTTAAAAGGCAACATTCAAAAACTAAGATTGTGGCACCAGGTCCCATCACCTCATGGCAAATAGATGGGGAAAAAATGGAAATAGTGAGAGACTTTATTTTCTTGGTCTCCAAAATCACTGCCAATGGTGACTGCAGGCATGAAATTAAAAGATGCTTGCTGCTTGGAAGAAAAGCTATGACGAACCTAGACAGCATATTCAAAAGCAGAGACATTGCTTTGCCGACAAAGGTCCATCTAGTCAAAGCTGTGGTTTTTCCAATAGTCATGTATGGATGTGAGAGCTGGACCATAAAGAAGGCTGAGAACTGAAGAACTGATGCTTTTGAATTGCAGTGTTGGAGAAGACTTGAGTCCCTTGGATTGCAAGGAGATCAACCAATCAATCCTAAAGGAAATCAGCCTTGAATATTTATTGAAAGGACTGATGCTGAAGCTGAAGCTCCAATACTTTGACCACCTGATGTGAAGACCTGACTTATTGGAAAAGACTCAGATGCTGGGAAAGATTGAGGGCAGGAGGAAAAGGGGGCAATAGAAGATGAGATGGATGGCATCACCAACTTAATGGACATGAGTTAGAGCAAATTCTGGGAGATAGTGAAGGACAAGGAAACCTGGTGTACTGCAGTTCATGAGGTGGCAAAGAGTCAGACATGACCGAGTGGCTAAAGAACAAGGAAAAAAATCCTTCTTAGCATAATGCGTCAACTGACCAGGGTAGGCACCTAAGATGGAACTGATCTTCCATCTCTGAGAAAGAAAAATGTGTATACCTTTAATTCAGATAGAGAATCTGGGTATAATCAAATCTAGCCCCAAACTGCATGGCCTGTGATGATTCATAGTCTTCTATTCGATTCTGTGAACTCTTGGAGAATTTCTTAGGGCCCTGCTTTCTATTTCTGTCTTCATGTGCTTTCCCTGTTTCACCTCGTGTCCACTTCTAACATTTTTACTAATATATACACTTGCATGATTTTACTTGGCGAATCCTGGGGGCACCATCATACCGTAGGAAAAACTTTTACTGTCACTTGGATTTCTTCTCTGAATTTCTCATCTCTCTCTCATCTACATCTATTCTAGGAGTAAATAAATTCCTCTTCTCATCACATCCATAGTGTAACAGTTTATTGAAAACTTTCCCTGTGCCAGATACTAGTCTTTATTCTTTGTATGTATTATTTTATTAATATTTAATCTCCATTCAACCTCATGAAGGATCCACTTTCATTATTCTCTCTTTGCAGATGAGAAAAATGAGGCAGAGAGCAGCTAGTATCTTGTTTAAGGTTGAACATGAAAGTGTTATTTGCCCAGTCCTGTCTGACTGTTTGTGACCCCATGGACTGTAGCCCACTGGGCTCTTCTGTCCACGTTTTTCTCCAGGCAAGAATACTAGAGTAGGTAGCTATTCCCTTCTCCAGGGGATCTTCCTGACCCAGGGATTGAACCCAAGTTACATGGCAGTTAAACCATTAACTTGGGATTCAAACTCAGGCAATCCAGAGTCCGTGCTCTTGGCCCTAATACTTTATCATCACCCATGAAAGCATTTCTTCTGCACAAACACAAGATTCTCCTGAAGAGGGACTTTAGTGAATGAAATCCTCTTCATCTTTTTCCATAAATATATATATTTCTAAATTTGCACTGGATAGCCAGCATTGAGTAAACTCTAGATTGGAAATACTGTATTTTATTGACTCTAAGACATCATTGATGGGAAGATGCACCATTGGTTTATGCATCATTTAAACCATGACAAATGGTTTTAGATGGACAGCATGGCCCATGATCTGGTCTCATTTTTTCAAAACTTTTTTTAACAAATTTCGAAAATCTAGGGAATTTCTCCTACTTTCAGCATCAGAAACAAAATGTTACATAACCCCCATCCACTTGTAGTTATCTTTCTTTCTTAGATTCCAGGAAGAACTAGCTTATTATTTTCTAAGAAATATAAAATTGCAGCTACTTCTTCAATGTCAAATATCTGTTTTACTAATATCAGAGTGACACTCGCTGCTCTATTTCTTCTTTTCCTGGAAAACACGATAAGCATTTTACTTTAATGCTGTCTCATTGTGTATTTGAGGATAGTTTTCTTTTTTTATTCTGGAAATGTTTAAACATATAAAAAAGTGGAAAGAATAGAATAATAAACTCCTATGAATCCTTTATTCTAATTTTGAGAATTACCAACGGTTTTCTCTTTTGGTTTGAAGATATTTAAAATTTTAATTAGACTCAGCCCGTAAGTGAAGACAATGGGAATAGCTCTGACCTCCATGGGGCACGAGGGCAATAAAATCACCATAATTGCCTTCTGGCTGGAAGAGACAAAGGCCACTGTTACTGCAAGATGCAACTCAACTCCAGAGATGCTATAATAAACTGTGAAATAATATGTGTCTTAGAATTGATGACATGCCGCAGCAGGGCAGCTGGACTGTACTTAGGAGTCAGGACCTAAGAAGTCAGGATTTTCCTTATTTGGTGCTTTTGAGATTTTGTTTTTGTTCTTTTTTTCCCTTTCAGCCTGTATCCTCCATTAAAGCACAAACAGAGAAGAATTTCAGCATGTTTCCTGAAGAACCCTTTTGCTTTTACCCAGTCTTTGGACTGTCAGGGCCAGGTAGGCAAATCATGGATCAATTTTGTGGTGCTTGAGTAGAGAGACCCAGAACCTGCATCTTGTCCTCCCAGAAGCCTGGCTCACTCCCGAATGCCTGAGCATGTGTGCCCAGCTCAGATCTGGTTAGCTCTAGGCTTTGTTCAAACAGATGTGCTTCTGTGAACCATTAGGGATGCTCAGTAATTGCAGATTTAGTACCTGGACCAGATGCTGAATCCCCTGTAGCCTCTCCTTTCCTAATGCTCCTGCCATTTGAACATAAGCACTTGCCTTTCTGTCTACTTGCCCCTCAGGCTTCCCAGTCCCATGACACCTAGTCCCATCACCTGGTGGCAAATAGATGGGGAAACAATGGAAATAGTGACAGATTTTATTTTCTTGGACTCCAAAGTCACTGCAGATAGTGACTACAGACATGAAATTAAAAGACGCTTGCTCCTTGCAAGAAAAGCTATGACAAACCTAGACAGTGTATTAAAAAGCAGAGACATCACTTTGCCGATAAAGGCCCACATAGTCAAAGCTAGGGTTTTCCAGTAATTATGTATGGATGTGAGAGTTGGACACAAATGAGGGCTGAGTGTCAAAGAATTGATGCTTTTGAATTGTGGTGTTGGAGAAGACTCTTGAGAGTCCCTTGGATTGTAAGGAGATCAAACCAGTCAATCCTAAAGAAAGTCAGTCCTGAATATTCATTGGAGGGACTGATGCTAAAGCTAAAGCTCCAATACTTTGGCCGCCTGATGTGAAGAACTGACTCATTGGAAAAGACTCTGATTCTGGGAAAGATTGAGGGAAGGAGGAGAAGAGGATGACAGAGGATGAGATGGTTGGATGGGATCACTGACTCCCATGGACATAAGTTTGAGCAAACTCTGGGAGATGGTGAAGGACAGGGAAGCCTGGTGTGCTGTAGTCCATAGGATTGCAAAGAGTTGGACATGACTGAGAAACTTAACAGCAACAACAATGGGCTTCCCTGGTGGCTCAGAAGGAGACCTGGGTTCAATGCCTAGGTTGGGAAGATTCCCTGGAGAAGAAAATGGCAACCCACTCCAGTATTCTTGCCTGGAAAATTCCATGGACAGAGGAGCCAGGTGAGCCACAGTCCATGGTGTCCCAAAGAGTCGGACATAACTAAGTGACTAACACACATTCTCCCTTCTGTCAAAGTATGTCCCTGATATCTGGAATCCTTAGGCCTGGAAACAGATCCCAAATCTGTGAACTCTGATGTCAAGTATTCTGTACTGGCCTTGCAGGAGTGGGCATTCTGGGCTGATGTCAGAAGCCCTGGAGAAAACAGTTTGGCTAAGAGATGCCACCTCCCATCTCTGACCACCCAATGGTGCTGCCATGTATGAGAATGATGACTCTGGTAAGAAGCCATCTGGGTAGAAACCTCATGAGGTCAGGAGTGTTCTTCCCTAATGTCAGAGGAGCATGTGATATGGGACGGTGAGAGAGACCCTAAGAGGCTGTCAGGTAACCTGAGTTCTGATCAGTGGTCCAAGCCACTGTGATGCCACACACATATTCAGTTGGCCTTATCACTTCAGTGCATGCTGGTCAAGCTCCAACTGCCAGCATCTTCTTGCTCTGGTTTGTAGTCTTTCTATAAAGAGCCATGGAAGGCCACTCTGCTCACCCCCTGTTCTAGGAGCTCTCAACTACCCACTCTGGAAAGTAGATGTACAAACCTTCCAGCTCCCTCACTGTGAGAGTGGGACAAGTTCTACTCCTTTTCCAAAATTTTCTCTTGGAATCCACTTTCAGTTGCCCACAGTGGTAGCTGGGCTGATAACACATCCTTTACTGTTGACTTCTCTTTCTTGGCTCACTTCCTCCCTCCTCTGTTTTTTCTTGTATCTCTTAAAAAAACTATTTGCACTTGAACTTTTGTTGCAGGGTCTACTTCTGGGGGGATCAAAACTAAGACAATAGGCATGTGTATCATTTAATCTCCTCAGGCCATTGGCTTCTCACCTGTTGTGTGTGTCCATGCTAAATTGCTTTAGTCATGTTCGACTCTTTGTGACACTGTGGAAGGTAGCCTGCCAGGCTCCTCTGTCCATGGGATTCTCCAGCCAAGAATACTGGAGTGGGTTGCCATGCCCTCCTCCAGGGAATCTTCCTGACCCAAGGATCAAACCCACATCTCTTATGTCTAGGATTGAACCCATGTCTCTATGTCTCTTGCATGGCCAGGTGGGTCCTTTACCACTGGGACGCTTTCTCACCAGTTAGGTAAGAGCAAAGTTTGCAAGTATGTTGTCGTGGTAGAGTTTCCCATTCATATTTGTATGCACCATTCTTATTTGGAGTTCAGGACAGACCTGTGAACAGGCAAGGCCTTTTAATTCCATCTTTTAGATGAGGAGTGAGAAGCTCTGAGAGGTTTTGTGAGTTGCCCAAGGACTCTCCACTGACAACTGGCTGACTTGAGAAATGGAACACACTACTTCAAACTCTGAGACCACTCACCGTGCTTTCCAGTGTTTCTTTAAAAAAAAAAAATTATTTATTTATTGGCTGTGCTGGGTCTTCACTGCTGTGCAGGTTTTTCTCTAGTTGTGGTGCGTGGCTTCTCATTGCAGCGGCTTCTCCTGTTGCGGAGCAGGGGCTCAAGGGAACAGGCTCAACAGTTGTGGTGCATGGGTTTAGTTGTTCCGCCGCATGTGGGATCCTCCCAGATCAGGGACTGAACCTGTGTCTCCTTCATTGGCAGGTGGATTCTTTACCAGTGAGTCACCAAGAAAGCCCTCCGGTGTTTCTTGACCTTCGTGGTTCCTTCCCAAAAGTTGTCTTTGTGTTCCTCAGATTCTGAGGAAGAATAGTTCAGCATCAGATACAGATTCCATCATCTGGGATTTGTTTTGGGGGCTATGGTCAGTCCTAGATGGAGCAGTGCCTTGGGGGCTTCTGGTACCCTGGATGGGCTCAAAGCCTTCTCCATACATCTCCCAAAGGTCCCGAGCTCCCAGGGTCTTGGAACCCTAAGGAGGACATTCACTTCTAATGATCCACTTTTGGGCACTATTCTCTAATCGGCTTCGGACCATTAGCTCCAGTATCACAGTTGAACCCAGATGCACAGTCAAGGCTGCCTTCACCACAGGCTGCAGAATGGGTGCCTCTACTGGGTCAACATCTCCACTTGGCTGAGTCCTCCTAACCACCTTAACTAGTTCTTGGTATTGACTCTCAGCAAAGCCTTTGTCATATGACATCCTGAGAGGAAGGTCACTTAGTCCCACTAGGGGACATTTCCCCCAGTAAGATAGTAGCCTTATTATTAGTCCATCCTGGGGGTATGTCTTTGGTTGATGTTCCCTGATCCTACACATCTAACCTGGTCCCACATCCCATCCAGCCTTCAGGCAGGAAAACAAGTGTGTGCCTCTCAACTTTGTCACCGATTCTTTTGAAATTGCTGACTTCTCTCTCTCTCTCTCATTTATTCTTGGAACCCACTCCTTCGCCCCAGCAACTTTCTCTATTAACTCCATTCCTTATTCTCAACCTCATGCTCTCTCTTAGTTCTTGGAAGAATGACATCTGACCAATTCTGTTTTGATTTGGCATTCCTTAGCACAGGCTTACAGTCTCCCCCATCTGTATCTGTTTCTGGCTATTTCAGGTAACTACTTCTAGCTTCCAGGAGCTGGCCAGGTGTTAATTTTTTGGCCTGCACTTGGCTGGGCCTGATCATGACAACTCACCATGAATATTTAGAAAGGTACCATGGATTTCTTAAGTGACCTTTCTATTTCTAAACAGAAGCAACAAAGGCCATGGTGAGCTTTTGCAAACTCAAAACTATCTCAGCTAGCCTTTTTTGTTTCATAGGCTGTTTTTATTTTGAGATTGTTTTGGGGCATTGGGCATGATCATGGTCAGAGTGGTGGATTGGCAGTAATGATGCTCTGATTGAGGGAGGCTGGAAACTGTCTCAGTTCCCACTCAGTGGTACCTATTCCCATTAACTACAGCAGTGCCTGAAACTCACTGTAGGGTTCCTGTTGAGTCAACAAACCTTCCTCAGTAATGGAAAGCTCTCAGGGAGGGATAACGTTAGACTGACTTTCACTCTTAATTAAATATCTTAGCACACAAGAGGAGAATCATGATTCTCAGAGTGGGAGTATCTTGCTGGGAAGTCTAATGATCAGATTAGAGTAGATCAGTTGCTTAGAGAGAGGCTGAGACAGTATGACACAGATAAGGACAGGTAAGGCTTGAAGGGAGGGAAGCAGTGAGTAACATCAGAATACAGATTGCCACTCATGCAGGCAACACAGAAGAGTTCCCTGTTTAGCAAAGGGGAAGAATGAGAGGCCTGGGCATCAGAGTATAGGGAGTAATGTCCACAAAGGTGATTCTTTGTAATTTTGTCTCAGATCAACTCTCACCTTGATGGGGCTCATCCAAACTTAATAGTGGTCTTCCCGACTCTTTTGTGAGTTATGTCACCTCA
Organism: Budorcas taxicolor; assembly: GCF_023091745.1. Lineage (NCBI taxonomy): Eukaryota > Metazoa > Chordata > Mammalia > Artiodactyla > Bovidae > Budorcas > Budorcas taxicolor. Next base: position 110,045,452 of record NC_068920.1, read on the forward strand.
AAATTTCAATTTATTCCACTCAGGAGCAGTGTGAAATGAAAGATCAAAAACCAAAAAGAGCAGATGTCCAAAAATAATATTTGAGTCTCCTCTTACTCATCTCTAGAATGGGAGAAATACATAATTACTGTGAGGATCCAGGAAGATCATGTGTCTAAAGTATTTTTAAACTGTGAAACTCCCAGGCAAACGTCCAATTGAGTTGTCTTGAAGAACACCTTCCTTGATACTGTCAGTCACTGTCACCTTTTGAAAACTAATCAAAGAATCCACAGCATCTTACTGAGAGGTAACCAGAAGCCCCTTTGGGTTTTGCAAAATTTAAGTGAGGGTTTATTTCAAGCTTGCAAGAAATGGTTGTTTTTTTCTCTTGGGCTCACCTGGGAGGAACCATGCAAAGCATCATCTCAGAGGAAGTTCAGAGGAGAAGGTGTTGTGCCTGGGGAGGCAGATGGGGCTGAGCTGATGACTCTTTGAACATGAAAAAGCCATGCTCCCTGAGACCTTTCATTCAGTGCTTTCTCAGCCTGCAACAAAAAGCTTTTCCCAATTTGCGGGGTTCGCGATGGTAGATATTGTTGCCTAAGAACCCTCTGCAAATGTCAAACCCATTATCAGGCTGAGGAAGGCAGGGTTTTAGTTGAACTTTCCCTCCAACCTTCTGCCCTTCACAACTATAGCAGGACTGCGTGTGCCATTATGGCCTTTTTACAAGGCCCAGAATGGAAAAGGCAAATTATCTGCAAAGAAATGTTTAGACAGGAGTAAGTCTGAACTTTTGACGTGTTTATTTTTTTTTATGTCCCATTACTATTTTGCTGCCGACATTTCTTGCTCACAAGATCAGGATACTTACTATCTGTCACAACAGGTCTTCAGGCAGGTAAAAAGAGAAGAAAAATATGAGCAAGAAAGGTAGGCATGGTTCATTTCCCTTGTTACTTTAAAAAGCTACCCTAGCTCTCTCCCATTTAAAGCATGGATACCTTCTCATCCCGCCAAATCCTTCTTTAAACCAGAACTCCCTTTCCCTCTCCCTATTGTCAAGCTTCTAAAACAAATGTAATTTACACTTGCTGTCTCTGCTTTTACATTCCATGACTTGCCCACATACTCAGACTACCTTCTGCCTTCACTAGTACATTGCCCTTGACCTTATAATATCCCTAGTGGCCTCTCAGTTGTAATCTCTTTCTTCTCTTTGGCCTCAATTCTGCTACTTCAGGCCACTATCATCTCTGGGCTGGTTTTAAAGCTTCCTAGGTGGTCTTCCATCACCTATCTCCTTTTTTCCTATCCTTTCTAATCCACTCTCTTCACTGTTGCCAAACAAACCCGCAAAGGTACTACTTCTGGGTTCTCAGGATGGCCCAATCCCCTTGCCTGGTTTAAGAAGCCATTGAACTCAGCCCCTGCCCACTGCCTGCCAGTCCCTTCTCATAACATATTCTCATGATATGTTCTCTAGACATACTGGTTTATTTGCAATTTTCCCAACTAGCTCTGCTACTTTTTTGCATGCACTACTTCTGACATCCTGTCAGAATGTCTCCTCCCTTTGCCTGGCTGATCTGTATTCGTCTCTGAAGCCTCAGCGTAGACTTTCTAGACTCCTGGAAGCACTTTCTGTCTCCAGAAGTCTCATTCCTCCAGCTCATCCTCTCCTGCCACGTCTGTCTGCTGTTCATTTGCTTCCTCCCATTTCTAGACAGTGACCACCTTGAAAGCCTCAGAGGCTGACTCTAACATTAGGACTCATGGATAAGTGACTTTAAAAGAGAATTTATTTATTTTTGGTTACACTGGATCTTCATTGCTGTGCAAGGGCTTTCTCTAGTTGTGGTGAGTGTGGGCTACTCTGTAATTGTAGCGCTCGGGCTTCTCGTTGTGGCTTCTCTTGTTGAAGAGCTCAGGCTCTGGAGTGTGAGCTCCGTAGTTGTGGCAGCCAGGCTTAGCCACTCCTAAGCATATGAAATCTTCCTAGACTAGGAATCGAACCTGTGTCCCCTGCATTGGCAGGCAGGTTCTTTTACATTGCACCACCAGGGAAGTCCCAAGTGATGTTTTAAAACAAGTGCTCCCTGCGGTAAGGATTTAGGGAAGTAGGATAGTAAGGGGGAGAGAAGCAAGCACAGACTTGTCCTCAGGGAACCTCCAGGGAAGGTTCAGCCTGGTGCTGCAAGGGACGCTGAAGTGTAAGTGATGCCCCGGTGTTAACCTGTGGGATGCCGGGAAGCTGGGCTGTGGAATTTCCACTCTTGTCGGTCAAGAGTTGCCACAGGGGAAGTGGATTCCTGCTTTCCTTTCATGTGTAAGTCTGCATTAAAAATGATTAGAGGTGATACAATAAACTTTAACAGAAGCAGACAGCCTCCATTCCCAAGAGTCCAGGGAGCTGCAAAATGGAGTAGAAGGCAGGATGCTTTTATAGGGTAAAGAATAGAGAATAAGGAAGAGAAAAGGAGACCACCTCCTTGGTCTCCTTCATTTGAGCAAAATTTCAGAGTAATTTATGCATCATCAGGAATCTATGACCCAATTCTTTTAATTTATAAACACAATTCTGAACTGGATGCCTAGGCTAAGAGAGGTTCTGAAACAAGCAGCTACACCATGACCAGACTGCCCTCTGCTCTGATCTTTAGACTGCTCTGGCCAGCCTCCTCCTCCCTGATGAAAACTACTTTATTAGTCTTTTTATTCCATCTGTAATCTTTCCTTTTTCTCTCCACTTTTATTGAGATATAATTGCCATACAGCTTGTAAATTTAAAGTGTCCCACACAATGATTTGTTATGCATATTTTTGCAAAATGATTATCACAATAAGTTTAGTTGACATCCATCTTCTCCTATAATTCCAAAATATTTTTTTCCCCTTGCAATCAGAACTTTTAGAATATAATCCCTTAACTTCTTTCAAATATACTTTATAGTCCATCTGCTGCCTTTAGAAGTCATAGCAGACACATTTGAACATGTTCAAAACCCACTAGAATACTGGAGTGGGTAGCCATTTCCTTCTATAGGGGATCTTCCCAATGCAGGGATTGAACCCTCATCTCCTGAATTGCAGGCAGATTCTTTACCATCTGAACCACCAGGGAGGCCCCTCCACTAATAGACAGGGTTCGTTTTTTTTCCCCCCTAGGAGGTTTCTAAGCCCCTGTGTAGGGGTGAAAAGGTACCTAATTCCAGCCTTCAGATAGGGCTGAGAGCTCTGGCTGATCTAACCTGGCTCCTTCCACGTCTCTCAAGATCTCTCATTGTGTAATTCTTGGCTGTTTACCCAGTCCACCTTCATCCCACCCCTCATGCCACATTCCATTTCTAACAGAACTCTCTGCAATTTCTCCAGCCCAGAGGTTTCACATTTCTGTGCCTTTGCAAAGGCTTTCTCTCTTCCAGGAAAATCCATTTTCTATTGTTCTCTTTGGAAATTCTCAGTTTTCTATCAAGACTAAGCTTAATTGTTATGGGCTTTCCAAATGGCTCAGCAAGTAAAGAATCTGCCTGTGATGAAGGAGACACAGGTTCAATCCCTGGGTTGGGAAAATCCCCTGGAGACAACCCACTCCAGTATTCTTGCCTGAAAAGTCCCATGGACAGAGGAACCTGGTGGACTCCAATTCAGTGGGTCACAAAGAATCAGACATGACTGAACACAAGCTTAATTGTTATCTTTTCTGTGATTATTTCTTCTCTTAACCCTGAAGTTGAGCTCATCATGTTAACTTATTCAATGCTGTCTCTGTCACTGATTTCAGTTATTCAAACTATGAATTGTTGCCACAATTTTGTTTTTGCTTACATTTTTCTCTCTCATCAATACTACGAACAATTTGAGAATAAGTACTTGATGTTAAAATGTATGCATGTCACATAGGTGGCATTCAGCAGACGTTTCTTAAATGAGCTCTTGTATATAATACATAATATTTGAACTTGGACAGCTCTGGTGTTCACTTGATTTTGGAATCAAGTGAGAAAATTTGGGAGCTGCTGTTTACACCCTATAGTCTAGTCCCTCTGCATGCAATCTGATGTCCCCTGGATTAGGAAACCTGGCTTTCAGTCTGCAGCCGCTCAGTAGCTACCACAGCAGGCAGACACTTAACTCACTGAGCTTTGGTTTCCTTGTTGGAAAAAAAGGGAGTTTAAACATCCTACAGAATTCTGGGAACTAATTGTGATGATAAAAATCTGCCTAGAAGAGTGCTGGGCTCCTACTGGGTGTTCAGTATATGTTAATTTAGTGAAGGGATAAATGAATGAAATATATTAATCCTTCCTGGTGGAGTAACTGACATCTGGTCTGACACAGCATCTTGTACCTGTGCTAAGTCTCTCAGTTGTGTCCGACTCTTTGCGACCCCATAGACTTTAGCCCGTTAGACTCCTCTGTCCATGGGATTTTCCAGGCAAGAATACTGGAGTGAGTTGCCATTTCCTCCTCTGGGGCTCTTCCCGACCCAGGGATTGAACCATGTCTACTGCGTCTCCTGCATTGGCAGGTGGATTCTTTATTACTTGAGCCACCTGGGAAGCCTCCAGTATAGCGTCTAAAGGAAAACAGCTGACATAGAATAGCAGTGTGGACAGCAGGCCATCAGAACGGCTGACAGCAACCAATAGGATTTGTAAATATACTTACGGCTTCTACATTTTGTTCTTGCTCTCACGCATCCACACACACACTCTTCCCCTTTTGTACACACGTTCCAGCGTGTTCCAATTTTGTTCACTGGTTATACAACAGATCTCCTGGACGCAGTCTACTGGTGGCAGAGTTGAGGGAGCTTTGGTTGCAGTTTTGACATCATGCACCAGTGGCGTTTCATCTTCCTATCTGCTTTAGTCCAAAGCTGCGGCACATTTTCCTCTATGTGCACAGCTGGAGAGGGCCGCTCACTACACCTGTCAGCCGTTTTGATGGCCTGCTGTCCACACTGCTATTCTACAAACCTAGGATTTCTGGTCTTCTTGGAAAGCCCTGATATCTTATCATGAGGAGGCAGGAAGTTTTTTTTCAATACTTACTTTGCTTCCATTTTAGGCATGATTGAATTCTGCAAAAGCCTCTCAGTGAAAGAATGTTTTTTGATAAGTTGTTGAAATCCTCCCTTTGTCAGATTTCACTTTAAGCTGGTGTCTGGCTACTTTATACCAGGTAGGCACCCTCAGGCCCTCCGTCTTTTTCTCTCTTGCAAGCACATGTATCGCATAGGTTCCATCGCTGCTGAGCAGCTAGCCTACGTAATAGCAGAGTGTGTCTACATTCAGTCCCTTCTCCATCTTTGAGCATATTTGTGGGAAAATGCCCTCTGTGGCTCAGCATGTGAAGAACCTGCCTTCAGCGCAGGAGACACAGGAGATGCGGGTTTGATCCCTGGGTTGGGAAGATCTCCTGGAGGAAAAAATGGCAACCCATTCCAGTATTCTTGCCTGGGAAATCCCATGGACAGAGGAGCCTGGCAGGCTCTATAGTCCACAGGGTTGCAAGAGTTGGACTCGACTGAGAGACTAAGCGTGCATGCACTGGATAAAATGAGTTTCTTCCATGTCTGTTCCTGAACTGATTTATATTCAGCTTACTTCCCCACCATCAGGCCCTTCTCCATCTTAGTTTTCAGGTCTTTGTCACCAAAGTTGTGGCCCTTGAGGGCTAGAGCCCTCCCTCAGTAAGACACTGTTGTCTCTATACTTAATCTCCCAGAGACAGAACATGTTTGGGGAACAATGTGTGGGGCAGGTCCCCCGCCCCCATGCACTGCCCATGAGCTAGACTTTAATTCTCCTTTAATTCCAGCAACACCAGCCTGATATTTGCAGTCTTAGAATGAAATCTTGAGGACACCAAGAAGAATTGTAGTACAGAACAGAAGCATCTTGAAACTCTTCCCGCAATTGACTGGCCACCATCCAAAAGAATCTCTCCCTAGTCATGTCTTACCTGAGCACCACCCTGCTGCTGAATTGGTGAGTTGGGTTTTCTTCTCAAAGAGAGCTTCTCCGCCTTGTTCATTATGGAACTCAGAGCCCGCACCCCTGCCTATCTTGTTGTTCATAAGAAAGCTCAAATCCTATTACTGTACTACTCAGGGTAGATAAACTTCCCTCTGTCTTGAACATTCTCTCCAGCACAGCCTTGGCTTTTCACTCATTTTCACAGCAGAAAACCCCACAGGGTGTTTGTTGTTTCAGCCACTAAGTCATATTTGACTCTTTTGCGACAGTATGAACTGTAGCCCGCTAGGCTCCTCTGTCCACGGAATTTTCCAGGCAAGAATACTCGGGTGGGTAGCCATTCCCTCCTCCAGGAGATCTTTCCTACCCAGGTATCGAACTCACATCTCCTGCACTGCAGGCAGAATGTTTAACAAACAGAAAAGCAAACCTCCCCCTCTTTCCCTTGAATATTTTCATGCTCTTCTGAATCTGAAACTGATTACATTTAATTTCCATATTTAAAATTGGTAGCATTTTTTCCTTTACAACATATAATGTTACAAATATTCACCCCAAGTTTTACATTCCAAACAGTTTTGTTTGTTTGTTTTTTTGCCCAGTAAGAAAAGACATTTTGAACTCACTGCTGCTGCTGCTAGGTCGCTTCAGCTGTGTCCTAGATGACTAGTCGTGTCCTAGGTCTTCAGTCTGTGTGACCCCATAGACGGCAGCCCACCAGGCTCCTCTGTCCCTGGGATTCTCCAGGCAAGAACACTGGAGTGGGTTGCCATTTCCTTCTCCAATGCATGCATGCATGCTAAGTTGCTTCAGTCGTGTCCGACTCTATGCGACCGCATAGACAGCAGCCCACCAGGCTCCTCTGTCCACAGGATTCTCTAGGCAAGAATACTGGAGTGGGTTGCCATTTCCTTCTCCATTGAACTCACTAATCCAAGCCGATATCAGTTACAACTGATCCGGTAACTCATATTTCTTGCAACAACTATGATACTTGTTAATGATAAGGGAAATTATTATTAATTGTTGTCATATAACACATCTGTTAATATTTGCCATAACTCATAAGTACATATTCATCACTCAGGAAGTCTCCTCCTTAGACTCCCACACCAAGGTGTATCTAACTGATGTATGTCTCTGTGTGTGCTCAGTTGTGTCCAACTCTTTGAGACCACATGAACTGTAGCCTGCCATTCTTCTCTGTCCCTGGAATTCTGCAGGCAAGAATACTGAAGTGGGTTGCCATTTCCTTCTCTAGAGGATCTTTGGGACCCAGGACTCAAGCCCTTCTCTCTTGTGTCTCCTGCACTTGCAGGTGGATTCTTTACCACTAGCGTCACCTGAGAATTTAGCTGGTACCATGTATCGGAGCAGTGTACCAGGCAGCATACAGTTTGAGTGATCCATGTGACTGATAGGTGCCCTGCTAAATATTTTCAATATTATCTTTGTCTACATTCCTGTTTGGCATCTAAGAAACAATTAAAAATAAAATCATTTGTTTCTGACTCCTTGGAATACCTTAGTCTGAGCATTAATTTATTTAAATTACTGAATTGGTTTAACTCAATAGGTACTTGTTATAGGAACAAACTTTTCTGTGTATACAGTGTAGAACTCCATCCTAAAGGTTGGGACTATGCATTCAGGGAACTAAAATTCAAATTGGTAGATAGGATCATCCCACATAAGGGGTGCTTTATGCTTTTGTACATTATTATTGTTTCCCCAGATCTTTTCCACTCGGGATAGCCTTGGTCTTGGTTGATGATGACACGGTTTTTGACTCCTGACAATCGTCACCATTTGATCCTCAGGACTCTTTATGTCTGCCTTGGGTTTCTGGTGGTTCACTCACTCCTTAGGTGTGTTTTTCTACTCCTCTGTAGTAACCTGGTGGTAGGCAACTTTCCCTGATCTTCTGGTCTTCTGGAGTGGCCTTCCTGGGTTAGCAGGAGGTGTGGGCTATACAGCAAAGAGGAACCAAAGACAGCATCTCAGAAATAGTATAAATACAGAAGAGTTTAGTAATCTGGGTAGGAAGCAAAACCTAGAGCATGCTGACCAAAGAGGTTAAGCAGGGGAAGAGAGATCTTTGAGGCAATGAACTGCAGAAGGAAGGCCCCTTTCATGTGGGGCTGGCGACTTGGGTAGGAACTGAAAGGCTGGTGATCTTTCCTATTTTTTCCTGTCATTCTGTGCATCTTCATTCAGCAGGGGACTCTGTTTATACCTCCAGGAACCTACGCTCTGCGACTGTAAAGGAACCCATTCCCCCACTGCCACCTCCATCACCTATAAGGTGCTGCAGATCTTTGCCAGCATGGTATGATCTAATATCCAATTAATGATAGATCTCAAGTGCTGTGCTTTAAATTTTCTTACTCCTTCTTTTATGAAACATCAAACAAGTTTTCAAGGGAGCTTGACACTTGTGTCACTATCAGAACCACTCTCATACCCGTAGGCTGTATGGGTCCCTTTGACTTTCTCCCATTTTCAGTGCACTCTCTGCCTTTCTGGGGCATCTTTTTTCACAGAATCCTTCCTGTGGTTTGGGAATCCATCAGTTTCCTCTTTGCCTACACGTCATAATCCCAGTGTCCAAGGGCCAGATCTCCAGTCTCTGAGCCCCTGTTGATCTGGAAATTTCCTGGTGTCCTTTCTTGCACACTTGTGCTTGTGCTCAGTTGTGTCCCACTCTTTTGCGACCCCATGGACTGTAACCCATCAGGGTCTTCTGTCCATGGAATTTTTCAAGCAAGAATACTAGATCAGGGGATCTAGTATTTCCTGCCCCAGGGGATTCTCCCAACCTAGGGATCGAACTCACATTTCTTGTGTCTCATGCATTGGCAGGTGAATTCTTTACCACTTGTGCCACCTGGGAAGCCCACCTGCTATAATCCGCCAAAACAAAACTCAGGATCATCAACCAATACAGGATATCCAAAAACCAGGAGAGACTCATTCAAATCTGTACAGGCTGCCAGAGCAGTTGGATGGACACAAGGGACCCCTGTTGCCAAGGCTCTGGATCCTCCTAGAGTTCAGGCGGAAGAGAGGAATCTGCTCTGGTTCCTTTGTCAGTCGCCATAACTATTAAAAGATAGTCACAACCTAGAAGTTGAGAGTTATGTCTTATTCAGTGGGGATTTTGGGGACTCCAGGCCCAGGAGATAGTACCTCAAGAAACCCTGCAAGAACTACTCCAAGCTCAGTGGAGGTAAACAGATGGATCTTTTCCCTGACACATCAGATGGCACCCAGATGGAGATGCAAGGGAGTGTGCAGGGACCCCCAAGTGCGAGGCTCAACTGTGGCTGTTCATGTCAAGAGAATAAGAGACCCCTACACCTAGGTTTGTGCTTCCTTCCTCTGTTTTAATGCAACATCTTTCTGTTGCCCCTGCCTCCTCCTCTCCTGCTCCAGTCTTGACTTGTCAGCCTGATGAAGGGATTTCAGCACTGACTGTCCCCTCCCTTCTGCCTCTGAGTACCATTCTACATGTTAATGCTCCTCGCAATAGGAGAGAGGCAAACGTTCTTGCCACTCGGTTCTCACTGGGCACCTCTGGTCACTGCAGTGCCAGTTCAGCCTGACAGGAGCTGGTCAAAGGATGATTGCATGGAGTGAAATCTTGTCAGCCGCTGTCAGTAATGGATGGGAAGGATACTTCAGGCTACAGTGACATTACAGGAAGAAGGCCTGAAAGGAATTGTTCCTTGCTGTTTGGAAATCATAAGATCCATTTTATCCTTGGTAGCAAAGTGGACTCTGCTTTTCTGGTAGGAAGTACATATTTCTACTATCATTGCAGTCTTTGTTGGGACAGAAAAATGAACCAGCTGAGCTCCTTCCCCAACTCCATGAATGCTGATGTCTGTTTCAGGAGCTATATGCTAGAAGTGGTGTCAGGATAACATAGGAACCAATGCACCAGAGGGCTTCCTAGGTGATGCTATTGATAAAGAATCTGCCTGCCAACGCAAGAGATGCATGATTGATCCCTGGTTCTAAAAGATTTGCTGGAGGAAGAAATGGCAACCCAATCCAGTATTCTTGCCTGGGAAATCCTATGGACAGAAGAGCCTGGTGGGCTACAGTCCATGTGGTCACAAACAGTTGGACATGACTGAGCACACACACATAGCGCCCCAGAAGGAGGCAGTGAATTGTAGGTGACTCATAGCAGGGCAAAGAGCCTTGGGCTGCTTCAGTTCAGTTCAGTTCAGTCGCTCAGTCGTGTCCGACTCTTTGCAACCCCATGAATCGCAGCACACCAGGCCTCCCTGTCCATCACCAACTCCTGGAGTTCACTCAGATTCATGTCCATCGAGTCGGTGATGCCATCCAGCCATCTCATCCTCTGTCGTCCCCTTGTCCTCCTGCCCCCAATCCCTCCCAGCATCAGAGTCTTTTCCAATGAGTCAACTCTTCGCATGAGGTGGCCAAAAGCCTCTCTACAGTTAGACATTACTTAAGTAGCTTTAGCTACTGTCTTGGTCAATTCAAGCTACTATAACAAAATACCAGAGCCTGTGTGGTTTATAAACAACACAGCGATTGAACCTGCATCTTCTGTGTCTTCTGCATTGTTGGTGGATTCTTTACCTGCTGAGCCATTGGGAAAGCCTTCTACCCATGACCTAATCACCTCCCAAGAACCTACCTCCTAATGCTGTCACCTTGCGGATTAAGATTTTAACATGGAAATCAGGGTTTCCCTGATGGCTCAGGGGGTAAAAAATCTGTCTGCCAATGCAGGAGACCCAGGTTCAATCCCTGGGTCAAGAAGATCCCTTGGAGGAAGAAATGGCAACCTACTCCAGTATTCTTGCCTGAGAAATGCCATGGACAGGGAAGCCTGGCAGACTACAGTCCATGGGGTTACAAAGAGTTGGACATGATTGAGTGACTAAGCACGATGTAAATATTTGGAGAACAAATCACATTCTCTTTGTTTCTGAGGTTCAAAGTTCTTTGCATCCTACTTCCAAGACCCTCAGCCCTTCACTTCTTGGAGAGGGGGTGGGGCTCTCTCTTAATTCCCATTTCTGCCAAGCCACAGTAAACTCTAAACTCCTCTCACTTGCTCTTCCAACCAGGTTGGTGCAAGCAGCTGTTCTTCCCTAGGATGTAAGGCACTGGGGCCCTGTGTTCTTAAATCCCCCAAATGTGTCTGGAACTTCTGTCTACTCCCTTTTGCCTCCTACCTCTACTCCGGCTCAGTACTGGACTGAGAGACACACAAGACAGTTTATATTTGTTGTTTGACTCTCCGACTTTATTTCTCCTTCAGACAATCTAGTCTAGATTGGTGGGAACCCTGGCACCTCACATAATCTTTTTTATTTGAAGATGGTAACATTTCATGTTCCGTATTCTTTAGGGCTTAGGCTTGAAACTAAAAACCCCCAAAGGTTTGCAAATAAAAAGCTATGACTTTTAATCCTTGGCTATAATTTTCCAATTTTTTTTTTTTAAGCATTATGAGACTCTGTTTCTTTCTATTCTGGGTAATTCTTCCCAGAGGGTAATACTTGTCACGGACTCAGGGGATATAGATGAAAAATCTGGTAAGAAAGTGTGAAAGTGGGAGGGTGCAGGAAGAGCTAAACCAATCTAATCATACAACGGGATATATATCACATTTCTTTTTGCTTATGGCTTGTGGCATGTGTTGTCTTAGTTCCCCAGTCAGGGCTTGTACCTGCACCTTGTGCAAAGGAAGTGCAGAGTTTTAACCACTGGACTGCCAGGAATTTGCATAATTTATTTCAGTCCGTTTTCCTCTGCTGGATACATTTTCCATGGCCAAAACAAACAGAGGATTTATAATCAGTCATTATTAGCAGCTTAATGTGAATTAGTTTCTCCTCTCTACAGAGGCTAAGTTCTGAAAGCTCTTGACATGGGAGGATGGAGAGGCAAGTTTAGGATAAGGGCAGCACAGAGGCCAGTCTTCCCTGGTGACTTTGTCAGTAAAGAATCCACCTGCAGTGCAATGCAGGAGGCCTGGATTTGACCTCTTGATCGGAAAGATCCCCTGGAGAAGAAAATAGCAAACCACTCCAGTATTCTTGCCTGGGAAATCTCATGGACAGGGAATCCTGGTGGGCTATAGTCCACGTGGTTGCAAGAGTCAGACATAACTTAGCAAATAAACCACCAGCGGAGAGGCCAGGTGAGGTGGGAGGAAGGAGTAGCCAAGGGGCATTCTATGGGCAGTGGAAGGAAGGCTGTGACCAAGAGTTAAGGCTTGGGGAGATGGAAAAGGGAGGGAGTGCCCAAGATGACCTTCATGCATTTCTCAGTTATGCCAGAACTGGGGAAACTTGGGGTCACCACATCCAGGCAGAGGAAGAGAGAGGTTTATGTTCAAAGCCAGGTCAAGAATTGACTCAACGATTTGTAGAAGTGCGTAGGAGACAGATTTCTCAAATTTTCAGGTGACTGAAAGTGATGGAAATAATTGCCAATAAGACAGACATCAAAGCAGCAAAATAAAAATGAATATGAAAGGGGATGCCCAGGTCCCTTGGGGAGAAAGTCTGTCTAGGAACATAGCGGAGAAGAACGGTCCTTGCATGACCTGAACCCATTATGGGGCAGTGCTCTAGGCTGGAGGATGGACACTCCCGAGGGGTGGATGGGAGTTATCATCCTAAAATTAGAGCTTTTAAATTAGATTTACTGTGGCAATAATTCAGCTGGAAGATCAGAGTGGCCTGGAGTCATGTAGTGGCTGTGGGTATAAGGATAAGAGGAAGATGCATTCAGTAAATATTTATGCACATAAGACATTGAGAAAAGAGATGGAGTCAAGGATGACATCCAGATTTTCCAGTGTGAGAACATGGGTGAATGGTAGGTGATTTATAAAAACAGGAAATACCATAGAAATTGGTTACGAAGAGGAAACACAAAGATGTTCATATAAAAAACAAGTGAAAAGACTGGCCTCCCAACAGAACAAAAACTTCTTCCACTATAATAGGAAGGAGTTGGGCAGCTGTATAAAATTTACAGGTACAATAAAACACGTAGCTGAGGTAGTGTCCATCTGCAGGCTTCTATCTTTTTCTCCAACAGTAGAACTGTAAATCATCTGTTGTAAGCAAAGTCAGGGGATAAAGAATGGAAATAAACAATCAGGGAAGAATAGATAAGATACGAAGTGTCTTTTGCAAATAATGTGGCTGACAAGGGATTAGTCTCCAAAATTTACAAACTGCACATGAGGCTTAACAGCATCAAACAAACAACTCAATCAAAAAAATGGGCAGAAGACCTAAATAGACATTTCTCCAAAGAAGATATGTGCGTATGTGCATGCTCAATTGTGCCCGACTCTTTTGAGACCCCATGGACTGTAGTCCACTAGGCTCCTCTGCCCATGGGATGTCCCAGGCAAGAATACAGGAGTGGGTTGCCATTTCCTTCTCTAGGGGATCTTCCCAAAGAAGACATGTGCATGTGTGCTAAGTTGCTTCAGTCGTGTCTGACTCTGTGGGACCCTTTGGATTGTAGCCCACCAGGCTCCTCTGTCCACGGGATTCTCCAGGCAAGAATACTGGAGTAGGTTGCCATGCTCTCCTCCAGGGGATCTTCCTGTCCCAGGGATCAAACCTGGGTCTTCTGCATTGCAGACAGTCTCTTTACCAACTGAGCCACCAGGGAGGCTCAAAGAAGACATACAGATGGCCAAAAGGCACATGACAAGATGACAGTATCTCTAATTATTAGAGAAATGCAGATCAAAACTACAATGAGAAATCACCTCACACCAGCCAGAATGGCTATCATCAAAAAATCCCAAAGCAATAAATGCTGCAGAAGGTGGGAAGCTTCTACACTGTTAATGGGAACAACAGTTGATACAACCATTACCACTATGGAGAACAGTATGGAGGTTCTTTAAAAAACTAAAAATAGAGCTACCATATGACCCTGCAATCCCATTCGTGGACATATATCCAGAGAAAAACATGGTTCGAAAGGATACATGCACCACAATGTTCACTGACAAACTGTTTACAATAGCTAAGACATGGGTGCAACAGAGGAATGAATGTAAATGTCTGTAAATGTCCATCAATGGAGGAATGAATAAAGATGTGGTACATTTATACAATGGAATATTGCTCAGCTACTAAAAAGAATGAAGTAATGCCATTTGCAGCAATATGGATGGACCTGGAGATTGTCATATTGAGTGAAGTCAGAAAGAGAAGGAAAAACATTGTTCGACATCCCTTATATGTGGAATCTAAAAAGAAATGACACAAATGAACTTACAAAACAGAAAGAGACTTGCAGACTTAGAGAACAAACTTACAGTTGCCTGTACACATTGTTATATTTAAAATGGGTAACCAACAAGGACCTACTTACATTAAAGCACACGGAACTCTACTCAATGTTATGTGGCCGTCGATGGGAGGGAGGTTTGGGGGAGAATGCAGACACGTATATGTATGACTGAGTCCTTTCACTGTTCATCTGAAACTATTGCAATATTGTTAATCGGCTATACCCCAATACAAAGTAAAAAGTTCTTTTCTAAAATAAAAAAAGATGTGAAATATCTTTTGTAAATACTAAGCACTGACCCCTTGGCTGGGCAGTACTGAAGAGTCAACCAAGGCCAATAGTTATAAATTGACAATGGGATCAATCTTAAAATAGATACTTAACAATAGTTATGTGTATTCATACCTTTTGTTAAATTATCAATCAATAAAAGATCACTTAAAGTCTTTTGTGGGGGGGAAAAAAAGTGCACCTGGACTAAGTGGGAACTAGAGATAATAAAATTCCATAAAATGCTATTTCCTGTTTTGAATGATGCCAAAGATTTCTACTGTAAAAAAAAAAATAATAAAATTAGAGACTTTATATGTACAGTGAGACAAAATAGAATTTTTCTTTTATTGCACACGAATGAGAAAAACAGCTGGACCCTGTCTTTACGCTCTTTTTAGTTTCTTGCATTGTCTCCCTGCTCTGTTCTGGATGACAAAACTGTATTTCCAAATCTTTGCTTTGATCCCAAGCATTAGAAACCGTGATACTGTTTGATAGGCAAGGGAAAGAGGGATTCAGCTTTTTGCCTTGAAAGCACCTTGTGTTTTAAGTTTTGGACTCTCATTTTAGGATATCTTCACTAAAAACCATTCTATCATGTGATGGCAGTAGAGACATAATCTAAATTTATAAGCTATGATTCACGCATACTTCCCAGTGGGGGGAAGGTCTAATTTATGTTTGTCCATATATTTTTCTTTGGTTGGTGTTTGTGTTCTAAGTTTCTGGAGGCATCAAACATAGAAAGGCCCTGTAATTCCAGACGGGATTAATGCAAACAGTATTTCATTCAGGAAGTAAGACCGTAAATAAGAGGAAGTACTTTTAGATGGCCTTTAAATTTTTTGAGATACCACTCAAATGCCTGCAAAGGCCAAAATCAGCTTACTACTTGCATTCTTAATTTTCTCTGCACCTCATTTCTTTCCTAGATAGAGACCATTTTTCAGGTTGGACAGGAGAGAAGGAGCTGCTATGAAAGATGTTTTTCCTTTCCTGTTAACTTCACCCTACCTTTGAATTCTGTTTTATTTGAAGGAAATTTCCCTTGGTTCCTAAACAGTGCTAAACCAAGCAACAGGGAAAATGTGCACCCCATTAGGAGAGGTCAAAAACCTTTGACTGGTAAGATGTATGTATTTTACCATTCTTTCTGGATGTGTCTTTCTCAAGCCACAAAAGGGTTCTCTAGCAGCACTCATGTTTTTTTTAATAATGCCAAATTTTCTTCTGAGAGAGAATACAAACATTTCTCAGGATTCATTTATTTCTTCAATGCACGAAAGATGGCTGTTAGGCACCACACACTAAGGAAATACGAACAACTCATGTTAAGTGACCACTAGCAACATGTCATAGTGCTCTGAGTTCTTTACACATATTATTTCATTTGATCCTCTCCGCCTTGTCATGAGGCATTTACCAGCAATATTCCCATTCTTGTTACCGATGAGGAAACTGACACCCCAGGAGGCAAAGTAACACAGACAGCTAGTTAGGGGCCGACCCATGATTAACAAGCAGGCAGTCTGCTCTTAACTACTGAGCTTCAGGAGACCAGGTTTCTCTCTTCAAGTAGTTTAGAATCTAGTAAAAATGAAAGCTTACAACTCTAAAGTTGACTTGCTGAATCAACATGAGGTGACACTTTGGTGGCCTATTGAAAGTGACAGATGAAAAAGTGTCAGCAAGGACGCAGGTCAGTTCATTAAACGTTCATGGCTTACACGGGGAAATACCCAGAGATAGGATATTCTTTCACCTGGATAATGAGATGGATATTTCCTTTCTTTACTTCTCTCTGAATACTTCAAAGTTTTATCTAGGATCTTTAATAGAAATGTGAAGATATTTGGGATCAGAAGTTTCAATTGGACATTTGATTTGGGAGAGGAGGACAGCAGATATGAACCTATAATTTTGGAAATATTTTGGTCTGAATGCTTTTGTGAGGCTGTCGTTTTTTCACTCTTACTATTTTACCTGTTTAAATGCCTTCTTCCTAAGAGTCCCCTTTGAATCTGGAAAGCTCAGAAAAGACAAGGAAGTAGGCTACTAAGTTGTGGTACTGAATTAAAGGAAGAGATGGGAACTTTCAGACCTCCTTTAGTTTGTCTTGGCTCAGGAAAGGTGGCAGGGATTTGGGGTGGAAGCTCTGCCGAGCAATAGAAAGTACGCATTTATGTGAAACATCTCTTGTACTGTAATTCTCCAGAAAAAAGGCGAGGCAGATGGAATGGATGAACCCAATGCTGGTCCTTTAATATGAAAACATATGAAAATCAGTTCACTTCCTTAATAGCAAAGGTGTCACCAAGTCATAATCTTGGTACATACGAAATCCTGTTAAGTTTGTATTTTCCAATTAAATTTCATGCTAAGAATAACTGGGAGTTGTTTAGCTCTTTGTGTCCTAGATAAAACTATTATTTTGGGATAATTTTAGTCCTCTCAGTTTTTGCTTTTCTACATTTTGAAATTTGCATGAGTTAGAAATAAACTATCTAAAAACACCTGCTTACTCTGTACTTTTAGAAAGCAGAGATGATTAAGTTCTTCGCTAGTCCGCTTTTAACTGTCTGAAGTTTGAGAAAACCATCTTCAGAAGATAGATCATCAAATTGAGGCCATTCTTAGGGACTGTGACATTAACTGGTGCTAAGGATACTCAAAATGACAAAAATCCAAGGAATAAAAATAATGCTTGGCTTTCATTTTACTGTAGAATCACTTGAACTATTAAAAGTGAGAAAATTTATTATAGTGCAAGAGTTTATGTTTTCCCATTTCTAAAGAGATAAATATATACAGAAATGGGGCCATATTTCTCCCAAGACAAATGGCTTAAGAAAACAGAGAGACTATTCACTAAGAGCCATAACGAGTAGGGGCTAAAAATATAGCCACTTTGTGATGTCTGCAGTAGCTCTTCAGCTCTCTGCATGTTATAGGATAGAAGAGAAAGTGTCTTCCCTTGCTCTGACATGTCCTCTATTCATTGCACTTACTCCATCTCTCAATACCATTTTCTGGTGTCCAGTGTATTTCCTTTTATTTTTACAATGACCAAAAAGCAGGTTGGCTTAGAAGACTAATCTGAGTGTGAGGATAGGGGAGAGGCAGGACCTGGAGTTATAGTTTTGACCAAAATGTCTATCTGTGTGAATCTACAACCCTAGAAGTAAAAATTTCAGTTCTTTGCTCTCATTTTTTAAAAACCTCAATGTTGCCAAGCATTCTTACTAAGAATAACAATAAGAATAATAAGAATGCTTGGCAACATTGAGATTTAAAAAAAAAATGAGAACAGATGACTGAAAATTTCACTATTAAAAAGACCGCATTTGAATCAGTTCTAATGACATGGATGAAACTGGAGCCTATTATACAGAATGAATTAAGTCAGAAAGAAAAACACCCAAACAGTATATTAAGACATATATATGGAATTTAGAAAGATGGTGATGACAACCCTATATGCAAGATGGCAAAAGTGACACAGATTTAAAGAACAGACTTTTGGACTCTGTGGGAGAAGGCGAGGGTGGGATGATTTGAGAGAATAGCATTGAAACATGCATATTACCATATGTGAAATAGATGACCAGTCCAAGTGTGATGAATGATACAGAGCACTCAAAGCTGGTGCACTGGGATAACCCAGAGGAATGGGATGAGGAGGGAGGTGGAAGGGGGTTCCGGATGGGGAGACACATGTACACCTGTGGCTGATTATGTCAATGTATGGCAAACCCCACAATATTGTAAAGTAATTAGCCTCCAATTAAAATAAATGAATTAATTTAAAAAAGATTAAATAAGGTAGTATTACAAAATAGGAAAAGTACTGGGTCCACTAGTAGGGTTACTCTCAGGTTGCATTTAAATAGTCAAAGCTCTTTTCTATGGAAGGTGCCATTGTATGTCCTATAGAAAGAAACTCATTCATTTTTAATTAACCTTTCCCCTGATTTAGAGGGTTTCTCAGATGTCTAAACGGCAAAGAATCCACCTGCTAATGCAGGAGACACAGGTTTGATCCCTGGGTTGGGAAGATCCCCTGGAGAAGGAAATGGTGACCAACTCCAGTCTTCCTGCCTGGAGAATCCCAGATACAGGGGAACCTGGCAGGCTACAGTCCATGGGGTCACAAAAGAGCTGGATACGACTTAGTGCCTAAACAACAACAACCCTGATTCAGAGAGTCACACAGGGCCTGAGAGGACTAATAAGCTCATTAGCTGACATGAGTTCAAATGCAAAACCTCTGAAGAAATGGGGAGTTAAGAAGACTCACAGTTCAGAAAGTAGACGGTGTTCTAATCAGTTTGCTACTCTGTTTATTGAGCTCATCAGATGGGGAACACGTGTATACCTGTGGCAGATTCATGTTGATGTATGGCAAAGCTAATACAATATTGTAAAGTAAAAAAAAAATAATAATAATAAATAAAAAATAATAAAGAAAGAAAAAATAAATTTATATTAAAAAAAGTCAAAGGAAACTAGAATAAATTATCATCATCTCCTTTTACTGTGTCAGTTCTTTTGATTGACCTTACATGATTCTCTGTGAAGAAGCAGGCAAACTTGGTCAGTTCTGGGCTTTGGCATTCATCCACAAAAGACCTGTGGAGCATTAGATGTTCTCATTGTAATGGGCCAGCTGAGCCCATGACGCTAGGATTCTTTCCATTTTCTGGGAAATAGTCTCCCTTCCTCATCTATAGGAATGGACTTCCAGTTCCACATTGGTTCGACATGACTCTTTTCCCTTGGGAAGGACTAAACTCTATCAGGAGTTGAAATTTGTCTCCAATTGGGAATATTTTTTTCCTGGATTTGGAAGAGAGAGGGAGATGGAGAGAGACACAGAGAGAAAGAGAACAGACAAAACATGCAGTGGCAAGGGCTTTGGGGTGGCCATTTCCCCTACAGTCAATGGAGTGAAAGCTGAGAAAGTTGGTCTGGAGTAAAGAAGTCAGAAAAAGCAGCAGCAACAGCTTTTCACTTTTTTATCTCCTTGGGTTTTGTGAGAATACCTACATCTCTGTAATATACTGCCCAATTTATTTCACCTAGGTCAAATTGTTTTCTGTAACTTGCAATCAAAGGATCCTAACTAAAACACAGCTTAAAGAAGACACTGATGATTTACTTGGCTTGTGGATTTATTTCCAATAATTTAAAATAAAAATCTGAAAAATGGCTTTGCCCAATTTGATATGACATTAGAACAGGAAAGACAAGTACAGAGTAAATGGGGCATAAAGTACGCTTCGGAATTAATACAGAACAGACACCAGCCTCTTACCATCTTTAAGATACTGGGCATATCATTTGACCTCTTTGAGCCTTGGTTTCCTTAACTTAAAAATGGAAATTATCGGTATTATAGAAGATTATTATTAAATTTAATAAGCTACAATATGTAAGGCCGCTAGTCAGCAAAATAAAGACACTCCCTCCTAGTTAGGGAAAGTTTCTGTTCGGGAAAAGCTATTAATTTGCCATTCTTTTCTTTTTTTCTGTCCTGCTCAGTGTTGGCTCAGAAACTAGAGAGGACTGAATCTAGGCATGGAAGAGTTAGTGTCTCCAAAGAGAGTCTGGACAGGTAAGAGGTACAGATGGGCTGAGGATTTTGTAAGGAGAGAAGAGAAATAAAGCAGAGAAGGGCAGATACAAGCTTCACTTACCTGACCGTTTTGGTGATGACCTGGCCAGGCTGATAGATTCACAGTGACTAATGAGAAAGCTGCAGGAACCATACTATAGGGAGGTTCCCTTCTCTATAGTCTGAGGTTCTGGTGCATTTTTATATGATGCTGACTATAGTCAGCACCCATGTTTCATAGAGCCTCTTAAACAAGGGTTTCTCAGCCTCAGTGTTATTGCCTTTTGGGGCCCACCATTCTTTGTTGTTCGGGCTGTTCCATACATTGTAGGGATGTTTAGCAGCATTTCTATCCTTTATCTACCAGTTGGGACAACAAAAAATATCACAAATGTCTGAAGACATTACCAAATGGCCCTAGGGTGGCACCCATGCTTGAGAACTGTTACTCTAAAAAAACACTTTTTTTTTTTTTTAACAGATTGGTAACTCTGTTCTAATCAGGGATTCCAATCTTAGATAAAACAGTCAGTAGAAATGGGACATTCCATCTTCAACCTCTTATTCTTACAAATGACCCTGATGGCATCACATACAATTTGTGAGAGAGCTGGATTTGGAACAGGAAGACAAAAGTTCAGACTCTTTCCTGGTCTCCTAGGAAGTAAGGAACTTGAGACTTGAGTTGGGGAAACCCAATACTCAGCTCTCTGGATTCTGACTGATAACAGACATGAAAATCACTAGCCATACCATGATCAAAGCTGTGGGTTAATATCTAGGCTATTGCAAGTTCAGTTCAGTTCAGCCGCTCAGTCGTGTCCGACTCTTTGCGACCTCATGAATCGCAGCACACCAGGCCTCCCTGTCCATCACCATCTCCTGGAGTTCACTCAGACTCACGTCCATCGAGTCCGTGATGCAAAATCATACCTAAATGCCTGGTTATGTGCATGGGGGAATGTGGCTTAGTTGGGGGTTTTCTTTGGACTCTGTTTGGGGAGATCTGCCTAGGAGACTTTGAAACAAACTCTCCCAGCCTGCAGTAAGCAATTATATTTCTAATTTATTTTTCTGAGAGTATTGAAAGCAGTGGGCATCCTCCACCCACTGGATAGACACTCCACTTACACAGTTGAAACTCTGGACCAAGGAGCCTGTCAGTAGAGCTGAGCTTAATTCACCCACAGATGCCAGCCAAGAACCAGGGATTATATCCACTCTGCCTCTGTGCAGGGGGACCTCGCCCTGGCCCCGCCTCCTGGAGCTGCTGCCCAATCAGTGACCACTGTCACTAATTCTAAGAGCCCCTCCCTTGGGAGGCAGGAGTAAGAGGGAGGGAACCAGGACTCTTCTGGCTTTGGGAGGAGAGTGAGTGATGCCTAGGCAGAAATAGAAGGCATCAAGGGACAAGTGTTCCCACTTAAGAGAGGCACCATTCTCCTTTGTCATCAGGGTATATGTGAAGAAAATTTTTTAAAAAGAGTATGTTTGGGACTTGGTTATCAGTAGTTATTAGTGTTATTTTAAAGAGGAGGTTTAAAGGTTTGTCTAGCTAAAAATCACCAGACTTCAAATTGACACCCGTCCTTTCCTCAGTTCAACCGCTCCCCACCCACATCTTGGCCGGCAGCAGAGATTATGTTGATTTGGCATCTGAGACCCGGCAGGAACAGCGAGGATTAGAAAACTAAATGTACAAGTCTCAGAGTGAGCTTGATCTGGGAATTATAAAGAGGGGCAGGGAGCTTATAAATTAAGCCCACTCCTTTAGGTAACATTTAAAATATTAACAAATAAAACAAACTGTTGGATAAATCCTTATATGATCTTGAACAGTGAACACCATCTGTTTTGGATTGTTTTGTGTTTGAAATGATGTAGAATTGTCTCTTGCTGATCCTTGGTGTATGCACAGTGTGGCTCCCAGTGGACACAGACCTGTTTCTGGATGTCTTGTGTCTACTTTTCATAGTTGCTTCTGACTATCATTAGGGGCAGTTGCTCCCTAGGGTCAGAATTTGTCAAAAAATTATTAGAATTTCCTGCTGAAAATCCAAGTATTGATTAAGATGCTAAATGACTAAACTTATTAAAAGTCTCTAAAATAGGAGTGAACAGACTTTGCCTGAGGGCTTATGGCACATTTCTTTAAGTCATGAATAGTATTAGTTAATGGACTTTATAATATCTATTTTGAAAATTTATGACCTCTATCTTTTCTCTCTCTCATTAAAAACAAACAGATAAACATTATTTTCTTCTGAGTAGCTGAAGTTTTAAATAACTGACCTTTATTAAATATGTGATAGAATGCATTCTGGTAACACTTAAGTTCAAACAATATTATTTGGAAATAAAAATTTTTAGGAAGGAAATTCATTTTGTTATTAGATTTCTTTGTTAGGAAAAACAGAATGACTCAGCAGTCAACAAAGAATTGAGGGAGAATACATTAATACATATTTCAGGAAACAGTTGTTCAAAATATGTGCATACATCTTTGTCAACTTAACTAAATAAATGGGTTAGGCTAGTCTAGAAATCATGTACCCAAGACATGCTTCTATGAACAATGTTTTAAAATTAGCATTGTGAATTCTCTTTTTAATACTATAAAGCTTCCTTTATCTAAAGCTGAAACTTACTGAAATCATCTATGATGGTGTCTACCATGAATGAGGCAGGAAATTTTGGCATTTTATTGGGAAGGGGGAGAGTCATATCTGGAGAAGTGTTTTCAGAAATTCGTTTGAGGATCAGATGTCCCCAAGGGCTGATGGAGCCCAGAGTCTATGCCCTTTTCCTATAGGTTGCATTTCTAGTGTCTCTAGAAGAGAACTCTTCCTGAAAATTCATTTGGCCTATTTAGATCTCTCTTTTCTGTTCTTCCCTATGGAGTAAGTAGATTTTTCTACGTGTAATTTGGGATAGTCTGGGAAGACAGCTTCTAACTTTGCTCACCTGAGATGAAATAAGAGCTAAGAGTGTAGGGTTTCCTAAGTCAAATTCTGTTCAAACTTTTATCAATTGTGTAACCCAAGGTGAGATTTTAAAGTAATGCATTTAAAATGCTAGCATTGTGCTGGACACATAGTAAATATTCAATATACTATGTAATGTTCTATAATTTTCAAGTTACTATTACTGACACACCATTCTTGTTTATTTATGATTCACAAAAACTATCTGACAATTGAAAATGTCTCCTCTCTCTCCCCAGTGCTATAGAATATGAGGGTTGGATGATTTCAAGGGGATGCTGTGATCTTCTGAGGTCTCCCCTCCTCTGTCCCCCTGTCCCCACACCAGATGGGTTCACCCAAAGGAGATGAGAAATGTGTCAAGGTGATCCAATATGGAGATGATGCTCGTTTCATCTTTACTTTTCTCAGTACACTTTGATTGAGTCTTAATTGACACCAAGATTGTTGTGAGTGGAACTGAAAGACCTCCTAGTCCCCAAATAGATTTTCACCATTTTGTCTCAGTGTCTGAGGTTCCCAGTATGGGTCATTCTTTGGTCTAATGGCAAAGAAAGTTTAGCAGAAGCAAATGTTAAGTTTGACTAGTTTGTTCTTACCTTTTAGAGGTGAGAAAACAGACAGACTAGTGAGTCCCTCTACATCGCAACCCTTGGTGCTGTTATCAGAGATGGGTGCCTGGGCAGGAAGGGCCACAGACAGCTTTTTATTTTAAAAATTATTGATTTGGCTGTGCTAGGTCTTCAGTCTTCACTGTGGCATGCAGGATCTTTAGTTGCGGCATATGGGACCTAGTTCCCTGATCAGGGATTGAACCTGGGTCCCCTGCATTGGAAGACTGGAGTATTAGCTACTGGACCACCAGGGAAGTGCCTGGTCAGCCTGTAAGGTTTTCAGTATTTTTCATATGTCACATGGGTGCTTTCTATAGAAGTAAACACTTAACCTGCAAACAACTTCTTGATGCCTTGTGTTAAAACCCATGGAATTTCATAGAAATACTGGCCTCAGACTTCGGTAGTTCATATGTCATTTTCCACTTTAGCTGCAGAAGCAGCAAGTGAAGTAAAAAAAAAAAAAAAAAAAAAAAAGCCTGTTTAGAGCAGCCAGATTTTGTTTTGGTTGTCAGCTAAAACAGAAACCCCATCATTCTGGACTTGGCAGCTTGTTAGTACAAAAGCCACCAGGAAGCTCTGAGTTGGTAATTTAGAGCACAGACTTATTCCCTGGTACAGCTGTGGAGCAGCAGGTGGATGGGACTTAAGCAAACACGAGCTTAAAAGAATAGAAGAAGGAAATGGAGAACTTTTTTTGCACATATCAGTACGGCTAAGGATATGCAAGTTCATTTCTCAGTCCACTGGATTTTGTTTTTAGCTGGCTTAGCCACAAATACGAGAGCCTTCCACTCAGTTTTATTCAACTTAGTGAACATTTACTGAGCACATTCTGTGTGCCAGACATAGTGCTAGGTTTTGGGAATCTTCATTCTCTAGTTTAGATTTTGATGTGGAGACAGATATGCAGATATGAATAGATTCATAATAAAGGAACAAAGATATTTATTCTGAGCATTGGATTAGGAGTGGTTCTGATCACGCAATGGGAGAATCCTATTGGGAGAAAGTGGGCAGAAGGGTAAAGAGAGCAGGAATGGATGGGAGAAGAGATTCAAGGCAGAGGAAATTGTCAGAGGAAAATCTGTAGAATATCAGAGTGATTGAGTGTGGGAAGAAATAAAAAGGGGATGCCCATGCTGTCTCTGTCTGATAGATATGCTCATATTAAAAAATGAAAAGTGTCTTTTGTTATTATTGTTTAGTAGCTAAGTTGTGTCTGATTCTTTTGTGACCCAGTACACTGTGGCCTGCCAGGCTTCTCTGTCCATGGGATTTTCCAGGCAAGAATACTGAAGTGGGTTGCCATTTCCTTCTCCAGGAGATCTTCCTGACCCAGGGATAGAACCTGCATCTCCTGCATTGGCAGGCGGGTTTTTTTTACCACTGAGGTTTTTTCCAGGTTTTTTACCACCTGAAAGCGTCCTTTAGATTATCTCAACTGAATCATGCTATGGGAGACCCATAGCAGACACCCCAGACTACAAAGATATGCAGGAAGCTGTTCTTACAACGTTTGGGGCAAACAGAATTGTCTAGAGGAGACAGAGACTAAGGGAAGCTATGGAAACAAATTTAGGGTAAAAAGAGTGTAAAAAGATAGATGGATCTAAAATAAATATAGGAAAATCAATTATTTTAACGTATACATCTAGTACCTCTAGATGTAAAATGGGAAAATATTATCCATAAGAGCAGTACAAAAGTAAAATATCTATGAGTTTATCTTTAATCATGAATTTGGTGCAAAGCCTAAAGAAAACTACAGAATGCTATAAAAATTATTACAACAGGTTATTAAAATGATTTGACTGAACAAATAAAAATAAAAGTTCATGAATGAGAACCCTCAATTTGTATAGATATTGCAGATTCCCAAAATTTTATAGGTATAATGTGGGTTCTAATTAAATACCAACAGGAGCTTTTTTTGAAACATAATTCTAAGTTCTCAGAGGGTAAAGGATCTGCCTGGATTGCAAGAGACCTGGGTTT
Organism: Budorcas taxicolor; assembly: GCF_023091745.1. Lineage (NCBI taxonomy): Eukaryota > Metazoa > Chordata > Mammalia > Artiodactyla > Bovidae > Budorcas > Budorcas taxicolor. The sequence goes on from NC_068920.1 coordinate 110,071,220, forward strand.
GATCCCTGGATCTGCAAGATCAAAAGCAGTGCTGCCTGACTGGATAGTAAAGTATATGTTAAGCCTAAAATACACAAAATTTTACAATATTGAAGCAAAAATACATATAAATCAGTTGAATAGAAAAAAATAACAAAATAGGACCCTGAAACAAGTATATGCACATAAGAACTTAGTATATGATTAAAGAGAGTTTTCTAATTAATGGTTAAAAGAAGGATTTATTAATTTCTGGTGCTGAGACAATTAACTATCTATATGAAAAAATGGTCCAATTCTTATAGCACACAGTCCACTAAAATATACTAACATTAAATTAAAGAGTAAATGTAAAGCAATAAATCACATAACATTTTAAGAAAATATAGGCAGTTATCTAAGTGTGAGGAAAAAACCTTTATTTTTCAACATCAAAGCAAAGGCATAAATTATTGCATAAATGATTTGACCACCATGCTTATATTTTAACACAAAAATGTTGAGAATAAAATAAGTTAAGTGAAAAAATAGAAAAATATTTGTCATATATATAATTTAGAGGGTTAGATCTTTAACACATAAAAACGTGTTTATAGATCAATGTACAAAATCAGGAAAATGAACAACAGATATGGATAGATAATTGGCAAAAGATAGCAAAGAAAAAAATACTGTCTTTTTTGTTTTATTTAACAAGTCTTTAAAGACTTAAAATGCAATATTTTGTATTGATAGTGGTGAAGAAAAGAAAAATGCTCTTTCAGTGTTAATGAGAATTTAAATACTTACATATGAAGAGTGATTTAATAACAGTCATCACAAGCTTTAAAAGTGCCATGCTCATTCACTCATTTTTCTTGTAGGAGTTTATCTTAAGGAAATGATCAAAATTGTTTGCAAAGATTTATCAATGAATATGTTTACCCAGTGGTTTTAAAAATAATAATGAATAATGAGAAATTACCCAAATTATTGAAAAGAGGGCTGTCTAATAAATTTATGTAGTAGAATACAATGAAGAGAGCATAAGTAAGAAATCTGCTGGAGGAATCATTTAAATTCAGTTGCTCAGTCATATCTGATTCTTGTGACCCCATGGACTGCATCATGCTAGGCTACCCTGTCCATCACCAACTCCTGGAGCTTGCTCAAACTCATGTCCTTTGAGTCAGTGATGCCATCCAACCATCTCATCCTCTGTCATCCCCTTCTCCTCTCATCTTCAATCTTTTCCAGCATCAGGGTTCTTTCAAATGAGTCAGCTCATCGCATCAGGTGGCCAAAATATTGAAGCTTCAGCATCAGTCCTTCCAATGAATATTCAGGACTGATTTCCTTTAGGATGGGTTGGTTGGATCTCCTTGTAGTCCAAGGGACTCTCAAGAGTCTTCCCCAACACCACAGTTCAAAAGCATCAGTTCTTTGGCATTCAGCTTTCTTTATAGTCCAACTCTCACATCCATACATGACCACTGGAAAAACCATAGCTTTGACTAGACAGACCTTTGTTGGGAAAGTAATGTCTCTGCTTTTTGATATGCTATCTAGGTTGGTAATATCTTTTCTTCCAAGGAGCAAGTGTCTTTTAATTTTATGGCTGCAGTCACCATCTACAGTGATTTTGAAGCCCCAAAATATAAAGTCTGTCACTGTTTCCATTGTTTCTCCATCTATTTGCCATGAAGTGATTGGACTGGATTCCATGATCTTAGTTTTCTGAATGTTGAGTTTTAAGCCAACGTTTCCACTCTCCTTTTTCACTTTCATCAAGAGGCTCTTTAGTTCTTCTTCACTTTCTGCCATAAGGGTAGTCATCTGCATATCTGAGGTTATTGATATTTCTCCTGGCCATCTTCATTCCAGCTTGTGCTTCCTCCAGTCCAGCATTTCCCATGATGTACTCTGCATATAAATTAAGTAGGCAGGGTGACAATATACAGCCTTGACATCTCCTTTCCCAATTTGGAACTAGTCTATTGTTCCATGTCCAGTTCTAACTGTTGCTTCTTGACCTGCATTAACAGTGAGTTATTGATGGATAATAGGATTCAGTTCAGTCACTCGGTTGTGTCCGACTCTTTGCAGCCCCATGGACTGCAGCACATCAGGCTTCCCTGTCTATCACCAACCCATGGAGCTTGCTCAAACTCATGTCCATTGAGTCAGTGATGTCATCCAACCATCTCATCCTCTGTTGTCCCCTTCTCCTCCCACCTTCAATCTTTCCTAGCATCAGTGTCTTTTCCAACGAGTCAGCTCTTCACATCAGGTGGCCAAAATATTGGAATTTCAACTTCAACATCAATCCTTCCAATGAACACCCATGACTGATGTCTTTTAGGATGGACTGGTTAGATCTCCTTGCAGTCCAAGGGACTCTCAAGAGTCTTATCCAATAGCACAGTTCAAAAGCATCAGTTCTATGGTGCTCAGCTTTCTTTATGGTCCAACTCTCATATCCATACATGACTACTGGAAAAACCAAAGCTTTGACTGGATGGATCTTTGTCAGCAAAGTGATGTCTCTTCTTTTTAATATAATGTCTAGGTTGGTTATAGCTTTTCTTCCAAAAAGCAAGCATCTTTTAATTTCATGAGTGCAGTTACCATCACAGTGATTCTGAAGTCCAAGAAAATAAAGTCTGTCACTGTCTGTTGTTTTCTTATTTGCCCTGAAGTGATGCAACTGGATGCCTTGATTTTAGTTTTTTGAATGTTGAGTTTTAAGCCAGCTTTCCTACTCTCCTCTTTCACTTTCATCAAGAGGCTATTTAGTTCCTCTTCTCTTTCCACCATAAGGATGGTGCCATCTGTGTATCTGAGGTTATTGATTTTTCCCCTGGAAATCTTGATTCCAGCTTGTGATAGGATTAGAGATTATTTTAATTTTATTCTGTGTAGTTTTCAAGTCTGAAACCAAGAACTTGAAATTGAATATTAAAACACACGTACTCCATTTCAACAGTGTAACCTCAATGCCTAGCACACAGTGTGCTTTCAGATACAGTGACCTTAAAACATTTAGTAATTGGAGTGGAAAGTCTGGAAACAAGAATGTCAGTGGTAGGGAGGATGATGCCAGGACCATGCCCCCTGAATTCATGACAGACTGGAAGACCCAGAGGCCTTATGGTCAAGGATGGGGACAATTTGTGAAACATTTCAGAAGTCACACCTTCCCCCTTCCTGTTCTCTGCTTCCCCTACCCCCTACCCACTGTACTTTGGGTTTGGACTTTGGGTTTGCAGGGTGACTAAAGGGCTGGTGAAACACGGAATGGTCTGAGCTCCAGGGCTGCACATCCATCCACGTCTTATTCTCTGTGCATGCTCCCCAGCTGCTGTGACCTCCAGAAGTATCGTCTATAAAAATAGAAGAAAAGTGCTTTCTTCTTTAGGCAGACACATTGGAGACTCAGAGGGAAGAGAAGTTAATATGGACTGAGAATTTCTTAGCTCCATAGGTCAGGAGACCTTCCTCAAAAGGAGTCAGCATGCTGAATGGGAATCCCACTGAGAAAGGAGAGGTTGATTGCAAGAGAGTTAGAGCAGAGGGTATGACCTGGACAGAATACAGGGGCATTAAGGTAAGTACTTCATGGGAAACAGATGGAGAAACAGTTGAAACAGTGTCAGACTTTATTTTTGGGGGCTCCAAAATCACTGCAGATAGTGACTGCAGCCATGAAATTAGAAGACACTTACTCCTTGGAAGAAAAGTTATGACCAACCTAGATAGTATATTCAAAAGCAGAGACATTACTTTGATGACTGAGGTCCTTCTAGTCAAGGCTATGGTTCTTCCTGTGGTCATGTATGGATGTGAGAGTTGGACTGTGAAGGAGGCTGAGCACCAAAGAATTGATGCTTTTGAACTGTGGTGTTGGAGAAGACTCTTGAGAATCCCTTGGACTGCAAGGAGATCCAACCAGTCCATTCTGAAGGAGATCAGCCCTGGGATTTCTTTGGAAGGAATGATGCTAAAGCTGAAACTCCAGTACTTTGGCCACCTCATGCAAAGAGTTGACTCATTGGAAAAGACTCTGATGCAGGGAGGGATTGAGGGCAGGAGGAGAAGGGGACAACAGAGGATGAGATGGCTGGATGGCATCGCTGATTCGATGGACGTGAGTCTGAGCGAACTCCAGGAGATAGTGATGAACAGGGAGGCCTGGCGTGCTGCGACTCATGGGGTCGCAAAGAGTCAGTCACAACTGAGCGACTGAACTGAACTGAACTGAACTGAACTGAAGGTAAGTACTGGGGTAAGACTGGACATATTCTACCCAATCCTTCTCTCTCCCTTCTTCTCTCCATGTCCTTATTTTATTAAGCACCTAAATATTACCATACCTGGGAGACCTGGTTCCAAATTTCAAATGTCTCAGAGGTTAACAGAGCTATCTTTCTAGGCTAGGTTGCACTTTAGTGTCTTGTAATTGGCTGCTATCCTCTTCTAGGGTTTCCTGGATTTCCCTCCCCCTGCCCTCCCCATTATTCCCTGAGGGATGAAATAAGTAAATGATATGTATGCTCTCCCATGGTATTAACTAGATGGTTGGATTTTACCTGATTCTCTCTTGAAGGTGGCTAATTCTGCGAAGACAGAACAGGATGAGTCCCTAAATCAGAGGAGTGGATTAAGGACCAGGAGTAGGGGAAGCTTCTTAAAATACAGATTACTGAGCTGACATCCAGGTTTTCTGATTGAATGGATCTAGGGTAGGGCCCAGACTTTACAGTGTCCCTGGTGGATTTGGAAGTAGATTGTTCTCCACACTTTAAGTCCTCAGTATCTTGATGAACTCTCTGCTTCTCTCAGATTTAGCTCCTGTTGGTGACAGTTGTTGGCTGTGCAACCCCCTCCCCCCCAACCTCCCCCAGGAACTTCTGGGAACAACAGTTATGTGTTCAACCAGGCAGGAGGTCAAACCAGCCCTACTTCTTGAGTCTTCTTTCTGCTGAGCCCTTTCTCTTGAGCCCTCTCTGCTGCTGTTCAACTGGGTCAGGAAGGAGTGTTTTTGAAGGGACTTGTTCAACCTTCTCTAGATTTCAGAGAAGGTCCTAGAGAAATCTTCTATTTCCTCAAAAGACTTCCAGAATGATCACTTTCAAGTCAGTACAGTAAGTCCCTTACATACAGACCTTCTAACTGTGAACTCTAAAAGATGTGAGTGTGTGTTTGCATGTTCAGTGGTGTAAGTTAGTGCACGTGTCTGGTGTACATTGTCACATGTGTGCATCCTTTACAAGTGGTTGTGCTTTTGTGCACTTTACGGCGCAGTACTGTATAGCAGGGGTCCCCAACCTCCAGGCCACAGGCTGGTACCTGTCTGTGGCTTCTTAGGAACTGGGCTGCACAGCAGGAGGTTAGTAGTGGGCAAGTGAGCAGAGCTTCAGCTGTATTTACAGCTGCTCCTCATTTCTTGCATTACCACCTGAGCTGTGCCATCTATCAGATCAGTGGAGGTATCAGAATCTCATAGGAACACAGACTCTACCGCGCTGGAATCATTCCAAAAACACCTCCCTCCTCTGGGTTTGTGGATAAGTAAGTCTATTACAGTGCAGTACTACATAGCTGATTGTATTAGTCGGGTCCTCAGGCTAAGTTTGTTAGGCTTATAAACAAATTGTACTTGCAAACATGCTTTTGGAACAGAACATGTTTGTATGTAGGGGACTTACTGTAATGAGGGAAGTAATAGCATGGTTATAAGGTTGATTATTCCAGAGGGACAGATGGGCTTATCATTGCAGAAAAACCCTCTGATGTGTGCCTTTCAGGGAGGTGGTGGCAACCTATCCAAGCTAACAATTTCCTTTTCCTCCAAGGAAGGAGAGATAGCACTGGAGAATTTTCTTGATTACACCTCTGTCACTTGCCATGTTCACCCACCCTTCTGTCACTTTCTATTTCAGTGCTGGCTGTGATCCTTACTCTGGTTGAATCAGTTCATCTAGGGCTCGGATCTCAGTATTGACTGAGTTCAAGAGCTACTTTGTTCCAACTTTGACCCTGACCTTGACCTCCTATTTCTGATCCCAGATATTCTCTGATACAAGTTTTAAGAATAATAATAAAATATGGCACACCCTGACCCCATATTCAGGTTTATGAAAAGAATAGATTAGAAGCCAGAGACCTCTATCCTTGTGCACAAGCTTTAGAAACACAGTCAGTGTCCGTGAGGGAGCTTGGTTAGCTTGGCAGATGCATCTAGGGTTCTGCCATGGTGGAAAGAGTCAGGTCTTGCTTCTCAAAATTTATCAACAAATTACAAAATATGGTCTTTTATTAAGTTTCTACTTGCATGTATTTTGTTGACATAAAAAAGAAACTGGGAATGGAGAAAGATGAAGCCCTTCCACTCGGCATCTGAGAATTGAAAATTATTTAACCAAGGCTGATATAAGTGATGTGGGTTCAATTCCTGGGTTCCTAAGATTCCCTGGAGAAGGGAATGGCTATCCACTCCAGTACTCTTGCCTGGAGAATTCCATGGACAGAGGAGCCTGGCAGGCTGCTGTCCATGGAGTCACAGAGTCTAACATGACTGAAGTGACTTAGCACATAGTACATAACCAAGGTCTGTGTTAGATAGTCGTATCAGACTCTTTGCAACCCCATGGGCAACCCTGTAGAGCTCACCAGGCTTCTCTATCCATGGAAATCTTCAGGCAAGAATACTGGAGTGGGTAACCATTCCCTTCTCCAGGAAATCTTCGCAACCCAGGGATTGAACCCAGGTCTCCTGATTGCAGACAGAGTCTTTATCATCTGAGCCATTAAGGAAGAAGCACTGATAAGAGGCATTTATCTCATTTTGGATCCCTGGTGAGGCTTGACAATGTGACTGAGAGAGCAGCTGAGCTCTGGGAAGGGTAAACAGACTCATGTTGCTTCTGTTCTTAATGGCACTTATAAAACCAGATCTGGGGAGGAAATGATGAAAGGCCAGTCCTGCCTGGATTGTTAAGACCTCTTGATCTTTTTCCTGGTTTCAACTGCTGTTTTTAAATGTTACTTCTGAGTCACATCTATAGAAGTTCTCACGGCAATCATCCTACATTATTTGTCTCAGGTTTTTTTTCTGATTTCTTCTTCCTCTGAACTCTTGGAATTTATTGTACATTCTATTCATTTTCCATTGACTATTTCTCATTCTTTCCTGTTTGTAATTGCTACAGTTTGATTTTGAGGTGTTTTGAGGGCCTGTTCCATACTGTTCTTCCCTGCAGTGTGTTCTTCCAAATTTTCCACTCTCTTTTTCCTACTTTTCCCTGTTGCATATCTTCCTTCCCATTTCCTCCACCTTGCTGCTGCCGCTAAGTTGCTTCAGTCGTGTCTGACTCTGCAACCCCGTGGACTGTAGCTGGCTAGGCTCCTCTGTAGCCAGCCCAGGCAAAAATACTGGAGTGGGTTGCCATTTTTTCCTCCAGGAGATTTTCCTAACCCAGGGATTGAACCCAAATCTCTTATGTCTCCTGCATTGGCAGGCAGGTTCTTTACTACTTTAGCGCCATGTGGGAAGATTCCTTCCTCTACTCTATATTTTTATAATAAAAATTTTCACATATTGAGGTATAGGGAAGTCATTCTGGGCTTTCCAAGGTAGCTCAGTGGTAAAGAATCTGCCTACCAATGCAGGAGACACAAGATAAGTGGGTTTGATTCCTGGGTCAGGAAGATCCCCTGGAGGAGGGCATGGCAACCCACTCTAGTATTCTTCTCTGGAAAATTTCATGGACTGAGGAGCCTGATGGGCTATATTCCATGGGGTCACAAAGGGCTGGGAACGACTGAGCAACTGAGCATGGAGTCATTCTGGCTTATACATGAGTTAACTTGAATTTGATACTAACTACAAAAGCTTGTTTGTGGCCTTTCAAGCATGCATTGTACATCTGCTTTAATTATTAACGAAAAGTGTGCATTGACCAGAATTAAAAAAAATAAGTCCATGTTAAAAATAAAGATTAAATGCCTCCCTTCCTGGGACACCAATGTTGGTATTCTTTTGATGATAAGACTCCCTTACTAGGTGCCAAGGCTGTAATGACTGACTGTGTACATGCTAATCTGTTTTTTTTTTTTTTTGAACCTTGAAAGAATGTATCCTTGACTCTTTAATATGCTTTGTTCTGACAAGCTATAAAACTGCTGAAAACCGCACTGCTCTGCATCAGTTCCTTAGTTTCGGAGAGGCTGGCTTCTGGGCTATAACTCTTTCTTGTTGTTGTTTAGTTGCTCAGTTGTGTCCGACTCTTTGATTCAAATAAAACCCTTCTCTATTCCTATTATAGATTGTTTACTGATGATTTCCATTGACAATCCTGATCTCAAGAGCGGCAGGTCTACTACTCTGAGGGTTCATCGGCTGGGAATCAATTACTAGGACAGTCGCTGTGTTTTGAAAGTCAACACAGGCTGCAGTACTTACTTTGGTCCTTTTCGCTCCTATGTGCTAATTGTTAGTGTTAGTGTTAGTCGCTCAGTCGTACCCGACTCTTTGCGACCCCATGGACTGCAGCCCTCTGTCCATGAGATTTTCCAGGCAAGGATACTGGAGTGGGTTGCCACTTCCTTCTCCAGGGGATCTTCCCAACCCAGGAATCGAACCCAGGTTTCCTGCACTGAAGGCAGATTCTTTACCAACTGAGCTACAAGGGAAGCTACAATTGTACCCTGGAGGCTATTTTCTCCTACTTTACATACCAGGGTTCTCTGGACCTCTTTCTGTTGTGGCCTGAGTATCTCTGGTGCTGGAGGGAGTGAAGTCATTTACAGAATAGTGTGTGTGTGTGTGTGTGTGTGTGTGTGTGTGTGTGTGTAGGTTCTTGTCTCATCACAGAAAGAATTCAGAGATGAGACAGAGAGATCAAGAAAGAAAAGCAAAGATTTATTAAGTGATAGTATGCTCTCAAGGGGGCTTCCCCTGTGGCTCAGACAGTTGAGAATCTGCCTGTAGTGTGGGAGACCCGGGTTCGATCCCTGGGTCAGAAAGATCCCCCGGAGGAGAGAACGGCAACCCACTCTGGTATTGTTGCCTGGAGATTTCTATGGAAAGAGGTGCCTGGTGGGCTACAGTCCTTGGGTTTGCAAAGAGTTAGTTATGGCTGAGCATCTAACACACACACATGCTTTCAAGGGGAGAGGAGGCAGAGCCAAGTGAGTCTCTTTGGCAAATAGATTATGCGGGATGTGAAAAAGAATGGGTGAGATGTTCACTGGGGAGGGAGAAGTTTGGGGTTCTTATTCCCTGATTTTCGTTCCTATGCCACCTTCCTGAAGGGAGGAGAGATTTTTGTCCTTATTCAGCCTTGATCGGAAGCTCCGTTATATTGGCGCATAATGGGAACTTAAGTGCAAGACTAATTTTTTTGTAACAAGAGTAAAATGAGCAAAAGACTACTTTCTAATACCAAAGATTTCTGCCTTTTCCCACCTTTCTTTGTCTGCCTCCAGGACCCTTGTCACCCCAAAATGTGTGGCTTCCTGTCCGTCTAGAAGTTCCTGCTTTAGTCTGCCCAAGGACCCCAAGGATGTTGTTTAGAAGATGTGTGGTTTCCTGCCGTATGGCCCATGTATCCCTTGACTCATATCTAGCTATCTGCCTGCTCTAACATGGGGGTGAACACTTACGATTGAAGTCACATCTGTGCTCTCCAGGTCAGCTATTATCAAAGACCCCAGCTCCTGGTCTTTAGCTTATGCCTTAACAGCTAATGCAGGCCACACTCCACACGAAATCCTAACACATGCGTCTTCTGTACTGCTTTCACATTGCGCATAGCTGAATGAGTGAGCAAAAAAAAAAAAAAAAAAAAGGTGATCTTTAGAGAGACATCTTAAAAAGCGATTGGAACATTTGACAGTAATGGAAGAAGACACATTCCCTGTGTCTGGGAAGGGCTGGCCTGAGGCGAAGTTGTCAAGTGGTTTGCCTGTCAGTGGCCTTCTTTCCTGCTCAGTCATCCAGTTTTCTAATCCTGCCTTCAGGCAGTTCAGATTCTTCCTGTCATTTTTATTCTATTAGTTTTCAGTTCAATGTTTACCCCTCAGACACATTCCTTGTCCTTTGTTAAGGTGAAATAAGTACAGAGTTTAAACTTTGTGTATTTGGAGTCAGGGACCTAAGGTCCACAGAAACTTCAGAGCAATGTAGGGCAGGGACCCAGGGGAATTTCATTGGGATTGCTGGTCTATGGGGAGTAGGAGGGAGGAAGAGAATAATTCTACAGTTAAAAGAAACTTGGGATTTGTTTCTTTTCTGTGTATCATTGGTAAGAGGCTTCCAGATGTAGGGCCAATCAAGTGGCAAGGTGTCTAACACACAGGAAAGCTTATGCAGAGGAGAAAGTCAGCCTTTCCTGTGAAGGGCAGCTGAGGTCACAGTTGTAGACATGAGGGCAGCTGCTCATGTGTGATTTGGAGTGTGGCAAAGGTGATGCTGAAAACTCAGCCTCTGTGCACTGGTGTTGAATCAAATCTCTAAGATAGAGTTTTGGGTGAATAGGTGAGTTGCTTTCTCTTCTACCTGCTAAGTCACTCGTCTAGGGCCTGCTTCCTTTGTCTCACTGCCACGTGGTTCCCCAAAGGAAGTGTAAGATGCAGGAAACACAGCCACTCTAATAGTCTCTACTGAAAGTGAAAGTTGCTCAGTTGTGTCCAACTCTTTGCGACCTCATGGACTATACAGTCCACGGAATTCTCCAGGCCAGGATACTGGAGTGAGTAGCCTTCCCTTCTCCAGGGGATATTCCCAACCCAGGGATCGAACCCACGTCTCCCTCATTGCAAGTGGATTCTTTACCAGCTGAGCCACAAGGGAAGCCCAAGAATACTGGAGTGGTAGCCTATCCCTTCTCCTCCCGACCCAGGAATCGAACCGGAGTCTCCTGCATTGCAGGAGGATTCTTTGCCAACTGAGCTATGAGGGAAGCCCTTAATTGCCTGCACTAGAGAGTGTTGAATCCATTTCACTTACATTCCTCTTGGCCAGAATTAAGTCCAGTGGCCCCCAACTTTAGTTCAAACGAAATGGCACAATGTCCAGGGAGAGAAAATGATGTGAATATGTGGCATGATTGATGGGGATATCTGCCATTATCACTGATAAAGACCTTTATCCTAGATGATACCTGGCACTATGAGATCAGATTGATCTGAGTTTGAAATCCAAGAGTCAGTTAGTTCCCTGAAAATAAACTCATGGAATTTCAAGAAGAATTAAAAGATGTGACATTAATAAAGCTTCCATGTCAGTGTCTGGCTCTGAGCGCACCTAGCTCTGTTACTTCCCGTATCTGACTACAGAATTGTGAACAATGGGGGCATTATGACCCAACTTCTTCCCTATGTATACTGAATAGATCATTTTTTGGAGGATACATGGTAGGAAGCGCCAAGTTTTTCAGACTAATTCCTTCAATTCACTCCTTTGGTTTATCTTTAGACTTAACATTTATTAGTATAAACAGGAATATCTCTGACCATCGGAGTGTTGAGCTAGAGAAATTGAATATCCCTTCTTTCTAATTAATCTGGCCAGTCCCTACAGCAACTTTAACAAGATATGATATTCAGAGATGAAACATTCCAATTATTTTTCTGTAATGCTATAATCCTTTTACAAGTGCTTTCCTCTGATGTGTAATCTCCTAAATCAGATGCTAAAGAAGAAATGCCAGCTTTGATTTGCCAAGCTTATCCTTCTCACCGAAGTGGGGGAGAAACATCCCACCAAAACCTCGATTCTCTCAACAGCTGTGAAGTATTCCTTTTAGAACCATGTCTTTCCGCTGTTGAGTGACGAGTACTCCTTCTGTGATTGTTTCCACCATTGACAATGACATTTGGATTCAGTGACTGTTTTCTTTCCGATGGGAGTAATTAGACAAGAACTGAACAGAAGTGGGTGTCAGGGGAGGGAAGGGGCAACGATGAGGGAAAAAATGGGAGGTGGAAGCAGTCCAAGGGGCAATGAAGGAGGGAACAGAGAGGGGGGAAGAGGCACAGCAAATGACCACATTGGGTACATCAGCACCCCCCTCAAAAAACACAGAACCAGATAGTCGGGGAGGGGAAGTCAGCTCTAGATGGAAATGGAAACTCCAACTTAGGGTTTTGTGGGATTTGAGAATGAGCTCCTGATCTACTATTTTCTAGCTGGGGACTTCTAACTGCCAAAATTACTGTTGTAAGATTGAAACAAAAAAAAAGTGAGAGAACCATGTGAAATTGAAGATGTTAAATGAATGTAAGTCATTTTTAGTTATTTCATAGAGATGCAGTTAGATACATATACCATTACACTGAGAAATAGCAGGAGAGGCAAAGCTTATACTTGTTTAGGAAAGTTTCTGAATGTATGATATATGTAACAAGTTGAGTGAAGAGTCACACCTCATTGTGGGTATAAACAGGTTGTTTTGCTGTTTTGAACAACTGCTGCCAGCTGTGCACTGTCCATCCTTTCTGCATGGCAGCAAGGATTGTTATGGCCTTGGTCTGCTTTCTTAATTTCTCAGATAGATTCTGTTAACAAAGCAGTCTCAAGTAAACTCTGTGAGACTCAGTCCTGATTATTTTATAACTTCATTTTCATGCATAAATCAAAGCCATTCTTTACCCAGGGCTTGAAGTTGAATCACGAGATGAAGGAGAGAGTGATGTCAAAATCTCAGCTGCTGTACAGTGGTGTTGAATCGAATCTGGAAGACAGTTTTAGGTGAAGTAGAAAAGAATAGCTTTATTGCTTTGCCTGCAAAAGGGAACACAACAGGTTCATGTCCCTGCAAAACAATGTGTCCCAACCTGAGGGATTTGGTGAGGAGTTATAGCAATGGTTCTAGGGCAGGGCTGCTGGTAAGGATCAGAATGTGTGCAGGGCCTGCCCTTACTTAATCTGGCCTCAAGTGATTTAATGAGTTTCTGTGGGTTCTTTAATTTGGTTTTAGGTAGTCTCTTGATGAATTTTGAGGTTATCAAGCTGACCTTTCCTCTGGAACATCTTCCATGAGGTGGGAATTTTAGTTCTTTAGAAGAACTTAAAGATACTATGTGTATCCCTTGAGGTGAAACCAGGACCCTGCCCCGAGACTGCACTGTTGCTTCTTGGCTGCTCCTCTCTTGTCTTTGCATCCCCTCCTTTCCCTGATTAGCTTCTGTGCCCTGGATGCCTACAGGGTTCGGCTCAGTTTCAAGAGGAGGCTGAGGTTCTTACACAGCAATATTACTACCCTCTTCTGTGTTTATCCATACCATTAATCTAGCTATTTGTCTCTGGGCTAACCTGACAGGTTGCTGACAAGAGGTCCACAACCAAATTACTTTTTGGGCACAGGTGGTCCCTTCTGGGGGCAGTTCACTGCCTCTGGTTGACCCTCAGCTTGAAGCTTCCCCTAAACATCCGCTGCTCAGACTGCCTGTATACCTTTTGGCTGAAATTAGCAAATACTTTGAGGAGATTACTGAACCCCTCAGTAGATATATTCTAAATTTAGAAGTGGAGAATATTGCTACTATTTTTTAAGGAGATGTCATTTACTATTTTACTATCTTAGCTGTATCCTTAGTTGTCAAAACTAGGAAAATTGAGGAGAACCTAATTTCTCTAGAGTTTGTGTATATTGCTATGTAAATGTATAATATTAATTAATTAACACATTAAGCTCAAGCAGTATCTATCTGTCATCTATATATTAGGTTGACCAAAAAGTTCATCCAGGATTTTTAGTAAGCTCTTATGGGAAAACCTAAATGAATGTTTTGGTCAACCCAATATGTATATATGCATGTGTTTAATGTATACATGTATTATGGATGTGTGTATCTATCATCTAGCTCTTTGTCTTCCGTTTTTATCTAAATCCAAGCACAGAAAATCTTGTATTCCTTTAAGCACAATTCATTTCAAATTTTTTTGATAAGTGGTAAATGTTTCTTTTCATTTTATGGAGATCACTTTCATGTGCTACAGCTTCTCTTGTAAATTAAAAAGATTGTTTCCCAGCTTTTATTGAGATATAATTGACAAATAACATTGGCTAGGTTTAGAATGTACATGTGATGATTTTGATTTGATGTACACATACATTGTGAAATGATTACCACAATATGAGTTAATACAAGAATTGCCTTACATAGTTGCTTTCTTTTTTTGGTGAGAATTTTTAATATTTACTCTGTTAGTGACTTTCAGACATATAATAGAGGACTTTTAACTTTGGTCACCTTGTTGTATGTTACATTACCCAGAACTTACTCTTCTTATAACTGGAAGTTTGCACCCTCTGACCACCTTCACACATTTCTCTCCTTCCCACTCTCTACTGCTTACCAACCATCCATCTGTTCTCCATTTCTATAGTTTTTTTTTTTAAAGGTTGCATATATACAAAGATTGTATAGTATTTGAATTTCTTTGTCTGATTTACTTCACTAGGCATAATCCCCTCAAGTTTCCATGTTGTTACAAGTGGTAGAATTTCTTTCTTTTTAATCGCTAAATGATATTCCATTACGTATGTACCCCACATTTGCTTCATCTGTTCATCCATTGACATTTAGGTTGTTTTCATGTCTTGGCTATTGTAAATAATGTTGCGATAAACATGGAAGTGCAGATATCTGTTTGAGATAGTGACTTTATTTCTTTTGGATATACACTCAGAAGTGGAGTTGCTGGATCATTTGGTAGTTCTGTTTTAAATTTTTTGAAGAACCTCCATACTGTTTTCCAGAGTGGCTGCACCAATTTACATTTCCACTAACAGTACACAAGGGTTCCCTTTTCTCCGCATATTTCCCAGCACTTGTTATCACTTGTCTTTTTGGTAATAGTCATTCTAACAGATATCTCACTGTGGATTTGATTTGCATTTCCATCATTATTAGTAATAGGAGCATCTTTTTGTGTACCTGCTGGCCATTTGAATAGTATCTTAGGAAAAATGTCTATTCAGGTCCTTTTAAAAATTCTATTATTTGCTTTTTGCTTTGTGAATTTCTTACATATTTTAGATATTAATCCCTTATCAGATTAATCATTTACAAATATTTTCTTCCATTCCATCAGTTGCCTATATTCACTTGAATATTTCTTTTGCTAAGCAGAAGCTTTTTAGCTGGATGGGGTCCTACTTACTTTTTTTTTTTTTCCCTTTGCTTTTGTTGCTTGTGGTTTTGATGTCATATCCATGAAATCATTGCCAGTACCAATGTCAAGGAGATTTTTCCCTATTCTTTTTTCCTAAGACTTTTATGGTTTCAGATCTTACATTTGAGTCTTCAGTCCCTTTTGATTTAATCTTTGTGAGTTGTGGAAGATTCTTATAAAATTTTGGAATCATGTGGTTATCAAGTGATACTGAAAGCTTTCAAAAATGGGCATGATGGAGAATTCTACATATGAGATGACTTGAGGTCAAAGAAAATCTGCTTTGCAAGTTGAGATTCCCTATATTTGGTGAAGAGCAACCTTACCCTTGATAAAATTGTAACGTGATTAAACTTTTTAAGTGAATAATTGCAGCTTCTATTCTTTCAAATTTATTGTATTATCAGTTTAGCTATTGAGATCTGGGTTTTGTAAATAAATGTAAGGCCCACTTGTAATGTTTCTTTGATTCTCAGAAATGTTTTTGTTGGGTCCATATGACCTTAGAGCCATCTTTTCCTCTGGTGAATTTTATGCCAATAATAAATGCTAACCTCAGTACAAGCAGAGGCAGGGCACTGAATCACCTAGGTGAGAGTCATCCGCCACTTCCCTTCGATTCTGCAGATGTGTACACACTGCTACCATATTTTCCAGTGAGTAGCCCCAAGGTCATTAGAACAATATCACTAAGGAATGCTTGATTACAATAGAATCCTTGGAAATGAATGGGTGCACATCAGCCATCCCTAGGGAATGGGCTGCAGAGTGGCAACTTCTGTATTTGTGTGTGTGTAACCAAATTTTGGTCTATTAGTACAGTTCCATTCTGAAGATTTTGCAGAGACATTAACTTAGTATATTAATCTCACACCAACCGTAAAATTAGAGAATCTCAGAGTTGGAAGAAGTCTTGAAATCAAGGTAGCCCAGTGATTTGCTCTATGCATAATTCCCACTCTAATGTCTTGAAAATCTCTCTCTGCATCTGTCTGAACAGCTCCAGGGATGGGGAACCTAAAACTTCTGGGGGCAGTATACTTACAGATATTGAAAGTACATCCTTATGAGGAAACGTAATCTATCATTTGTCCTTTCCACTCTTCAGATATTGATTATAACCATTTTCTCTCCCTTAGATTTCTTCTCCATTTCAGTCATCAACCCCACCCCCAACTGCCATTCATCACCTGCTCATTTGATAGAAGTTCTAGACCTCCCTCACCTTGGTTATTCTACTCATAGCATCTACTTTTAGTGTCATCCCTAGATTTGAACCCAATATTCCAGGTATGGTTTACCTGGAAGCTCAGAGCAAATCAGAGGAGAATCATTTCCCTTATTCATTAAACTCTAAGTTTTTTTTTTTTTTTTTTTAATCACCTCTTTCCCTCTTTCTCAGATGCTAAATCACATCTCTCTTGTACCATGCAGTTAAAATTTTGGATCTAAGAACAAGATCCTGCATTTGTAGACACTAAATTTCATATTGTTAATTTCTTTTAGAAATATTTTCTTATTTACTACATCAAATAACCAGCATGCTTACTTTATATCTTTTTTTAGAAATAATTATTGAGTTTCTAAAATTGCTTTGTTTTTTCTTTAATTAATAACACAGTATTAGGTAAAGATTTCTCCTTGGGCTTTGCAGCTATTTCTAAAAATTTGTTCTATGTGAAGATTGGTTTACATTTCTCCACCCACCTAAGAGAGGGTGTTTTTAGACTTAGAATAATTTTCAAATTAAAAAAAAAAGTTCATAATACCACATGTCCTTTTTTATGCTTCTGAAAATATATTGTTTGTATTTTTAATTCAAGAATTTAAAATATATTTGTCTGACAGCATCTGTATTTCATGCATTTTGAGTCTTTTAAATAATGATTTCTTTCTTCCCTATTTAATTTTAAAGAATAATTGTGGTGATATTTTCTATGTCTTCCCTTTCACTGTCTTCTAGAATGCTTATGAATTGGCGATTATTTGTCCTTGACCAATTTTCAAGGTTCTCTATGTGAGGTTTTTAACCCTTATTATTACCTGAGGGAAGGAGATGATTTCCTCTTCTCTCTGTTTCTTCTGTGCCTCTACTCTGGAAACCTACTTTCCAGTGTTTCTTTCTGACTGTAAATGATTTCCAATTTACTATTTACTCCCTTTAATGTCATCTTCTCTCAGTTCTTTTCAGCAGACAGTCCTCTAAATCTTCCTACCAGAAATGGTGGTAAGTTTTTCAGGTATCTTGACAGTAAGTGTTTTCTAGGTTTTTTAAAGGAGACGCTAATAATTATCTATTTCTGGCTCTTATCATGCTTTTAGAAAGTTGACCTTCTAAAATGCAGGCATGGAAGCTCTTTCTGTTCAGATTGTTTCTGATTTTATTGGAGCTGAAGCTCCAATACTTTGGTCACCTGATGTGAAGAACTGACTTATTAGAAAAGACCCTGTTGCTGGGAAAGATTGAAGGCAGGAGGAGAAGGGGACAACAGAGGGTGAGATGGTTGGGTAGCATCATTGACTCAATGGACATGAGTTTGAGTAAATTCTGAGAGTTAGTGATGGACAGGGAGGCCTGGCATCCTGCAGTCCATGTAATCACAGAGTCGGACACAGTTGAGTGACTGATCTGAACAGCTCAAAAAAAAAAAAAAAAAAAAATCAAGAAAAACTGCTTTGCTTTTCTAAGCCCTTACCAAGACCTCCATTGTTGTGTACTCTCTCCCACTGTCTCAGCAATGTCACTTTTTAGTTCAGAGTGCCGGAGGCTCCCATTTAGGTGTGTAGCCAAATGTGCTGACAGCTGCCTTCCTTAAATTGGGCTACAGCAGCTGAAAATCTGCCCAGAGAAGAAGTGGGCAGATTTTTGGCTTCAGGGAAATCCTGGAGCATCTCACAACTTTGCTTCCCCACATGTCTGCAACAGAAGGTGTATGGAGTAGTGATCATGTACAGATTCCTAGGTGATTTTGAACCGTCTGGACCATTATCTGAGAGGGAGGCTTTCATGATGTTTCAAAAATATATATTGTTAGTTTCTTATAATCAACGTCTTTCTGAGGCAAGGGAATATTCCCAGAGGAGAAGAACCACAGCCTCTGGGCTTGGTTCAAGATATAATTGCAGAGACACAGTAGACAAAGCTTCATCATCTTCGGGAACTTTAAATTTTGTCCAACCAGACAGTCTCATCTGTGACTCTAGGGTCAGGCCTCCAGATCTGTTTATAAATGCCTGTAAAGTGAATGATTTGCAGTCAAGAGTCATAGTCAAAGTTGCACAAAATTTTCAGAGATGATGGGATATTCTATCTCTCTCTGTTATTAAGAAAATAAAATGACGTTTTACTCTTTCTTATTAAGGAAAGTAGACACACAGTTCTGAATATAGCACATTACTGTTAATGGCATTGAGACTGGTCTCTTCTTAAAATGAAGTCGTATTTTCTTAGATAGGAATTCAGCACAGGAGATGGTTTTCAGCAGCTTCTTCCCCCTGATCATTATAATTGAATAATTACTATATACACTTGAATGTTCCATTTATGCTAATGCATTGGTTATCAAGAATGACACAACAGTATTTGGATTATGCTGGTTGCATTAAGAATAGAAAAAAGGCCACTCTGAAGTAATTTCATTTCATTATTTTTGCAATTATTTCCTCCTCATTAACGTTCTTTGGAATCTTCATATTCAAAGCTAGTGTTTATTGAACAAAACTGCTTTTTCTTAGGCTAGATCATTGTTCACAAAGCCCACAAGACTGGAAAATATTTAGTATCAATCCTCTTTGTTAGTTTCATTTATCAGGAAAGGAAATCCAAGCTAAATAATAAACTAGTTTATTTTTCTCTGACTTGGAAGTGTGGAAGCATGCAGGCAGTCTAAGGTATGGTTCCTCTGCTCTACAAGTTGTGAGCAATCCAGGCTCCCTCCAACTTACTGATATACTCTTTGTACCTTCTCTTCCTAGTATCAAACAATGGCCCAAGATGTCTGCCCAACTTCAGTCACCAAGTTTGCATTCCAGTCTACAGAAAGGAGGGAATTCTGGGGCAAGGGGTGCATGCCAACTGGTCCTCGGAGGTGTGACATTATTTTTTAGGTCTAATCAGGCAGCACTTAGGCCTCTGGGTCCATATAATTGCAAAGAAGCACAAGAAACAGTTTTTTTTTTTCTTTCTCTGGGTAGACATGAAACTGAGCTTTAAAAAAAAATCCAATATTCTATAACTATGAAAGAGAAGAGAAAGTTTATTGGTAGTCAGCCAGCTGTCTTAGATACATTGTCCCCCATCTCTCGAATGAATCACAGAGACATGGGTTGGAACTTCACTGAAGAAAGTCTAAATGAGGCTGAGAGAGGGTCATTCATTTTCTGCCCCCACTTCTGGCCCGAGGGGAAGTTCATCTTGGTTCCCTGGGGAACGACATTTCTTCTTCTTAGCCGCATTTATTCTGGAGCCCACTCATGTTCTTTAAAATGTTAAAGCTTTGGATAAAATGCAAATGTTCTTTGAGAATATTAATGGATTAATTAGCATAATGTAGTACAAAGGACATAAATGTTAGAATTAGACAGAACCACACTTAATTCTGGCTCTCTCAATTATTGATACTTTTGAAGTGTGGTGCTGAAGAAGACTCTTAAGAGTCTCTTGGACAG